>NC_059425.1:58479777-59079777 GCF_021028975.2 Sphaerodactylus townsendi
GCTGGGCCTCGTAAGGGCCTGAAAGGAACCAACGGCGGCTGTGCGGTATCGGTTTAAACAAGATCACAAACACTAGGCCACGCTCCCTTTCATACACAGTGCCTATTGGAAGGATCCTTGGCGGCTACATGCCGCTTATGGAAAGCCCCCCCCCTCCCAACTACATGTTGAAGGGTTGTTGGGAAGGGGTTTGCCACCACCACCACCCCCCCCCCACGCACACCCTGGGAGCTGCATGGAGTAGTGGTTGAGTGCTTGCACTGCCACTCACACGGTCAGGAGTTTGCCCCCACTGTGGGTCAGATATTTATTACACGTAATAATTGTTTGGTGATTAAGGTGTGGAATTATGTGGCTTTACTGCCAGAAGAAAACCCCAGGGAAATGCCGGCAAAGCTTCATGGTTTAGGCAAGAAGGCAGGCTTATCCGGATTTAATATCCCAAGTGGGCCCTGAGAGATTGTGGGGAGATCTTGGACCACGCTAATCTCAACTATGATCCTGAAAGCGTGTGGGGAACTGCCCCCTTTTCTATGGCTTTGAACCGGTTTGGACCAGCCATAGCTCTCTCAGAACTCTGTGGGGCTGCCCACAGTCCTCTCTGAATGGGATAGCCCAGTTAGGCTATATATAAAAGGATCCGCGCAATTTAATTTTAACCACATGAGGGCACTTAAGAGTCTAAGTCCCAGAAGGGAGGGAGAGTATTAAAGCTTATGCACCTTTTTATTTTGGCCACTTGGTGGCATCAGGGAGCAACTAAAATATTTTTGCACTAGAGCTTCTGTGACTTAGGTGACTAATGCAATCTTACGCTGCAGTGTGAAAGCTTGCCAGTCTAGGCCTGTATGGGTTGAGTAATTTTTAGATGGTGGCATCAAGGAACAACAAATAGGCAGCTTGGCAAAGGGGGCGAAAGAAAGCCCAAGCAAGGCACGGTGTATAATGAAGAAAATTTGAACAATTGGTTTTCTTTAGCAAGGCTTTCCGAAATATACTGACCTTTTGCTTCATGACCCCCCCCCCCCACCTCTTCTCTTCCTGTTCAGCTGGCCGAGTTGGTGAATAGCACCCATTTAACAAGACTTACACTACTGGGTCAATATGGCATCCAGGAAGGGAATTAAGAGGAAGGCGGTTAGCCAAGCGAACAAAGGGCCTAAGAAGAACGCCTTCGGCCCCTAGGAAAAAAAGAGCAAGGCCATCAAACCCTTGTTTCTTCTAAGAAGCCCCTCAGAGGCATCGGGTCCGGATAGAGTAGACCTTTACCACCCCCGGGCCAGCACTTCAAAACACGGGGGAGGTTCAGATAGGCCAACTTGGGGTTTCCACTCGCTCCCGCCCAGCGGGCAGCAGGGGGGACACACAAGGCACCTCGGCACCCATGGGACACGCTTTAGTACCCTCCACATCTCGAAGTGCAGACAGGTCAACCACTCCTGTGGGCATTTCTGAGTTGAGTGCTCAGATCTTTAATGATTTAGCAAACACTTTTACTAGATTGGCCAACAGCTCTGTAATAGCCGGGCAGCCGGGCCTCCTTTGCAGCTACAGCCACAATTCCTCCGCTCAGCCAGCTAGGGAGCAGGAGGAAGAGGTTTCTTCACAGGAAGAAGATGACGATGAGGAATCCAGTTCTTCAGCGACTGAAGAAGTGAGGGAGACTAGCGACACCAGGGGCAAGAAGAAAAAGCATAAGGGATCTCGGAGGCACTCTACTAAGCATGGTTCAAAGACCCGGCATTGATCATCCAGACACCGTTCCTCCTCCTCCTCTTCATCCAGTGAGTATTCATCGGATGAGGATTCCCCTAGGGGTGAGGGCACGTTCTGGGAAGATGCAACAGCTATCCCTGCTCTTCCCACCCGGGTTGAGCGAAATGAAGGATCGCAGCCTGGGTTTCCTACTCAGGGAAGACGCCCTCACCACTTCCTATTAGTGGGGCCATAACAATAAACAATCTCCAGGCAGGCATCTTACCCGAAAAGTTAAAAGACAGGGTCTCAATGGGTTTTTTGTAGACGCTTTCAAGCTTGTCCTAATCTTAGTCATCAAAAGCAGTCACAGGGTCCTCCTCATCAAGCTAATAAAGATCAAGAAGGTCGAAAAGGAGTTTCGGCTAATCAATTCCTGGGATTTGGAGAGTATATGACCTTAATCATGGCAGCTTACCCTCTTAGGGTTTTGCACGTATGCTCACCATTGTAATGTGTTGAGAGCTCTCGCTTCGATAGCTGGGGACTCAGCAGCCATAGCTGGCGTGATGAGGAGTTCCGCAGGAACGCTTCTAGCTGCAGTGCGACCAGGTGGGACAAACTGAACCAAGAGGCGCGGACTATGTTCGTACAGCCCTTCGCTCGGTCCTGTAAACAACGCCATTCAAGAAAAGACCCAATTATCGGGGCGACGGAGCCCGAATAGTTTCATTGTTGGGAGTTTAATATGGGGAGATGTAATAGGGCAAAATGTCGTTTTGAACATAAGTATGCGTGATTTGTTTCGGTACCTCCATGCCAAGACAGCGTGCACCAGGGGCAGAAAGTCAACGTTCTTTCGAGGAGCCCGACCTTAATAGCCAATTCTATCAGTCTAGAGGCGGAGGGTCGGGCGCTGCCACTCCAGCTGCCGCCTCCTAAGGTAGGAAACCTTAACAGTTGGAATACATTAGCTGGCTCTCCCATTAATAATCAGGCTCTACAAGTTTTGCTGAAGACTTACCCTAACCGGCCCGCAGCTAAACTGCTTTGGGAAGGATTTACCCAAGGTTTCCGCATCCCCTACACTGGCCCCCGAGTGGCGACGGATTGCGGAAACCTTAAGTCAGCCTCGATATGCCCTCTTGTTGAGGCAAAACTGGCAAAGGAGGTGGCGGCTGGTCGCATGGCCGGCCCCTTTGTTACCCCTCCCTTTGCCAACCTTAGGGTCTCCCCCCTAGGGGTAGTGCCAAAGAAAATACAGGGGGAGTTTCGCTTAATACACCATTTATCCCATCCGGAGGGCTCTTCCGTCAACGATGGCATCGACCATGAGCTCTGCTCTGTTCGATATGCGTCATTTGATCAAGCCGTTAACTTAATCAAGTCATGTGGGCCCGGGGCACTTTTAGCCAAGTGCGACATCCAGTCCGCTTTCCGACTACTCCCTATACATCCCGAGGATTTTTGTTTACTGGGCATTAAGTTTAAAGGGCAATGGTTTGTTGATAAAGCCATGCCCATGGGATGCTCCATTGCATGTGCCGTCTTTGAGGCGTTTAGCACATTCTTAGAATGGGCAGCTAAGGGTCGGTCAGCCAGCCCCCACATAACTCATTATTTAGATGACTTTCTGTTCGTGGGTCAAGCCGGCACACGGCAATGTGAGCATAGGCTAAAATGCTTCCAGACTTTAGCCTCAGAACTAGGGGTCCCTCTGGCTCCAGAAAAGACCGAAGGACCATCACAGTCTTTGACCTACCTGGGGATATTGTTAGACACCAAAAAAGGCACATCTAGCCTCCCACTAGACAAATTGTCAGCAATTAGAGATTTAATCTCTACCTTAGCTAAAAAAACCAAATGTAAGCTGAAAGAGATCCAGAAGCTGCTGGGGCATTTAAATTTCGCCTGTCGGGTAGTTTCCCCCGGCAGACCATTTTATGCTCGCTTGGCACAGGCCACCCGGGGAGTTTCCGCTCCCCACCACCACATCAGGCTGACCCGGGGCATCAGGGAGGACCTGGGGGTATGGCAGGAATTTCTAAGCAACTTTAATGGGACTTCCCTTTGGCAGGAACGTATAACACCTGAGGCTGCTCTACAGGTCCACTCTGATGCCTCGGGGAGTTTAGGATTTGGGGTCTTTTTTAAAGGACAGTGGTGTGCCCAGCTTTGGCCCCAGGATTGGGTGGACAGCGGTCTGGGCAGAGACTTGACCTTCTTAGAGTTCTTTCCGATATTAGTGGCTCTACACATTTGGCGGAGGCAGTTCTCTAACTGCAAGGTGGTCTTTTGGTGCTACAACCAAGCGGTGGTCAGAGTAATTAATCGGCAATCTAGTCGCTCTGGAGCTGGTTATGCGCGCTATTAGACGGTTTGTAACGACATATCTTTGGTCAATAATATCTCTTTTCTGGCTCAGCACATCCCAGGCGCGGATAACGCCATCGCTGACCGCTCTCTCCAGGATGCAGATGGAGAGAGCTTCGGCAGCTGGCACCTACAGCATCCTTGGTTCCGGAACCTTTTCCACAGGAGCTTTGGGCCCTTGGGAGAACGCAGTCGCGGAAGCAGTGCTAGGATCGCTGGCACCAACAACTCGGCGGGCTTATCAGGGAGCCCTCCAGGCTTTCTTTGGATTTCAGGAGGCTCAGAAGGGCCAAGCGGGCCCTACAGTCAGTGAAACTTCCCTTTTGGCTTATCTCGCCCACCTGCACGAATTGGGGCGTTCCCCCACAACCATGCGTTCTCATTTGGCAGCAGTATCTTTTTATTGCAAAGCCTCTGGCATCCCAGACACCACAGGGACCTTTTTGGTCCGGCAAGCCATAAAAGGATGGGTGCGGATGACCCCTAAGGTCAAGGAGACGCGCCTGCCTATTTCCTTGAAACTGCTCGCAAACATCTTTGCGACCCTCCCTCACATTTGTTCGTCTCCCTTTGAGACCAGCCTGTTTAGGGCGGCCTTTAGCTTGGCCTTTTTTTAGTTTCCTTCCAAGATGAGAGAGAGATTGTCTCTCCTTCACGGGTTGACTTTGGTGACGGGCCCTTACAGGTGGGTGACGTACAGGTTTGTGGCCAGACCCTATTGGTCAGGTTACGGCGTTCCAAAACAGATCAGCTAGCAAAGGGCACTTGCATTTCCATGCAAGCCTCTGCAACCCCGGGTCCTTGTCCCGTTAAGGACATGGCTGCCTATTTGGACATTCGCCCACGTAAACAAGGTCCCTTCTTTTTACACGCGGATGGCTCTTGCCTCTCGCGTTACCAAATGGCAGCAATCTTACGGCTTTGCCTCTCGGCCCTACATCTCCCGGCAACATCTTATGGCTTGCATTCATTTAGAATTGGTGCGGCTTCCACGGTATCTGGCCTAGGGGCCCCAGTCAGCAGGGTAATGGATGTTGGTAGATGGCGTTCTAAGGCCTACAGAACCTATATTAGGCCATTCCACCAGCATTAAGGCAAGTTTTCAAGTTGGTAATTTGGATTGTCGTTAGTTCTTGCAGGTTCTCGGAGAGTGGTTTGGCTTATAGGCCACAGCATCGTGTTTTGGGCCGGCAGACATGCAGCAGCTTCCAGTTGGGGCCGGAATTTGGGCCTACATCAGCAGCTGAGGCTATTCTGGCTTGGGAAGAGAGGCATGCGTTGGCACGACCTTTTACCTACCCTACGGAGCAAGTTGAAGTCCTATGACCCTCCTCACGCGTTGGTGATCCAGCTGGGAGAAAATGACATCCCTGCTATGAAGAGCGTAGAGTTGCTGCAAGCCATATTGTGCGGACTTCGACTCCATTCACCGCCTGTTACCTGGCACGACGAGTCTCTGGTCGCACCTGTTACAGAGACGCTGTTGGAACGGAGCAACGGATCCTCGTCGGGTGAATGGAGCCAGATCAAGAATTTGCCGGACTGCGTTGCGTTTGTTCACGGTTTTGGGGGGCGGGGAGTTCCGCATTGGGACATTTCTAGTAAAGTAGTGGATCTGTACAGGCAAGACGGGGTGCATTTGTCACCAAAGGGTACGGAATTGTGGCTGCATAGCATAAGAACAGCGCTGTGTGATTGGCTGAAGGCTTAGGAGGTGATGGCGGGAGCAGGGGAAGGGGCCATCTATATTTCCTATGCTTTCTGTTAATAAAGTTCTTTGGCTATGGCCATTTACTTATCCACTTTAAAAATTTGTGTCGGTAGTTTCTTTGGGGGAAGCATGACCGAGCGGGAGGGGGCTGACTAATCCACCTTTCAGTAAAGCGCGGCCGCTTTACCGCGGCCGCCGCTGGGCGGGGTGGGGTCCCGTCAGGGGAGGCTGGATACCGGCCGCCGATGCGGCCGGGTTCCAGGAGGTGGTTTCCACGCGATGCGCCGCCGGGTTCTGGCGCATGCTGCCGTCGCCGGAGCTGCCGCCGGCCGGCCCGGCTTGGCTAGAGGGCCAGCCGAGAGGAAAGTCAGTGGCGGTTGCCGGCTCAGCCTCAGGCGAGCTGGCCAATCAGCGGGCAGGGCCTTTAAAAGGCCCTGCCTCGTGGCCAGGCCTCCCTCGGAGCCTGGCTTAGAAGCCGGCTCCTTCCCTCCCACCCCGTCCCTGCTTTGTTGGGCTTGTTGTTTACTTGTTGTTTCCTTTGTCATAGCCAATATGGCTGGGTTGCGCATGATGGGGATGATCTGATAAAAGGGGAGCTGGGGAGCTCCTCTTGTTTTGGCACACCTCCTTAAGAGGTGGGGGTGGAGCAAGCTCTTTCAAGGAAGGGACGCTTCCGCTGGGGCTGAGAAGCTATGCTCTTGGGCTGTAAGTTGGGATGGGGCCTCCAGTCATGGGCATTTCACTGACTGGACATTGTCCCACTCCAATCTTTCGCCTGCTTTATTCCTCCAGCACCGGGCTGAGGAATCGGTTTGCCCTGGGGTCAGCACTTGTGCTGCCCTAAGGCTTGGATCACCCCCCATGCTGCGCCATCTGTATTTCCTATGCTTTCTGTTAATAAAGTTCTTTGGCTATGGCCATTTACTTATCCACTTTAAAAATTTGTGTCGGTAGTTTCTTTGGGGGAAGCATGACCGAGCGGGAGGGCCACTAATCCACCCGCAAAACACAGTAATCTCAAAACCATCATAAAACTACTTTAAAAATCATACCATCCCCTACCCTAATCCTCCTAAAAAATACATAATCAACCATCCTCCATAATGCCCCACATACATTTCAAAAATTGAGCTGGGTCTGAATCCATAGAGCACTGATACAGTAATAACAGCTACTGATTAAAAGGGGGTAAGGGGAGAGGAGGGAGAGAGGCACCCCATGACTTCAGCATCATGCAAATCACAAGATAATATTTAAGAGAAATTGAAATAAGACAGGAAATATTGCAGTCAACAAAACTAGAAAAACCAACCAATAACAAAGTTTGGCTCAGCCAAAAGGTATAGGGTAATCAGGACAGAAAAAACCCTGGTATTCTTTAGTGTATCAGGCATAGCTGATGCAATCTAGTAATTAAATATCACATAGCACATATCCAAAACTGCTAGATTATTATCCCACAATCCTCAAGGATGGTTCATGGGAGTTTGCTCTCTCCTCGTTCAAATTAACAATACCAGAAGAGCTCACTCCTGTAAGTGTTTTGAGTATCCTTGTTGGCTCAGTCACATGGAACATGCAACATCAGCTACCTTGATTTTTACTTAAATGAGCTCCAAATTTGACTGCACCAGAAACTACGCGTGTGGCAGTTTAACCCTTCTTTGCTTCCTGTGCTGAACTAATTTTTTCTGAACTAAATTTGCTGTCACTATGAATCGAACTTCAGAAAGAATACAGATCCCTGTGTTTTTCTGCTGCAGAATTACAAATTGCTTCCAAGGTGATTTTGATTCGGAAAACAGTACAGCCTGAAAAAAAGTAAAAGACCTGTGTCCCTGTAATGTCTTTTCTTTGGTCTTATTGAGAGTCTCCCGGGCTGCTTTCAAGTAAAATTAATAACAGATTTCCCATGTAATGTGCCATTGAAACTAACAAAAATATGAATGTGGCACCATATCACAAAGGGAAGAATGGACATTTAGTTAGAACACTTTAACATGTATTTTTCTGAAATCAACCTCAAGGTGAATTACAAGAATAACTTATTTATTCTTATCTATATCCCATCTTTATAGATTGACATCTTATTTTCTTTGACCCAAGACAGCTAACAGTCCCACAAGAAGTTGCAAAGGTGCACAACATAAGTGGTCACTAATGAAATAAAAAAAATCAAACAAAACATACAGCCAAATCTGCCAAAACAGTTCACTCTCCGCAACTGTCCTTTGAAATCTTTCTCCCAAACCTGCATAAATGTAGCCAATGGTGCAAATAAATACGCAATTGGAAATTCATAAAGACTAACATAAAAGCCTCCTCAAATAATTCCACCTTGCACATTTGTGAAATCTTTTTTTCCAGTCTCAGCCCATCTGCAACTCATGAGAATGGCCAATATGCAGTAGAGATAGCAAACCAACTAATGTTCGAGGGTATGAGAAGCTAGTCAGGAGTTGTAGTAACATGTTCTTGGACATTATATCAACTATCCTGAAATTATAAAGTACCCTAATGTAACTATTAAAATATTGCACTTTACTGCCTGAAAAATTTGCTCTTCCAATCTGCCCATTCTGGCAACCCATCTATAGTGAAGTGGGGGGAGGGCAGGATATGCCATTGCTGGTGGGAGGGAAAGCAGGCCAGCCTGAGTGGGGAAGTATTAACAAAAAGAAAATAGGATAGTATTGTTTAGCAAGACCCTGCTGAAGAGTTCTCACAATAATGTAAGTGGAATCTCATGCTTACATTTTGCAAGAGCTTGTATAATCTTGCTCTTATCCGTCTTTGAGTTCATCTTTGAATTCAGTCTACCTTTTCTGTGGAATATTGTTGAAAGTGGGGAAAACATTTCTTCTATGAGCAGGATGCATCCTGCATATAGTACCTTTGGATCCCATCAGATCCATAATGTATAAGCAAAAATACATTAGAAAACATTAGAATATTCTGAACAATATGCTATAAATGGAAATACCTTCATCAGCATAGAAGAGACCAGTAAGAAGGACAGCATAGGTTAGCAATCCATTGGGCTTAAGTGGAGGAAGCCATTTTACTTGAATTGTTCTTGGTCCATCATTAATGACAAATACTTCAATTTTTCCTTCGGGTACACCTTCAACTGTACGCACTTCAACCTGTGAATTTAACCATGCAGTGAGTTTTGGACTTTTTTTGTAATAAAAAACAGGGAACCTAGAGGAGTGCAAATACTTTGTGCAAATAAAACCTGAAAAAAATGGCATAAACTGAGCCAGGGCTCATTCAGGCTTAATATTGTTTTCAAAGCCATTGTTCAGTTCTACAATGTTTAACACCATTTTTGAAGATGTTCAGAGAAAGCACATGAAAATAATGTGTAACCACAACTTAGAGATTTGAAAACACAGAGTATTCCTCCGTACCTTCTTCTTTTACCTGCTCCAAGTAACCCAACTAACAGACAGGATCCTTTTTGGATTGGTGCCCCAGTTGTGGAACCCTCCCTCTAAGTACAGGTACCTGGTATTTCAATGCCTTGCTAAATCTCTTTTGTTTGCCAAAACCAAATGTGGACAGTTTCACACATAGAAAATTAATGTGCATTTAGTTCACCTTACAATTTCCCTTTATTTCCGTGATTGTTTGTACATACATATTGAGTGGAATGATAAATACAATAACAAAGGCTATGTAAATTGCAATGGACTATTGGATATGCATGCAAAACACTGATGCTTCCCAACATGTATATGAACCCAGTGTAATAAAATGTAATTTCACCTTGCAAACTTCACCATGGATCATACATAGAGAACAGCCATAAATACACATTAACATTACACACTGTAGGCACAGTGTAAACTGTGAATTGTCACTTGCCACCTACATACTTCAATGTAGGTGTGGCGAAACGGGCTTGCTTTTGGCTGGCAGGCCCTATTTCACACTCTGCACACCCCCAGGAGTTACTGACTTTTCCTGGGGAGGGCTAATTTTCTCTTTGGGTATGCTGCCACCACCTGATCAGTTGAGGACTGCCTGCTGGGGAAGATCAGGATTTCCCAGCTTCCTTTCCCACTGCACGAGGCCCCTGCCTCAGTTTCCCCTTGGTTCCCCTCTCCTGGGTTCCACAGGGTAGACTGGAGATCCTGGAGGAAAAGCTGCTCAGCCTTCCTCTACCTCCTGGTTACATAGCGTGTCCAAGACAGTAGGGCATAAGTGGTACAGAGAACTTTCCTCCACAGCTAAGGTTTTAAAAGAATTTATTAAAAGGAAAATGATTACCATATGTTTTAGCACACACCAGATTTAGCAAGGGTTACAAAAATAAAAAAGGAGATAAAGCACGCGAAATCCCTCTTTTCCT
This sequence comes from Sphaerodactylus townsendi, assembly GCF_021028975.2. NCBI lineage: Eukaryota > Metazoa > Chordata > Lepidosauria > Squamata > Sphaerodactylidae > Sphaerodactylus > Sphaerodactylus townsendi. Next base: position 58,489,914 of record NC_059425.1, read on the forward strand.
ATCACTCAATACATACCCTGGCTAAAGATGGTAGAAAGCAGGGGGTAGGTCCTTAGAGCTTAAAATGTTGCCATTGGCAAAGAGCCCACATTACCTGGCTGAGCACATGGTCCAGAAAATGGATGCCGCCTTCCCAGTTCAGGCAAGAGCTCTGCTCCCCTCCAGAGAGACCTGAGCCAAGAGACCTCGCCCCTCTCTTCCCCTCAATTTATCAGATCCCAGACCCCACCCTCCTTTGACCAGGTCAGGCTGGGTCAAGATATCATTTCCCCCTAGGTCAGGTAGCATTTCCTGATGTATCTCTGGGATTTCTAAGTCCTCCAAATCTCTGGTACCTGGTTGGAGAAGGAGAGGATGAAAGAAAAAGGAAACAGAAGGGGGGGGGGGAAGGAGCCATTTCTCCACAGTAGGTAACCCCTGAAAAATCATCAAATATACAATCACAATGTCTCTAAGGCCGTGTCCGCACGGCCTTTTTATGGCGCCCTGGGGACGGAATAAACGCCATCCCCAGGAAGCCATTCGCACAGGCGGTGCTGCTGCAACGCAGCAGCGCCGACCTGACTGCGCTCCCCCTCCCCCAGGGCGGCGTCAGGCCTCCCTGTTTCCCTTCCCCGTCCCACTCACCTTGTCCCCGTCGTCGGCCTGCTGGCCTCTGCAGCCCCTCCCTCACTGTCCTCTGACCCCTGGAGGTCGGAGGGCAGCATGGGCGGGGCTTCAGAGGCCAGCAGACCGATGACGGGGACAAGGTGAGTGGGACGGGGAAGGGGGCAGAGGCGGCTCCATGTGGAGCCGCCTGTCCTCCGCCGGCCTCCCCTGAGGCCGCACGCACGCTTGCTAGCGAACGGCCTCCGCCCCCACGCCGGCAGAATTCTTGCCGGCGAGGGGATGCCTCGGGGGCCGTGCGGAAACGGCCTAAATTTATCAATCTTCAAAGAGAATATAACAACTGCTAGAAATGAGCAAAGACCTAAGTTAATTACTTTGTTACCTCAAACTATGTATGCTGATTGTCCCATTCACTCTACTGCTTCCCAGGAGGCAAGCTGAGTCCCAGAGGTACTGGCAGCATCTCAAAGAAGTGACTGGAAGTTGAACTACTCCAGAAGGCAAAGCTAGAAGCAGGCTAGGTCTACCATCTTCTCCCATCCCACTGTCACCTGGGTCTTAGCCCCCTGGAGTAGTTATACCACCAATCCCTTCCAGCATTGCCAAGAGCTCCATGCCCTGTGTGTGTTAAGTGCCATCAAGTTGCTTCCAACTCATAATGACCCTATGAATCAATGTTCTCCAAAATGTCCTATAGTGAACAGACTTGCTCAGGTCTTACAAACTAAATGCCATGATTTTCTTTACATAGTCAATCCATCTTGGGCCTTCTTCTTTTCCAACTATCTTCAACCTTTCCTAGCATTATTATCTTTTTCATTATGTGACCAGAATACAACAGCCTCACTTTGGCTGCTTATTATCTTTTTATTATGTGACCAGAATACAACAGACTCACTTTGGCTGCTTCCGCATGGGCCAAAAACAGCGGTATGAAAACGGTGTGAAAACAGTATAAACCCTTTTACACCGTTTTAAACCCTTTTACACCATTTTCACACTGCTGTTTTTGGCCCATGCGGAAGCAGCCTCTGATCTTTTTAATATTTAGGGACAGTTCAGGCTTGATTTTTGTGTGTGTGGGGAAGGGGACCCACAGTATCTGTAACACTCCCTTCCAACACCACATTTCAAAGGAATCTTCCTTCCTATCAGCTCTTTTCATTGTGCAGCTTTCACAGCCATCCGTAACAAAGGGAATACTGTGGGATGAACTAACTTGGGTCCCTTCCGCACATGCAAAATAATGCGTTTTCAAACCACTTTCACAACTGTTTGCAAGTGGTTTTTGCCATTCCGCACAGCTTCAAAGAGCACTGAAAGCAGTTTGAAAGTGCATTATTCTGCATGTGTGGAATGAGCCTGGGTCTTGGTTGCCAGTGATCCATCCAGAATCTTTTCCTAGCTCCTTCATGGTTGCCCATCCTACTCAATTTCTCTCTGATCCCTTGGTTACAGTCTCCCTTTTGATTGATGTGGAGTCAAGAAATAAAAAGTTTTCAGCTATTTCAATTTCCTCATCTCTCCACCCTAAAGCTAAGTATTTCTCCAGTAGTCATTACTTTTGTCTTCTTGATGTTCAGCTGCAGTTCTACTTTGGCACTTTCTCCTTTAATTTTCAGCAGTAGTCTTTTTAAGTCTTCTCTAGTAATGTAGTATTATTGGCATATATCAAATTGTTAATGTTCCTCTCCCTGATTTTCACTCCACCTTCATCTAAATCTAATCGAGCTTTCCTTGTGGCACATTCGGCATACAGATTGGAGAGACAGGGTTATAAAATACATCCCTGTCTAACTCCTTTGCCAGTTGAAAACCATTCTGTTTTTCATATTTTGTCCTAACAGTAATATCTTGTCCAGAGTACAGGTTATGCATCAAAACATTCACATGCTGTAGCACATCCATTTCCTTTAAAACCACCCATAGCTTTTTATGATCCACACAGGCAAAAGCTTTGCTGTAATCTATGAACCACAAGCTGACTTTTTCTGAAATTCTCTCACATGCTCCAGTTACCAATGTAAATTTGCTATATAATATCCGGTGCCTCTTATTCTTTTGATTCCAGCTTGAACATCAGACATTTCTTGTTCCATGTTGTAAGATTGTGAGAAATTAATACAATGGTCCAATAGGTGCTGCAATCTTTGACATCTACTTTTTTGGAGTGTAAATTGACCATTTCCAGTCTGAGGACCATTGTTTTGTTTCCATATTTGTTGGCTTATTTTCAAGATTTTGATGGACTCTGTTTTGGGGATTTGGAATAGCTATATTGCTATCCCATCTGCTTCTGTTGATTAGTTTCATCCAATTGCTTATTGCTCTCAGTGCAGTTTTCATTTGACTTTCTCAAATGGTAGGTTCTTCAAAAGAAGGAATCTGTTATTCTTTCGTCACTTCTGTATAGCTTTTCAATATATTGTTCTCACCTTTTTTATTTTGTCCTGAACAGTTAATGTATTTCTATGTTGATAATTCATGAGTGCCTAACTGTGCTTTAAATTTCTCTTTGATTTGTTGGATCTCATGGAACAGATCTATCGTTCTTTCTTTTTTGTTATCTTCTATGTCTTTGCACTGATTATTATAATTATTCTCTTTGTCTCTGTGAGCAAGTCAATGGAATGCTGCATTTAGAACTTTGATTCTGTTTCTGTCACCTGTTACTTTTGCTTCTTGACTATCTTTAGCAATTTAAAGATTTTCCTCAGTCATCCATTGAGACTTTTCATTTTTTTTGGCTACAGGAATAGTTTTTGCACATTCTTTCCTGTATGAAATTAATAATACAAATCTGTTCTTTACATAGCCTTTAAACTTCAGGAATGTTATTTAGATTGTATTTTGGCACTATGAATGTTGGTTCTTTTCCTCCAGCTTTAATTTTTGACATTGACAATTCATGATCTGTACCACAAACAGGTCCTGTTTTAGCAGAGAGAATAGATCTTCTGCACCTTCTGCTTCCAACTAGGCCTGGAGATTCAGGTACACCGAATCCTGGATTCAGCCTGAATTTGGGCGCATTTGGGCATATTCTGTCCCAAATCGGGTGAATGTGTTCTATCTGAATCTGAATGAATCTGAATGCAAGGCATTCGGGCTTTGGGGGGTATTTTTCACGTTTTGGCCTGCAGGGGTGCATTTCTACAGCTAGCAGCACCAACATGTCAAGATTTCATCCAGAGATTCTCCTGATGATACCAACTAAGTTTGGTGAAGTTTGGTTCAGGGGGTCCATAACTTTGGGTCCAAAGTGGGTGCCCCATCCCCCATTGTTTCCAATGGAAGCTAATAGGAGATGGGGTCTAGAACTTTGGACCCCCTGAACCAAATGTTACCAAACTCAGGTGGTATCATAAGGAAAGTCACTGGATGATACCCTGAAATTTTGGTGCCAGTAGCTTTACAAATGCATGCCTGACAAGCACCCCAAGAAATTTGCCCAGATTCACTGCTCTGCAGTGCCTTGGCACCATTGCAGCCAATGGGGAATTTCTGAGTGTGTAAGCAAGCTGCACATTTTTGAAGATACAGGCACCAGACTTTCAAGGTGGATCCAGGAGGCCCTCCTGGTAATGGCATCCAGGCTTGGTGAATTTTGTTTCTGGGGGTTCAATTTTATGGGCCTCAAAAAGGCTTATTTTGTTTCCCTGCTTCTACACATAAAGCCTGCTGGCTGAGTTCTCTCAGAACTATCTCAATCTGCCCCTCCCACCACCCCCCAGAAGCAAAGTTCTCAGCAAAGTTTCTGGGTCTCATCCAGAGACTGTCCTGATGATACCACCTGAGGTTGGTGAAGTTTGGCTCAGGTGGTCCAAAGTTATGGACCTCAAAGGGATAGTCCCCATCTCCTGTTAGCTCCCATTGGAAACAATGGGGTAACCCACTTTGGGGATCCATAACTTTTGACTCCCTGAACCAAACTTCATTAAACTTGGTTGGTATCATCAGGAGAGTCTCTGAATGATATAATGAAACCTTGGTACTGCTAGCTGTAAAAATGGGACCCTTGCAAACAAAATGTGAAAAAACCACCAGAAATACCAAAAAAAAATCAGACAGACCCGAATTTTTCAGCATACCCGAATATTCAGGTATATCTAAATATGTAATTAGTCTCATTCACGCATATACAGATCATTTTATGCCCGAAAAAATCTGAATCCGAATTTTACCTAATTTCTCTTGGGTATTGACCAAGCCTACTTCCAATTGTGCAATCTATTTGATTTCTATACTGGTCATCCAGTGACATCCATGTGTTCAATTGTCCATTTCACTGCCTGAAACATGTTTGCAATGAACCAAACTGTTGTCTTCAAAAAATTCTGTAAGTCTCTCTTCATTTCATGCTCCTAGCCTAAATCTGCCAATAATATTTGATTCTGCTTTGTTTCCATCTTCTGCTTTCCAGTCACCTATGATTATCAACAGTATGTGATCAATTTCTTCCCAGAGACTTCCATAAAAGCTTCCAATTTCTTCCTCATCAGCATCTGTAGTTGATGCATAAACCTGAATGATGGAAATGTTAATAGGTTTTCCCTGAAGTCTGATTAATAATATTCAGTTAGAGTTTGCATTATAGGTCCTGACTGCACGTGTTACATCTTGCCTTACTATTAAAGAAAAGCAACTCCATTTCTTCTGTATTTGTCATCCTCCAAGTAAAACACTTAGAACATTTCTGCACAGCCAGAGGCAGTAACTTCCCACTTGCTTAAATGAAGCTGGTGGAGCGTCAAGACAGTTCGCATGGTCTCATGTGGGCAGTCTCAATGCCACCACTGCCGGCAGGGGTGGCTCCACACGAAGCCGCCCAGGGTGTGAGGAGGACACTTTCCTTTGCTTCCTGTGCAGCTGTGGATGGCTGGAAAGACATGCACACGCTGCCCTCTGACCCTGGAGCTGCACAGGAAGCAAAAGTAAGTGTCTTCCTCACACCAGAGGGGCCAAAAGTGGTGCCCTCACACTGGTGCGGTTCGCACCGCGCCGGCTGGAAGATGGCACTTTTGAAAAACTCACTCCCTTTCTCAATTTCAAGCTTACTTTGATTCATGCTTCTCACATCCCATGTTCCTATTACATTCATCAAACATCCTTGGCCTTCCTTTTGGGTTTAGTCCCGTCACATCATTAAAAATAGCCTTACTCATATTTGTCCTCCACTCTTCCCCTGTAGCTGATGGAGTGCCATCTAACCTGGGCGTACCGTCTTCCAGCACTATATCTTTTTTCATTTTGGATTGTTCCATTATAGGGTTTTTGAGGTATAGATTGGTCATAAGTGGTTTACCATTGCACTCTTCTCCATAGTACTAACCAGAATTAGTTGCAGTGGCATTGCCACTGTCCACAAAATATCCTCCACCAGTGTTACCTTAACTACTGCTACTGCCCAGTAGCTAGCCTTTAATGAATCCTCTGTCCCCATCACCATTGGAACTGTCTGTTCTCTCCTGCTGATGTGACCACAGTGCAATCTGAAGGGGGTGAACATGTCTTAGTCTGGTGTCTTAGCAGTCACCATTTTGTTTTAAGTGACTCTGCTGGGAATTTAGACTCTCAATAGAGTCTAGACCTCTTACAATATTGCTCCCAACCTCACTGATACAAATGAGCCCCCTCACCATGGTAAGGGATGCATCCAAAAGGGGGTCCATGCCCTAGCAGCTCTGCTTGCATTGGTGGAGTTTCAAGAGTGCAAGGCTAGTTGTATCTTGTGCCACTGCTGACTGGGAGTGACAGGAACTTCTGCATCCTCCTGATTGTGCTTTCCAAGAAATTGCAGTTGCTTGGGCAGATGACTGGTTCCTAGCACTCACCAAGAAGCTATGTGGAAGGAAAGAGGGTTGGAAGGGAAAAACAGCAACAGAAGTAGTGGGCAAAGAAAAGATTAAATGCTCCCCATTCTCCCTCCTCCAGTTTCCATCTACTTCAAATTAATCCTTTCTGAAGTTGCTTTTTCTTTACAGAACTATTCTGAAAATGTGCTTAAATACATTTATACATATTTAGCACTGAGCCAGATGACAAAAAGAATCCTTACTACATTCTCACACTGAAACTCAGAAACTTTTTAATCTCAGGGTCACGTCTTATATTTTTAAGTTGCAGAGTCTTCTTAAAGTTTCTGATGTGTGTACAAACAGTATTGTTGATATCATTCTTTAGTCTAGTACTGGGATTTAGTCTAGTACTGGGCTTACCACAGTGACTATGAATTTATTTCTGACAATCAAAATTGGGGCCTAGCCTCCAGCCCCCATTTCCTCTTCTGAGTAGGTAAACTGTCCTGTACATATGGTCTCAACTGCTGCATCGGTAAGTATTCTAAGCCCCTTGATTCACTGACGGAGGCACAGCAGTGCCATTTCTTAATTACTACCTTCCAAAAGCAATCAGTGTTTTTTCTTCCTGCCTCATTACTGCAAGTGCCCTGGTCAGTTGACATGCTGCTTTCCATCCAACATTGGTTTTTCTACCTCAACAGAGTTTTTACCTCTCCCATTTCCTTATAAAAGCGTTCTTTCCTCCCTACCCGTAAGAGAACACAACAGAAGCCTGAGAAGAACCTTTTCACCTTTCTTTCTAGCCTTGTCTAGCTGGGCTATTTGCTTTCAGCACCTGAGCCTTTTCATTTGCTTTCCCTGCAACCATGCATCTCTTTCATGACCACTATGCCTGTTCCTGGTTCCAAACCTATTTGTCTGTCCATTTCCAGCCCAAATCCTGCCTGCCTATCTGTGCACTTCAGAGCCTAAGGTCACATTCCAACTTTCATCCAGCCAACTATGCTAGCACTATCTGATCCTTTGTGCAGTCATCAACTGTCCCACCCCAGGAAATTTTTTACCCCAATTCCATAAAGTCAGTCTAAAAGGGAGGCTTGCTAGCTACATCCCTAAAATAACTTGTATGCAGAAGAGAAAAGGATACTGCTCAACTGCACATGGATTCTCCATGTATATACTGAGTTGAAAAACATCATGTAGCTAGAATCTGGAGCCATTTATTCCAGTAGGGTCTTGCTGAACACCTTTTTCATCAGCACTATCATTCAAAATGTAGAAGGGTTGCCTGATGTGAGATATGTGCAACATTAATTTTCAATTATCTATATCTCTATAATTACCTGCAGAATGTAGCTTTTCAGTTTGTGATGTGCAGTAATATAAACTGAGCACAAGTTGTTACTGTTCAATTCTGAACCTCCTTCACCTTATTTATATCTTGTGACTCACAGAAGCAAAGGAAGAATTGTGTGTTGCAATCTAAAGAATAATCAGTTCTCCACAAAGTCACAATATATTGTCTGGACTTTTAGATGATTCAGATTAAATCACTGTGTACTGTTCTCCAGTCTGTGTTATCTTTGTGTCTTATTCAGAAGCCTCAAAATACTGTTTATGTGGAGAACAGAATGCATGCAAAATAACTGATGGACAAAAAAACTCCCCCTTCTTTCTTTAAACACATTGTACACGAATTCATTTCATGAGACTATTCTCTGACCTAAATAAAATATTGAACCAGAAATTAAGTGATAATACTGAAATGGTATTAAATATTTCTTTCCAAGTAAAATAGGCAAATGCATCACAATTAATATAAAATAATGAGACAATGGCACACATAAGTAACATCTTATATTAATTATAAATTATTGCAAATACTCCATTACCTCCTATAAATTAGCAGTTCTAACATATACACCATTGTAATAGGAATAAACACACACTGCATTTATTTTTATATTAAAAGATATTTTTCAATGGTTTCAGTTTACGCTTTCCAGTGTTCATTAGTGTGCATTGTGTGTACATGATGAACCATCACAGACAGTAAAAAAGACAGAATAGAAATGTTTTAATAATTAAATAAATTGCACAATTTCTTTTTGCAGTTTACATAGCATTTCTACACATATCCTGCATCATTTATATGTGTAAGAAACATAATGTACAATATTAATGTACATCGAAATCCTATGCGGAATTACTCCAGTTTAAACTCATTAAATTCTGCATAAACTACACTCTTCGTGACACATAAGAATCACTAAAATATGGTACATTTTACAGGAAAAATCAGTGCAATAACTAAAAATGGTGCAGAAATAAAGAAAAATTCACTTTGCACATTGGAGGAGTGAACTCAGAACAGGAATCTTGGAACTGAAAATGCAGAGATGAGACGTTTGAAATCTTCTGTGCATTTCAGATCCAGTCTTTTCATTGTTTCCTTCTGAAATAGCACAGTGGAATGAGTAGAGATCCTGTCTTTTTAAATTCCCTTTTAATGTAAACTAATCTTTTGACTTGCACATTCCCTAGATCATAATTTAATCTGAAATCAAACACGGTTTCATCAAAAAAGAATTCAGCAACGGCATTATGAAAAAGCATCATGCAATGGCAGTTCTTCACTGATTAAGATGTTCACAACTACCTTGGAAAGAGTTTTAAACTAGAAGAATCCAGTTCCTAAGATGTTTCTGCTGCATAGCATCCCTTGAATCGATTAGGGCACATTAAATAAAAGATCAGCAACAAAAATAGCTAGGAGGATAATATCAGTTTACCACTGGGAGATGTCTCTGCTTCTATTTAAAGTACTCAATGAGCTAAAGTTTTGTGTTTTTCTTTAAACAAAGTGTTGGGCATACTTGGTAACAGGGGGGAAATCTTGCATAAAAATCAAATGAAGATGTGGTACTTTAACGTCCTGGCAGCATTTAGGAGAGTTGCTCTCTAAATAAAGACATTGCATTTCAATTCTTGGTATTGGAGATGAATCAGTGGTTCAGGAAAACAGTTTGCATTCTGAGCAGGAGATACAGATGAGTATTAGGTCTGCTCAAAACCCCTGCTTTGAATTGCACTGAGAGTCACGACTGAGTTTCAGCTTTAATGAAGTGCAATAACTTCCATTCAGTATTTTTTTTTCCAAAACAGGATGGTATATTTGAGGGCATCAGAATACTCAAAGAATAAATGCATTTGGATTTGGAATCATCTCATGACAGAAACAGAGGTGCTTGACGGTATGAGGGAACATAAGTTCAGTATTAATGATAGCTGGGAATTTTAAACAAAACATATACCAGTACATTGAATGGTACAGTTCTACAAGTCCTATTGCTACTGCACAAGTGTTCTGCATTTCAATGGGCTTGTATAGGGAGCCACACTGAAAATGGAGATTGAACAGCAGTAGCTTGACACAAGTGCTTAGTGGGTTGTTCCCTAAATTTCCAGAATATTTTTTAAAGAATTAGAAAAATTGGCAAAAAGCCATTCATGCTTTTAAGAGTAAATATCCATCAACCCCATCTATGCTATAAAATGTGTAATGGTAATAAAGTCCTGCTCTACAGATGGATGATGTTACCAGCATTTTAAAACAATGAATCTGGGGGGGGGGGGGATGTGATAAAAAATTCAAAATAAAAAATAAACTTTTGATGTCCTTTTCATGAAGTAATCTTCATACAGTGAAGCTAGTATCATAAAGTAAAATACTATTAAGCAAAACTTTGCCAGAAATGCTAGATGTTGGAATGGAGCTTAGTAAAAATGGGGGGCGGGGAAATGAGAGGGCTAATTTTTACAAGGAAGTGTAAATTCAACTTCACTAACTGGATGAACCTCAACAAGACTAGAGCAGTGTCATTTCTAACACTTTCCCGCGTCATGCTGGAAGGTTATTAGCCATAAAGAATATTTTACTTATCAGTGTACCTTTTTATCCTGTAGAATGATGCTAGTCTTATTTTAAGTTTTCCATTTTTACTTCTTGCATAGTTAAGTAATACATATTAGGAGAACAAGAAAGTGCTTATAAATCCCCACAATTGTCAGTACTGGAAAACATCATGTAAATATTGTTTAATTGTCATTTGTAATGCTAAGAAAAAGACAATTTATCCATTTCTATATATGTTGTTTGTTCCAATATGGAACAGTTACCTGTTAAACCTAGATTTAGTCTTTAGAGATATATAATATTGTTTTGTCTTCTATGAACATTACACATTGTCTTCAATTCTTTTCAGTCAGTGAGAGGCTAGAATTTTTTCCTCATTACTGGAATAGTAATTCTTCTTTTAATCATGTCCTTTTAAATCAGATTAAACCACATCTGTGCCTTTTAACATATTAACTCTCCTTAATTTCAATAATGTGCATTTCATTCTCTACTTTTTTTTCACTCCCAAACTCAGTCCTTACAGCATCTATATATTTTGGATCAGTGCCTAGTGGTGACCTATTCCAATCCTTTGCAGCTTTTAATGGCATTTTTTATAAAATGTCACATTTTGCCAGATGGGTTAGTACTGACCAGTGTGAATCATCACCATTTACTCTTATATTCACTGCCATCTGACATTTATTACATTCTCAGGATGTAAATTGAGTTACTCACCAGTGGGCCAAGAGCACAGCCTTTTGCAGTACATGCCTGAACTCTGAACAAATGAAGACTCCAAGGAGAAAGTCCAGAAATATAATAGCTGAGCTGCGAAGAGTTCTGTGCCAGGATGCCATTCATATACAATCCATAACTAGTAATAATTCCTGGTTTTTAAAAAAATGCAAGATCTATCAGATTACAACAGGCAAAAGGGGGGAAGCAATATTGAGCTTATGAAATCTTGAGGCAATACAAAGATTTTTAAGGATCTCTCAAATGAAAGACACAGTACGCATGTGATACCAAAACCAAAACTGTTCTGCACTTTTCCTTGTAGAATGTTGGAAATCAATTTGTGTTTATCTTGTTAGAAGTAAAATTACCATGCTCCAAAACAAGCAGACCTTAAGAGACCTGATTTCTCAAGAATAAGTCAAATCAATCTTTGAGCTGAGAAAGTTGAGGCAATTCTGTTTCACAGACTCACTCTGCATGCAAATTCATGTGTGGATTAAAACAAGGGCAGAGAAGATATATACCGACCATTTAGAATCACAGCGCCTTCAGACCTAAAAAAAATTAGTGATCTGTATTTTGAACATAATATTATAGGACAGTTCAGTGATGATTCATCAGACTGTCTCTGGACCTTGCCCCTCCATCCAGTACAGTGGTGATTTTTATTTATAAATAAGAATATTTGATTCATAAAGAGATCCAGGCAGAGCTTTGAAATTTTAAGGGACAAGAGTCAGTCTGTCTAGTCCTTTACCTCAAGAAAGATACCTAAAGCATCCTCAAAAGTTGCTTAAACAACCTTACCTTAATGACCCCAAAGAAATTTCACAATCTCCTTAGGCTGACTGTTCCATTAATTAATGGAATTGCATTCACTTTCTTCTTCTGTTGCTATATAGCCTATACATGAATTTACCTCATCATTTGAAAGGAAATTTTAACTTTTGATAGTTCTAAGGAGTTATCAAGTGTCCTTTTTTCCCAGACTAGTTACTTAGTGGTTGTGAAGGACCATGACATCCTCTTGAAGAAATGCTGCTGATGCAGAGAACTAGTCTTTCTCTTGCACTCAAAATGCAGTTTCATGATGGTATGAAAATGCAATCACATAAACACCAATTTGTGTGGAGGTCTGTAATGCTGGTTGGCCATAACATTACCATTATGTAAGACAAGTAACATTCTCGTTTGCCAAGCAGAAGTTTCTTTATTTAGATATTTATATCCCACTTTTCCCCTCAGTGCAGAACATAAGTGGCTTACAACATTATCCTCTCCTTCTTTATTTCATCCTTACAACAATAACCATGCGAGGTAGGTTAGGTTGAGAGAGCATAGCTGGCCCAATGACTACCAGCAATCTTCCACAGCAGCATTTGGATTCATATCAGGGTCTCCCAGATCCTAGTATGTCAACCTAATCACTACACCACACTGGCTCCATTCTACCAACCTGCCCTCAGTGCCTTAAACACCTACAGAGACTTAAATACTCAGTTTGAACTTACATAAATCTACATACTTCAATGGGATTAGACATGCCTAATGATGCTTAAAATAAGGCTATAAAGTACAGTGGTGTACCCTTCTTGTCAAAGTTGTAAACAGGAGGCATCTATTTGGCTTGAGTCCCACCTGTCTGAAGGAGCACTTAAGCCCATATGAACCTGTCTGACCACTGAGGCCAGGCGGTGGAGTTCTCCTGCTGGTCCCTCTCCCCGCTGAGGTGTGGGGGGAGGGAGTATGTGGCAGGGCTTACTCCATGGCTGGCCCCAGACTATGGAACAGCCTCCCCATGGAAATTCACCAAGTGCCAACACTTTATGGGTTTCAGTGTCTGGCGAATACCTTCCTATTCACCCAGGCCTTTGGTCTTTGACCCCACTGGAGGCTGCCAATCTGGGGTGGAGGAGGTTATGTGGTTGTGTATTTCTATATGTTTAGGACTGTTTTATATGTTGATGTTTTTACTTTGTTTTTACAACTGTTTTCAATTTTATATGCTGCCCTGAGACCACCATATAGGGCAGGGTATGTATAAATAAATAAGTAAATAAATAAATAAATAAATAAATAAATAAATAAATAGCCTGCAATTTTAGGGGCAGTGTGGGGTAGTGGTAAAATGTCAAACTAAGGAGACTTGGAACCAAATCCCAGACGTAAAGCATGGCCACGCCTCACACGCAGCCACCATTACAGGAGGGGAGGCCCGGCAGAGAAGCCGTCTATTTGGCACCAGGTCAAAGAGTCGACATTGCGGCCCTTCATGTGTATGTGTGCCTGTTCTGGCGCATGTCACATGATGGAAGCGCTCAGGAGATCATCACCCTTATGGGAGGACGAGATTGACATGGTGGGGTTGGCGTGCTCTCACGAGGCACGAGAGGATGCTGTAGGTATGGGGGCTGGGCTAGGGCTTATTTAAAGCCCTGCCTTGTGGACCGGCCCCATTTGGAGCCAAAGCAACACATTTTTCCCGCCCACCCAATCCCTGTTATTTTGAATGCTTGAATGACATTCTTGTCATAGCAATTGGCGGGTTGCGCATGGGGGATGATCCGCTGGTAGGGGGAGCTGGGGGAGCTCCCCTGTTTAGCTCACCTCATTATGAGGTGTGGGTGAAGCAAGCTCTTGGTAGGAACGCCCTGTAGGGGGCTAGGAAGCTTGTACCCATAGCATGAGTTGGATGGGGCCTCCAGTCATGGGCACTTTGCCAGTCTGGTCTTTGTCTCACTCCAATCTTTCACTTGGTTTATTCCTCCAGCAGCTGGGCTGAGGAATTGGTTTGCTCTGGGGGACAGCACTAATGCTGCCCAGATGCTTGGATCACCCCCCATGTGCCATCTGGTTTATCCTATGCTTTCTGTGAATAAAGTTCTTTGGCTATGGCCAGTTTTCTTATCCACTTAAATTGTGTTGGTGTGTTATTTTGGAAAGGGTAGCTGAGTGGGAAGGGCCATACATCTACCTGCAAAGTTCTATGGGTGTCCCTACCTTAAGTACTTTGATTCTCACAAGGTTGTCGTGAGAATAAAATGGTGGGAAAAAAGCCATATACATTGCCCTAAATTCCTTGGGAAAAAGGCAGGATAAAATATTTGATTTTTTAAATTTTATTTTTGTCCTGCTTTAAGATTATGCATTCTCCTCCCTCTCACCAACATGCAGCTTTAAAAAGAAAAACAAGAAAATGCCTCCTTGGGCAAGGTTATCCCTTTTGAAGCAAGTCTAATTCCCATCTACTACTTCTGGAATATTTATTATGGCATTTCCCCCTTGTGGGACCATTCTACAAAAGCTAAAGTGCAATTGAGCTACACATAATGTTTGTCCTAAACATACACAGCTTTGTGGATTTTGTGCTTTCTTCACAACATGTCCCTTTTCTGGTATTAACTTTTAAAAGCATTTTTAAAAGTATCATACAATTAATATCTCTCCCACCAAAAACCTTGGGGAAATTTCTTTGGCAATTGACATGTAGATTTTCTGCTCTCTAGACACAAATAAACTAGATCTACCCTAATGTGAATGTATTGTTTCAGCTCTGTGGTTGAACAGATTACAGAAAAGTTACTCATGTAAAATGACTGCTACCACAAAATCAAAGAATAGCCATTATATGAAATGTATTAATGAGTTTCATTTATGTAATAATTCTCTAAATGTGTGTGCGTGAGTAGGCTGGATTTTGTTACTAAGGTGATAGGTGTCACATACTTACTTTCTTCTCCTGCATCTTCATAGTCTGATATATACATTTATCATCCTAAATGAACCCCTACCCACTAAGATAGGTCCTTTCCCCACTTACCTTAAGCCCCGAGCTACTCTCCTAAAGTAGCGCGGGGTCCAGCTGTGCTCCCCACCTCAAGGGCGGCGAGATCGCAGCCACCCCGACGCTGCCTCTCTCGCACCCCCTCAGCACGCGGCATCCCAGGCGCTCTTCTTAAGGGCACCTTTTGATGACCCCGCACAGAGCGCGGGGTCGTGGGGATGCCCGGGCACGCACCTGGGATGCCGCGCGCTGAGAGCAGCGCACGACATAGGGGGGATGGAAGAGAGTGGGGAAAGGCCCATAAGTGTGAACATGTCTTGCTTATGTCATGTTTAGGTGGACAAAATAATAAGTTTCAGAACTATTCCTTTGTGTTATGAGCTATCTATTTCTGCCCCCTATTAAGCTAATGTATATGTGACACCCAGAAGTGGGGATTGCTTTCAGAAAAAGAAGAGTTGGTTTTTAAATCCCACTTTTCTCTATCTCTAAGGAGTCTCAAAGCAGCTTACAATCATCTTCCCTTTTCCTCCCTACAACAGACACCTTATGAGGTAAGTCTGGCTGAGAGAGTTATAAGAAAACTGTGACTAGTCCAAAGCCACCCAGCAGGATTTGTGTGAAGGAGAGGGGAAGCTAACACGGTTCACCAGATTAGAGTCTGCTACTTATATGGAGGAGTGGAAAATCAAATCTGGTGCTCTAGATTAGTGTCTGCCAATTTCAATCACTATATCAGGCTTGCTACAATACCTTTGCTATCCTCTTCTATCTTTTCCAGCCCAGGAGATTAAAACAACTAATGCTTCCTTCTCTCCTTATTTTTCAAGCATCTTGGAATACACTGCTTCAAGCCAGAGGCATAGCTAAAGAAAATGGAGCTCAGGGCAAAATCTAAAATTTGCATCCCACCCCCACCCCCATGTAGGCGATTGCCTTCCCCCCATGACCAAACAAACTATTTTTTGCACCATGTCATTTTAAAGTCACCATCGCATTATAGAACATGCCCCAATTCACAAATCTGAACACAGCAGTGGTCCATGTCACACAGCAGAAATACAAAATTTTGACAACGTTTTCAAAATGCTGTCAAAATGTTTTATTACTGCTGTGCTCAGCAGGCTCTTTCTTAAGTTCTTGTGTTCTCCCCACCCCCACCCCCCCCAGCCCTGCCTGGCCCTGCCAGACAGAGCCGACGGAAGGAGCAGTCTTGCGGACTAAGGTCAGGCCGGGCCAAAGGGGGAAGGTGGAGGCATGTGTGGGGTGATTTGCCACCCCCCATGTGACCCAACAGTACCCACCTGGGGCATCTGTCCCCACCCCATTATAGCTATGCCACTGCTTCAAGCCACATGCACTCAAACACTGAAACTCATAAGAGTTTGGGAATGCACATGAGTGACTTTCTACACTGCATTTCAAGGGTTGTGAGGCTGGCAAAAAGGATACAATGGTGGTAATGGTTAATGTGGAGCTGCTGGCTCCCAACATCTGTGTTTGAAGCCACCACCAAATCCCCCCTAATTATTAGTGTGGCTGTTTTTGTCTTTTGACCTATTATTCCATCTTAATGAATTACATTCAGCTTTTCTATAGGCTGGGATGTGAAAAATCATTTTCAATGTGGAATTAAAGAAAGTTATGCTTGCTGGATTCCATAACATGACATGAAGCCAGGATTAGCTCACAGGCCATCATTCAAATTGTAGTTTGTCTTGACATGTACTAGTTTCATCACTTTTACTTTGGCAGGGCATCCCTCCAGTCAGGGTGTTTGAGGGTTTCACTTGGGAAATACTAGCCAAGGTCAGGGCTGAGTTACCCGTCCAGCGCCATGATAATGTAAGGAAAGGAAAAATGTAAAAAGGGGGGAAGGAGTCTTCGTCCAACTTTTAATTGGCATCTGCATTTGATCTGTTTCCAGCAGCCAGGCAAATGGGGCTGCATTACAAAAGTGCAGGACTGGAGTTTCTTCTACTACTTTCACTTTGATCCTGACACTCAAAGGAGAGCAGTAAGTGAGAGCTGTGTACCACTGTACCATTTTCTTAGTTCTATGTAAAAAAAATCTACAAAGGACAACAGAGATGTCCATTGATGTTACAGTTAACATTACAAAGAGATTCCATGTTACTGCAATTCCTACTTATAAAATATAACATAAGTGGTCTACTGATTCCTCTACCCCCATCCCTTTGCCTTGATATATAAAGTCACCCAATGATCTGCACATGGTTGCTAAATGTACCGTACAAACAGAAGAGTGGAACAAACTTAACCCTACAGAACTAGAATTAAGTACCTAGAACGTCAAGAAAACATTGAAGAGTGCACTTTACCTAATCAATTTGTTCCAAACTAGAAGGATTTCCTATTACTGAGGCATTATATGGTTTTGCATTAGCAGAATTGGGCATGATTGGCACACAATTTAAGAGGAAATAACTTTGTGTAAAAGATCTGGATGCCAATCTAAGCAACTCTTCAACAATTTGTCTCAGTCATAAAAAAGAGACTTATGCCTGTTATTTGTTATGCCTGGAAGTTTGCCACTACATTAATGTATTAATTTTAACCACTGAGGAAGGCGAATTGGCTGAAATGTGTCTGTTTATTAGGGTCAAAAAAGTATCCTCTTGGACCCTTCTGTGTATTTTAAGGTCGTTTCTGCATGGCGTCGATGGGGGTTGGGTCAGCGCATTCCGCGCCGACCCAACCCCTAAGGACCGGTTCGTGCCGTGGAAGCGCTAACCGTAGCCCAGCCATTATCGACCCGAGGGGTGTCCCTGTGGCCCTCCCGGCCTTGCGTCGCGTGTGAGAGGGCCTGGAGACCACGCCCCCCCAGCCCTGGCGCCTGCTTCCAGCATCGCATGGAGGCAGGGGGTGTGTCCCCAGGCCTACCGACAGCAACAGCGCTTTCAGAGGAGCCGGAGACTGGAAGTGTAAGTGAAGGGGTGGGAGGTGGGGGGGAGGCGCCTGGAGAGCCGCTGCCATTCCCACAGCAAGCGGCTCCAAATAGCGTTTCCAGTAAAACCTAAGCAGCTTGCCAGCCCGAGGTTTAGGAAACTTGCCGACTTCCAACGCCTTGGTGATCCAGGCGGCGTGAGGAATTAGGCGCCAGCTCGCATGGCAGCTGCACCCCCTGTGCGAATGGCTCCCTGGGGACAACGTTTTTTCCATCCCCAGGCCGCCATAAAACGCCCGTGCGGAAAGGGCCTGAGTGTCATTTTGTAAGTATGAGGTAGGCTATTATGAGCCTTTTATATGTGAGATGATGTTAATTTATTTTATTCATTTTTTCAATTTATATCCCACCCTCTCCAGCCGGGCTCAGGGCAGCAAACAATAAAAATAGTAAAACAGCCATAACAATAGTTCAGTAAAATCCATTAACAGTAACAGCAACAGATGGCAAAAGGACCCACTTCCTTCCGTACCCATGGAAGGCCAAGATGGCGTAATAAGTATTTGGTTTTGACATTCAGAAGTTGTACATTTAGTGGCCCTTTAAATATTTTCTTGACTTGCTAGTTACTTAATGCAAAATGTACAACAGGACTGTCCATAAAGGAACTTGAATGTAATGAATGGGCTCCAGGTTTAGTTTGCTGGACTTGGGCTGATTTTTCACAGTCAAAATGCCCCATGGTAGATCCGGGAGTGTACCTGATGCAGCGCTTTTTGCCCTGCTTCTGACTCTTCACTGCTCCCCAGTTCTTCCTGGGATTCGAGGAAGGGCTAGCATGTTATGCCCCAACTGTCCTTCATGAGCCTGGTGCTTCTCCATTTGAACTGCAAACTCTTCCGCAATGTCTTTCACGCATGCATGGACAACCTTTGCTTCCCACGTTCTAACTAGCTGAATCTTCTCCCCCATTCCCCCCACTCACTTTCACTATTTTAGTTTTAAATGACTCTGAACGCAAAACAGACACTGATAATCACTGTCCTCACCCCCCTGTCTAAAATCCTTGCATGTGAAAGAAAATCATCATCCCCCAACCCCCCTCTGTCTAAACTCCTTGCATGTGTGAGAGAATCGCTGCTCTCCCGTTTGTGGCGCCTGCACATGTCGCTTTTCTGTCTAAAAACCAAGGTTTCTCCCTCCATGTTTTTTTCCACTGCAGAGGAGGAGGGCACCGATTCTTGGAGCCTGTTGATTGGTGGGGCGGGCCAGAGTGGCAAGGCGGGAAAAATGGTCCTGGTTCTGCTGCCGTGGAATTTTTCTCGGCAGCGGCAGCCACCGGAGCAACAAAGGAGTATTTCAGAAGAACCTCAAATTTGGTAGTTTTTGAAATTCGTGGAGCAAAGCCAGTGCTGCGGGGTGGCACCGGGGCAACAACGTGGCAGACACACTGCAGCACCTGGAGCCATGAAGAACTCCTGGGTGCTCTGGAGTAGTCTCTGTGCTAACAACAGGGCATTTTGACCATGAAAAATCAGCCTTGGAAACCTACTGTATTTTGCAAGTTTAGAGGTTTCAGTAAAGCTAAATATTGCCTTCCCAATTCAAGGCACAAATACTTTATTTCTCCTTCCAAGTGAAAGTTGACTTAAAGCTCAGACATATGAACTGCACATCACACCCACTCTGTTTGGGCACTACATAACATACGTGATTATTATAGAAACCAGTTTCTTGTCAGTCTTTGTGTACTTTTGAAGAGTATAGTTTCAGTCGAAAGTCCCAGTATGTTGTCTGAAGTAAGCAGTTGCTGTTTGATATATACTTAATTTTATGCTGGTAACTTATTGAGCATTTTTGCAATAGCTGCCCAGACCCAGGCATACAGAAATAATGGTGTTATGAATATGTTGGACAAATTTCCCCTCATTCACACAAGGTCATCCATCAATATGTATACATATTCCTATGAGGTCCTATCTCATAATACCATTGATGTTCCTGACATGAAACAAATTACCAGGTAAACACTAAGACTCAAATGGAGAATGCTAAACAATGATATTCTAGCATGTGAAAAATGAAATTAAAGTTTTGGTGTTTTGTTTTAGTGAGACAGAGTATAGCAGGTGTGGCAGTTGAGAGCTGACAGTTGAAGGAGACAGCTAACAGATAGCATTTGGAGACTGTTGAGTGAGCTGTAAGGTGTTGAACAATCTACTTGGGAGTAACAGGTACACACAATGGTTTCAGGATCAAGCAAGATCCATAACCAGTTATAAAGGGAAGAATCTCTGCTGCAGAGCAGGTAATCCCAAAGGATTTTATGGGAAATCGCTCTAAAAAGTAAAGAGTGGTCCTAGGCCAGTTCAAATAAGTGCAAAGACTAAGGCTCATTCCGCACACGCAGAATAATGCACTTTCAAGCTGCTTTCAGGGCTCTTTGAAGCTGTGCGGAATGGCAAAAACAGTTGTGAAAGCAGCTTGAAAGTGCATTATTTTGCGTGTGCGGAATGAGCCTAAGGAACTCAACAACCCAACAAATATAAGATCCTTTGTATCCAGGCAATCCATCCATCCATCCATCCATCCATCCATCCATCCATCCATCCATCCATCCATCCATCCATCCATCCATCCATCCATCCATCCATCCATCCATCCATCCATCCATCCATCCATACATACATACATACATACATACATACATACATACATACATACTTACATATGGATTAAGGGTGATTGTGTAGATTTGAGAGTCACAAATCCCATTATACGTGCGTTTCAATGTAAGAGGATGGTAAGTACAGACTATTGAAGATATTCATTTATATGGACACATAGAAACAGGAATTGTAACAGAATTCCCAACAATTATAGAATTTACTGTAATGGTCACTGGGGTTTTATGCTACAACATTATTAAATAATAATCAGAATCTCCCAGATATTAGTCCAACACTCTAATCCCACATTGGAAGCAGTGGAAGGCTTATTCCAGTGCCTATATCACTATTGACTAGACTGTACATTCTATTATAATGTACTATTAATAGTGTTCACAAGAGACACAGATTAAAATACATTCATAATATCACATGTAAAAAAATCTCTTCTTAATGTATTAATGGGTATGGAGTTATAGAGTGTAAGGAGAATACCATTTCCTTTAAAGAAATTTTTATGTCTCCACATAAAAATGTACACACAACAGTATAAAACTGTTATAGTCATATATTCAGGCAGTGCCAGTCTGATAATAAATATGTCTTGTTAAAATTCCTAATTACTTACAAATTATTCTGAAATAATCAACAGTGCAATGTCATTTGAAAGCAGAAGGCAGACTAGCAGCAAACTTAAATTAACTTCACAGATTATAATATCTGTTATTTTTAGCTGTTAGACTATCAAAGACATAGTAAAAACAATTTGCACTCCACTTGACTGATTAATTTGGATTTCATTTTCTGTTAGAGATCTAAAGATGCAGGTAGATGCTGTGAAATTAAATGTTATACTTTTTCATTTTAAAAGTTATTTTAAAAGTAGGAGAAAGTATATGTAATACATGGCAAACGTGGGCTGCCAATGTTTAAAACTGACCTTGTGCTTCAGCTTGACATGGGAAATGTTGCAAACCAAGAGACCCCTGCCACTGATCTCTGTGCCAGAAAACACTTGTTAAAATTTTAGCATTATCTGGCTGCTTAATAAAGCCACAGGTACAGAGACAGTTTTTAAGCGGCTCCAGAAGCCATTTTTGAAGCCACTTGCTGAAAGGTGTGATAAACATTTCAAATAAACTAATAGAAGCAAGGATTTCAGCAGGTACAACTTTTTGCACCATTGAGACACTGTGACATCATTACATTTTTATTCCATTCTTCCTTCAAGTAGAATAGAATGAAAAAAACTAGGAGACCATCCCTCACCCACAACAACCTTGTGAGGCAGTTAAGGAATGCTCCAAGAACCTAGTTAGCTTCATGAATAAAAATATGATCCCAGATTTCCCCAGTTTGTCCAATTTTCTATCTACTGACTCCTTTGATACTATACTGCCCCTCTGATACTATACTGAAATGGCAAGTACTAGTGTGGCACAGCTAGTAAAATAATGTGGCCACAACATGCAGATCTGTAATTCCTAATCATAGTCACCTAAATATTAAGAAACTTTTAAAAGTAAAAATTCAAGAGGAAGTAACAAATATCTCTAAAAGACCAAACAGTAATAAAAGTTGTAAGAAAAGCATGGCTTCATTAAGAGATGCACTGTTGTAGTGTCAGAGACAATCCTTCAATTCCGTTGTTTCAGAAAGCATTAAGCAAAAGAATGCAGTACACGAGAACCATCAAAAGGGAGCACTTTTGAGCTACCAAAACAGCAAAGCTAAGCTGAAAACTTCAGTCTCTCAGCTACAATGATACTATCTCAGGTATTTTATGCGCTAAAATGATCATTAAAAATTAAGCACCACATATAAGCTGCCATTTAGAATATTAATTTACCTTTACTAATCATCTTTTTAACTTGAGGCTAAAAGAGTTCACTTACCATTCGGGTACTCTGGCTTAGTCCATGAGATGTTAAAAGAGTCAGAAGAATAGGACTGGACTTTAGGAGCAGAAACGCCTTCTGGTGTACTCTCAGTTGTTATTGCTGAGGCAGTTTCACTTATCGTACATCCACCTCCAGTGCAGGCCTTAAACGAAAGTACAGAGCAATAAAGCAGAACATATAAATGTGTCCTCAAGAGATGCCAAATCAAAAGAGCCAGTAATCAAGGGGAATTTGTAAAGATTTTATATTGATTTTATATTTTAAGATCTAAAATAAAATAAATGCGATCTCTTCACAGAACTTTTGCTTGTTTGAACTGGTGGGAAATAATTTTCCATTACCCAAAGCCAAGAAAATTATGACAAAGAACAAGACTCTTTGCTAGGGGCAATCTCCCCAAAGAGCACATTCCACCCCTCTGCTACCCTTTCTCCTCAAAAGATATGCAGGGATCAGAGAAAAAGGATTTGCCACAGAAGTCAAGGAGGGAATGTGAAGGCTTTTTCTAACAGATTGTTATGTAAAGAAATTAGGCAGAAAAATGGTAGGTGGTAAATTTTTAAGAATGTTTTCTGTCTGTCTGTCTTGCTTGAACATTCTTTTGGGGACCTGTTGGTTATCTTTAATTTACAGGCAAATAAATATATTGTCTAATTAACAGCACAATCCAGATCCCTTGAGTAGCAGGACGCAGCACCACTGCAGCACTGCTCTGCCACCTCCAAAGAGCTTCCCCACAGTGTTGGAAGCCCAAAACAAAACCAGAAAACCCCAGTTGGCTACAATCCCCCATAGGGGAAAATGGGCGTACACCATGAAAAATAAGAATACATCTGAGCCCTGCTCCACCAGTGTATGTGGACTAGAGGGGCAGTGGAAGCCAACTACAGTTGGTTCCACCCCCTTGCAAACTCTCAGAACTGCCCTATCCATGCCAATTAAGCTTTCTGCACTGGCAGGTGAGAAGAATGGTGGTAGCTTCTGGGTTGGGCACATTTGAGCTGTGTGGCCACCATGCCCATGCTTATTTTGCCCCTATGACCATGTATCTGTCACTTGCAGCAGTGGGGAGGGCACCCCTGTTGGCACAGGGCCACAGGGTCTTCTATGGTAAGTCTGCCTCCCACCCCCAAATCTGGATCAAGCTGCCCATGACAGAGATGTAAAAAGAAGGTCTGGAAATTCTGAAGCAGTGGAAGAAAAGTTTCCTTTTCTTTTGAAAGAAAAAAAAACACATTTTTGTTGAAAAATGGGAGGACTCATTCTTTTATGTAATATACATTTGCTTTGTTACTTTAAGAATGGCCTTCAGTCAATACAAAGTAAGCTATTTTTTACTACTATGTGATTTAAACACTTAAAAGTTACTTTTGAGTATATTTATTAAATTGAAAAAAATGCATGCCACTCTGTTATAACAAGATGCAGAAATATGTTCAGTGAAAGAGATGGAAGTAATTATCTAAGTATATCTTAATTTTTGCCATCTTGGAAATAAGAAACTGACATTTGAAAACAGAACTATCAACATGGTAGTAAGCAAGGTGAAGATTTTAATATATAGGCTCAGAAACAGTGTACACACCACAGCTTTTATTTGTTTTACTTATGTACTTCTTACAGTGTTCAAATAAATAGATAATTTTTAATCTAAAAATTAGATAGGTAATAGACCTTGATAAGCACCTTGAGGCATCTATTGATGATGATGGAAGTTTGCCTAAGCCAGTCACCTATCAGACATATGGCCAGGGGATTATGGGATAGTTACTTCCTTGATGGTGAATAGCATTTCAGCTCCAGGAAGTTCTGGAGATTTGGGGGGACAGAGTCTGGAGATGGGAGGCTTTGGGGTGGGAATTAAGTGGGGTATAATGACATAGGCCCTTTCCGCACGGAGGCGGAAGGGGTTAGATGCGGCATTTAACCTGGAGTCGGATCCGATGATCGCTATTTGGACCGAATCCCACAGCATGGACGGTCCCAGAAAAGAACAAGGAAGACGGCGCTTGCTGGGCGCCCGTCAAGCTCCGGTCGACTCACTCTGCTCAGGCCTCATCGGCGCTTCCCGCACATCGCCGGGCTCAGGGACGACTCTCCCGAGCGCCTGGGGACTCAGCCTGCTTGATTGTCGCCAGAGCAGGGGGGGCGTGGGATCCCCGAAAAGGCCCCGGTGTACGCTCCAGAGGGCCGGAGAGCGCGGAACTGAGCAGGCAGGGAGTGGGGAAGCAGCCGGTAAGCATTTTCAGGAAAGTCTAGCCTGCTTCCCAAGCCGCGACTCTGAAAACGCTCGACCCGGCTGGCTGGGCGGGCGGCGTGAGGGCGGCGCGGCTTCCAAGCAGCTGCGCCCCCTGTGCGAATGGCGGCCTGGGGACGGCGTTTTTGCCGTCCCCAGGCCACCATATTCCGCCCGTGCGGAAACGGCCATAGATACTGCCTTCAAAATGAGTCTTTTTCTCAAAGGGAAAATCCAAGGGGATCTTTAGCCACTATCTGGTGGTTGGCAACCTTATGTACAGCACAGAAGGATGTTGGTGAAACTCAGCACAATTCTGACAGAAATAACTTAAAAGGTGTCTCAGAACTCCTATTATTTTTAAAAAACAGAATAATTCATATTCATGTTCAGTTTTCAAGTATCTGATTTGTTGACGAAAATGCTGAAATCAGCATGGTGATAAAAAACATTTTTAAAAAAACTACTACTATACCCCAAATTTAATTTCCTAATCAGAATCAAGCTCAAATTGCATCATGATGCTCAGTCACATCCATTTTTTATACATTTGATAAAATTGTATTACATTTTAATTTTAATAAAAGTTAGCTATAGTTCGCCATCTTAAGCAGATCTGTGTCAGAGAAGGACTGATCTGATATTTCATGTTGCTCTCAGAGTACAATCCTGAATGGGGGCAAATCGCTCAGAAGATGGCATGATCCTGGCACCAGCATGAATGCCATTTGTGCCAGGATAAAGGGCATTTATCCTGATACAAAGACACCGATGCCTGTGTTGGGGAGCCGTGTGGCTGTATAACCCTCAGGCACCATCATAACCATGGTGCTAGTGTTCCTATCTAGTCCTTGCAGTAGGCTGATATGTTCATCCTGTTCTGGTTTTGTATCTATCTATGCCATCTGTGCTTGTTAAATGTCAAGTCACTTCTAGCTCATGGCAACCCTATGAAACAATGCCCTCCAAAATATCCTAAAACAGCAACATGCCAAGTTTTGCAAACTGAGAGCTGTGGCTTTCTTTATAGCATCAATCCATTTCATATTGGGTCTTCATCTTTTCCTGATATCATCAACTTTTCCTAGCATTATTGTCTTTTCTAGTGACTCTTCTCAATATGTAACCAAATTATGACTGCCTCAGTTTAGTCATTTTAGCTTCTAGGGACAATTTACGCTTGATTTAATCTAGAAACCACTTATTATTATTCTTTTGACAGTACACTCTACTGTGTACTCTGGATGTACTCTGGATGTATATCTGGATGTATATCCAGATGTGTACTCTGGATGTATATCCAAGATGTACTCTGGATGTATATCCAAGATGTACTCTGGATGTATATCCAGAGAGCAATAGTATATGGCAGGGGTAGGGAACCTGCGGCTCTCCAGATGTTCAGGAACTACAATTCCCATCAGCCTCTGTCAGCATGGCCAATTGGCCATACTGTTAGGGGCTGATGGGAATTGTAGTTCCTGAACGTCTGGAGAGCCGCAGGTTCCCTACCCCTGGTATATGGGATACCAGTTAAGCCAGTTGTTTGTAATATCCTGCCAACAGGCAAGGTAGAATATTCACACTCAGAAGCTGCGAGAGGAAGGAGGAGGGTAAATTCTTTTCTCCACATAGTAAGATTGTTTAAAGTTCCACGGTGCACATAAACTTACTCAGGAATGACCGGCCATTCTTCAAACAATTAAAAGTAGCTCTGTAGCTCTCCTCCAGTGCTAATGTATTGATTTGCTTATTGTCCTTTTAAAGATATTGCAGGCGTTTGTCTTGTCTTTCTCTTTTATGCAAAGGAGAAGGGGGCACAAACATACACCTTTGATCTGTATGGGAAAAAGGATAGCTTCGGTCCCCTTCCCATCTGCCTCTCTTCCTCTAGCTTCATGCATGCACACATGCAACCTTGATAGGGATAGGAAAGGAGTGATATTGGCTCCCCCCCCCCAAATAAAAGTTGCTATTTGCTTCTTCTAGGGAGAATGTAGTGGTAACTGCATATTTTCCCTTTCAGCACAAATAACAAGTAGAGAAGGAGGTTAATTTCAGAAAACAGGAGAGGAAGACTTCCTACCTGAATACTGCAGAACTGCTCTGAAATACTATAATTTTGTACAAGCTGCCATTTTGTGGCTAGCTCCACCCATTGAGCCACCTTTTTTGGCATATATACCTTTATTGCCATATATAAAATAGGCTAAGATCACAACTCATTAAAATCGGTATGTTAAAATGGAAAACATTCAATAACAGATGATTCAGACAATTTCAAATTTCAACTGGCCTTTCCTTTTAGCATCAGCAAGAGAAAGAGCTTTTTTTTTACTTGTAGCTCAAGACACTTAAAAAAATGAAGTAAGTCCCAACAATACAGTCTGCTCTCCCAGCTATAATAATCAGCTTTTTATATCTTTAAAGAGATAGTAATCATACTTATTTACTTGTTTATTTAAAATGGGGAGGAGGGACCCTATTCTGCCCCATAACCAT
This sequence comes from Sphaerodactylus townsendi, assembly GCF_021028975.2. Classification (NCBI taxonomy): domain Eukaryota; kingdom Metazoa; phylum Chordata; class Lepidosauria; order Squamata; family Sphaerodactylidae; genus Sphaerodactylus; species Sphaerodactylus townsendi. The sequence goes on from NC_059425.1 coordinate 58,516,963, forward strand.
AGGCTTTTGAAGTGGTTTCCAATGAAAACCATAAAAAGACATGAACACAGAACTTTAAAACCTCTAATTGAAACCACAAGTCACAAAATCAGCACTATAATATTTTGAAAAGTCAGCAAAAATGGCAGAGCAAAAACAGAATGAAACGAACGAAGGGTGAAGACTAGCAATCTGACACTAGGGTAGTTTTAAGTATATTCTATGGTATTAATGTTTTCAGTCAAGAATTGGATCCTGCAAAGTCTGCTAATGGTGTTTTTTTAATGTTTTCTAGTGGGAAAATCTGAAAGATTTTAACATCAAGATCAGTGAACTATAGCGGCCAGGGAAGCCTGCAAAAGGCAACCTCCTAACATTCAGTCTTACTGTTTTCTTACTGTTTTCCACCCTACAGAGAAACCCAGCTAACCTTTTTTTTACACTGTAACTTTATCACCAAGCAAAAAAGAACTTCATTGGTAAACAGGGGTCTACTTCTGAGCAAGAGAAACCAATGTAAGCCCCTTTCAATCCCCACTGCATTCCCAGGTTCGGAAACCCAACAACACATTCCCACTCTGCCGTAGAAGTTTACAGGGACATCTTGAGCCCATCATACACACTCATCCTAAACTACCTCACAGGATTACTGAGGATAAAACACAGAAAAGGAGAATTATATGAGCCATTTTCAGTCCCCTTTGGGGGAAAAGGGTGCAAACGAAATCAACAAACAAACAAACAAACAAACACACACACACACACACACACAGAGAGAGAGAGAGAGAGAGAGGACTGATACCATTCACAAGACCTTACAGCTCTCAAAGCACCACTTGAAGGGATGGAGGCAGGGGCATTGGTTAAGAGGACCAGTGGTGTTAAAATTGAAAGTGCATTTCTCCATAATTGGGAACTAGGTATTAGTGAATTCCAAAGTAAATTTCAGCACTGTGCTCCCTCACTGCTCCTCTAGTCTGCCTGACCATGATGCCTGGGTATTTGTCCATTCATAAGAATCAGCTGTCCTCAACTATGCCATGTCCAATGCAACCCTGGTGGCATTTGCACCATTTGGGGTTCATGCCAAAATTGCAGTAACAGTGCTGAGAAAACCTTGTAAAAGTGGAATTTCAGAGGCTAGCCATACTGGTATGCAGTAGAACAGCTAAACATGAGTTCAGTAGCACCTTAGAGATCAACAAAATTTTCAGGATATAACTTTCAAAAGTCAAAGCTCTCTTCATCAGCTCTGACAAAGGGAATTGTGACTCTTATTTATTTATTTATTTATTTATTTATTATATTTATATACCGCCCTCCCCAAAGGCTCAGGGCAGTGTCCATCAATAAGAAAACAATTTAAAACATCATAATATATAATTTACATAAATAATACATAAAATAGCAAGACTACAGATGGCTTCAACCCCTCCCTCCCCCTTTCATACACCCACGGGAGGCCAGATGTTCTTATGGCAGAGTTGACCTCATCCCACTGAGCTGCCTTAAAATTGCCTGCCCACTGTGGAACAAGGTCCATTTTACAGGCCCTCACTTGAGAACTTTGTGGGAAAGTCCTGGGCATGGGACCCCTGATCTCACCCTAGGAAGCCTGTCTCCCACCAGGTAGGGAGGCCAGAGCCCGTAAAAGGCCCTGGGTCTCCTTGTAGAGGCCAGCCCGACTGATCAGCCTTGGGAGCCAAGGGGGGATCAACCAAGTAGGTCCCATCAAGCCTCCGATGAAGGAGGAGGGGCCTCAGAAAAGGAGGCAATATAGGGAGAGACAGTCCCTCAGATAAGCAGGGCCAAGGCTGCGAATGGCTTTGAAGGTCAATACCAAATGTGTATGTTACATGTGTATGTTAAGTACCATCAAGTAACTTCTATAAATCAATGTCCTTCAAAATATCCTATTATTAACAGCAAGGACGTAGGTAAGGGTGGGGGGTTCTTGGGTTCAAAAAAACCCCATTACGTGTCTGAAGCTCCGCCCCAAGTTTGTGGGTTTTTTGTGTTTTTTGTATTTTTTGGTTTTTGAACTGCAGGGGGCACAGTTTTTAGGCTAGCAGCACAGAAATTTCAGGGATTTTTCAAGAGACCCTCCTGATGACACCACACATGTTTGATGAGGCTTGGTTCAGGGGGTCCAAAGTTATGGACTCCCAAAGTCGGTGCCCCATTCCCATTGTTTCCAATGGGAGCTAATAGAAGATGGGAGCTACACCCTTGAGGGTCTATAACTTTGGACATCCTGAACCAAACTTCACCAAGCCTGGGTGGTATTATCAAGAAAATCTCTTACTGATACCACCCAGGTTTTGTGAAGTTTGGTCAAGGGGGTCCAAAGCTATGGACTTTCAAAGGGAGTGCCCCCATCCCCCATTGTTTCCAAAGGGAGCTAATAGAAGATGGGGCTACACTTTTGAGGGTCCATAACTTTGGACCCCCTGAACCAAACTTCACCAAACCTGGGTGGTATCATTAGGAAAGTCTCCTAAAGATACCCTGAAAGATCCTCTGAAGATGCCAGCCACAGATGCAGGCGAAACGTCAGGAGAGAATGCTGCTAGAACACAGCCATACAGCCCGGAAACCACACAGCACCCATACCCTGAAAGTTTGGTGCTGCTAGCTTAACAATTGCACCCCTGATATCAGGCACTCCCCAAATTTCCCCATATTATCCTTTTAAATCAACCCCCTTCGGCATGGATTTAAAGGGAGAATCTGAGGTCCCCAGTTAAAACAACATTGAAAGTGATGCTGTTTCAGGGTGGGGGATAATCCACCCCAAAACAGCATCACTTTCAATGTTGTTTTAACTGGGGACCTCAGATTCTCCCTTTAAGGTGAATTTAAAAGGAGAATTTGGGCTCTCTAGTTTAAACACCATTGAAAGTGATCCTGTTTGGGGGTGGATACCAGCATCACAGCGGCCGTCCATGTGGGGGGGGGGCGCAAAACTCCAGGCACCAGGTTCCATTTTTCTTAGCTACGCCTCTGCCCAGATGGAAGGGCACAAGGGGCTGCCGGCTGCGAGCCCAGTTGGTGGGGATGGCGGGGCAGGGGAGTCTGCCGACCCTGGCCTCGGAGAGCTGCTTTTATAAGCACTGAGGCCAGGGGTGGGGCTTGGTGAGGCGTGCCATGGCCACACCTCCAGGGGTGGGTGGGGGCGTGCCCCCCTGAAGCCCCCCATAAAAAATCTACCTATGTCCCTGATTAACAGTCTTGCTCAGGTTTTGCTTAGAAATGGCTGTTGCAATCTTTATATAGTCAATTCATTTTTATTGGATCTTCTTCAACTTTTCCTAGCATTCTGTCTTTTCCAGTGAGTCTTGTCTTCTCATTATATGAAAATAGTCTCTGTTTAGTAACTTTAGCATCTAGAGGCAGTTAAGACTTGATCAAGAACCCACTTATTAGTCCTTTTGGTAATCCATAGTATCTGTGAAACTCACCTTCAACACTACATTTCAAAGGAATCAGCTATCTTCCTGTCAGTCTGAAAACTTATATCCCTAAAATCTTGTTGGTCTCTACCAGTCTCTTCCTAGGCCCTGGTCCCCTGTGCTCTCCTTCCCCCTTCTGGGTTTGCCAGCCTTGAGGCTACCTCAGTGAAAGCCCAACAGCTGGAGTCAAGTTTCTTCAGCGTTGGCAGCCTTAGGCTTCCACCTGACTTCTTCCTGTCTGGTGTGCCTCTTTTTCCTTCTCATCAGGATTTTGAATTCTCCCTTTTATCTTTTTTCTGTGTCTCTTAACTGCCCCAGTAGCCACTGTCCCCCACACCTGCTTCTTGTGTCTCTAAGTCCTCTGATTCTTGATTGCCCCTTCCCTTGAGGTTAGTGGGAAAGCAGTGGACCCTCTTTACACTTCTCATGGCTGACCTCCTGACTTCTTCCTGGATTCTTCCATGGAACTCTGGAATTAAAGGTAGTAGTTCTCTCCCCCTTCCCTCTCCTCTTCTGGATACTCATCCTCAGTCCAGACCTGGGCCCAGGGCCAGCAGCCTGTTGGTCCACAGGTGCCATTGTTGCCAGGGGAGGGGAGGTAGAAGTTCCTACTCCAAATTTGTCATCTGCTTCCTCCTGGGTAAGGTGGTCTAGAGCAGGGGTAGGGGTTCTTTGGCCACTGGGACTTTTGGCAGTCAGCCAGGGGAGGCATGTAATGTCCTGCCAGATCCAACCTGCTATGTGTCGCTTAAGAATGGGACCTTTCCAGTCAGCCTTCTCAGCTTGTCAGAGCAGGCAAGGGTTGGTTGGGTGTGCTCAGTGCAGCTGGCTGCTCCATCCAAGTCCAAGACTTTGCCTGGATGAGCAGTGGGGTCTGGACAGTCTCTAAGGCATTACTGAACTCAAATTTTGTTGCAAAAAGTAGACAATGGATATTCCTATAGACTTAAAACAAGTTTTGGATATTCCAAAAATTCTGGATTTTCTGAATTCTGAATTTAAAGGCTCCTTTTTCTGAATCTACATTTTGGTGCTTATTCATATCTCTAATGAACCCAATAATTTACAATTTACCATTCAAAAACATACAATGGACAAATTCTGCCAACATGGATTCCAGTTCATTCCAAATTAGTTTGATGAATGCCTTTGCTTTGGTGGGCTGTAGTCAGACCTTTATTGTGACTTAAAGGATATATGAACCTTTTTGTGGAATAATGTGGTATAATATTTGAAGCATTCAAGAGCAGGTTGAGCAAAATGAATCCATAACGAGTGTCTACACATAAATGTAAATGTATTCATAATCAAGAGCAGAATATTTTTCTATGGCATTTATCAAAGCATTTATCCTTATATAGATATTACTATAAAATGATGAGAGTGTTTAAAACAAACAGGGACAATCTCATGTTTATATTCAAGATATTTTCAGTTGTACCATAAAACTTAAACTGTTCAGTAATCAAAAAAAAGAAAAGAAAATGACTGCACAAAAGAATAGCAATGACATTTAAAAGACATTTTTAAGTGCTGCTAGCTTGCAATAAACACCCCTTTTATTACATGAAAAATCAGCTCCAGTTGCCTATAAGCATCTACAGAGTTGAGAAGCACACATATACCATGTATATTTGTAGAAAGAATAATGTTTGCAAAAATAATTTATGTGAAGTATTTTGAACCCTCTAGTGTAAATGCTCATACAAATCCAAATAAGGAGACCTGCATGCCAAAAAAAAGGCTTCTGTATACCTGCTAACTGCTGGACCATGTGCTATTGGCATAAATTGGATGTGCATCCAAATGAACAGCTCCATTCAGTTACTGCTGCAACTAGTTACATGGGATAACAGTTGAAACAGGGCATCTAAATATGACTAGACTTATTCTCCCAAATCATCCTACAAATTGCCACATTATCTACTTCTGACTGCAATTCTGAAGTTTTACTCCAGGGATTATTCAATTTTTGTTGTTGTTGTGACTTTTCTCTACCCACTGTTCAGCATACTGAATTTTCTCCTGACAATCCCCATCCTACATGTCCCTGGATACAGAGGAACGTGCTTGCATTTTTCCAGACACAAGACTAATTGGATCTCCTAGAAAGGTCGTTCTTGCAGATAGCATAGTTCACCTGGTTATCTTTACTCATCCTCCCTCTAGCATGCTTGAAAATGAACAGGTACCTAGCTGCTTCCTTGAGGATGAGCTCCCAAAGGCACCTGGTGGGCCACTGCGAGTAGCAGAGAGCTGGACTAGATGGAGTTTGGTCTGATCCAGCTGGCTTGTTCTTATGTTCTTATGTTCTTATGATGTTTACCTGGGAACAGCAAGGACTTTGGCACAAAATTAAGTAGACAGCCTTCCAGATCTACGTTAAGTGTCCTCCCTTAAAAAAAATTGATTTATTTTCATGGGTTCAGATGGAGGTTGGATGGAATAGAAAGATTCAATTGACTAAGTGGATCATCCCCCCCAAAATGTAGGTGTTTCCAAATTACTCTGAAAAAAAGGCGCTTCTGTTCAGAAAAAAGAAGTTTTTTAAAAAACTTGTCCCTTTAAGCAGGTTACTCTGCATCCTCATCTGAAGGCTAAAAGTTTCGTTTTTAATGTTCAAATGGAGTATAAGTAAGTGCTGTCTCTCTACATCAGTGCTGGGCCAAAAGTTCTTGCAATGCACAGGGACTTAGGCCCCTTCTGCACACGCAAAATAATGCGTTTTCAAACCACTTTCACAACTGTTTGCAAGTGGATTTTGCTATTCTGCACAGCTTCAAAGAGCACTGTAAGCAGTTTGAAAGTGCATTATTCTGCATGTGTGGAATGAGCCTTAGATTCAGGTAGGTCTCTCCTGTATGGTTACAATGAGTGGATGACAAGACATCCTCCACTTGCCATCAGAGCCCAGATGCAGTGAATGGAGGAAGTCACTCTAGGTTCTGTGGCCTGGTCCTGAGTTTTGGGAAACTGAGAATTGTGCCCATCCTTATCTCTCCCCACAAAAGTGTCATAAGAAAATATAATGTTACACACATTTTAACACATCTCTCAATGACCAAAAGGAAATATAATTAGGATATTATGTACTCAGCTCTTATCAACTGTTGCATTATTGTTATTATTTTGCAACTTACTGCTAGTTTAATGAGGTATTCAGTACCCGGGGAAAGATGTTGTATGGTATAGTCTTTAGAAAGATCCGTACTGTTATAGATAAGATTCCAAACGGTAGCATTTTTCTTTTTGTTAGCAATGTACAGAATGTAGCCTTGTAGAATTCCATTCAATTCCTCTGGCTCTTTCCACCTGGAATTAAAAGCAACACATTGTATTTAAAAAGTTTCTCAACCTGATGGTAAATATTGAAAGAATGAAATCCATCAAGTCACAAAAACATCAGGGAGGAAATAATGATAAGTATACATGAATTTCCAAAAATCCCATTAAATGTAATTTTTATTCTTGGGACCCAAATGATTGTGACAGTATCTTCAAAGAAAAAGCTACATACTGATTTTATCACAAGCACATTTTTTCCTGTGCCAAGCTTCGCACTGAGGTTATGGCCATATGTAGGTTACACTGATTGCATAAAGACAAAATGGAAATTAGGTTGGCAAGTGATAATCAAAGGTTCATAGAGCCACTAAACTAATCACTTCTGTGCATTTAATCATAATAAATTTAATTCTATGTCACAAACTCTATCCCTGATTGAACTCACTAGGAATTTTTGCATAAAACAATACAATATTTGTGTCCTCTGGAATTTGGCTTATGAGGCAGTGTTACTGGGATCAGTCAGGCAGGGTCATCTTACAGATGACATTAAGAGGAGGAGCTTCTGAAGACTCCCAGACTGAACCCAGGATACCAAATACCCATCCCTAACGCTTAATAAAATTCCCATTGCCATGGCAATGGACCATTAACAGAACAGTAAGATATTTGGTAAAATATCCTTAACAGTCTATAAGGTAAAAATCCTTAACAGTCCTTAAAATCCTTTGGTAAAATATCCTTAACAGTCTATACATACATACATATATATAAATGCATTTCTGAGTTTCTAATTTTTTTTTGTGTTGTCTGCTGGCTTTTGCATGCCATATGCGGCTTCTGCAAAATTCCCCAAAACTTCCCATTTGATTTCTTATGCTGACCAGCAACACATCAAAACCACAATGGGGAAAGTCATGATGTGGAAGGAATAACTATAACTATCCTGTTTTGTGATAACTATTAACAGAGGTACGTCAAAAAACAAAAGCAAAGAAAATGAAACAAAACTATACCCTCTGGTTCAGGATTTAAAATCCTCAGGTAGGTGGACTGATGCCAACACCACTGATTACACAAATTCACAAGCTCAAATTTCTTCTATTGGTACTGGACTGAAACAGTGCTGGAAGGTAGAGAAGCCTTGCATTCTAAAAATTCTAAACATATAGTTCAGTAGCTTACATTCTGTATAAAGCCACTATATCTTCCATAATACACTTCAACAGGATTAGAGCCAAACCACAGGGTGAGTCTTCCATGAACCTGAGTCATCTGTAGACAAGCCAATGGCAACATCAGCAAAAAAGAAAAGTGACTGTCCTCAATACAGGGCCAGCTTCTGAAGGCTGAAGAGTCTATCAGCCCCTCTTAAGGAATGAGCGATATTCTCTGAAAGATCTCTTGTTCCCCTTTACAAGCATTTTGATTACAATCTTTAAGGCACCAAAACTATGTTAGCACTTTCTTGTTTCTAAACAAGGACAAGCCAAAGAACTCAGATTTACTGCTGTGTTTAGGTTTATTCATTTAAAAACAAAGTGCTCTCTGTACAGCATACACTACTACCCAGAAAATAAAAAAGGATTAGCTACAATATGAGAGAGTCTGTTATAAAATTCTGCCAATATCTTGCTTTGTGATAATCCAGGCTGGCCAAACTGAAAGTTTTGAGAAGCATCTTATAACACCCACTCTCTGAAGAGAAACACCCACTGCCTGAAGAGAAACAGAGGCCCAGCAGGGACAGATATGTGTTGCTGGAGGGTGGTTGTTTGACAGCTGACTTTGACCAAGCCAGGGGTCTGCAACCTGTGGCTCTTCAGATGTTCATGGACTACAATTCCCATGCAGACTCCTGGCCTAGGCACTCCCCTCACTCGCGCGCGCACACACACACAGGCCTTTTTAAACAAAAATCCTGTCAGGGAAAACAAAATGTCTGCTGCCACCATTTCTGAGGTAAAAATATTATGGAATGTAGCGAAGCTTTTAAAAGGTAAAAATAAAACCCAAAACTAAGTTTTGTTTAACAAGCGTTTCTTCTCAGGTTGTTGCTACAGAGACATACTTAAGCGTTAGTGGTTTCTTTAGGCAAGTATTTCTTAAAGGTTACAGAGCAAAGGCAGTTTCTTTTAAATGGCTGGTTCAGTTACAAGGATTTTGCTTCACTTAAAGATGGCTGTTTCATTTTACAGATTACTGCACATATTGTTTCATACACATGCATGTGTCTCAGTTTAGGATAAACCTTTTCCACACTGTTCTGAACACTTTCCTAAAACTCCCACCTTTAAACTCCAAAAGGTATCACAATGGCTTGGGACAGATTAAACTCTGGGGTTTCACCAAACTCTGCCAGTTAAGCTAAACATACTCAGAAAATCTTCAGTTCCATATCTGGGTGTGTCTCCTCATGAGACAATAGGCAAGCCCTCTGTGTGATTTTAGGAGTGTTTCTTGTGAATTCAGTTTCCCTCTTGTTTTCCACCACCACCAGGCCCCCTAGCCTTTTGTGGAAGCAAAGCTCTTTCCTCTCAGTCTATCTCTTTGAGAATACAGGCCCCCCTTAGCAGTTTCTCCCTTTGTCTCTGGCTCTCTCTGCCCTTAGACACGATCTCCCCTGACTGAATCTGAGAACTGGCACGATTTGTGTGTTACACAAGCTTTCAAGCTGCTTTCAAAACCTTTCCAAACTACCCACTCCCTTCTGACAAGCTTTTCCTGCTTTTTATATCAGCCAGCACACCCTATCTGTGGCTCCTGGCTACTGCATTTCAGCCAGCCAATCAGGTGGCACTCTGGTTAACACTTTGGTGCTCCTGCTCTGGCTAACAGCACCATTTCAAATTAACCATTTTATAGCCTAATCTGTCACTTGCTTCTTTTTAGAAATACATGTAAGTTGACACTACCTGGTTACCAAAGAGAAAAACTATAAAGTTAGCCAAGACTGTTCTACCCTGGAACTACTGGAAAAAGAGAAAGTATGCACTTAACTGTGCGTAGATTGTTCCAGAATCCAAAATTGTCAGGACTGGTGCCTCTACATGAGCCGGTGGAAGTTGTGCTGTAAGCAAGGTGACCTGGGAACTGTTTGTACAACCAACAACTGTGCAAGAAGTGAGGAGAAATGGGTATGCTGTGAAAGGTCTTAAATCTATGAAAGAGGGAAAATAGATAGTTACTTAATGTAACATTTAATTTATCCATTTATCCATTTGCATTTAATAAGAAATTGTTCAGAAAATCTGAAGCATGAGAGAACAGGCAGCACTGCTGTATACATAACGTCACTGTACATAAAAAAAGAGATTAGGGCATTGTGAACACTGTTAACCATGGTTATTGATCTCATTTTGTTCTATGGATTTTCCTGCAAAACACAGTCATTGAAGTATAAGAGAATGTATAATATAGCAAAAAAAACCCATATTTCAATATAATATATTTATAAAATACACACACACATGCGCACCTAGCCTAATCTGAAGGTACTTAAATATGGAGATTGGATTCCTGAACAGACAAGACAGAACTTTTGAAAAACCTGAAACAGGCCCTCAGTGGCTGTTGCTAGGCTATCACACAGTCTAGTCAGAATTCTAAACTTGGTTTCTGTCAGCAAAAAGGAGGGGGACGGGCAGGGCTCTTTCTGGGGTTGTTTTAGCCTTTGAAGGAGGATCCATTGGGCCCAAGCCAGCGAACAACCACTGGGCAACTTGATACCCCCCCCCCCCAGTGGTGGGATTCAAATAATTTAACAACCGGTTCCAGTGGTGGGATTCAAATAATTTAATAACTGGTTGTTTACAAGCACCATTTTGACAACCGGTTTTGCCAAAGTGGTTCGAACCTGCTTAATCCCACCACTGCCTCCCCCTCAATTTACATGATTCACCTGGGCCTGGCTGCTTGTTACCATTCAACAACAATCACCCCACAAAAAACCCGTGTGGTGTAATGGTTAGGCCTCAAGTCCACATTCTCCTGTGGAAACTCACTGGTGACCTTGGGCTAGTTACACATTTTCAGCCAACCTTACCTCACAGAGTTGTTGTGATGATGAAATGGAGAAAAGAATGATATAAACTGCATTGCGTCCCCATTGTGGAGAAAGACAGACTATAAACAAAGTGCATAAATAAGATGAGGGGCAGATAAAAGATAAAGTGGTGGTTGGGTGTGAAGAAGAGAAGGGAGTTGAGAGTGATGAGAATGTGAGAATTGCTAGGATAATGGAGAAGGGATGGAAAAGACAGTGAAACTCTCCTTGAAAGCCCTTGCTGGATCCTCCCAGGCTAAATGAGCCAGCTCAGCTGACACTGTACTACTCAGCCATAGTATTCCTGGTGAGAGTCTGTTAGGGAAAATTGGAAAGCTAATATAGTATAACGAAAAATTATTTAAGATATTAACACTGCAAAATGGAGGAACTTATATTTCTGCAATTGAATTGTTTAAAAGAGTACGTAACATCAAAAACTGACATATGTTAAAATATTTGTAGTTATTGATTGATTCTGAGCAATAAGGAAAAAAATATATAGCAGAATTATCTCATTTTAATACCAATCATCTGTCTTTTCAGATTCAAAACCTTTCCTTATCTCCAATCTGAAACATGGAACCTGGTTTATAGTGCAACCTGAGTAGAGTTACTAATCCCATTGAATGAATTGCTTAGACTGGAGTAATTCTTAAGGGATTGGACTGTTAATGTGTTTTTTAAAAATACTGCCAGATTTACGGAATGGGCGTTGCATATCCCTTCATATAAGGTAGTGCCATGAAAAGGTCTTGGACTTATGTTTTCCAAATGCAGCAGAAGTAGCCCTTCCAAAACAGGGAGAAAAGGATGCTGCAGGTCAGCATCCGAAGAAATTAGACTGCCTTTCTAGAAGCTACAAAACCCACACATCTAAACCAAACCTGCATCAATTATTTGCTGTATCTGATCTGATTTGTACTTGTCTGAAATTGACCCATTCAATTGCTTCATAATGGATCAATCGCTTCAACAAACACAGGTAGGGATATATATAAGGCCCTTCAGATTACAGCATCTTGTTATCCATTTGTTTGATTGGATTATTTGCATAAGAGCATATGAGGCAGTTGTGGACATGAAAAACTGATCACACTAAGAGGCATTAGAAATGGATCCACAGATATTATCCAGAGATGTGTTACAAGGAAATGCATCCCAGTATATGGAAACCTCACCAATTAATGTCAAGCATATGATAATTTACAATACAGACCATGAATTATATGCTATTTTACAATTGATTTCATGCTGTTATTAAAGGAATTTCATTGATCTCAATTTACAAAATGAACCAATAAGAGGTTAATGATTTTCTTTTAACTCCTCGCAGAAACTGAACATTTTTATCACATATTATTACTAACTCTCAATATTAGTAAACTAAAATCCATTAACTGCTCTTTTTAATTTCTAGAACATTATATGTCTCATTGACAAATCAATGCATACAGCATTATAGTTACAGTAAATAAAGCTATTTAATATATGGACAAATTTGCAATAGTTACTCTACAGTTTTGAAAGGCTTTTCCCCATACTTCCTTTGCCTGTTTATTACTGTGGCCATCCATCTGCTTACAGGTCTGTTTAAGTACAGCATTTACCCCTTTCCTTCGTTTTAGGTATGTTGGTTGCATGCAAACAAAATTAAGAAGTGGTGGCAATTAATGAGTGTTGCAGTCACAAAGCCAGTGATGAACTCTACATCAAGGGAAATAGTGTTGTTCTTCTAACAGGCAAGTATGTAGATCTCTCAGATGAATGACAGAAAATATGAACATTATATATTTCTATTTGCAGAAGGAACATTAACCATTTAAGATATATAGATGCCACATAGGTGTGTGTGCTCGGGTTCAAACCCCTCCCATTACATGTTCGGCTTGCTTGAAACAATGCATGGAATGGAACAGAAGGAAAGCCCTCAGTCACCGAACTCACCCCATAAAAAATCTATACCCAGGTCACTGGATGCCACCACTATTCTAGCAAAATACAGTGAAGATTTAAAATAACTACTGATGGGAGTTAAGCAGAAAGTGTCGAAGTAGGACTACAACTGAATATCAAGATCACAAAAATAATGGCTACTAAGGGATTACACAATTGTAAGGTTGACAAAGAAGAAATTGAAATTGCTAAAAAAAAATCTGTTTCTTAGTTCCATCAACCAAAAGGGAGACTGGAACTAAGAAATCCGGAGGCTTAGTCAGGGAGGAGCAGCCATGAAAGAGCTGGAAAAGATTCTTAAGTATATGGATAAGTCACTGGTGACTAAGATCAGGTTAATTCATACTAGAGCAGGGGTAGGGAGCCTGCGGCTCTCCAGATGTTCAGGAACTACAATTCCCATCAGCCTCTGTCAGCATGGCCAATTGGCCATGCTGGTAGGGGCTGATGGGAATTGTAGTTCCTGAACATCTGGAGAGCCGCAGGTTCCCTACCCCTGTACTAGAGTATTCCCTGTTTCTAAGTATGGATATAAAATTTGAAGAACTAAGAGAACTAGCAGGGGGGGAAAGTTGATTCATTTGAAATGGGGTGTTCAAGGAGAGTTTTACAGATACCATGAACTGTGAACAAGACAAATAAGTGGGATGCACATCAAATCAAGCCTAAACTCTCCCAAGAAGTGAAAATGACCAAACTAAGGCTATTTATACCTTGGTCCCATTAGGAGAACACAAGAGTCCCTCCCTCCCTCCCCCCCTTTCCCCCCCCTTCGCTCCTCTCTATAACATCTATAGACCTCTACCGCCCCTCCCCCCCCTTTTCCTTTTAGGGGATTGATTAGAGAGACGCCATCAATATATTTAATGTCAGAACGCTGCTTTTAATGGGGTTGTGTTTTAATATATAGAGCTATTCTTAATGATTTTATAGTTTGATGCTATTGATTTTATTGTGCTCTATTGTTTGTTGTTCGCCGCCCTGAGCCCTTCGGGGGAGGGCGGCTTATAAATATAATAAATAATAATAATAATAATAATAATAATAATAATAATAATAATAATAATAATAATAAAAAGACAATAATGCTAGGAGAAGTTAAAGCCAGTAGTAAAAAAAAGGAAGACCCAACATGTGATGGAGTGACTCAATAAAGGAAGCCACAATCCTCAGTTTGCAAGACTATTAATAATAGGAGACTTTGGAGGGCATTAATTCATATGGTTGCAGTAAAATGACCACACACGCATATTACTATGCTGATGCTGCTGCCTTTTCTGTTTGTGATAGTAACATGGTTTGGGGAGAGAAGCTGGACAGTAAGGCAGACTCATATGAGGCATTATTGTATGTAATATGCTTCCTAAAGCTTTATTGTTACCAGTTTGCTCCTAATCATCTCAATAATGCTCATTTCAAATTACTAAAATTTGGCTGCCCTTCTGTTATTTTGAATCAAACCTAAAAATTCAGCTAAATTCAGGACCTCAAAAAGGAATTTTATTTTGAAATCTAAATTGAGAAAACATTATCTACAAATCAAGATTCTCAAGCCAACCACATTTTCACTGGCAAAATAGAAAACCTAACTGCAGGTACCTCTGCGTAAATATCCATCTACATGAAGTTCATCTGTTGGCCTCAAGTGCTAGCCTTATTTTTCAGTATTAAATCTGAATTTTCCTGCATGGCTGGTTTAAATGAGGTCATTATATTGCCATCCATGGCTTAATGAATATTTCTTTGCTTTCTCATTTCAATTAGTGACAAGTCAGACATACTGGTCCCAATCCCACTTTTATTTGTCTATGTATAAATGAAGAGAAACTTCCTTGAAGTAAAACAGTCATTACAATATGAAACCATTTAAGCTTATAGCTAAGTACTGTTAGTAATCCTGCTATAGAGATGACCATTTTGGACAATTATTTTGCAATTTCATTACATCAGGTTTATGCCACAATAAATGGAAAATTGCTGTACTCAATCAAGAACTAATTATGGCAAACCTGGGTCTCACATCCTGATCCAAAATATGCTTACTTGGAAGCATATCCTATTGATTTAGGCAAGCTGACAAATGAGTCCCAGTGGGGGAATTCCAAGCCAACTCTAAATTTAGGGTATCCTTGATTCTTTGACAAAACATGAATAAGCTTCAGCCAATATTTAATCCAAATGAAAAGTACCAGTTTTCCATCTGAAACATGGACAGTTCTCTATACCACATTTTGTGTCTGGATACAATACAAAATCCAAGTAACAAATACGCGTGCATCCTGTGCATCATTAAAGAGACACATAATTTTTATTCATGTTACTCTCACTACAACATATTGTACATGAAAAGTATTATAGAGTCACACCTTCTGGTCAGTAAAACTGGCATCACCATGAAGCCCTGTTTTGATCTTGAGGTTTGCTTCCGCCCACTGATATGCACCTGAATAAGGATTATGTAAGAAAAGTTTGGCCAGCAGACAAAAGTTCAAAACAAAGAATAAAGTCACACCTAATTCAATAGTACTGTCTAGGAGGGCTCCAGAACAAGCGTAGATTTTTTTTTTAAAAAAAAAAGTTGAAACAATGGCTCACCTAAAACCTGACACTTAAAGATAACTAAGCTACAACAAGGAACATTCAGTAATCTCATCAGAGAGCATTTTATGATAAAAGACTCTTGCTGCTATTAATAGCATACCCTTTTGTAGATCACTTTGATGATTTTATGTATCCTTTATTAGTACATTTGTTGAATTGTGCATAAAGTGCCATCAAGGCACAGCTGATTTATGGCAACCCAATGGGGTTTTCCAAGCAAAAGACATTCAAAAGTGGTTTGCCATTGCCTCCCTTGCATAGCTACTCCGGTATTCCTTGATGATTTCATCCAAGTATGAACCAGGGCCAACCCTGGTTAGCTTCTGAGATCTGATGAGATCAGCTAGCCTAAGCCACTCACCTCACCACTACCCCTCTCTTTTCCAGTCCAGAAACAACAAAAAATAATATATATATTTTTTATTTTTTTCCTTTTAAAAATAATCAGAAAAAAAGAAGAAGGGGAAAAAAATTAAAATCCAGCAAGTCAATAATGGGAAAAAAAGATATTCACAAAATAAGAGGCAAAAATATAAAAGTGGTCTACACATAAGCTTCTACAATCACATAAAAATAAATCCATATGCAATTGTCATCTACATGCCACAAATTCAGTGACTGATAGATCTATAAGGCCATTGGGGGTGGGCTTCTATCCTTTCAACATCTTTTAGCTGTACAATACAAATTTTTCTGCTGTAGTAAGGGCATGGAGGGTCCCTTTTCTTTGACCAGCTGTTAGCTTCCAAGAGATGGCAGATAGTTTAAAAGTACACAAGCACCCTCAAAAATCAATACACTAATACAAAATGGATATGTGTAATAACTTCTCCCCAGAAACACTGAGTGACTACACATGCTGAAAACATATATTTAAGGGACATATCCCTCAATTTTTTCTTTCTGTGCACCACCTGCTTGCTTTATAACTGACTCAATTTTTGCCATCTTTGAGATGAGCTGTGGAATGGATGCTGCTGAAGTTCCTGACAAGTGCCCAAATCTTTTACCCTCCACAAGGGGTCAATTAGATTATATGTGTAACATGAGTCAAGTTGGTGCCATAGGGTCTGATGCAGATTGTGATGCAGTACAGGAGATGGGGCTTCCATTTTCCCTCCTGTGACATTTTCCCAAGCTGAAATAGTTGGGGGGTCTCACCCCTCTATAGAGTACCACATGCATAATCAGTACAAGTGAAGCACCACAGTAGGGCAAACAGAGCACCCCCATGACCATTTTAACTTGGAAAAATTGTCCAAGAGGAAAGGCTGAAGTCCCCCTCCCCCACATGACACTTGTGAGATAAATCTCATCCTCCAGTGTTACACATGACACAAGTCAAGGGACCTCTGGTCTGACTTGTGTCACGCAAATCTCCCAGTTAAGCCCAGATTTACTAGCTTTCTAGACATCATGAACATCTTTCATTAATACAGTGCTCTCTGATGAGCCCCAGGATTAGAAGTTGTCAATATTTCTCCTTCCTCCTTGCCTCCTATCACCCCCTCATCCCTTCTCTTCCACCTGAGTTGTTAGGGTGCCCATATGCAAAAGTCTCTCTAACTGTGGTAGTTCCCCACTTCTGTGCAGGACTGAGCTACCTGCATGAGCTCACTCTGCTGGCAGCTGCCCAAACTGCATGGCACCAATATGGTGTCTGTGCACCTGCACAGCCCCACAGCTTACAGGGAACATTGTTCATATGGTTCTTAGAAATATCCTCTCAACCAGACCTGCTAATTTCCCCAACTTAATATTTGTGATTTTTAAAATTCTAGTTGGGCTTCCTGCAGGTTTCTACATTTTCCATTTTTTCAAAAACTTTGTAAACTAGTCAAAAATCCTAATTGCTGGCATTGTTCTAGTTGTTGTTGTTTTGCTTTAGCCGGTATTAAAATATAACCCAGACACTGTCAGAACAAAATGCTGCAAATGAGAAAAGATTTCTTTACACAGAACAACTGAAGCCATGGGAGCATAGGGGCGACTCAAGGAGGAGAACCATCTTCACATTGACACATGTCTAGTATGCACTTGTGCCTGACTATACAAGGCAACAGTGTCCCCATAATCCCAGGACAACAGGAACTGTCATTGGTACCACAATTAAAGGGGGGAAAACCCACTTAATATATGTTCAAAAGCATTTTCAACCTAATTGCTATTTCTTGTGTTCCAGTGATTCATTTTGGGATGGAAAAAAGATTTCCAACTATTCTTGACTTCTTGTGTACGACAAACAATAAATTAGGAGTGAATGGCAGAACAAAGGAGGTTAGCAGTATAATGTAATCTATCATACTCTACTGCTGTAGAACTAAACAGAGGTCAGCCATAGCTGAGGACTCAGGTCTAAAGCATTTCTGGAAACATTAGCTTTTCACATTTTTTATGTCTCCTTAACAAATAACTAATTTTTCTGTTTCTTGTTGCATTATTAAACAAGTGACATTTTCCAACAACAAATGATGGATTGAGACGTATAGAACTGGGAGTAACTGAATAGTTCATCAGTACTCAGGGAATTTAAATGTGGACAGAGGATCATCAACAAATAGATGCTTTTCTGGTTGTCTGTATGCAGCAAATTTGGAATTCAAAATTTTAGAAATAATAAGGAATATAAATAAATAATTTATAAGACCATGTATAAGTATTCCATGTAACAGGCCTTTCACCATATGTAATGAATTAATTAAATTGCGAATAATTGAATTATTATTTTAATTAAAATAGATTTAATGTGCCGCCCCTCTCCCTTCAGAAATTTTATTTTTTGTCCAAGCTCTGGAGGCTAATCACAGCTCAGACAATGTTGTGCCAACAGCCCATGCCTAAAAGATCATTAATAACACAACAGAACTAACTTTGAGGGGGGAAAAACCCAACCAGAATGGTTAAGATATATTGTGCATATTATTTCAAGATGAATACTTATTTTCTATTGACTTTCTCTTGAAATACCCTTGGTGCATCCCACCTGTGAGCTGGGGAGAGCAAGTTTAATTTATCATTAGCCGTTTATATGCCCTGTAATTAGAATCAATGTGCTAGCCTAGGCAAATTTTCTATATAGACTCCTCTAAAATATCTGCATACCTTAAGTGGCATGATAAGCATGTTCAAAAGAGGCAGACAATTTACATTCTACTGGTGTGCTATAAATAAATAATAAGAACAGATTAGAATTATGCATTTACACCTACTACTGAATGTGAGATATATAATTCACAAATGGTGAACCCTTAAGAGGCTTCTAAATTCCCCATTCTGAGGCATGCAACCAAGGTATATTTTTTAATTCCCACTGTTCAGCGGTTCTTTTATTTTCCTTGCTAACTTGGTCCCAAGCTAGAAGTTTCCCAATTATTTATTATCCATTAAAGTTGAGCATTGGTACACTCTTTTCTTCTTGAAAACTGTGAAACCATTTTTTTCAGTATTTCCTTGGAATGATGTTAGATAGAGCAAAACTGTGGGAATCATTACAAACAAATCTTGGTCAAAAATAAGAATATCAACTACATACTGGAACATTGGACATAACTTTTGTCATCCCTTAATAGGATTTTTTGCCTTATTTCTATCTTTTTTTTGTACATTGATCTCAAAGAACCATGTACATTCTGTAGCCAACCTAGGACCTGTAGCAGTGCAGAGGGTGAATGAATGGTGTTTCTCCCGGAATGCTGCCCTGTCAAACCTGGCAGGACAGTGCCCTGAAAGGGCAGTGCCCTGTTTGAATTCAGAAACTCCATATTGGGATTGTGTCTGACCTTGTGAGCAGGAATGCCTAAGGGACCCCCCCCCCCCATGCCTGACACTTAGGAAATAATATTTGAATATGAACAATAGCACACCTGTGTGAAACCAGTTCTCTTTTGTCTAGCTCTCTTAATCTACTCAAGAGTCTCCCTGTGACTCATCCCCTTGGGACCATCTAGGTCAGTGATGGCGAACCTTTTCGAGACCGAGTGCCCAAATTGCAACCCAAAACCCACTTATTTATTGCAAAGTGCCAACATGGCAATTTAACTTGAATACTGAGGTTTTAGTTTAGAAAAAACGGTTGGCTCCGAGGCATGCGTAACTCAGGAGGAAGCTTGGTGGTAGTCGGTGGCTTTGCTTTGAAGCAACCGTGCAACTCTTCCAACGGGTGAATCACAACCCTAGGAGGGTTTACTCAGAAGCAAACCCCATTGCCAGCAACCGAGCTTACTCCCAGGTAAAGGATCGCGCTTTGGTTCTTCGCATGAAAATCAGTGGGGTTTAACAGTGTTTAACAGGGTTACCTACACTACTTCCTCAAAACTAGGTCTTAGGTTTAATGTTAATAATCAAGCCCAGCGGCCCAGGCCAGCCTAGATGTGTGTGGGGGGGGGGACTCTGTTTGCACATGCCCACAGAGAGGGCTCTGAGTGCCACCTCTGGCACCCATGCCATAGGTTCGCCACCACTGATCTAGGTTGCAACACCCATTAAGGGTCATTATCTGTTTTGTCCAACAGCAGGCAAAACCCATTAAGATAATGGGTCAGCCATCAGGTCAATGGTCTAGATACTCAAGACCATTATGTCATCTTGGAACAGCAGGAAAAAATCCTTTGTTCAAGGATTTCCCTTGTCCCAAGACAGTTTTACCTATAAAAGTATGTCTCAGACCCCAGTCAGCTGTTCAATATTATCACACCACCATGGTGGTCAGTAACATTGTTCTATCTGCGCTGATCATCCAGAGCCTAGCCATTAGGTTTCTGCTTCGTGGACATCCACTACAAGACTGGTAAATATAATCTTTTGATCTCCCATCCCTTCTCTCTATATATCCAAAACCTATCTTTCACCTCTAAATTATATCCTAGGAAACTTTGTATGTGTGTGTTTTTACCCCAGTAACTGAGTGATTATGAATGAGATTTTGTTTTATTCCATTTGTTATTTTCCCAATAAAACCATTGAAAAGAAATTTATTTTTCTCTGCTGCATTCTTATAAAGAGCTGAAGCCCATATACATAGGCAATCTCTCTCTCTCTCTCTCTCTCTCTCTCTCTCTCTCTCTCTCTCTCTCTCTGTGTGTGTGTGTGTGTGTGTGTGTGTGTGTGTGTGTGTGTAGCGATCAAGTTACCTAACACTCCTCAAGTGACTCTAAGCAACCTTGTGCTCTGTAGCTAATTTCCCCAACCAAAGAGGGTCATTGCGTCCCACCATTTTGGGTAACAATTCTTACCCTGTTTTATTCTTACAACAAATCCTTTTTAGTAAGTTAGGATTAAAGACAGCAACTGACACAATGTCACCCAGTGAGCTTCATGATTCATCAGGGTCTTGAACCTAAATCTCTCTGGCCCAATGCACCAATATACCATACCAGCTGTCAATGGATTTGGGGTGCTCAGTAAATATCTATCCCAGTTCAGTATAATCTTTATGGTATACTTACACAAGTAAAACATGCCCCAGGAATCAGCCTGGGGAGCCGTTGTGGCAGGGGACGAGTGACTGGCTGCCCTCCTCCGCACTGCTGATTTGGACAAGTCATGTGACGGGGACCATCATGTGACAAGGGGAACTGGGCGTGCCTATAAAAGGCATTGCCCAGAGGGCTCTGCCTCTTTGCAAGCCCAAGCAAGCTAGTGAAGCGTTGTGTGCTCCCTCACTCAGAGGCCACTGCATGACTCAGAGCCGGTTGGTGGAGCCACAGCTAAAGGAAAGAGTGCAGGGGGAGGAGGCCTTGGAGTGAGTGAAGCACTCTCTTGCTTATCTGGGGCACCATGCAGTTTGGAAGGCCTGTTGGGCTTTGAAGCCGCAGCAGGTGGAGGGGGCGGGGAGGGTTAGTTTCCCTGCAGAGGTTGGCACTGGGGACCATGGGGCCAGGTCAGCATGCAGCCTTTATGGAGTGCTGGCCCCTTCCCTCTAGTTTCCATCATAGCTCGGTTACTAGTGGATGGACGGCCCTTGCTGCGTGGGTTTTTTTACAGCGCACTTTCCCCTTCCCTCACCCTCTGCCCTTAGGAAGGCAGGTGCGCCTGGCCGCATTAGGTGATAGGATCTTGGTGCCCTGGCTTTATCAGAATTTGGAAACTGAGCAGGGTTGGCCCTGGTTAGTGTTTGGATGGGAGACCACCACAGAATACCAGGTGATGAATGGCAAACCATCTCTGAATATTTCTTGCTTTGCAAACACCCCCATGGCTGTATCTTGAGGGTGCTTTGTGCACATTTTAAAAAAGAAAGAAAATAAAATAATTGGTATCATCACAAGTTGGTTATTATGACAAGCTAGTTATTGCAACTGATAGGTAGTAGTGTGGGGGTGGCTTCTGCAAGGCATTTGTTATATTGATATAGTTCAGAGTTACTTAGCTAATATTACCCAATACTAATTTAGTGTTATACTAGTTTTGAGTTATTGATAATGAACAGGTGTTAGACCTTAGTCAGTTTGGTTCCCCCTCATCTGGATGGCCCAGGCTAGCTGGCTCTAATCAGATCTCAGAAGCTAAGCAGGGTCAGTTCTGGTTAGGTCTTGATGGGAGACCACCAAGGAAGTTGAGGGTTGCTAGGCAGAGGCAGGTGATCACAAAAGCCCTCTGCTCACTGTAAACATATAACAACTAAGGTTGTACCAACCCCCCCCCCTTTTGGGATGGCAGGTGTGATCAATGCTTTGAAGGGGCAATGATTCACGGTAAACCCTGAAGTGATTTGGTTCTAGACGCTGGTGTTGTTAAACCTCCCAATCCAGTATGGTGTTACAGGGCAAGGCAAATTTGGCTACACGCTTGGTCACATTTGGTTATATCATAGTGCAATTGTTGGTATCTATTTTTGATCCCATACAAACGGCCTTTCCTCCTGGCATTATAGTAAACTAGGGAGGTTATGGAAGCCAGTTCATGTATAAATGAATGCTGGCACCTCAAAATAATAAGTGAGCGAGGAAACCATTCTGGCTGCTGAAGAGAAGGGTTTGGAACCTATAGGAATGGAAGGGCATCCTTCAACACTCTGTATAGGTTCTGTTATTCCTCAGATGCTTAGATAAAATGATGTACTTGAAGAAAATTTTTGGCCACAGCAACGGACTAAGCTAAGGCTGTTATTTATCAGCATGGCTTGAGAAGTGGGTATTAGCACATCTTCACAGCAGTAGATAGCCTGGCACATTTAAAATGAGAAATCCAAAATGGGCATTTGATTTTCTTGATTAAGTGCAGGCATCCCACTTATCACTGCATTAAATGGAACAGATAGTCCCGGTAGGTGCGCAGGCGACGGAGCAGCCCTCGCACAGGCTGTGCCATCCCTGAATGCCTTACCTTTGTCTCCTGGCTTCCGGTGTGTCGCAGAGGCCAGGGGACACACACCCCTGGCCTGAGTGATGGCTTTGGAGTTGCAGGCCGGGGGGGGGGTGTCCCCTGGCCTCTCCAACACACTGGAAGCCAGGAGATGAAGGTAAGGCATTCATGGAAGGTGGGGGGAATGGCGCCTTCCACCCGCTGGCATTCGCATGGCAGTGGGTGGAAGACACCACTGTTGAAAAACCTCGCTCCTGGAGTGAGGCTCAACAGTGGCGTCTTTGCACCACTTGGGCATTGCAAATGCCACCCCAAGGATGGTGTTTTTAGCGTCCCTGGGGTGCTGTTATCTGTCCATGCAGAAACAGCCTTAGAGGCTGAGCATCAACAAAGACAATGGAAGGACAAAGAAGAAATCTTTGATATCACTGAGCAACAAATTTATGCTCTTAGCTAACCCAGTGGCGTAGCGCCAAGGGGATGGGGGGTGATGCACTGGGCAGGGGCATTCCTGAGCGTGGTGGGTGGGGGTGTGGCAGGGGCGCAGTTTCCCCTTGCTATGGCTCTGAGCTAGCCACATCAAATGTCCATCAGTAAACCAATCAGGTTACATATTGGCCCAAGCCTTCTGGAAACAAGTTCATTCTTCTCCCCTCTCTCCAAAACCAAAACCTATCCAATTAAAATATCATTTGCACCTAGAAGAAAATAACTAGGGCAGGGGTAGGGAACCTGCGGCTCTCCAGATGTTCAGGAACTACAATTCCCATCAGCCCCTACCAGCATGGTCAATTGGCCATGCTGATAGAGGCTGATGGGAATTGTAGTTCCTGAACATCTGGAGAGCCGCAGGTTCCCTACCCCTGAACTAGGGTGATCTCAGACCAGCTAATTGGACTGATGGTTTTAGAGTAAGACACACCAATCTCCAAACAAAAAAAAACCACCTGCAATTTGAGCTACGTGGAGTAGTGACAAAGGAAAAATGATTTTTGTTAGGCCTTTCAACATTCAACATGAAGGATCTCTGGATATACTAGATAGTCATTCTCTTGACACTAATTTAAATTACTTAGATGCTTAACTAAAAAAAAAGCCTTGCATGTGAGAGAGGGTAAATTGGTAATAGCACAAGTTAAGTTAAAATGGAAACTTTTCCCTAAATAACTGAAGTGTACGTGGACTTTTTTTACTTTTTCATTCTTCTCCCCCACATTTGGTACTGTTTTGAATATCGTTCAGCTGCCATTCCCTATAAGTTATATTTGCATATAAATTTAACAGGAAGATTTCAATTATGCATAGAGTCACATTCCTGGTGCAACTTAACAGTACAAGGGAAAATGACTGTGTGACATTAGAACAATGATATTAAGTCCTGCCAACAACACAACAGGAGTCCAAAACATTTCAGCTGACAGAAGGGAAAATATCACTGTATCTTAATGTTTAAAGAGAGTTATCTGCATTTCAATTATCCAAACACCCTAAATACCTGATACATGGTGTGATGTCCCTCGTATCTAATTACACCCATTTTGGGTGGAAATGATTTTTATAGGGTAGAGTAGCTGCAAATAAAAGCTGTACTGTATTTACAAAGCAGTGTGATAAAAATGATTACACATCAGTATTTGCATCATAATAATCCAAAATGAAAATTTATTTTTATCTCCAGAGGGCAATGATATACAATTGTTTACTGAAACACATAATGGCAATGTCCAACTGTAAGTAGAAATGAAGAACTGAATTACCCAGATAATAATAACTGGTATTACATAACTCTTTGTGATGTGTTATTGTTTCAAATTCCATATTACAAAAAAGACACCAAGGCTCAGAGAAAAAGTGTCATGCTGTCTAAGGATAGTTATTCTGAGCAGAGGTGAAATTTGAACTAGGGACTTTCTAGTTCACAGTCCACTGCAGTTACAACAGCTCTTTATGTATTATGCAAACAATTATAATTTTTCTAAAGAAAATCACCACCCTTTGCAGTGTTGCCACTGAAGGCATGACTCCAAAGGGGGTTGCCACTTTTGGGTCGCCACTTCAGTGGGGACAAGAAGGCAAAGACCAGTATCCTTGTTTCTAGATCTGGAGGTACTAGAAGGGCTACAAGGCTCGGGAGTTTATGGGGGGGGGGAATTCTAGTCCTCAGCTGCCTCTTTATTGGGAAGATAGCCAATGAATATCTCCCTTGGAAAGGAGGGGGTGCTTTCCCCCTGATCCTGGGAAAAGTGAGATATGATGGTAGGATACAATCTGACCATTCCAGGAGAAAAAGGCTTGGCCACTGGGTAGTCACTCCTCCTTCAAGTCTGGCTTCCAGTCAAAGGAGAACTGAATGTGCCAAGATCAGGCCTCTTGGCTTTAAGATCTTGCTCCTGAATGCCTGGTCAGTAAACAGAAAAACTACTGCCACTGAGTTCACACGATCATAAGAATTGTTCATCTTGATTTCAGTACAACTTTTGATTGGCTGCACATGATGTTATGACAGGTAAGATGGAGTACTGAGGACTAGACTCTGAGATATTTAGGTGGATAGGGAACTAGTCAGGGAACCACATCCAAAGAATAGTTGTCAATGGCATTTCACCTGATTGGAAAAGGTGTCCAGTGGGGTGCCACAGGGGTTGGTTCTGGGACTAGTACTTTTAAATATTTTTATAAAGGACCTGAATGAAATGTACAGATGACACCAAATTGGGAGGAGTTGTGAACACATCAGAAGTGTTAGCATGGCCTTCATCCCCTGTCTTATGAAATATTGGATTTTCATATTATTTCCTACACTGTGTGCTATAAAATGCCAGTTTCCATGTTTGTATGGGTGAATAGCAGAGTGTCCAAACTGAAAGCAAGCCTAAGGTGAAACAATCTGTTTGCAAAGAGTTACTTCAGTGATACAATCTGGACATCTCATAACAAGGACATGCATCTTGATTATCACACCCTGCCAGAGCACTCCGTTTACATAATGGAATCTGTAGAACTCCTGGACACCACACCTTGCCATGGTTGCAGATATGCAAATAGTACAGGAACATCCCTGAGATTGAAGTATCTCTTTGTATTTTCTCCCTAACAAAACGATCCCTTCCTGATTCACTCAAGCCTCAGCCAAATTTGAATACTCTGGGCAGAGACTTTAGGAAGTATCTCTGCATAAACCATTCAAGGTTTCACTGATGTAATCCAGGACCAATTGGCCCCATTGTCCTGAAAAAGTAGAAACAATAGATAGAGCTGCTAATTAGCTCAACTCCACAAGTCCAGCAAGGAAACCTCAAGCAGTTACAAATGAAACTTAAGTTTGAATTTTCCACCTTACCTGTGCAAAGGGGTATAAAAATACTGCACACCAGAACCCCAGTGCTCAATACGAGCCTGAACCTCTCTTGGTCACGTTGGGTTGAGACGCGATATATCGTCCTTCGCTTGGGTCCCTATGCTGGCATAGAGATCCTTGCCTTCTTCTGGAACTCCTCTGCAGAATTTAGTGGAGAAGAAGAGTGGAGCAGTGGAGAAGAGGAGTGGGCCAAAAAGGGCTGAGTGAGCTCTGGTTTTTCTTTACAGTGGGCTTTTCTCAAAGCCACATCTTTTAAACAGTGTATTTTAAACAGGAGTTTTCTCTTTTTTTCTCCTTGTCCTGGGGCTGCTGATTGGTGGAGGCTGCTGAAGCTGCTGATTGGTGCGGCTGCTGAGGGGTGGGGCTTCTCAATTTTTAAAATCTTTTCAGTTAGTCTTTGGAACCAGCAGAGAAGAGTAGCAGTGGAGAAGAGGAGTGGGCCAGAAAGGGCTGAGTGAGCTCTGGTTTTTCTTTACAGAGGGCTTTTCTCAAAGCCATATCTTTTAAACAGTGTATTTTAAACAGGGGTTTTCTTTCTTTTTTCTCCTTGTCCTGGGGCTGCTGATTGGTGGAGGCTGCTGAAGCTGTTGATTGGTGGGGCTGCTGAGCAGTGGGGCTTCTCACATTTTTAAATCTTTTCAGTTAGTCTCTGGAACCAGCGGCGCGCGCCTAAAGGCACGCACAGGTGTTTTACTAAATAAGAACATATTTTAAGGGATAGTAGAAGGTATAGAAACCTTAAGCAGGAGACACTAATTAAAATCAGTATTTGAATATCTAAACAAAATTAGATATGAAGGCAGGAAGCCAGCAGGGGGATGGGGGCTTTCCAGTGTTTTGCACTGAGTGTCACATGTATGACTATCTGCCACTAGGACAGAAGTCATGGGTGTGCCCTTTCTGCAATGAGCTCCTGGCACTCAAGGAACGTGTGTGTTCTCTTGAAGCCAAGGTGGCAGACCTGGAGAAGCTGAGAGAGCCAGAGAGGGCAACAAACGAGGCTTTCAGGGACCTAACAGCCGGGTCCCACTCCCAAGGTGACATCTCTTCAGATGTCATGGAGAATAAGAGTCTGGGTAATGGAGGGTGCCAGTCTGAGGTGGTGGAAGATGCTCCCTTAGATGGGACCCCTTCCTTAGCTGGTGGTCAGATATCCTCTCGCACTGAGGATACCCCTCGGGGAGGTGGGGGGCTCCTTGTAGTGGGTGATTCAATCATTAGGAATATAGAGAGTTGGGTTTGTGAGAGGCGTGATGACCGCATGGTGACTTGCCTGCCTGGTACGAAAGTTGCGGATGTCATGCTTCATCTAGATAGGCTGTTAGACAGCGCTGGGGTGGAATCAGCAGTTGTGGTCCACATTGGTACCAATGACATTGGGCAATGTAGCCAGGAGGTTCTGGAAGCTAAATTTAGGCTGCTAGGAAACAGGTTAAAATCCAGGACCCCCAAGGTGGCATTCTCCGAAATGCTACCTGTTCCACGCGCAGGGCGAGCTAGGCAAGCGGAGATACAGGGTCTCAATACGTGGATGAGAAGGTGGTGTAAGGCAGGGGGTTCTGAGTTTTCTGCCAGTGATGCTCTAGCATGGCTTTTGCAGAGGCAAGTCCTGTCTTACAAACTTACTAGAGTTCTTTGAGGGTCTGTCCCAAGTGATTACTGCCCCCCGCCCCCAGGCAATGATCGATCTTGTTGGGTTCCTTGATGGAGATTTTTCCACCTTGGCTGCTGACTGTTCTGTTAAGTCTCTGACTACCGTCTGAAATACAGAGATGGCCCTAAGTGCGCCCCCCCCCAGACACAGCTGAGTAATCTCTCTGGATCACCAGGATTGGGAGCTAATGGTGATGAAATGGGAGGGACAATGGTTAGAGCATCACAGGCAGAAAACTCATAACAGGATTGATTGGACACAGCATAGATTAGAGCCTATTCTGTAGCAGTGATGATGGTGAAAAGGCAATATTTCTCAACCATCATTGTATCTGTATGTAATCATTCAACTGAACTGTTTTGTGTGATTCAGGGTCTTCTACATCATAACCCCAAGAAATTATATTCCCCCTGAAAAGACAAGTTTGCAGCTTGAGAGTATTGCTTGACACAATGGTTGCCTTAAGATACCAAGTGGCTGCTGTGACTCAGAGTGCATTTGCCCAACTTCACCTGGAGAGTCAACTGGCCGACAGCATTCAACTGCTCCCCTACTCCTGAACTCCATCTGGAGTTCAGGTGGGAATGCAGTTGCAAGGGTGGCTCAGCAAGGCATCCCCCCATGTGACCTGCCAAAGTGGTGCCTGAGGTCCACCCCCTTGCACCTCCCCTCATTACGCTGCTGGTTCCTGGTTAGTTAAATCTTGCCACAGTGACTCTTGTCTAAGTTAAATTTAGACTAGACTATTGAAATGTGCCATCTGTCTACTGGCCTGATGAGCAGAGACCTGCTTTTTAACATAATAAAGAAATGTATTTGCATCACATCTAAAGTAATGTAATGTATTTACATCAGCATGGAAATCTGTTTTTGCCTAGCTCACTACTTTCCCCCACTTATATCTGTAATCGTCGTATCACAAAATACTTTCCTAGGATGATTATATAGTAACTCTATTCCTAATTTATCAATGCAGATGTTTATCTACATGCCATCATATACATTTACTTGTAATGGCATAAAAAGAAATCAATACCAGCAGGCTGATGTTACATCTACACAGTGCTTCTGCAATAACAGAGTTCTCTTCCTCAGTAATACCATCATTGGAACAGTTATGAACTCTCTCCTCATCTCCTTCATGATAACCATCATAAAAGTTAAGTTTATGCCTTACTTAATGAATGCTAATCTGATGTTTTCCTTATGTACTTGGATTTATGTTCACTTAATATTAGTGCTTATGCAGTAGTTATTCTTTTTGGTAATACATCATCTTTAACTGGAACCAAATTTATATGGTATGTATATAACTGTATGACGGCTATGAATATGTCTGTCCTATAAAATTATAACAACTTCAGGAGCTACACTGCAGTTTGTGTAATAAGCTTCAGTCAGGAAAACAAACATAAGATGCTATATTTCAGAATAACTTAAATGTTATAATGCTTTATGCAACCAATGTGGGTAATTGGAATAAAAACCCAGTTTTTACCTTCGCAATGATTCAACAATAAATGGTTTGACCAACAAAATACCACTATAAACTCTTCATAGACATTAAGCCCTTTGGGGGAGGGCAGTCTATAAACCGAATATATAAATAAATAAATAAATAAATAAATAAATAAATAAATAAATAAATAAATAAATAAATAAATAAATAAATAAATAAATAAGATACACCACATTAAGATATACCACATTTTTAATGTGATTTTTTTCAAAACTGGTGGGGTACCATTTAATTTTTGCACAAATTAGAAGACTAGACAGTTTTGCAAAACATATTCATCTTCTAACATTCAGGATGTGACCAATCATAGGCTAATCAGACCTATTGAGCTTGTCTGCGTCGTAGAAGTAAACACCAACAAACAAACAAAAACAGAAACTCTTCCAGATTATTTTAGTTTGGGTTTTTTTTGGCACACTAGAAAGGGTTTTTCATAACTTTATTGTTTTTATGCTGCCACTTTTTTGTGCATTCCCCAATACTTTTTGAGGAAGTGATACCCATAAAATTTATATCTTTTTTACTCAGTGTCCTTGGTCTCTACTATGCAAGGAAAATGGGGGTTGTACTCCTTAAAGTTCAATATAGTATTATCAGAATGATACCCAGAACTGAAGAGAACAAATGCCCATCAGAACGAAACTGAGAGAATCTACTGATCCCTATTGAGTTCCAGATAGTCAGTCTATGAAATAATCAATCTACCATCAGATCCTCTGAAGATGCCAGCCACAGATGCAGGTGAAATGTCAGGAGAAAATGCTACTAGAACACAGCCATATAGTCCGGAAACCACACAGCACCCCAGTGATTCCAGCCGGGAAAGTCTTCGACAATACAATCTATGAAAAGCACAGTGTAAAATTATCAGCCCTCCAGGCTGGTCTTCCTCTGATTGAAAGTAATGGGTAGACTGTCTACTCATTGCTTCTTAAAGGGAGGTAGACCAACCCTCCAAGTGGCTGCAATTCTCATATTGTGTCATCACAGCTACAAAGACACCTTACTCAAAAGAAAAAAAATGACATGTGTGCAAGATTGCCAGGGAAAACTAACTTTATTCATGATTTTTTTGCAGGGAAATAGCAAGCAGTTGAGCTGCTAGTGGAGAAAACCTCTGTGGGAAACCTTCAGCAAATGGCAGCAGCTGAATGGAGGTTCCTGAAGCTGGCAGAAAATGGCAAGTGCAAACTGCTTGCTCAGAAACTGAAAGTGAGAGCATGTGGGGCGGGGATAAAATGTCTCCTGCTCTCCACACAGCAGTTTAACGTTTTCTAAATACGACTTTTTGAGCAAATATAAAACATCCTGAAGACATCTTGGGGGAAAAGATCCTCCACAACGGGTTTACGTTAATGACCTCTGGACATTTTATTTGTGCTGTGCAGAATAAACCTAAGACTAACCTGTCACAGGACAATCAGCTGTATAAGGAGAGTGAACATGCAGTTCAAGTATAGTCAAGTAAGGACTTCTCGTGTAGCCACATGAGAAATTCGGCCAAGGCATCTGAACCTGCCTCTACAAATTCAGTCATGCATGTCCTAGTATTGACTTAATAGAAGCAGAAAGGAGCGTAGGTTCTTTCCATAAGCAGCTAACACTTCTGATGGCTTCAAGGGTGATTTGCGTCCTTCAGCACTAAGTGGAAACTTCTATATAATGTGTAATATTATTCCCTGTGTGCCTTGCAGGAGAATACTGTTAAATGTTAAATCTTAGGAGGATGGTTAAAAAAACTGTATTGCTTTTGGGTTTCTACTTCATCTGTTGGTTATGTTGCCATTATTCATTACCATCCTAGGCCAGGTACAGCTCCCTGGTGTAGCAGGTGCATTTGATGTGATACACCTGTAATATTCAGTTACAGCCCAGGGGTTAACAGCCAGCCAACAATAATTATCCTGCTATATAGGTCACAGTTCCTGTAATACCTATAATGTACTCTTTTATACTGCCAGCATCATTTCCCTTCAAACCCAATTTTTCATTTCCTGTTTACAGTGTGCCTCTCATTACTCCGTTATGTATTATACCATTACTGCAGTTCAGTAATTCTATGATCAACTACATTGCAAGCAACTGGGTAGGATAATTAAGGCAATGGTATTTATTCCTTGAAAAATGATAAACTCAACCCTAGAGCTGACTTATAATGAAACTCCATCTTGAAAGTTTTATTTTTTTCCACCTAGAAATTTCAAACAAGTTTTGTTTTTTAAAGTACTACTTGTAAAGCAGTGTTTTGTGGTTCAAACATAAATAGTTAAAAACCTCATTTAAAACACCTTTGAATATCTGCAAATGCATTAATTTAAAAATTATTGGGTTCTTTGAAAATGTAACAATATTTCAAGTTGCTTCTTCTATCAACAAAAGTTACACAATCACTATTCTGTTCTTTGAGATGTATTCCAATGATCCCTATATTTAGGGATCCCAATGATCCCAATGATCCCTATCCCTTGTGATAGTTCCTTCTCTATAATCACTCATTTTTTATAAATACTGTCAACTGATTCCACATGGGATTCTCCCCATTAATAAAAGTCTGAAAAAATAATTTCTTTGCTGAATTTTTAAAAAATCATGAAGAGAAAATGTTTGGACTACGTGCAAAAACTTGATAACACATTTATTGCATTGAAAATGGATCATCAAGACAAAAACTCCTTTGTGCGTACTTGTCAATTTTCAAGCTTCCGGATTCTCAATATTTATAATGTAACCTAATTTCAGTATATAAACACAACTGAGGCTCTTTAGAAAGATTTTTGATATGAACATGTGGAAATAAGGATTTGGGGTAAAATTATATTAGATCTGACCTAAGATTAAAAGGGGGGAATCAGCATATTGCAAATTCCATTGTTTACTTGCAAAGGCTGCCAAACCAGGAGGGTGCACGTGTCCTAAGAAATAATTTATAAATGGGATATGCCAAAATATAATATATGAATGAATTCTGATTAATATATTAATTTTGATTCTTGCTTTGCTTCTAGCTAATCTTTAATTGACTACAATTCTTCAGTCATTTCATGGTATGCCACTATACATGTCAGTTATGGGGGTGATGAGAAATGCTGTTGTTACATTTTTTCAATGCTACCTACATATATTTATTTTTAGAAATCATCTCATTAATAGCAAGTCTGTTTGCCAGTTTAGGCGGGGCAGCATATTCCTCCTAGGTCATTATGTTAAATCAGATTAAAGGGCAAGGATTCCAGAAGCTTGTCCAGATGTGGTATTATAATGACAATTCATTAGATTTTGCCCCATAATCAAGGCCCTTGAAGCTCTGTGTTGCTTTGGACTTAATATTTGCGACAAGGTTAACTGAAATCTGCAGCAAGGATAAACTACTTTAGAAAACTGTATCAGCAGGAAATATTTAAACACTATTTAAAAGGATTTTAAATAAGCAGATTTTATTTAACACTAATGCAACACTAGAGAAAATGACGCCACAGACATCTAGAAGTAAACCCATTGCTTTTGCTCTCTATTACATCCAGTGAGTGGACTAAATCCTTCCAATTTTAAAGCTGGAACATTGATATGTCAAATTCAGCCAGCAGGTTTGCCCTTTTGTTTTGGCAAGCTGAATCCACATGTGGATGTATAGAATTAAGGGCATAGATAAATGACAATTTTGTAGGTCAAGTTCCAAATTCTTATCTTTGTGATAGTGCTTTTAGAAGTTTCACATTGCCGTGGATTTTAGCATCATTTGTCCATAGTGATGACATGGTTTTTAGTGCTGTCTGTCTGTCTGTCTGTCTGTCTGTCTGTCTGTCTGTCTGTCTGTCTGTCTGTCTGTCTGTCTGTCTGTCTAACAATAATTAGGTCTATGCAACAGGTAGGTTGTAGAAAGCATGTTTTTTCTTCTATATCAGTCTGGGATATTAGGTATCACCTCACAGATTTAAAAAATATCCTAGTTCAAAGAACAGTAGAGGACGGCCCAGAGATAGTTTTTGGGGAAACAAAGAAACAGAATGGGTAAATTTGCTCATTCAAAGCGGCTATACTTTAAAGAACAGAAATGTGAAAGAGCGCCATGGCAGGGGAAAGGGGAAAGTCTTCAAAAGCCCAGAGTTTTGTGCTTAATCATAGAGATGTAAGTTCAAGAAATTCCAAGAAATTCCAATATGGTACTGCAAAACCTAAGGAGGGGAAGATTAAGGCCTTTTTCACATGCACAGCTTACCTCAGGTTAACCCAGTGCCAACAATCACTGCAGAGGAACCTCTCGGTGCCAAGGATTGGTCAACACCAAAGATTGGTCAGAACCAATCTGAGCAGTGCCCAGGGTCATTGGAACTATTTTATTTATTTATTTATTTATTTATTTATTTATTTATTTATTTATAATCAAATTTATATACCGCCCCTCCCCCAAAGGGCTCTGGGCGGTAAACAACACAATCACAACAACAATAACATTAAAATCCCAGTTAAAACAGCGAATTAAATAAAATTACAGCGGCATCCAACAAAACTTCATAAAACGTAATACACCCACCCTGGAAACAGATCCAAAAAGCTGAGGGCCCCATAAAATTAAGGGCCCAGAACATAAAAAGGAGGGGAGGAGAGGGAGGGCGCACTTCAGCGGTCAGCCCCTCCAAAAGCCCGGTGGAACAATTCAGTCTTACAGGCCCTGCGGAACTCTCCAAGATCCTGCAGGGCCTGGTTAGCTGGTGGTAAAGTGTTCCACCAGGCAGGGGCCAGGGCTGTAAAGGCCCTGGCCCGGGTAGAGGCCAACTGCATCATCGAGGGGCTAGGGACAACCAGCAAGTTGGCTTCTGCCGAACGCAGAGGCCGCAGAGGGACATATGGGGTAAGACGGTCCCGAAGGTACGAAGGTCCCAGACCGCGTAATGCCTTAAAGGTGAGTACCCACACCTTATGAATGATTCGGAACTCAACCGGAAGCCAATGCAAGCAACGCAACACAGGTTGAATGTGTTCTCTAAAGGCACCACCTGTGAGCACACGCGCCGCTGCATGTTGTACCAGTTTCAACTTCCGGATCAGACGTAAGGGAAGGCCCGCGTAGAGCGAGTTTATTTATTTTATTTTATTTATTATTATATTTGTAGACCGCCCCATCCCCTGAGGGCTCTGGGCGGTGGACAACAAGCGTCATAAACAGGTCAAGAATAACAGTTACATTTAAAATCAATAAATACTTAAATTACATAAAAATTACAGCATTCCATGTAGGTCACATGACGTCCAGTATTAAACTATCAGTAGATAAAAAGACCCCTCCCGGAGAGGAGGCGGTATAGATGTTATAGGCTCCCAGGATGATAGAGGGAGGATACAGGAAGGGCGCACACCATCAACGGCTGGCTTCCCCAAAGGCCCGGTGCAACAATTCAGTCTTACAGGCCCTGCGGAACTCTCCAAGATCCCGCAGGGCCCGGACAGATGGTGGGAGAGTGTTCCACCAGGCTGGAGCCAGGGCCGTAAAGGCCCTGGCTCGGGTGGAAGCCAGCCGTATCATTGAGGGGCCGGGGACCACCAGTAAATTGGCCTCTGCTGAACGTAGAGGCCGTGCAGGGACATATGGGGTAAGGCGGTCCCGAAGGTACGAGGGCCCCAGGCCGCGCAAAGCCTTAAAGGTTAATACCCATACCTTGTGGATGATCCGGAATTCCACTGGAAGCCAGTGCAGCTGGCGCAATACAGGCTGGATGTGGTCACGATAGGCACCACCTGTAAGTAGGCGTGCTGCTGCATGCTGGACCAGCTTCAGCTTCCGGATCAGGCGCAAGGGTAGGCCAGCGTAGAGCGAATTACAATAGTCTAACCTGGAGGTGACCGTTGCATGGATCACAGTGGCCAGGTCAGCTTGGGAGAGGAAGGGGGCCAACCGCCGGGCCTGTCGAAGATGGAAAAAACGCAACCCGGGTTATATGGGCCACCTGGGTCTCCATTGAAAGAGACGAATCCAGGTGGACCCGCAGGCTGCGGACGGAGGAGGCTGGTGCCAATGTAGCCCCTTCCCACTCTGGCGGCTGGAAATCCCCCGCCTCCCCTCAGCGGCCCAGCCAAAGGATCTCCGTCTTCGATGGATTCAGTTTTAACCTGCTCTGTTGTAACCATCCAGCAACCGCCTCCAAACAATGCTGTAGAGCTGCAGGGGCAGCGACTGTCCCCCCTCCATCAACAGAATGAGCTGAGTGTCATCAGCATACTGGTGACAGATCAGCCCAAAGCTCCGCACCAACTGAGCAAGTGGTCGCATATAAATGTTAAACAATAGCGGGGAGAGCAATGCCCCCTGAGGCACACCACACTGAAGTGGGCACCTCTGGGAGGCTTGGTCCCCACACCACACTTGCTGACTCCGCTCCGGAGGAACGAGACAATCCACTGAAGGACAGTGCCCCGCACCCCGGAAGCAGCCAGGCAGTGGGCCAAAAGGTCGTGGTCGACCATATCAAACGCTGCGGTAAGGTCTAATAATACCAGCAGCGCCGATCCGCCTTGGTCAAGTTGTATGCAGAGCGTGTCCGTGATGGTGACGAGAACAGTCTCCGTCCCATGCCCAGCACGGAAGCGGGACTGGAAGGGATCAAAAGCCTGTGCGTCCTCCAGGAAGCCCTGGAGCTGCTCCAACACCACTCTTTCAATTACCTTCCCCAGAAACGAAAGATTCGAGATGGGGCGGTAATTGGCCAGATCTCCTGGATCTAACGATCTAACGATCCTTCAACCCCCCCGGAAAGACTCCTTGCTCAAGGGAGCCATTGATGATCTTCAACAGGTGGGGTCGTAGTTCCCCTGGCAAGCTTTAATAAGCCAGGAGGGGCACGGATCCAGAGGACAAGTAGTAGGTCTAACAGCAGCCAGAACCCTGTCGACACTGGCTTCGGAGAGCAGGGAAAACTGGGCCAAACAAGGGCCGGAAGATGACAAGGGAGCCTCTAGCTCACTAATTGTATTCAACACAGAAGGAAGGTCCTGGCGGAGCGACACGACTTTGTCTGCAAAGAAGCTCATAAATGCCTCACAGCTAATAGCCAATTGAGAATTTGTAGAACCTGAAGGTAATGAGGTCAAAGTCCGAATTAAACGAAACAGTTGTGCCGGGCGAGAACTAGCAGATGCGAGAGAAGAGGAGAGGAAGGCTCTCTTCGCCTCTTTCGTCGCCATCTCATAGGCCTTCATAAACGTTCCCTCGAGATAGTTCGCGTGGCTTCGCCACCAAATTTCCTCCTTGCTACTTCGCTCTAGACATCTGAGTTCCTGCTTTCATATGGCGTGGCTCCTCGGTATACCACGGAGCCAGCCGTGAACGGGGACGCAGAGGACGCCGGGCAGCAACAACCTCAATGGCATCGGAAAGCCGGGCATTCCAATCTTCCACCTGCTCATCGAGTGTGCTGGCAGGTTCAGGATCCCGCAGAGCATTCAGGAAACCAAGTGGATCCATAAGTCTCCGCGGGCGGACATAAATCAGTCCGTCGCCTAGACGGGGAAGGCATGGCAAGTCCATCCGAACCTTCAGGGCATAATGGTCGGACCATGGCACTCTATCAATAGAGGATACGACCATATTGATTCCCGACCCGAAGACCAAATCCAACGCAGGACCCGCCTCATGAGGTGGGGCCAGAATTTACCAAGGAGAGGCTCCAGCTGCCGCCATGGATGACACCAGATCCGCAGCTACTGCACATGAGGCGTCGTCGACATGGACATTGAAATCCCCCAAGACAATAAGTCTGGGAAACCTCAATGCCCAGTCAGACACCACCTCCAGCAGCCGCAGCAGACCGTCCCCCAGTGCGCTAGGCGACCGGTACACCAGGAGGACAGCCAACCTCTCCGTCGCCAACCACTCTAGGCCGACACACTCCATACCGGTGATCTCCGGGACCGGGATGGCCCTAAAGGGGTTGGAATCTCGGATGAACATTGCCACACACACACCCTGGCCCCGTGTTCGTGACTGGTGGAGGCACGCGAAACCTGGTGGGGAAACTTTGCATAAAGCAACTGTCTCCCCTTCATGCACCCAGGTTTCGGTGATACAAGCCAGGTCCATCTGCTGGTTTCCTAAGAAATCCCGAAGCACTGCTGTTTTATTATTGATGGATCTGGCATTGATCAACACCAGGGACGAAGCAGGGTGTTCCTGAACCCAACCACCTTCGTTTCTTGGGATAGGTTGGAGGGCAGAAGGTGAGCGAGCATACCCATATCTCGTTCGTCTTCTCTCATAAGCCCACCGCCTACCGTACTTACCTCGTCCCATTAAAACTGGGATCCCTAGCCCCAATGGCGCCCCCATATCCCCACTACTCCCTGTTTATCCAATAGCCTACTGAACAATAATAACACCCTTATAGGTGGGACTAAACTTACTACTGACTAACATCAATCGACTAACTATAATAAATAAACTGGACACTCCACCTAGACAAACCAACTGACTACCCATTAATCCTACAATATACTAACAACTACTCTACAATACATTTCTATCTAAATTAACAGACAGGAGTGGGATAGAAGAACGAAATCTGCACCCAATCATTTGCTTGACACCAAGGATAATCAGAACTGATCTGCTTGGCGCTGAGAGGACAGTTTGTTGGATCAGCCTCTGACTAGCATAGACTCTGATGGTGGGTCTTTTAACCTTCCAAACCTGTCCCAAGGACTCAAGAGAACAACTTGTGTCTTCACCTTTGGGTGATTAGTGTTGCTTCTCAGAGCACCTGGTCCAGATTACCAAAGCTCTGATCTTATCAGTCCACTCTGCCCCACTTGGGGCACTGCATGCCTTCATGCCACTCGACAATACTCTTATTTTATTGCTTATTGCCACATCTCTTCTGATCTTGTGTAGTTCTGGTTGGTCTAGACCCACTAATGGTCTTTCATCTACTAACAAACTGAAGAGCTTGTATAGGGTTCAGAAGGAATGTTGCAGGTTCCTTAAGTTGGTCATAGGTTTTCACTAGGTTGCTCCATTGGAAGCAAAGGCCTTTATGGCAACATGTCATTACTGAATTGCCTGGTAATGATGTGCCTCCTGTATTGGCTCGTTGCCAGATGACCCAGATAGCAATGTTTTCGTGGGTTTTTTTAAAGACTGGGGTACTTCCCTGGAACTGTTTTTTTAAGACTGGGGTACTTCCCTGGAACTGTCTTGGTTGCCAGTTTTTTCTCTGAGTTCCAGTATGCTGCCTGTCACCACTTCTGCTGCTGTTACAAGAGATCCAGTCCTTGCACTCTAAGGGGGCAATCAGGGAAGCCCCTGCTGACCACAGGGTGTCAAGGTTATTCCCCTGCTTTTTATTCTGATTAATCAGAAGTCTGGTGAGAGGACACTATTCTGAGTTTGCAAACTTTTGGAACTCATTTGCATTTTCAAAAGTCCTGCAGGTTTTTCCTGACAAATGTTCTATTGCTGGCAGCCTCTTATTCAGGCTTTGCTGTCGTCATCTTCACAGATGCATATCTTCATATCTCTGGCCAATTGCAGCTGCCTAACATTTAGGTGTGGTGACTCTAAATATGAGTATGTGGTTTTGCCTTCAGTTTGTTCCAATGTACTGACATTATGTGTGTGTGTGTGGGGGGGGGAAGAGTGGACTCCACCCTCCACCAGCTATCCTGTTCAGCCTCCAGGCCAGCTGCCATTGGATCTTTGAATCATAGATTGTTTTTATACTAATCTTTGACAACTGTGGTGATCCACACACACTTATTCAGGAGGGACTGTCCCTCATGTACATTTTCAATCCCAAAAGCATTGATGAAGTCCTTAAATTGGTGGGCAGCCCCAGTGACCTTGCTTCAAGTGAGTTTGCCACTTTTTCCATGCATGAGGTCACAGAGGCCTCTCTAGCTGGGACCTCATGGTTAGGGTGTTGATGCTCTAGATTGCAATTGATTGTGGAAAGATCAATCTCGGAGCAAAAGGATTGCTCTCATTTCTTTGTCATGGTTGACTGGGACAGATATTTAGACCCACCATTGGCAAATGGCCTCCACATATCTGTGCCCAGTAGCTGCATATCTCTGACAGTGTCTGATTATGATACAACAGGGGTTGTTCCTGTTGGCTGTTGACATTGCTGGCGCCTGTGTATTGTAACTGGCATGTTGAGCCAGCATTATCTACCCTACTAGATTTGGTCCTAAACTAATCCTATCTCAAATAGCCACTGCAGCTTTTTGAAAAAAAATTGGTCTGCCTTCTTCACAGGATAATGCCAAGTGAAGGAGATGCTCCTTGACAGCTGTCATTAGGGCCTCATCAGTGGGGGATGTGTTGCAATTTCATTGAAGGAGGGCATTTCTCTTCCTACTGTTCACCCAATTTTACAGTAGTAGACAAACCCAAGTCAACAAGACCTGGGGAGTTCTTACCACCAGTTATGGCAGCGGGCATCTTTGGCTCCCATTCTAAAATCCTTTGCCTGGGGTGTTACCTCCAGGTTCCCTCCTGCTCCTGACTACTCAGGATAGATTCTACTAATTTACCAGGAACAGATGTCAAACTGACTGGCCTGTAATTTCCCGGGTCCCCCCTAGATCCTTTCTTAAAGATTGGTGTGACATTGGCCATCTCCCAGTCTTCAGGGATGGAGGCAGATTTCAGAGATAAGTTGCATATTAAAGTGAGAAGATCAGCAATTTCATGGTTGAGCTCTTTAAGAACTCTTGGGTAAATGCAATCTGGGCCAGGGGATTTGGTAGCATTTAGTTTATCAATGGCTGCCAGAACTTCTTCCTTGTCTACCACTATCTTCGCTAGTTCCTCGGATTTGCCTCCTAAGAAGCTAGGTTCAGGCGCAGGAATTTTCCTCACCTCCTCTTGGGTGAAGACAGATGCAAAGAATTCATTCAGCTTCTCTGCAATCTCCCGGTCATCTTTTAGCACACCCTTGGCTACACATCCTCCATTAAAGTGCACCTTTCAATGATTTTCAGCATTTCATTTAGGGTTAGATTCATTCCCCTCTTTACCCACCCACCCTGCAAGTGTTGCCTCAAGGATTTTCAAAGCATGCAC
Source organism: Sphaerodactylus townsendi (assembly GCF_021028975.2). NCBI lineage: Eukaryota > Metazoa > Chordata > Lepidosauria > Squamata > Sphaerodactylidae > Sphaerodactylus > Sphaerodactylus townsendi. The sequence continues at coordinate 58,557,167 of NC_059425.1, forward strand.
TCACCTGTTAAGAGATCTGTGCCACAATAGAATTTCACTTTGATTTTCACTGGGTTGATAGAATGCCCCTTTGAACATATGACCTCCAGTGACTTATCGCTCCTCTCCTATAAGACTACCTTCCTCATTGCCATCGCCTCTGCTAGGAGGGTAAGTGATCTGTGGACTCTCGGGTGCGATCTGCTTTTAATGGATTCCATCAAGAAAACATGCTGTGGCACTCTGGCCTAGAGCATTTCTAAGCTGTTTTCAGCATTCCACATGGATCAGGACATGGTGTGGTTGGTGTTCTTCTCCAAATCATCTCCCTTTGTGGAGCAGTCCCTGCACACACTACACATACACTGGTAATTGCCTTTCAACCTCCATTGTACTGTAGACATGATGAAGGGCAATAACCTTTTCATTCTGGTGGCGGACCATATAGAGTGCTAGCTTTAGCCAAGTCTGTCCACATGAGCATCCAAGCCCATGAAGTTGGCCTAAGGCTTATCAGCGTGGTTTGACCATTGGAAGTTCATGCTCATCCCACGAGAGCACAGGTAGCATCAGCTGTCTGACCATCAAATGCACCCAAGCAAGACATTTACAGGGTGGCTACATGGTCCTCCCTGACATCTGTTTTTTGACATTATTCAGTAGAAGTTGGCTCCTACAGGGATACTACAGTGGGTTAAGTAGTTCTGCAAGTGTTAGTCAAATAGACAGCCTCATGCTACTGCCAAGCTACTTCAGATTGCTAGTATTCCATGTGGAGTGGCACAGAATACTTCACAGATGAAATACAGAGTTGAACTTACCTGTAACTGTAGTTCATCAAATGGGTTTCTGTGCAGACACAAATCCCTCCCTTCTATCCTGTAATGGGCTGCTATTTTTTATCATGCTGCAACTGGTTTCTCATGTTTTCCTTGTCTAACCATGGCAGCAGTAGGAGAATGGAGATAATAGCACTTTTACCCGTCCCATCACCTGACCATTTGGGTGGGAATCTTCCCTCCCAAGAGAGTGCTCTTCAGGGCTGCAGAGCAGATAAAAAGCTTAAAAATCTTTCCATGGGAGGCCTGCACAAGTGCAATCCCATGTGTGTCTGCACAGAAACCCATCTGATGAACTAGTTACAGGTAAGTGCAGTTCTGTGTTTACAGATGTTATTTTCTATTCACACAGGGAAACAAAAACATAGCCCCATCTCTTCAGCAGGTACAGGTCACTTCACACAAGTACCCATCAACACCTAACTGAACCATTGGGTGTTACCTGATGAGCAATTACTGAGAAAACATCAGCCAACATTCTGAGGCATTAACCTAACAAAGGAATGATCAGTCAACATTTATTGCAACACTATTACAGATTACACGCTTGGGATGTCATGAGTATCTTCTGTTATATGGTTTCTCTCACAGTCCTTATCAAGTAGAGAAAGAAATAAAGACTGGGGAGGAATGTAAAAAAAATAAAGGAGGAAAAGAAGCGACAGAAAATCAGATTATAAAAATATACTTCTACATGAGTTTTGACTGGGGGTCAGACTTGTTCATGTTGTTGTTTTATTCTATGCCTCAAGAGAATTTGCTTGAGGCATACTAACCTGCCTGATAAACATGAGAATTTTTTCAATATCCGTATTTCTAATGTTTAGTTTTTATCCCAGGATTATTAAACTTCTGATTTATTTGCTTTTCCAAAATCCAGATTAGGATTCAAAAACGCAATGAACTAGTTACAACCAACCATTAGATTCACTGCCCTCAAGCAGCAGATGCCATTAAATGACAATGAGGAAACCAAAGGGAGTTTCAGAAACTAATGGTATCATCAAAGCCAACATTTCCTGGGCTCAAAATATGAGCTCTAGAAAGTAGTGCTCACATTCAATATGAAAGAAGTATTCTAACTCTAAGTTCTTCTTTGATTTGGGCAGGACCCAGACTTCTTAAGATTATGGCATATTTCACAATCTTGTATATGATATAGGTAAACCATGTTGTTTTCATAGAGATATATGCTGTGCAATTTTGTACAGGTTTATAGGGTTGGAATGATTGCAAACCAATTGAGGAATTTTTGTATTTCTATTTTCTTACGTGCCATAGTTTTCTGTTCAAATTTCAGCATATTTATTCAAAACTCTGATTTTTTCTTCAGTTCCAGTAAAGAACTTGCACAGCATCTACGCAGCAGATTCAGGAAAGCCAAGGCGTATTTTACAGTGACCCCCAGCAAATCTTAAACATTTATCAGCAGCAAATCTAGTCATGATACTTAGTGATCATATGAGAAATCAATTAACCAGTGACGTAGGTATAGATTTTTTATGGGGGGGTTGGGGGCAAGACCATGCCCCAACCCACCCCCGGGGGCATGACCACACCTCCCCAAGCCCCAACCCTGGCCTCAGTGCTTATAAAAGCAGCTCTCTGAGGGCAGGGAGGGCAGACTCCCCTGCCCTGCCCCCCGCCCCCCCCCACCAGCTGGGCTTCCAGCTGGTAACCAACAGTCCCTTCTCCCTCCCCTCCAGAAACAGGGGTAGCTAGGGAAAATGGAGCCTGGTGCAAAATCTGTTTGCGCCCCTGCCCCCAATGGGCAGCTGCTGTGATGCTAGAATCCACTCCCAAACAGCTTCACTTTCAGTGGTGTTTAAATTAGGGAGCCCAGATTCTCCTTTTAAATCCATCTTAAAGGGGAAATCTGGGGTACCCAGTTAAAACAACATTGAAAGTGATGCTGTTTTGGGGTGGAGTCAGTGGTGGAATTCAGCAGGTTCGCAGCACTTCGGCAGAACCGGTTGTTAAAATGGTGCTTGTAAACAATCAGTTGTTAAATTATTTGAATTCCCACCATCAGAACTGGTTGTTAAATTATTTGAATCCCACCACTGGGCAGATTATCTTCCATCCTGAAACAGCATCACTTCCAATGTTTAATCCGGGGACCTCAAATTCCAAAGGGGGTGGATTTAAAAGGAAAATCTGAGCAAATTTGGAGAGTCCCTGCTGTCAGGGGTGCAATTGTTAAGCTAGCAGCACCAAACTTTCAGGGTATCTTTAGGAGACTCTCCTGATGATTCCACCCAAGTCTGGTGAAGTTTGGTTCAGGGGGTCCAAAGTTGTAGACCTTCAAAGATGTAGCCCCCATCTTCTATTAGCTCCCATTGGAAACAATGGGGGATGGAGCACCCTCTTTGGGAGTCCATAACTTTGGACCCCCTAAACCAACCTTCACCAAACCTGGGTGGTGTCTGCGGGAGACTATCCTGATGATATCACCTAGGTTTGCTGAGGTTTGATTTCAGGAGTCCAAAGATATGGACCCTCAAAAGGGTAGCCCCATCTACTATTAGCTCCCATTGGAAACAATGGGGGATGGGGCACCCCCTTTGGGGGTCTATAACTTTGGACCCCCTGAACCAAACTTCACCAGACATGGGTGGTGTCATCAGGAGTGTCACCTGATGATACACTGAAATTTTGGTGCCGCTAAAAATGCGCCCCTTGCAGGCCAAAAAACCGAAAAAACATTTTAAAATACAAAAAACCCACAAACGGGGGGTGGAGCTTCAGATATGCAATGGGGGGTTGAACCTGAGAAAACCCTCCCTTACCTACGTCCTTGCAATTAACAGTGCCATCCAAACTACAATTTTCTAAACCCACTGACTTCAATGGTCTCAGAAGGTTGTGTAGCTCAGTACTGTAACAGACCTTTTGTAAAACCAGGGACAAGTTCCAGGTCACAGTTCAAGTATTAAAGCACCCATATACAAAGGACTGCACAACTAGTTCTCCATGCACAAAGAAACGTTGACCTTCTGTAATTTGAACAGTAATCCTTCCCAGGGAGGCTAGATCTCCCAGCTCAGCAGGAGGTCTCTCACAAGGGAAAACTGAGGAAAGAAATGAAAGGGGAAAATTGGCATTGCCAGCAACATCATGACATCACTTCTGGAATGACCCAGAAGTGGCATCATCATGTCATGGGACAGTCTAGCATTCACCCATACTCTATAGTTAAACCATAGAGTTTGGTATGAATGCCACAGCAGTGCCAAGTCACCAGTGACATACTAACACCACTGGCAAGACTTCCCCCACATAGGCTCTCACCAGTAGTCAGCCATAGATTCACAACCCTAGTCCTACCCTTTTCTTCATGGCAAAGGGTTTTTAAAAGTTTTTTTAAAAATCCCTCTGGGCATCTTCAAATCTAAAGTAGCTCTTTGACTTTTCACTAGCATATTTTTGCTGGTCCTTCACAAAAATCCCATCAGGTTGAATATTCTCAAAATGTAATCTTTAGCTTTTCTAGTGTTCCCTTGCTAATTTTTGTACCCTGTTGCCTTTTTTTATTATAGCCAATTAATGTGCAATTTTAGTCTTTTTCACATTTTATGATTTTTTAATTGTTTGTTTTCATTGCAAAGCACTTTAGGCATGGTTTTATAGAAAAGCACTATAAAAATTATAAACATGTAAATGATATCATGCTGTGGCTTCTCTTACTACACAAGCATTATAAAGAAACTCCACAGCAGATAATTTAATAATGCATTAATAAGATTAGAATTATAAGTGGCCTTGCTTCCAAATTCTTACATTAGCGGTTTAAGTTAAAAAAGTGGAGATTTTGTAAAGAGAGTGTGTATGTGAGTGAGTGAGAGAGAGAGAGAGAGAAAGATAAATGACACTATAAGAATACAGGAAGAACCTGGAGGAGGGATATTAATTGCACCTACATATTTGATAAACATTTTTTGCAGAAGAAAAATGCATATGAGTTTTAACTGTCATTATGTAAACCTATATCCTATTTTTCATATTATTAGCAATACATAATGTGGTAGTTTATATTCAAAAATAAAACCAAAATGTATATACCTCATGTATTTATCCAGAAATACACCAAGGTTACTATGGTTACTGAAAATCCATTACCTTTGAATACAGAATGAAAAAGTTTGACTTAAAGTGTGCACTATTTATTATAGTATACATCAACAGCCTTCAGGGGGTTCTCTAACTGGACTCATTTTTCAGTGTCAGAAGTGACCCACCACACTAGTAGCTTATGGGATGTGCAAGGCAAGACATTTTAACTGCATTTATTGTAAGATGTTTTCTGTACCAATTCAAGCTGCAGAAATGCCACACATTTTAAGGCCTTTTATTAGCAGAAAATGAGTTACAGCTTGAGTCACAATAAGCCAAAGTTTTTAGAAAGTTTAAATGAGGATTTTAGCCAAAGAGTTAATTTCCATCATGTTTCAGAGGTTTACATCAAAATAGGATGATGCTGATGCAACTAACAATCCAGTCATTTGTAATGAAATGGAAGCCATAAGAAAAATATATCTGGTTGTGTGAGCAAACCGTACTATTGTAACATCTCATCCATACCCATAGATAGTATAGTGCTTTAGAATTGAGCTGTATCATAGGAAGTGCACAGATTTTCTTTTCAGAGCTAGTATATTTTGTTCATTAAACGATATATTGAATTTTTTTATACTGTCATGGCATATTTGGGGACATTATTGTTTTCTAATTATATTTCCACCCCCAACTGGCTAAAAATTTCAAGAACTAAATACCAAATCAAGCACAAAAAGATGAACCCAGCACTAGATTATTTCATTTTGTAATTTTTTTACCAGCTTGTGCCTGACTTAACTGACTTCCTGGTGTTCATCAAGGACACAGTGGTCTTGTTTGGATAAAATTAAGTACTTCAGTAGTACACAACAAATTAATACAATGAACCTCCTTCTACCATCATGATCCATTCTTCTACAAAATGTACCTCCATAACCACTTAACTTTACACATAAATGCACAGACTCCCTCCCTAAAAGCCAATGAACCAAAACTGGGGAGAAATGCTATGCTATGTCTCCCTGTCCTTTTGTATTGATTGTTTTGTAGTTTATTATGGTATATTATATTTCTCATACTAATTTATTGCCCCTCTAGATGACTATCAGTAACTAAGGTGGCAGGACTTGTATGGATATTGTTGTTTTTATTGATAGTTATAAGCCGCCCTAAGCCTGCTTGCCAGGAAAGTGGTCTATAAGTCAAGCAAACAAACAAATGCTATTCAGAAATGATACTATGTTGCACAAACACAAATAACATGCTCTGATTGGACATAATTCCTGTCATGCATTGCATATAACAAATTACTCTGCACTCACATATCTCGCTGTCCCATGAAAACAGAAACTTGAAATCGTTTGGGTAGATACAAACAGAACACACCCACACATATTGCCCTGAGGTTGGAAAAATGGCCAGAACTGGCCTACTTAATTCAGGCATGGGAGATAGAAAAGTGACAACTCTAAATTCACTTGTGCTATTTCTGCAGCCAATGTTGGGGGGGGGGGAGGGCTTGGAAACAAGAAAGGGGATGAGGGTTCATACCAGGCTTCCTGACAGTGACTTACAGGTAACTGTGATTGGACCCCAGCTCCAAAGCAGAAGCCATGGGGAATGGGGCCCACAGGTGGACCAGAAAATCCAAGGCTTCACTGCTCCCTTAGAATTCAAAAAGTTGCTACTAGACATCCTGTGTCTATATCTGTGTCTATATCTTAGATGTAGAAATGTCTAAAATGTCACATATCAGTTCAATGGCAGCAGAAGAGACTTGGCCAGGAAGAGCAGAGTGACCTGCTGGTGTTCATTTTGGAGGGCTTTTCTCAAAGCCACAGCTTTTAAAACAGTGTATTTTAACAGGGGTTATCTCTTTGTAAGGCTGCTGATTCTGGAAGGTGGGGCTTAACAGGGGTTAACAGAGTTCATCTCTTGTTCCTCTTTGTCCTGAGAGGTGGGGCTTTTGTCCTGAGAGGTGGGGCTTTAGTTCAGTCTCTGGAACCAGCGGCGCGCGCCTAACGGCGAGCGCAATTTTAATTTAATTTTTTTTGTTTTTTAAATTAATAAGGACATATTTGACAGATAGTACGTGCAGATAGCTCCAGGGGGGCAGTGACTAAAAGCTTAATATTTAAATATCTAAACAAATCAGATATGAAGGCAGAAAGCCAGCAGGGGGATGGGGGCTTTCCAGTGTTTTGCACTGAGTGTCACATGTATGACTATCTGCCACTAGGACAGTAGTCGTGGGTGTGCCCTCGCTGCAATGAGCTCCTGGCACTCAAGGAACGTGTGCGTTCTCTTGAAGCCAAGGTGGCAGACCTGGAGAAGCTGAAAGAGGCAGAGAGGGTGACAGACGAGGCTTTCAGGGACCTAACAGCCGGGTCCCACTCCCAAGGTGACAGCTCTTCAGATGTCATGGAGAATGAAGGCCTTGGGGACGGAGAGTGCCAGTCTGAGGTGGGGGAAGATGCTCCCTTAGATGGGATCCCTTTCTTAACTGGTGATCAGCTATCCTCTCGCACTGAGGATACCCCTCGAGGAGGTGGGGGGCTCCTTGTAGTGGGTGATTCGATCATTAGAAATGTAGAGAGTTGGGTTTGTGAGGCGATGACCGCAGATGGTGACTTGCCTGCCTAGTGCGAAGGTTGCGGATGTCACGCTCGTCTAGATAGGCTTTTAGACAGTGCTGGGGTGGAGTCAGCAGTTGTGGTCCACATTGGCACCAACGACATTGGGAAATGTAGCCGGGAGGTTCTGGAAGCTAAATTTAGGCTGCTAGGAAACAGGTTGAAGTCCAGGACCTCCAAGGTGGCATTCTCAGAAATCCCTCCCGCTATCCGCGCAGGGCGAGCTAGGCAAGCGGAGATACAGGGTCTCAATGCGTAGATGAGAAGGTGGTGTAAGGCAGAGGGTTTCAGATTTGTCAGGAACTGGGGAACCTTTTGGGACAAGGTAGGCCTGTACAAACGGGACGGGCTTCATCTTAACCAAAGAGGAACCAGGCTGCTGGCGCTCAACGTTAAAAAGTTGGCAAAACAGCTTTTAAACTGATCACTGGGGGAAAGCCGACAGGAGCTGAGGTGACTTCGGTTCGGAATACAGTATCTATGGTGATGCAGACAGAGAGGGAGGTTTTTCTAAATCAACCACATACAAGCGAGGAACATAGCAATGTGCATGTGACAAGGGATAGTGTCTGCAAAAGACTTGAGGGTAAAGCACATAAATCCCAGGTTAGGGACAGAGACAGGGTATACAGGTGTCTCTATGCTAATAGTAGAAGCATTAAATGGGGACCTAAAATGGGGGAGCTAGAGTACAGAGTTTTGAAGGAGGACTTTGATATAGTGGGCATTACAGAGACATGGTGGAATGAGGAGAACCAGTGGGATGCTGTTATACCAGGCTACAGGCTCTATAGGAAGGATAGGACAGGGCGCATTGGGGGTGGAGTTGCCCTTTACATCAAAGAGAGCATAGTATCACATAAAATAGACAATGCAAGGGGAGCTGGTTCCCCTTCAGAATCACTGTGGATATCAATACCAGGTGTGAAGGACAGTTTAATATTAGGAATATATTATCGTCCCCCTGACCAAAGTGCACAAGAGGATTCTGAGATGGAAAAGAAATTAGAGAGGCCAACAAAAACAAAAATGTAGTGGTAATGGGTGATTTTAACTATCCCCATATAAACTGGAAAAATGCATGTTCAGGTCATAGTAAGGAGAGAGCATTCCTGGATATGCTAAATGACTGTGGCTTAGAGCAGATGGTTGTGGAACCAACCAGGGGAGAGGTGATCCTAGATCTAATTCTATGTGGGACCCAGGACCTGGTGCAGGAAGTCAGTGTTGTTGAGCCGATAGGGAACAGCGAACCACAATGCTGTCAGATTCAGTATCTCAGCATGCGAACAAGTGGCAACTACTAATGTAGTTACATCTTCAGAAAGGGAAATTTCAAAGATGAGGGGATAGTGCGCAGGAAGCTGAAAGGAAAACCAAGAAAGTCCAAACTCTCCAGGATGCTTGGAGGTTATTTAAAAACACAGTAATAAAAGCTCAGCTGCAATGTGTTCCACAGGTTAGAAAAGGCAGCACCCAGTCCAAAAGAAAGCCACCATGGTTAACAAGAGAGGTTGAGGAAATTATCAGAAAAAAGAAAATGTCTTTTAGAAAATGGAAGTCCAGTTTGGCTGATGAAGAATATGAGAGGGAACACAAATGGTGGCAAAAGAGAAGCAAGTTAGCTGTAAGGGAGGCAAAAAAGGATTATGAGGAACGCATGGCTGCGAACATCAAGACCAGCAACAAACAGTTCTTCAAGTACATCAAAAGCAGGAAGCCAGCAAGGGAAGCGGTAGGCCCGTTAGATGACAAAGGAACAAAGGGTGTGCTAAAAGATGGCAGGGAGATTGCAGAGAAGCTGAATGAATTCTTTGCATCTGTCTTCACCCAAGAGGAGGTGAGGAACATTCCTGCACCTGAACCAAGCTTCTTAGGAGGCGAATCCGAGGAACTAGCGAAGATAGTGGTAGACAAGGAAGAAGTTCTGGCAGCCATTGATAAACTAAACGTTACCAAATCCCCTGGCCCAGATTGCATTCACCCAAGAGTTCTTAAAGAGCTCAACCATGAAATTGCTGATCTTCTCACTTTAATATGCAACTTATCCCTGAAATCAGGCTCCATCCCTGAAGACTGGAAGATGGCCAATGTCACACCAATCTTTAAGAAAGGATCTAGGGGGGACCCGGGAAATTACAGACCAGTCATTTTGACATCTGTTCCTGGTAAATTAGTAGAATCTATCATTAAAGATAAAATTATAAAACATGTAGAAAAGCAAGACCTGCTGAGAAAGAGTCAGCATGGCTTTTGCAGAGGCAAATCCTGTCTTACAAACTTACTAGAGTTCTTTGAGGGTGTAAACAGGCATGTGGACAGGGGTGAACCGGTGGACATTGTCTACTTGGATTTCCAAAAGGCTTTTGACAAAGTTCCTCACCAGAGACTGTTGAGAAAACTCAGCAATGAAGGAATAAGAGGGGAAGTCCTCCCTATGGATTAAAACTGGTTGAGAAACAGGAAGCAAAGAGTGGGTGTAAACGGGAAATTCTCACAATGGAGAGATGTCGGGAGTGGGCTCCCCCAAGGATCCGTGATTGGGGACCAGTGCTCTTTAACCTATTCATAAATGACCTGGCCGTAGGGGTGGGTAGCGTGCTGGCCAAGTTTGCAGATCATACCAAATTATGTAGAGTGGTGAGAACCGCAAAGGATTGCGAAGAGCTCCAAGCGGACCTTGATAAATTAGGGGAGTGGGCTAAGAAATGGCAAATGCAGTTCAATGTAGCAAAATGCAAAGTGGCAATGGGCAAAAAATAGGGGCAAAAAATCCAAACTTCACATACACGCTACAGGGGTCAGTGCTATCAGTCACAGACCAGGAAAGGGATTTGGGCGTCTTAGTTGATAGTTCCATGGGAATGTCAACTCAATGCATGGCAGCTGTGAAAGGCAAACTCTATGCTGGGGATCATTAGAAAAGGAATTGATAATAAAACTGCAAAGATTGTCATGCCCTTATATAAAGCAGTGGTGCGACCGCACTTGGAGTACTGTGTCCAGTTCTGGTCACCGCATCTCAAAAAGGATATTGAGGAGATAGAAAAAGTGCAGAGAAGGGCAACAAGGATGATTGAGGGACTGGAGCACCTTCCCTATGAGGAGAGGCTGCAGCGTTTGGGACTCTTTAGTTTGGAGAGGAGGCGGCTGAGGGGGGATATGATTGAAGTCTACAAAATTATGCATGGGGTAGAAAATGTTAACAGAGAGAAATTTTTCTCTCTTTCTCACAATACTAGAACCAGGGGGCATTCATTGAAAATGCTGGGGGGAAGAATTAGGACTAATAAAAGGAAACACTTCTTCACGCAACGTGTGATTGGTGTTTGGAATATGCTGCCACAGGAGGTGGTGATGGCCACTAACCTGGATAGCTTTAAAAGGGGCTTGGACAGATTTATGGAGGAGAAGTCGATTTATGGCTACCAATCTTGATCCTCTTTGATCTGAGATTGCAAATGCCTTAACAGACCAGGTGATCGGGAGCAACAGCCGTAGAAGGCCATTGCGTTCACATCCTACATGTGAGCTCCCAAAGGCACCTGGTGGGCCACTGCGAGTAGCAGAGAGCTGGACTAGATGGCCTTTGGTCTGATCCAGCTGGCTTGTTCTTATGTTCTTAATGTTTCCATTCAATTATATACTTTTGAAAAGTTACTTACCCTTCACAATATGTTTGGTGTCATTTCCAGTATAAATTAGTTGAGTACCCATATATAAATAATATTGTGTTATGTTTCCATTTGGTCTTTTTGGTGGACTCCAACTCAGTAGTAAAGACGTGGGGAATGAGATAGCTGTAGGTGGGTGGACATTTTGGGGAGCTGTGGAAAGAAGTGAAATATGTTTATATTACAAGATTAATGACAGTATAGTGGCAGGAAAATTATGGATTTATTTATGAACTTTGAATACTGTCACTAAACATATTCTATTATGATTCAACGAATAAAACTTGAAAACTTAAAATTTATATATATATTTATCTACACACACACACACAAATTTATATAATTTTTCCACTCTAACAAATAGTGTAACAGTTTTGTTATTTAACACTCATCAGTAATGGGGGTTGGCAGTCAATTAAACGTACTCAAGCTTGTTGCTCTGCTCCAACCCCTACCCACAAGAATTGAACAGCTACAATCCACCCTACAGGGAACATTCTTCCCTTTTTTCCAAGCCATAGAGCTGTCCTACATAGCAGGCAGACTAGTGGTCAAACTGCTTGGGAACTTTCCAGCACTGGGGGAAACTTACACATCTGGCAAGCTGGCACCTCTGCCACAGCCTGCTTGAGGTCTATGGATAATCGTGGAAGTAGAAAAAAATTAAAATAAGAGATGTATGTGGTCACACCAAACTCAAAATGGAAAGAGGCAGACAGAATAGGACTATGTTGCCCCCTCCCAGCTGAGCATTGTACATTTCACATTTGCCCAATGGTCTATTGGTAGCAGTAGCAGAGCTACAAGGGGGAAGGGGGGGTGCACGTTGCACTGAGTGCATGCCTGGGGAGACTGAAAATTGCTCCCTGAGCCCGACCCCTCCCCCCACATGGTGCCCTGCCCCTACCCCTTTGCAGCCCCCCTCCACTTACCTTAGTTCAGTCTGGAAACGTCCAAGCTAAAAAGCAGACGGAAAAGGGCCTTGGTGGGAACTACACTACCCAGAAGATCTTTGCAAGCCCCAAGTTCTCCTGGGTAGTGTAGTTCTCACCAAGGCTCTTTTCAGCCTGAACTGAACAGGCCTGAACTTTTTCAGCTGAATTTTTCAGCCTGAGCTAAGGTAAGGGGGGGGGCTATGGGGGTGGAAAATATAGAATCCGCCCTTGCCACAGTTTGGCCCAGCTATGCCTCTGATTGGTAGGACCATGTTGACCCCCCCCCTTGATTTGAGGGTTCATGCAAGTTCTTGGGGAGTGGAGCAGGGGCAGCAGTGGGTTGGCTGAAGAAAGGGGGGCACAGGCACCTCAACCATTTCACCAATGATGGTTCTTATCACAAACTGAGGAAAATGTGAATTGGCCAAACATTCTAGTAACTGAAAAGATGTTCTGGAAATGTGTGTGGAAGTAGCTTGTCCATGTAAGAGAAAGGGGTGCAGGAAGGAAACAGAGGAAACAAATAGTGCAGGGTCCCCCAGAACTCCCCACTACAGGGGCGGCGACAACGCAGCCGCCCCGACGCTGCCGCTCTTGCGCCCCCTCAGTGTGCGGCATCCCTGGCACTCCTCAAAACGGTGCCTTTTGATGACCTTGCACAGAGCACGGGATTGTGGGGAAGCCCGGGCGCACGTCAGAGATGCCGCGCGCTGAGAGTAGCGCGCAGCAAAGGGCAGCAAAGGTAAGTGGGGAAACGCCCCATGATCTGGTAGTTTTTGCTCCTAATGTTTCGTCTGCATCTATGGATGGCATTTTCAGAAACATGGCATGGTAAGATGTGTTTCTGTTCATGACACAAGCTAAATGTCTTGGCTATATATCTTGCTCTTTTAGTTAATTCCCATTGCTATCCACCCTTGCCAATTCTGGTGAAGTCCACCACAATTCTACTGTTGCTGTAGATTGAGACTCAGCCTTGTGGATCCAGGAAGAAACTCTGATCATTCACAATCCTTTTGCTAGCATCAGCCAATATTGGTTGGCAACGTGCATGTTAAATGATGAATGGCTCAATAGGGAATGCTGAAAGCTGGAGGGTATGATTGTTGTCAGTCTTCGGTATCATCAATGTATTGTTACTATGCATGTAACACGAGCATCCCAAAATAGAAACTGCTTACATTGACTTTATGTCCAATCTTCTGAGGGATAAAACACATGTTCCCCATGGCTTTATTAGATTTTTGTGACAGGAAAAAATCTTTATATATATGACAATAAATTTGCATAAATGAGATTATTTTTTCAGTTGCCCTTAGAATGCCTTTATGGCCACTGCAAATATGTTGAAGACAAAAATAAGTGCTAAATACTTTACAAAAGACATGGTAAATATTACCATATTATCTAAAGCAATTTAAATATCGCTCTAAACCCAGTCAGAACCTCTACCAAATGCACTGATAGGAAAATCTTCGCTGGAAAATAGGCAGCAAAGTACAACTACAACTTTATTCTAAACTACACAGTGACTTCTGACTTTCATTATACCCTTCTGAACTACATGCCAAGAAAGATCTTGGGGGAACTGGATTTTGGGCCATAAAGTTTCAGAATTAGTACTACATAACTGTTGCTATACATCATCGCTTTCACAAGGAGGGCTCCTACATGCAAGGGCATATCTACAGACAATGGAGCCCAGGATGACAAGCTCTCAAATTGTCCTTCCCCCCCAAAAAAACTTCTGACAACTATCGAGTTGAAACCGGGATCAAAACGTCCACCTCCTTTCCACAAGCCTGGGATCAGCTTGGCAGGTCTTTTGTTGCTAGTTCTCTGATTAACTGTTCCTTTGGAGCTGGAACAAGAACGAGCGTTCCCTTTTTCTCGTCACAGTTATGTAGCTACGTCGTCTCAAAGCATAGAGCTTCGTGGCCAAGAACAGCACTCAAAAAAGGCGCTTTTTTCCTTTGCATGGTCATAGCTTTGTATCCAAGAAGAAAATATAAAAAGGAATGTTCCTGCCCACCCTGAGTCACCCATTCTGAGCATGCCCAGGCCACTGTGTCCTGTGATTGGCTGACAGCTCAAACGGAGACTCAGGGTGGGAAAAATAACCCAGAATAATCCTCACAATACTGGTCTCATCTTGAGATCATCAGAAAATTGCCTTCCTGGCAATTGCCTTCCTGGCAATTTTTGAAAATTCCAGGATTAGGAGGATAACGAAGGGCAGGGCTGGGACAGAGCCAAATTTGGCCTGGGAGCTGTGGGGAGTCCCTCCTTGAACAGGGATGTCTATTGTGAGTATCCCAGGATATTTCCCCCATGGGGAATTGACCAATGAGACTTCCATACTCGCCCACCTGCCTTTCTCTCTGGATCGCCAGCCTGCTGCCCACTCTCTCACTGCTGGCACTTTTCCTTCCTTTTCAGTGGGAGGAGGGAGGAGCCTGTCAGATGAGCCTCACCCATGCACCTTTTTCACTTGATCACCAACCTGCCTGGCCCCCCACTTGCCTTTCCTGGCTGGGGGGGACGGAGGGGGTAGGTGGCAAAATGCATCCCCCACATGACCGAGTGGAGTTGTGTCTGGGTGCCTGGGTCACAAGACCCCCCAGCCCCCCAAGATACATCTGTGCTTTCATGGTACCATCCTGTTTCCCATGTTTTTCTAATGTTTTCATACAGATGTTAGAAAGGCTCATGGTGTTATGATGTGGTCCTATTCTAGCCTGATCCTGTCATGTCTCCAGACTAGGAGGTGGGATCCTTTCTCTTGAACTGCTTTTCCTTGCTAGTTAGTTTCACTTTCCAGGCTTCTCTGCTCAGTATGGGTTGTTATGTTTTAGTGAAGGTCGTGTCTTCTCCTTCCCATGAGATGTGGGGGGGGGGGTGCTGTTCCCTCTGGGAACTGGTACCAAGAGGTGGTTTTATGTGACATGAAAGGGAGCATGGAGAAGGGAGTATAATGAAAGCTGTTTTGGCACTTAATTCTCAGTTCTCTCATTGCAAGTCTAAACACCTTATGCTGATGCTGCTTTCAAAAAGGAAATGGTTTGAACACAAAGTCTTGTTATTGAGCAGTCCATGAGCACAACACATGGCTTGTGGAATGATTTCTGGAATTCCTGAATTCTTCAGGTTTACGAAAATACATCCCAGAAATGTCTATGTGGCTTTTGACCACTCTAAGGAGCCAATCATAGGTGTCTGACCATGGAGACAAACTTCAGAGGATGGGACATTCAGAAGATGAGTAGGTGTGTGTCTCTCTCCCACTCTCTCCAATTTACTTTGGTTCTTGGAGATATTTTTAATTGCTATTCCTCCACCCTCCCAGTTTCATTCTGTTAGGGATGATTTTCCAGTCTGTGTTTTTTCTGTTTGGTGCATTTCTGGGTGTGGTGGGGATTGCTATGTGGGCAGCCAAGTCTTGTTGGATTCCAGGAACCCACTCACCATTTTCCAAGTGTCAAGGCAGGTTCTGTCATTTCTGATGCCACTACTGGGTACATTACTATAGGGAGAGAAGACTTCAAAAAAATTCACCAACAGGGTGGATACCAGCAAGCTAAATCAGGGACCATTTAGGTCCTTTTCATGAAAAATGAAGACAAGGATACTGGAGAAGACCTCCTTCAAGAGTTCCTAAAACCAGACTCCTTTGCTGATTTCCATGAAACTGGGGGATTTTCAGGGTAGAGAGGACTGTTTTCCACTTCCAGTTTATCTTTGGTACCATTAGTTTAAAAAAAATGCTGCCCCAGATTCTCAGATCAAATCCTCCATAGGAAGTAACAGCCCCAAAATTTCAGAATTCAAATAAATAACCCCAGAATAGAATCTCAAAAAGGTAACAAGACCCCTGGAAATCATGACTGACTGACTGACTGACTGACTGACTGACTGACTGACTGACTGACTGACTGACTGACTGACTGACTGACTGACTGACTGACTGACTGACTGAATGAATGAATGAATGAATGAATGAATGAATGAATGAATGAATGAATGAATAAATAAATACTGCAACTTGAATCCTGGATCCAAAATTAAAATGGTACACACCATTTAGATGCTTTTTCGCCCAGCACACACCTCTTCTTATGACCTACTTCAGAGACCTACTATGTATCCATCCCATACTCAAAGGTGAAAAGGACTGTTTACGTCTCTGTTGTGGCACCTTGTTGCCAGAATGACCTCTCCATTGCCATTTGCATGATGCCAACTTGATTTCTGGACCATTTTTCAAGACTGTTTACCAAGGCATTATGATTTTTTTTGGTTATGTTAGGTAACCTTATGGGCTTGGCCCTCTGATGGAGTTTGTAGTAAAAAAAATTTTGTCCCTGTGAGAGAGTCAAAGATGTCTGAGAGAAACGATTTCTGAGGAAAAAGAGAACTTTCTATTGCTTCTTTTAACATTATAATTTTAGTTTAGTTTTTAACCTTTCAGCACTGTTGTTATATTTTAAACATTATTGACTGCTTGTTGGTTTGTTCCTTTTGTCTGGGAAATTTGATTAAGAGATATCTAAATATACAAGGAGAATTGGAATGGATAGGTCAAAGTCCTGCCCACTTTCTGAAACTACCAATCTCCTTTAAACCTGGTTGGAATGTTCAGTGTGTTGGTAACATCCAGTTAGCCCCCTTGAAAATGTAACCAATTCACATGGATCCTCTGTGGATCCTCCTGATCTTTGTTTCTGATGCAACATGCATAGATCACATATCAGAAGCAAGGATTCTAAAGAAAGAACGGAATCCCACTTATTCAGACTATGCACATTTTAAAATAGCTGGGAGATATTTTACTTCAAAGTGATCCAGCAGAAAGCAATTCAAATAAAAATGATGCTGTTTCACCATCTTACAGACCATATTGTCCATTTGCAGTTGTCACTTGAGAACTGGTCATTTCCACAAATATTTCACCTGATCAGCCCTCACAGACCACTTCGAAGTAAAATACAGAACAGAAATTTAGCATTATTATCATCATTTTGAAATAACCGAAGACTAAAAATAAAGTTGCATTAACTAGAGAGGCCCTTTTAGAAAAATCTATCTACTTTTAGCAATTTAGCAAACGTTGAAAGTCAAATCTGCTTTCATGGTCATCAGCAAAACAACAAACTTTGATTTCACAAGAAAGACTGTGAATTTAGCCTGGTATAAGTTTAAAATGGGGCTCCACTTTTTAAATGTTTAAGATAAATATGCTGCAAATCTTTTGAAAACTACTTCTTCCATAATTGATGCGCAGAAATTATTGAGCTGGTCTCTAAAGGCAGAACTGGAACATATTTTCTCTTTCTTGCTACTCTCATGCTTAATGCCAGCTTCAAAAACAGTAATTTATGCTTGCACCTTTTAAGTTTCAAATACAACAGATTAATAAACGGCCCAATTGGCATTTTGAGGTTCCATCAGGCTGAAATAATTGTTGCCTATGCTGGTGTTTAGCAGTTAAAAGAGACCATGGAAATCAACCGTTTGATTCTCAATTTCATACTGTGCCATACAATCAATTCTTTTTAGTCAGACTGTCTCTAGATTTACTTCTGAGCCATAGTAAAATGAGGAAGCTTTCATTAATCTTTCAGATGCTTCATATTAATGACAAGGCTCTTGCATGAACAATGTAACAGCAATTAAAAAGCCCATTAATCTGCATTACAGCTATTAAAGATGCATGTCATTAAAGGGTATGGAGTTTGATTCATTTTAGCACCCCCCAAAAAATGGAGCAATTATGGTCTGGCAATGCACTTTGTCATCAAATTAGGTTGGGGTTTTCCAGCAAATGGCTTTGCAGCATTTAGCTCTTCTCCTATTTTATTATTCATGACTGAAATGTGGAAGTCAAGACCTTTGAAATTACTTTACCTTCTTGTGGAGTGGAGATGTTCAAGGCATGTGAGCTTTCAGTACAGCCAGCCAAAGTGCAAACCATTAGGGTTACAGCATATGCTGTGAAGGGCCGCAAGCCTGTCAGTATGCCTGCAACAGAAAGGAGCAATGCTTTGTGTCTGTATATAGTGGGCAAGGAATATCATGAGACAAACACACAAACACACCCAGGCACTAATTTAGACACAACAGCTAATGTAGTACCATGTAACAGGTTGGATCAAAGAAACCACAGGAGAAAAGAAAGCAGCCACTAGAATTGATCTGCAAGCACTTGTGGAAAAACTCCTACAATGATGCAAGACAACTTCTGTAGTAGTTTTCACCCCTCTATTAGACCAAGAGACTGCACAAACCTCTTCCATCATTTCTTTGTATTCAATTTAATTTTCTCAGGCAGTATAACAAACAGCTTTTCGATGAACTGAAAATATCTTCCATATATGGAATAACCCCTTTTATTGATAATAAGGTAAGAGAAATAGTAATAGGGTTGCCAGTAACAGGAGTTTGCATATGGTAAAGCCAAACCAAAACATCTCTGAAAATGCCTTATCACCATTTGTGGTCAAAAAAATTGATCCCCAGGAAAGCTGAAGATTTCAAGCACTTTTAGGTCACTTTAGCCTCACTGCCATTAAAAAAAGATGGGGGAACCCCTCTCCCCCTCATTTACCTGCTGACTGCTGCCACAGTCCACATAGGTGCAGAGGTGGCAGGCCGCAGAGTGCTGAACGCTGGGCATGGCCCAGTTGGGTCTAGCACTCAGTTCTGTGCTGCAACCTCCAAAGTCCACATAGACTTGAAATTGGTGCCAGAGTAGAACTGGGCTTGGTTGAGCTGAGCTCAGCTATTGCCTCTGCCCCACCACCTCCAAAGTCCAAGTGAGTCTCAGAGGCTGCAGGTGGCATAGAACTGACTGCTAGACTCTGCCTAGCCAAGCCCATTAATCCTTCAGATTAATGCACTGAACTGCACTGTCTCTGCCTCCAAAGTTCACGTGTGTCTAGAAGCTGGCAGGCAGCTCCACCCTGGCATGTGGACTTCAGGATGTGGCTGCACAGAACTGAACACTGGGCCCAGTCAAGCTGAGCCCAGCATTCAGCTCTGCACCACCACTGCTGCCTCTATATTCCATGTGGGTCTCAGAGGTGGCAGGCAGCACATAACTGAATGCAGGGCTTGCCTGAACTCAGAGTTTAGCTTTATACAACCTGTCACCTTCAAGATCTACATGGACTTTGGAAGCAGCTTTGTTTTTTGCGGGATCAGGTTTTACTGACCCCTTAGAATTAAAAAAAAACCCTCAAAAAAAGCCAGGAAGAAACCCTGCACCAGTATGGGAATTCAGCTTTCCCCCCAAAATGTCTGGGTCTTTTAAAACCAACCTTCAAAAATACTGTAAAAAATTGTGCACACTCCTAGTGGGGGTTAGAGAGCTCCCAGGATTACGTATGTTCTGCAGATAACAGAGATCAGGTTCCTTGGAGAAAGCAGCTGTGTTGGGAGCTGGAGTATGACATCATATCCTGCTGAGGCCCCTTCTGCAACTCTGCCCTCAGATTTCTACAGGATTCCAATCCCAGAACTTGCAAGCCTAAGGGAAACATCTGAGAAATGTTGCCTGCTTTGTAATTTCTTTTAGGATCCAGATTGGGGAAGACCTCCATTTTCAACACCAGTTTTGTTTGGAGTAAAATTCATAGGAAATCAAGAATCTTTTTTCTTTCTTTTCTTTTTTTTTTCTTTTGGTTCACTCAGAACTTTTCAGATGGGAATAGTTTGGCCAAGAAGAAATCTCACATTTCTATCTTACAAACAGTTTAAGGGAAAATTCAGAGGCAATTGTAACAACAACAACAAAATTCAGTTACTTTCCAGTTTTAAGGGCTGCTGGAGTATCTTTGTTTTTCTTGTTTTTTAAAAGCTTTTTAAAAAAAGCTTCTTGCTTTTTAAAAGCAAAAGTACTTTCTCAAACTGAGCTGCTAATCTTAAAAGCAAATCAAACATTTTTTCTGTATACTTTAAAAAAATTTAAATGTTAGGACATTTCTTGGGGAAGCCAGATATGTTAAATGTTTAAAGTCTATTTGACATTTCTCTGGCCGTTTCCGCACGGCCAAGCCTCGGGGTGCGTCGGCGTATACACGGCCACGCTCGGGGGTGCGTCTGCATATACACGGCTACGCTCGGGGCTGTGTTGTCGCCCGAACGACATACCTTCCCTGAGACCTTCCGGCGTGTCACCCAGGCCAGGGGACACGCCCCCCTGCCCTGCGTGACAGCTCTGGAGTCGCAGGGCAGGGGGGACGTGTCCCCAGGCCTGGGTGATGCACCGGAAGGTCGCAGGGAAGGTACGTCATTCAGGAAAGGGGGGATGACGCCTTCCAGCTGTGCCGTTCACACGGCAGCCACTGTTTCCAGAAAACCTCGCTTGGGGGGGGGAGCGAGGGCAGTGCTGCTGCAATGCAGCTGCACCCCCCCATGTGAACAGCTCCCTAGGGACAGCGTTTTTGCTGTTATTGGCCCATGCAGAAAGGGCCTCTCTTTCCCTATCAACTCCTCCTTTTAAGCATTTTAAGTATAATAATTTACTTGAGCTGCTACATTTCAGCTCCTTGAGTTTCTTGCACTGCCACAACAATGCATTCAAAAATCATTTAAGAATCTTGAAAGAAATAGCTGCAGAGTCCTTTTTCTGTGGTTATATTGCTAACTCAGAATTTCAAAAATGGACAGTAATAACATTCAGTGTTTCAACAACATATTGCAGTGTTCATAGGCCACTGCAATTCTGTGAGGTAGGTCTATGTTACTATTGCAGACGGAAATAGAGACAGAAAGTTGCTTGTTCTAGGACATCTAGTAGGTTTACTAAACACAAGGAAACTCTGAACTGGAAACTTTCTGACATGTAACTCTATCTCTTAGGCATTCACTCAGGGACCAAACAACATGTGGAAAAGTTGAGGACAGAATAGGTGAACTTCACTGAAACTCATACCCACTAACAACTGCTTTGTCCTAGAAGAAGCAACAGCTACTCGGGTTTAAACACCCACTGATACAGCAGATGTGTAGTTTGGGCCTTACAATCAAGATCCATAAGGTTCGTTTGCCACTGCACACCACAGGATGCCAGAATAACAATTTTTCAAATACCTGCACCTCTTTTTGATGAAATCCCAACCAATATGGTATAATAAGAAAATTAATTACCTGAGACATTAAATGACGTTTGTTTTTTTTGCTTAGAATGGATTTGTGCACACTTTTTACTTTTAATACGATCATGCTGGCTCAGAAGCCCAGGCATTGTACTGTTCAACGACACCTTTGTTTCTTTGCTTTCCTTCTGCTTTCAAGTCACAGCTGTATTATGGTGACCCTGTAGAAGTGTTAGGAGGTTTTTTCATTGTCTTCCTCCGTGTCATGACTTCAGTTTCCCTTGGAGGTCTCCTATCCAAATACTGCACGGGTCAAAAACGGTACCTCAGGCATGGTAAAAACACTGTTCCTGGGGCGCTGTTGACATGGCTGCTGCCTCCAAAATGAGGCGAACTTGGCCGCCCGTGCTACCACCCCACCCACACCCGGGCGAAACACTGTTTTTTTTGGAAATTCGGCTAAAATCCAGCCAAGTTTTTTTTGGAAACAGAGTTGTGAAACCCTTTAGGCATGTCCTGTTTTTTCATAAACTTACCTTCTTTCCCTGCACAGCTACACAGGGATGAGGAGTCATGCCCATGCTGCCCTCCGACCCCCCAGGTGTCGCCGTGGCCATGGGGGCATGTCTACTCATCCCTGTGAAGCTGTGCTGGGAAAGAAGGTACGTTTTTAAAAAACAGGCACCTCCATGTGATGGTGCCTCCGCGGGCCGCAACCACTCTGGGGCTGCCTGCATGGAAGCATGCGAACAGTCCTGGGGCTCCACCGACATAATGTATGCCAGTGTGCAGCTGCTTCACCAGCCCATGCAGAATGGGCCCAGTTGTTTCTAGGAAGTGAGATGACTACAGTAGCATTATTCTGCCTGTGTTCCATAGCACCTAATATTATAGGAATGCTCCTCTATACTGGACAGAATAGGTATAAATCATGACTAGTATCCATTTTGACTAGTAGCCATGACTAACCCTTTCCTCATGACCACGTCAACTTCCCTTTTAAAGCCTTCCAAGTTGGCAGCATTCACCACATCCTGGGGCAGAGAACTCCACAATTTAGCTATGCATTGTATGGAGAAATACTTCCTTTCGTATGCTTTGAATTTCTCATTCTCCAGCTGATAATTCCAATTGTAAAATCTTTTCCCTGTCCATTGTCTCCCTATCATGCATAGTTTCATAAACCTCTATCATGTTTCTCCTTACTCATTTTTTTCTAAACAACCATAAGTGCAGTGGTGTAGCTATAAGAAATGACACCTGGGGGCAAGCACTGATTGTGCGCCCCACCCAAGCACCCCAGGCGGGCATCCCTTGTGTCACCCCCCTCAGACTCCTACCTACCTGGAGCTGGGGGAAGTAGGGGGGGTCTAATCCCCGCCGATAGCACCCCTGAAGAAGCAGAAACACGCCTGGATGTCATTGCCATGTTAAGAATCTCCAGGCGCTGGAGGACTGCCTTGTGGGCCTCTCCTCCCTTTCCTCCACTGGTAGGGGGCTCAGCAAGGGCCTCCCATGCACAGCAGCCCCACGGCTCTGCTCCAGTGGCAATGCCAGGGGGTGGGGGTTGAAGCCAGCTGGGCCCTTCACCAACACGAGCTGCAGTCCCTCCTGGCCCTCATCAAGCCAGACCCCCAACCTCCCAGCCCAGCTGCTGCTGCCCCCACCTATATCAGAGATCATGAGCAGGCACGCACCTCCGATAGAGGTGGGTGAGGGCAATAGCAGCTGGGCGCTCCTGACCCCCAGCTGCTGCCAGGCCTGCTGGCCAGCCCCCAATCTCCATGGGAGGAATGCACCTGCTCACAGCCTCTGATAGAGATGGAGGGCAGAAGCAGCTGGGCCCACCCTCGAGCGCTGGCGCATTTCCCTGGCAGGGGAGAGGCCTCCTGGCCATGCAGTTGGCCCTGGCCTCATGTGCTGGCACGATCCCCTAGTAATGTCTGTTCCTCCGGGTTGGAGGGATCCTTTTGGAGCTATTTACAATCAATTTTTGTTTTAACTAATCTCAGTAACTTGGTGTTATCTGAAAACTTGGCCATCTCACTGTTCATCCCCTAATCCAGGTCACTGATGAACAGGTTGAAAAGCACCTGTCCCAACACAGATCCCTGAAGGACCCCACTGTTCATACCCCTCCATTGTGAGAACTAATAATTGCTTCCTTCTCTCTGCATCCTGTTTTTTTAGCCAACTTCCAATCCATAAAAGGACTTATCTTATCTAATGACTATGAAGTTTTCTTAGTAGTCTTCATCAAAAGCCTTTTGGAAATCCAAATACACAATGTCCACAGGCTCATTCCTGTCCACATGAGTAGTAACACTTTCAAAAAAATGTTAAAAGGTTGATGAGACAGGACCTAGTTTGCAGAAGCCATGTTGGTTTTGCTCAGCAGGGCTTACCCTTCTATATGCTTGATAATTCCATCTCTTATAATGCTTTCTATCAATTTACCTGGGGGAGATATTAAACTGACTGGATTATAATTTCCTGGATCCCCCCGGAAACCTTTTTATAAATAGGTGCTTCATTTGCCATTCTCCAGTCCTCTGGCAGAGAGAAGTTCAGCAACTTCCCATTTTAGTTCTTGAAGAACTCTAAAATGGATACTGTGTGGTCCTGGTTACTTGCTAGTTTGCAGTTTGTCTCTATGTTCTAAAACTTTCTTCTTTGTTGCCACTATTAGCCCCACATCCTTATTCTCCCCTCCCAAAACATCTATTCAGGATGGCTCCCACACTGTGCTTGCTCTCTGTTTCTTATGGGACCCAATTTCAAAAATGTAATTATTTTACATTAAACCTCCCAGAAAAATATATCCATTATTTAATAAATCTCATGTTGTCTAGGAAAAACATATTAGAAATAATTGGTATTTGAGTATTATTTCATGTTCTGCCTAGCAATTGTGATTTTTCAGTGAGAATGTTGTGATTGTACTGTAAGAAAGTTATAAAACTAACAGCAGTTTTAGAAACCTGAAACTAATGGTACAACGCTGTTGATTCATACATTTTCTTCATTTTCCTCAGATTTATTAAAATAGGGCCTCAAGGTTTATCTGCCTAAACAGAGACTAAATTAAATATTACTAATAATTAAACAGCAGACATTTTAATAAAATGGAAAACTTACTTTGCATATCAAGTGGACTTCTTACGCTAGGTGTGATTTCAGTCTGCTGCTACATTCTCAACTTTACATCCATATTTAACAAATGACATTATTCAGTTTCATGGGGTCACTGTGTCAAAATGTCTGTGTTAGAATTTTAATTTATTTCCAAAGGTTCCCTTCACTGGGCAGAAAGAGTAGTACCTTCAATTGATTTACTGTCTGTAATCTACATTGTGGATTTTTAAAGACTAGATGTAGTACTGAGATTTTTTTTTAAAAAAAAGCAGAAAAAAAATCACTGCATTGCAGAAGCATTATCAGCACAAAGACAAAATTGTGTAAGGATATTGTGGGGCAAATACCATTTACTCCATTAATAAAAGAATTTTTCAAAGATTGTAGAATCTGGGTTAAATCACTTTTTAAATGATGATTTTCATTTTTAATGTTTGATTCTTGTGTCAGCTTCTGACTTTTCCAAAAGTCATAATTTAGCTAGTCTTGCTGGACCACCATATAACTGTAAGTCATGTTCTATTTAAAAATAAATGCATGTAACTTCTGGAAATAAAGTAGAGCTCCATATATACAGTCAATAAAGTAGATCCAGCACTTGGTTTATCTGCATATCACTAAGTCATCGTAAGCAACTATTATTGTAAATACAGGATGTCAAGGTGCGGTTTGGGATCCAGATCCAGTGCTTGATCATCTAGTGGGGGGCATCATATTGAGTATTTTAATAAAATTTATTTCTAAAATAGACTATGATAATCTCTGAACATTTTCATAACAATGTATAATTTAATTTGCTCAGCTATAAATTAATGTGTGTGTACATCAATTATTATCTTAGTTATGGGGCTGCTGACTTTGTATTACAGGATAGGCTGCCGCAGAGTGTAAATTTCACTGACTGACTGGAAGTGCAGAGGAAATGAGTGGGTAATGAGAGCAGAGCAGGCAGTTCCTTTAATTGAATTAAAAGCTGGGTGACACCAATGCAGACACCTGTCCAATTACAGACAGGCCAAGGTGTTTACCATTGCTGTACAAGCGATTTGAAGATGACAGAAATCTTTCCGCCCACAGATTAACATAATGAAGGAGAACAGATTACAGTGGATGTTAGCCAAACAGCTAGGTTGGCAGCTGAGAGAGGAGGAAAAAGTAGCTTGCTGAATTATGTAAATTCCAAAGTACACTTTTCTAGAACTACTTTTTGTAGCGCTTCCTGTACATTTCAAGTTGCAGCTGATTTAGGGAACCGCACAAGATTAACAGAGGTGGTTTGGTTCCCAAATTTATATTTGAAAAATGTATGGGACAGAGAATATATTCACGCCTTGGCAATATCAGAAGGGCCAGACGCAAGTATGAGACTTCCAAGATTTTCTCCAAAGTTTAGGAATAATCATATCTGGCTTTTCCTAGCATAAAAGAGATGTCTGTTCATAGCCAATTTCTTCTTACTTCTTTACTCACATATTTAAAACTTTATAACTCACCCTTAGGGTGTTCTATAAATCTATAGATGTTCTATAAATTTAAAAGGAAACCTGATGCAGCCATTTTGAAGCTGAAATATAACAACTAATCACTGTAATTTAGAGTTGTCATGTATCATCAGCAGATCTTGTTTCCTCCAGTAGTGCCCTTTCTGAATTCTCAAGTCCCAAATTTAAATAGCAGTTTACAATTCAACTAAGGGCACTGTTGGAAAAATCACTGGAGGGGAAAATACAAACCAAGTCTACATGCAGAAATATAGGAAGTTACTGGGTCCTGCTCCATGACTTTCTGGAGATGTGAGTTCTTATTCATGACAGGTCATAATAATGTTAGTCTTTCAGGTGCCTCTGGAGTTTTATTTTGCAAGCAGTGAGATAAGGTTCACATTACTGACTATATGAGACATACATAATCAGGCATGTAACTTGGTTAGTGATAATGGACCTAAAAGGGTATAAAGAAAGTTAGCTCTCCTATGCTGCTCTAGTTGCAGTCTCGTTATAAAGTCACTATTATATATTATATGTTTAAGATGGGGTTAAGAAGTGGCCACAAGGCCACTTAGATGAAGTCTCCAGCCTGACATGCCAATACCCTTACTAGTCTGTACCACAGAACTTTTCAATGCAACTACTCTGCAGCTGGCAACAAAGGAAGTCAAGCAATGTTTGGATCTTTTGTTGTTAGTACAAAGTTGTAGTGAGGGCACTGTACTTTAAGAGGGGTAGTTACAGCAGTGTGAGAGCCAGCATGTATAAGACCAGCAGATTCCCAGAACTCTCTCAGCCCACATGGAAGTAATAATATGCTACCTCAGATCACCTCTTGTCTGGAAAACCCTATGGGGTCTCCATAACTCAGCTGTGACTTGATGACACACACACATAGTTATGGCAGTGAAGACAAGTTCATTGCAAACTGAGCCCACAGTTCAGCTGAAGATTGGTCTGGCTTTTTATGGGCATTCTTCAGCTCCATAGCCAAACTTCACCATTGGTCCCTCCTCTTTTCTAAAATTTAACCAAAGGAGGAGCAACTGGAAATTTCAAGGTAGATGGTTTTATATATTTGGCTAGTTGGGGGGATCTATTAATAGTTAATTGTATGAGAAATGGAATTTCTGATGCCTCTTCACCTCTGGTCCTGCTGCAAGTTCTCTTCATTGATTTCCTTTTTATTTTGCATAATTCTGGAAAGGAAGAAGCTTAGAGAACAAATTTCCTGAAGTGTTTTCTTAGAAAGCTCAGACAAACCAAAGTGGAAGTAGAGAATGGAACTCCACATCACTAGCAACAATGTACAAGTATAGTGATTCTGATCCTACATATTTGTTAGTTCTGCGGCTTACACAATCAGATATTATTTGCATGTTGCTATGGCAGGACTTTAAAGATAACATTTATCATATGTCATCTTACTTCTGGAAATAGAGAATACAGAATGTAATGAAATTGAGACAGACTTGTAAGATCTTTTCCCTTTCACTTTTTTTAGGCACTTGTTTGGAGTGCTGCTACTGCTGCTGGAAGTGCCCTGACCCACTTATGGCCTACAGAGTGTCTCTCAATAAGAAGTACAAGAGTATTCTGTCACTGTCTCTTAAGAGGACAGACTTCTCCCATTTTCCTGTAAAACTGAAAGAGGAAAAATTGTTTTAATACATATTAAAAGGGATTATCTTAAACGCTGAGACAACAGAACAATCACAGCCCAGCAAACGGAGCAGGTCAATTGCCTCAGAGATACACTCCTTGTACCCCTAAGTTTTAATCTGACTGATGGCAAAAAGATGGGCTTAATTTTGACAGCAGGATATCATCAAATTCAGAAGTTCCACTGACTACATGACACCACCAGCATATTCATTGCTGGATCATATGGTAAAGATTAAACTCCTAAAATGGACACAAAGTAACAGAATATTGAGGGCAGTTAACAAGAATGGTTCAACATGCACAACAGAAAAGCAGATGAGAAGAAGTTTTTGTTCTTTTTGAGAGTCTACTTTTCCCCTCAAAAATTTTACATGATGCAGTTCAGAGTGGATCAATAACTCCGATGGCAGCCTAAATTCAATCACATCACAAAGGGCACATGACAAAGAAATATATCTTCATATGGCTTCAAAAATAAAAACATGCAAATGTCACATTTAGGGGACTTGATTCATGCTTTTAAAAAAACCAACTGACTCCAGATAAGTGAAACTCTTGGGTTTTTGCTTTTTTTTCCCCAACTCAACCACTGCAGCGAGTCACACTTTGTCAGTGGTAAAACGTTAATGCAAAATGCATTAGCGCTTATTGGTGAGATCTCTGGACGTGCTGGTGCCAAAGAGTTTAATAGAGATGCCAACACTCCTGCATTACATGGGATGCTAACACTTTGAAAATATCAATAATGCTTACTCTATGCTTATTGAGTGCACTTTCAAACTGCTCCCTTCCATCACTGGAAGATTAGAGGCAAGTTCTATAGTGTCACTTCTGACCCTGACATCTCTGTAACTTCTGCTGCATTTACATTAGATTCACTGATGGATCAGCAGCTATGGCTGGAGAGTCAAACTTCTATACTTGTGCTAAAGCTGACTTTAAACTTGTGCGACTAATACTAAGAATTAGCAGTACCATTAGGTCAGGATCAGAAAGTGGCAAACTGACAATAGGTTTGGCATTTGTCAGTGAAAATATGACTGGCACCATCACTTCACTGCAAGAATGCTCTGAGAACTTTAATACTGCACACACCAGTTAATGCAATACTGCATAACTCAGCACAGCTGCTCAACCTTCCCTGGCTCAAAGAGACGCTATGCTTTTTGAAACTAACCAAAAAGTACTTTGAATGTGGATGCCCAGCAGCTGAATGGTAGCTTAGAAGCTTAATTTATGGTAACTGTGCAATGTGCAGAGCTGGCCCCTTGTCCATTATATCGTTAAGGCATGGCGGATGCTCCATATGTGACTACATGTGCTTTTCAGTAAGCTTCCATGCAGTAATCTGTCATAGGAATCAATTTCAGAAAAGACAAAAAACTTTAAGATCAGAATATACTACTCTGAAGATAGTAGGGCACAGATAGTAGGGCAAATCCCACCAGCAAGTATCCCGTTAATCAATTCATGAACCACCTCACATCTATTTTTTCCCTTCCTCAATGTCCTCTAAACAAGGATGGCATGTTAAAAAGATGACCAAAGTGTGACATTACAGGCATGTACTGATCCATGCCCCTCAGTGGACAAGCAAACTCTGTATCTATCACGGGAATTAGTTTTGATTTTGTGACGGATCCATTCTACAAAAGGTTGTGTAATTAGTAAACACAGAGAGCCAAGATTATTTCCTGACACTTTTGAGCTCTCATATTTGAGAAGAGGGTACAATAAATCTCTCCTCTCACCATGCTTGTCCTATGCAAGGACAACGGACAATTACATTTTCTGCACTGACTGATGAATGTATGAAATTATTGCTCTTCCTTGCTGTGAATGTCACTCAAAAGGGGGCAGAAACTACAGCATTGATGGCATGGCACTTCCACTCGCTGAAAGATTATTTGGGTAGAGTATACATCTCTCTATGAAAATGTTCCTTATCTACTTATGACATAGTAAAGGAAGTAGAGTTTTGCATCTTCCATAACGCTAGTCAGCACAATATGATCAACTAATTTTGAAAAAGGTTAAGGAACTTCCATAGTTTTCACTAATGTAGATTTATGTGCAGGGAGTTCCTCTGGCCCTGATACTGGGTGGCTGCTAATATTATAAAATTAAAATCCCAAATAAATCACAATCCTGTGCATAACAACAGCAAAGTCAGCAGCACAACAGATGAAGAAATGAACAAGAACACAGAATCAACAGCAAATATACACTGCCAATGACAATTTTACTTGCTGTTGGCCCCCTCAAATATTGTTACCCTAGCACCTTACAGTTCCATGGCTATAGAAGATATGGGATTAACAGGATTAAATTTTAGGAGGACCAACAAATTGTAATTTAACCTTCAAGTAAAGGAAATACAAGTAAACCTTCAAGGAAATACAAATAAAATGCTGAAGTGTCCAGGACTTTTCAATTTTGAAAACAGATGACTAAAGAGAGCATGGCAGAACTTTAGAAAATTATCTATGTAGTAGAGACAGTGGACAGAGAGAATTTTTTCTTCCTGACACAAAATACTCCAACTCAGGAGCACTTAATGAAGTTGACAAGCAGCAGATTTGGGACAGACAAAATAAAAATATTTTACTCAACAAGTGACTAAAATGTGAAATTTTCTCCCAGAGGATGTAGCAATGGGCATAGTCACAGACACCTTTAAAAGGGGTTAGACATATGTATTTAGGATTGGACTATCAGAGGCTACTAGCCATGGTAACTAAAGGGAAGCTCCATGTTCTGAGGCAATAAGCCTTTGAATACCAGTGCCAGGAGGCAATATCAGGGAAGGCCTTGTCCTCAGTGCCCTGTCGTTGGCCTCCCAGAGTAACTGTTTGGCCACTTTGTGAGACAGGCTGCTAGAATAGATGGACAACTGGTTTGATCCAGCAAGGCTTTTATTATGTTCTTATGTACCCACTGTATATACAACTGCATACAGACTATCTTTCTTGGACTACTTGTGGATGAAACACATCTGGATACTACAACTGCTCACACTAGGAAGCACTGTGATTTAACTGAATTTAAAACTTGCCATTCTTTCTCTTGCCTTCTTCTATCCCCTGTTGTAATCAATAAAATTGATCATACTGCTTAGCATTGTCTCCCAATTTCCTGTTTAACTCTAACAATGTGATGTGTATATACAGATTTCAGATCCCAATATCAGCCAGGGATTGCAAAATAACTTGTGAACAGTACCTGCACATGTAGCTGCTGTTTTCTAGATAGCTGTATCCAGCAATAGCTAAATTACCTCATGACATTTTTCAGCTCAGTGAAACACATCCCAAACCATACACCATGCATAGCTAGCTGCCAGAAAGAGACCTTATGCCAGGCACATAGATAAGGTACCATAGAGGGATTAAACCAGAAGCTTTCCAAGAGAAGTGTTAAAATTCTACTGTGCAGCTTGTGAGTCCATGCTACACAAATTATATGTTACTGCCTACAACAACTTTGCTTGGTTGTCTCTGTGAGGGGGGGACACCATTCTGAAGGGACAGCATTAGGTGTCGCAAATACTAGGACAAGGGCAGTGTTAACATTAAGCTCTTTACAGGGTGCACTGTTAACTGCTTGGAAGCTCAATTGGTCCAGGAAATTTAAAGTAAAATAGAGGTTGATGGTCAAGGTTGCCCTCAGGGAGATGTTAATGTAGCCTCCCTAAGACAGAACCTACGTTTTAGAAGAATGGCTTGTAACTCCTCCATACCACAGAATAGCATTTAAAGTACACAGGGGTAAATAGACAAAAGATACACGAAGAACTCTTTACAGTCTTTCAGAGGCTAACTCCTTGACACAATTTCTTCTTTACCTCTGCCTACTGTATGGAAGGACTTCTAACCATTTAATGTAATAATATTATAGTGCCATGGTTTAATGGGAAAACAAAATAGTCTTATCACATGAACAAGGCTATGTTCAACACAAATGCCTACAGAAATCCCCTCTCTCACACCCATGGTAGCTGTGAAAATTCTCTAGCCCCAGCCCAGCTGATTAGAGTTGGACCATATCTGAGCTGCTTGTCTATATGCTATGGCTCATTCAATGTGGGCTCTACTGAGACTCCTCCCCATTCTCTCTGGTGAGTTTCGTAATCTCAGAACCTGTCTTGTTTGCTCCATAGCAGGGGTCCTCACTCCCTGGCAACACCCCCATTGAGTTCATCCCAATATGTTTGGTTACATTGGTACAAAGCACTCTAGAATATCACCTGCAATGCAGAACCCAACATCTCATCCCTAAGTTTTGAATCGGACCATATAGGGAAAACTCAATCCCATCCAAAAGAGACTTCCTCTAATGTCCAGCAAATTGCCTATAAGCATAGTTCATTTGGTCTGGATTCAGTTTCAATTTCTAGGACTTCATCTATCCTATTACTGACTCCAGGCATTATTTCAGTCCTTCAACTGCTTCACCTTGATTAGATGAAAAAGAGAAATAGACCTTAGGTGTCATCCGCATATTGATGACATCTCACTTCAGATTTCAGGATGACCTCTGCCAAGGTTTTCATATAGATGTTAAACAGTGTGGAGAACGAAATAGAGCCCTGCAAAGCTCTGAAGCACAAAGTGCCATGGTGCAGAGCAGTAGTCCACCAGCAACAAAGCTGTAATCAGCCTAACAGGCATAAAAGGAATCAATTGCAGCACAAAATTCCTCATGACCAGTCCTGCAGAGTAATGAAGAATAGACTGGATCAAATTACAGAGTTTGAGTATTAGAATGAGGGACTGGAAATGATCCCAAAAATCATTTCCATAAATAACTCCATAAATAACAAGGTTGTATGGTCCAAGTCAAAACCTGCAGGCCCTTGAATGACTGGATAATTCATCCCTGTGATCTTCCTTTACCTTTTCCACAGAGATCCAGACTATAATTTACAGCGCTCTGTGTTCTGGGAACTTCTCATGACAAGGCTTTCAGACTGAACAAAGGCTCGAGGAGCAGGCTCTCATCTTAAGGTGCTCCACCAGTTACTGTTCCCAAAAGGTCAAATTTCCAAAAATTTCAGAAAGAACACCAAACATTTCCCACAAATTATCTGAAAGTACTTGGAAAGAATGCACTCATTCCGAAACAAGGTGTGGGCAGGATAATGGAAAGATGTTGACAGGGCTCAGTTTCAACCATGCCTCACCTAGAATACGTAAAGTGTTAAACAACAGAGTGCTCTCAAGTCTGCATTACTACTGAATGACGACAATCAACCCACACATATCTGACAGTAAAGGTAGGAGAGTTTCCAGGGCAAATGTTGTGAAAATATAGAACTTCTAACATCAGAAATTGAGCACTGAGTGTGAATCAATGGCTAATTACAATGGCTAATATAAATGCAAAACATTAAATCCTAAATGCCTGTTTCTTTGTTGTTACTGTTCATCTTGGAGGAAGTAAAAGGAACAGAAAAGGAATGGGAGGAGTTCCATACTGCCACCTCACAATAAAGATTCAAGTGTACCTCCAAGAATACATTGCCTCGGCAAAAGCCAATGAAGCCTCATCTTGCATCTTTGGTGACTACTGATCACAGTCCATGGTAGATATATGTTGTCCCAATCCTGCCCTGTGTTCTCCCATGCATGTTGCCTGTTTGCCGGCATGCAAAAGTGTGTTTCCACTTTGCACCATCACAACAAGATATAAGACCCAGACACTCAAGTAACCAGTGCTTGGGGGTACTCTGGTAAGGCTGCTTATGAGTATGTACAAAGGTCAGAGCTTCCATTTATTCTCTCTCTCTCTCTCTCTCTCTCTCTCTCTCTCTCTCTCTCTCTCTCTGTGTGTGTGTGTGTGTGTGTGTGTGTGTGTGTGTGTGTGTGTGTGTGTGTGTGTGTGTAAAAGCAGTTTTCAGCATGTGGATGGGATTTCTGACACAGTCTGGTAGCCCTAGGCTCTCTTTCCCTGATTTTTATGATGCCCATCCATCAGATGCCTTTGCCAGGTAGACTCAAATAGTGTGGTTTTCCTGGTGTACCAAAGTTCCTGTTTGCCTGACTCTCCTTTCTTGAGAAAATAAACAGTTGCCAAGGCATCAGGAGTCCTGATGATAACATATGCTGTGTTCTCTGAAGGAACTTATGATGAATAAAATAACCAAAAGAGAATAAATTCCATCTGTAGCTCACTAAGTAGGGGGAACACACAAGGATTCTATATTCCTTCTACTTGCTTTACAACTTTAGGCATTCCAGGTAATTGGACAACTTTTTGGCAAGTATTTTGCATTTTTTCATATCCAGTTCCAAGAATTTTTTTTTGGGGGGGGGTGCTGATATCTCTAGTCAAATGGGAACAATGTCACATTAGTGATTGCAACAGAAACATTTACAGATACATGCAGGTAAAGGGATATGTTATGAATAGTTTTCTATGGCAATACCAAATGTTAGGACTGTGTACTAGATGATACAATGGTAAATATTAGGCTTCAAGCAGGAAAAGCATTTTTCCACTTGTCTGACTGCAAATCTGATTCACTGAGGCTTGAAATCTCATTTGCAAAAGAGGCAAAGTTCAGATGAGGAAAAGTTCAGGAAAAGTATTCAGGAAAGTCACTTTCCCCTCTGACACATAGACATATGAATCTTTATCACATATGTAATTACCAACATGTATGCCTGGCCAGAACAACTGCATAAATGAACCTACTAATGCATTTCAGTTCCAATACAATTTCCTCTAAGCTTCAAATCTTAGTGATATTGAAATGCCTTCCTCTTTTTTTAAAAAAGTACTTCATTAACCAGATGAACTTCATACACCACAAAACTCATGTGAGACAGCTACAGCTGAGGAGAAAACTCTCCCTTTAAGGCTCGCTTGTCATGCTTAGCTTTGTGTCTTCTCCTCTCTTCATTCATGATCTCTGTGGGAGCCTCTTCACACCTTTCTCCTACTTTCTGACCAAGAAATGGCGAGTTGGCTCAACAAAACTTTGCATTCATTCTTACCAAAGATTTCACAGCTGGCTTCCTTTTCTCTTGGCAGGAGAAAAATAATGGAAAGAGTATATTTATGCCTGAGGCATCTTTTACCTTTTCCCCCCCATTTAGACAGTGTATTTTAAGCCTGACTTTCTGTTAAGAATACACAAACTAGCTTTGGATAAATAAAAACAAATCAAAACCCTCACTCTAAAATGGGCAGCTCAATCCTGAGGGGTGATGGGTGGGGGCAAATGGGCCATTGGAGCCAGTGCAGGGCCATGCCAGCACTTTGCTCTCCCCATCAGCCCCGCCCCTAGAGCTGCAAGCTTTCTGGAGGCAGCCTAACAGCACAGCAGCATCACTATCCCTGGCTGCCTCAGTCCATTGAATGGGGCTGTAAAGCTGAGGAAAAGAAAATGGATGGCTCCTCAATCTCTTTAGTAGAGTGTCTAGATGGAGAGAGGAACTGAGTCAGCCATGCCTTGCTCTCCTTCTCCCATGAAGTGATTGCATGCTGCTGGAGTCTAAGAAGGGAGAGACCAAATGAGAGGTGAGCCAGGCAAGGATATGGAAAGGCACTCACTCTTGCTTTCTGCTAAACTGCAGAATGGCTGTTAGCTGATGGAGTCACTGTTGGAGTTCCCAGATCACCTGCTCTTCACCTCCTCTGTTAGCACCCAGAAAACACATTCAATTGCTTCCCATCATACAACATTCCATTCATCATTGCCTGAACAGCCCCAAATATCGCTGGTGATCCTTTAACCAAAGTAAACACAGAATGAAAAAAGCAAAACATTTCATTTACTTAAAAATAATAATCTTTTAACCATTTTGTTTGTTTATACACCCTCTATTTTAAAACTATGTGCAATTTTTTTAAAGCTTGAAATGCAGATTTGCATCCTTTGTTGGGGATGGGTAAGGTGCAGGGGGAAGGGAGTTCTTTGATGTTCTTTTTCAAATGAACTCCATCTCTTGCAAGAAGGAAAAAAATGCCTGTAGCACAGGTAATCCTGTCTGTATGGCTCTGTGATTTATTGGCACTATCTGAGTTAACAACCAGCAGCTCTCAGGTCCTGTGAGGTTCCCCATGTCGTCTACATTAGCTCATGCGTTAGTAGGCGACCACCTATCTAACATGTTTCCAGACACCTGCAGACCTGCCCAGCTGTGTAAATTGCTTTGCAATCAACCCACTAAGGCAGGCAGAAAGAGGAATCTCATCAACAGCACTGGATTTTTACCAGCTTATTTTCTTTTGGATAAAATGGCCAGAATTCGCCAACTACATGATACACTTTAAAGGTGGGTCACAGCCATGCCAGAAATTCTGAAAGAACTATGAAAATGCCAAACAAAGCTAACCCTGCAGCTTTTCCTATTGGCTGAAACTTGTTAGTTTCATTTGCAGGCATATTCACCACTTTACAAAGCCCTTGTATTTTTATTAACACAGAATACAAACACAGCCCATTTTTAAGAATAGATACAAATTAAATTAGTATACTTTTGTTTTCCTTGGGGCTGATTTGCCAAGAAGGTAGCTATCTTATTTAAATATAACCAAATGAGTTTTTCCAAATCTCAATGTGCCCCACATGAAAACCATGTAATTTTTTCTCTGCTTCAAAAAATAGGTTTCCAGTTTTTTCCAGAAATTGCATACCAAGAATTTCCCACATTACAATCACATGACTGGTACAAGTTTTTGTTTTTGTTTTGCTTTCTTTTGTTTTGCATGTTTCCACATAACATTATCTTCTCTTTATGCACAGAGCACTAATGATCTGTCCTTTCCACACAAAAATCTGGTTTTAAAATGACATTTCCTGAGCAGGACACTCACACAAATATAATCTGAAGGGGAAACTGCAACTGCAGGATTTAAGTTTGTCAAATTTGTCAATTTCTTGTGGCTTACTCTTTTCACTTACTGATGACTGCAAAGGCCCAATCCCTATCAATAATTAGCATAGAAAAAATCTGCCTTCTAGAGAGAGGGGAGTGGGTTGCAAAGGGCTTTGCAAATAAGGGAGGGTTTTTTTTAAGGTTGCTAAAGTTATTGTGTTATTCCTATCCAGCATTACTCATTCCAAATTTTAAGGGAAGAGAGAAACTGCCTGCAAATATGTGAAGGGTTTTTACAAGGGTTTTTTCCCCAAAAAGTATGTTTTCTATTCAGTGCTGTGTTATCCATGCTCCTCCAATTAAAAAACAACAACATTCAAACATGGTGGGTAGAGAATATGGTGAGTCAACTGAGAGAACACAGTGAGATGGGGGTGATGTCAATGCACCATCAGGTGTGAAAGGAAAACCACCATTAAAAATGAAGAACAGATTAACCTGGGCTGGAATCTCTGTTGCAAGGTCAATTTCACAAAGAATCACATCAGCAACCAAACTACCATGGAAAATCACTGGGGTGGAAGCAGCCCAGCTTAGTATGTAAACTTTCTAAATGATTTTTGCAGCAAGTGCTTCCACTATCAGCATGAAAATGAAGGTGCTATGGACCATACCAACTCCATCAATGAATGTTTGAACCAGGCTTTTATTTAAACGTTTTCAACCCACTTTTCCCAGTGTTCATAGTTAGCTGAAATATAACTAGAACAATATAACAAAAGCAATCGTAGTAAAATACTTAGTAGAATACTAAGGCGGCCAATGAAAATGAGCACACATGAGCAAAAACCAGTTTATCAAAGTTTAAAATACACCATCTAAAGGATAACCAACCAATCTTAAAGAAGAAAGAAGCAACCATAAATTAACTCAGCAGCACCAGAAATTGTATTCAGATTCTGAAACAATATTTGAGATGGTGATAGCATAGGACTGGTCTGGAGTAAGTTAATGAAAATCCAAAGAATTCTGAAAGAGTTTTTCACTTGTGTTGTTTTTAACAGAACACACTATGCTTTAGGCCAAACCTGATCTGAAACTGAGGGGAGTGTCGGATGCAGTTTCTAAAATCTCATACAATTTTGATTATTTTGAAAAAACAAAAATCCTTCCAGATATTCTAAAAAGTAACTGTTTGAAGCCTAGTCTAGAGGCTTGGGATTTTTCAAAAATGTCACCTCAATTCAAAATTTCTGCTTCTGGACCTTTAAAGAGTGACTAATACTTCTAAAATCAGACCTGATGATGACAGAGTGAATAACAAATAGAAAATGCTGGTGTTTGTCCAGGATTATCTTGTAGATATCGATAAGAAGAACTGTCATTCCTAAATATTTGTGCAGACAAAAATCTGTCCATGAGAATTTAGCAAACAGCAACGGAACAGGTGCAAGAGCATGGCTGAACTGTCCTTGAAATACATCTACTTGACCACAAAACTTTCAGTGCAGAACTTGGAGGATCTGCAAACTTTATTCCTGTTTATTGCATAATGTTGAAATCAGGAATATATTCTACTTCAAATATAATACAGTGTTTTTTCATTTATTACAAGTATTACATTTATAAAAAACGTTAACAGTCCAATCCAGATTGGGGGGGGGGGTGTCGATTGGTCATGAAAGCCAGCAGAGAGCCACACCGGTGCATTTGCCCCCTTCCCTGGCACAAGGGCACTCACACCAGTGGAGGGCCCAGAGGTGTCGGTGCCCAACTACCCCTCATCCCTGCCATGGCAAAAGTCAGAAGTCCCAGACACAGAAAGATGTGCTGGCTTCCAGAATTGACGCCGGAATGGGGGTGGGGAGCCAGGGCATTCCCAGGGGCAGAGCTGACATTAGTGGACTTCCACTCCAGGTGTGCAGCCAGTTGCACTGCAGCCCCAGCCCTGGATTGATGCCAACCTTTTGGTTAGTGCAAGTCCATTGGTCCCAATGGAAGGCTTTCCTGCAGCAGGGAGGATTTTGTTTTTGGATCTGGATTGCACTGTAAATCTGTATGCACTCAGTCCCTTCCCAACAGATACGTAAATCTGCTAGCTTATGCACAAAAAGATGCCAGTAATTTTTCAGTGAAAGGGCCACTCTAAAACTAAATGTGTATGTGGGTATGTGTGGGTGATTAAGACAGGGGTCAGAATAAAGATAAACATTTTCCCCTGTGCTATTTGGCTGACCCAAATACGCCAAGTTCCTTGTATGTTTTCTCAGAACTAAATAGAAGTTCAGGCAGCCGGTGAAGTTTAGTGCAAGGGGTAAAGGGGTAAAACTTGCCTCTTCCCAGACTATTACCCTTTAATCTGGGGGTCCCTAAAAGAATACAGAATATCTGTTCATGAAACAGATTTGGTTTGATCCAAAGATATTAAGATTTGACTGGTTAGACACCAGTCAAAAGTCTTTGTTGTAAATAGTTACATATAATTACAGTAAATAGTTAACTTTTAAAAGCCCTTCGGGGATCGGGCGGTATATAAATTAAATAAATTAATAATAATAATAATAATAATAATAATAATAATAATAATAATAATAATAAGTTACCAATTGGCTTTAGTAAGCAGAATCAAAGGCTTTGCCATTGCAGCAAAGCAGCCAGCTCTATGACCCATGATTCACTTTTACAGCCTAGGCTCTGACATCAGACCACGTTAGCCAATGAAACATTCCAAGCATGATACCTAACTAGCTGATTGACTTGAATGAGTGAGATCTTCTTAGATCTCACCACTTCTTGACCAAAATGTAGGAAGAGGAGAGGGAAAATAGGAGAATGAGGCACGATGAAGAAGGGTTTGGTTTTACATCCTACTTTTCTCTACCAAAAGGAGTCTCAAAGCAGCTGACAAGCACTTTCCCTCCCCCTCCCCACCACAACAGGCACCTTGTAAAGCAGGTGAGGCTGAGAGAATTCTGAGAGAGCTGTGACTAGTCCAGCAGGATGCATGTGGAGGAGTGGGGAATTGAACACAGTTCTCCAGATTACAGTGTGCTGCTCTTAACCACTACACTGCATTGATTCTCTATATGACTGCATGCAGAAACTTTGGAAGCAGGGTGAACTGAAATTCAGGCTGAAGTTTAGTGCAAGGCGAAGGGGTAAAACTTACCTCTTCCCACAGACATGGAAAAGGGCCCAGTCCCAGGTCCCAAAAGAAGTGAGGGAGGAAAATCCCAGCCAGCCCTGTGTCATGAACGGCTCGGCTGGGCACCTTCTTTGCCACTCAGGGAGAAGATAAGTGCATCCTTTGTCAATCAGTGCAAGGACAAGAGGGGCAGAGATAGACATGTCCTTTGCTACACAAGGCAAGGCCAAGCTGGTTGTCGCCTTTATCTCCTCACAAAGGCTGAGGACTGGAACTGGCAGATTATGTCCACTCTGCATGGCACCCCAGGTCATCAGCCCACCAGGGCTTTTTTTTTTGCTGCCTTTAATGGTCAATTCATCCCAGTTGGGTAGTTGCTTGTTTGCTTAGCAAGAGAAAGGCCCCTTCTGCACATGCAGAATAATGCACTTTCAATCCACTTTCACAATTGTTTTAAGCGACTTTTGCAATTCCGCACAGTTGCAAAGTGCATTGAAACTGGATTGAAACTGCATGTGCTGAAGGGGCCAAAGACTGTGATAAAGGTATCTTCTTACAAGCTATTCAATGCTTTAAATGATGCCTGGTATTCACAGAGAACAAAACAGGCTGGCACGTGAACTGTACAGCATCTTGGAAGGGAGGAGAAACAGTTCTGTTTTTGTTTTCATACACCCAGGAATAAAATCTCCTTGAAAAGTCATTTAAGAAACCAGACAGGGTTACAACCTTTCTAAGGCCCCTTCCACACACGCAAAATAATGCATTTTCAAACAACTTTCACAACTGTTTGCAAGTGGATTTTGCTATTCCGCACAGCTTCAAAGAGCACTGAAAGTGCATTATTCTGCATGTGCGGAATGAGCCTAAGACATGGGCAAGTATTTTAATTTCCAATGAATTTATTTTGTTCCTCTCAAAATATTCGAAGGAAGCAACCATCTGCCATCTGAAAAGGCAAAATCCATTTTAATATCTTAGGATATTTTAGACTAATTCTGTTGCAGCTATAAAGACAAGACCTCAAATATAAGCCTTAATTATCTTTTTGAAAGAACATGCTATGTTGAACTATTCAGGAACAAGGGAAAGAGAGACTGGCCAAATTACAATGTAGCATCTGAATCCAATTGTTCAGCCTCTCAGCACAGATATACAAACACTGCTTTAAACAAATATTTATTGGCATGTACCTGTGAGTGCACTTGTATTAGAAATCTCTGTACTGACAGGAGATGTGCTGGAACCATCTTCACTGGAAGCTTTCAGAATATACTTCTCAATTACACCTATAACCCCAACTGGTTCGTCCCAGGTAACCTCGACGCTGTAACCATTTATGCTGTGAACTCTTGAGGGTGTTGGCACGTTTTGTGGGACTGCGAAAGGATAAAAGAGAAATAGAGAAAATAGCACTCCTAAGAAGACTATTGCCCCATTCTTCACTTTTAATAGTTGCAGTAAATCAGCTTCACCATTAGCATAAATACAATTTATTAGAGTTGTAACTTTCCAGCACTGATTTAATATGACTGCACATCTTGAGTCATTCAGTTTTAGCCATATTTCAAAACCATCAGAACTCCATCTACATAACATTCTTCTTTGTCTAGTTCAGGTTTTTAGAAAACATTCAGTGTTTCAGTGTGCTGAAACGTCACTCACAAAGAAAGGAGATGGACGGCAGAAGTTCCAAACAATATAACGATGTTACTGAGTAAGGCCAAATAATTACATTGTTATTATACAGAGGGATTTGACACTTCATCTCGAAGATGCCACAAACTATTGCTGAAAGGCAATCTAATTCTAAACGCATGCAGTTTCTTCTTTTGAAATCCTCGTGTATCAAACTAAAGTTTAAAAAGCAAATAGCAAAAATGTAAAAATATTGGGTGCAATCCAGCTCCATTAATATTACTTGGATCTTTTGGCATTAATGCCAGCAGAACTGCACTAAATGAAACTAGCATTCAGAAGCAAAGATTACAGCATTTGCAAGCTTTTGTTTCATGACTTTTTCTAGGGGTCATGAAGATGATTTTAGTGAACCAGTATCCAAAAAGCAATATGAAGATTATCTTCTTTTTTAAAAAAAAACTTGCCAAGTCTAAGTCACAGAAACACAGAACCTGAGTGAAAATGTCTTCTTATATCCAGCTTTTAACTATTTATTAGATATTGCTGTATCAAGTTAAAAGATCTGGACAGAAACAACTTCATCACAGATGACTGCACAAAGGATGCTGAGAAAAGGCCCAAGGAACTCTATGGCAGAATGATGGATGATAGTTTTGCTAGGAATGCATGTGTACTCTAGAGTCCTGGTGATTAGGACTGCTGTAGCTTCTCAGCATCAAGAATCCTTCTTTTTATGCCCTTATCGCTTAGACTAATTAAACAAAATCATCCTGGGAGGTCAGGGGGAGGGACAATAATAGTCTTGAGAAGGTTACATTTAAACGTGTTTCAATGAATGGCTATGGTTCTTCAAAAAAGCAACAATGCAAAGCTTTGGGCTGATGACAATACTACATTAATATATTGATTTCATTAGTTTTGAAATGTATCACAGGACACTATAAGGTACTGTATAGCAGATGGTCTTCTCATAGGGGACACAACAAAACTGACTCAAAAATAATTAAATAGTGCAATTATTTTCCAGCCCTTGGGAACATGTAGCTTCTCAGTCCTGCGGTCAGATTATAAATATAAATTTATGGTCTAACTTACTCTGGTCAGACAGTTAAGATAAAAATATGGCTTTATTTGCTCGCTTTGGGATGGTAGACCAAATGGTGGCAT
The DNA here is from genome assembly GCF_021028975.2 of Sphaerodactylus townsendi. NCBI lineage: Eukaryota > Metazoa > Chordata > Lepidosauria > Squamata > Sphaerodactylidae > Sphaerodactylus > Sphaerodactylus townsendi. The sequence continues at coordinate 58,599,443 of NC_059425.1, forward strand.
TAAGCAGTACATTTGCAAGTCAAAATTATTTTTGTAAAAGTGTTGAAAGCAGCTTTTGTGGTGCAAGGACATTACAGTACGGGTTTGCCAGAAGACTAATCAGAGAAGTCATATTTCAAAGTTATTCTGGTATTTTATATCAGCATCTGAGACACTTACTCTAGTGTTCCATCAATCTCCAAATACTAACAGAAGTACAAAAAGGAAGCCTCAACAAGTGAAATAATAAAATCTAGGCTAAAATGTAAATCTAGGCTAAAAACCATTCCAACAACATAGAAGAAAAAGTGTAGGATTTTATACCACACTTTCCTCCACCTTAAGAAGACTCAAAGCAGTATACAATCACATTCCCTTCCTTTCCCCACAACAGACACCTTGTGAGGCAGGTGGGGCTGAGTTCTGAGAGAACTGTTATTGACGGGGCTGAGTTCTGAGAGAACTGTTATTGACTGAAGGTCACCCAGCAGACTTCATGTGTACGAGTGGGGAAATCAAACCCGGTTAGTGCCCACTGCTCTTAACCTTCACATCACTACACCATGCTGGCTTGAAATACTGCCATATTTTCTTTCTGAAGTCCAAGGCAAAAAAATGAATGCTTATCAAATGTTCAGTGTTTCTGTGACTCACAGGTCATCTAGAACCTTAAAAATATGATTAAATTAAACTAAAATTGGCCCATATCAATACAGATTGCTCCCTTAGCTAGTATATGTATGCATTTTTCTCATATGTCTGTCAGATGTATCATCTGAAAATATTTTAATGTACATTGCAAAAATGTCTACTTGTATATTAAAAAAAATTAGAAGAAGAGTTTGGATTTATACCCTGCTTTTCTCAGCCATAAGAAAGGAGCCTCAACCCACTTTACAAACTCCTTCCCTTTCTCTCCCCATAAAAGATACCTTGTGAGGTAGGTGGAACTGAAAGAGTTCTGAAGAACTCTGACTAGCCCAAGGTCATCCAGCAGGTTTCATGTGCAGAAGTGGGGAATCAAACCTGGGTCTCCAGATTAAAGTCCACCACTCTTAACCATTACTCCATGCTGGCTTTCAGGACAGCATAAGATGATACTTCTAACAAGAAAGGCAGCAATACTAGGAATTATAGAAATTTGGAACAGAGCTGTTTCTGAACAAAGTACCAGCATTAAACATGGCGCTAAGCAATTCAGAACATGGTATTGCTATTGTGATGTAGCCCCATTTCCTTTATAAAAAATGTCTTCCTGAACAATTCAGTTTTACATAGCTTGCAAAATGCCAGGAGCATGGGAGCCTTCCTGGCCTCCTCAGGCTGTTCCCCAGAGAAGACATATAAACAGGGCTGTTGTTGATCTTGCCTTTGGGTAGTGTGGCACCTTCAAGGGGTCTTGTTCAGATGAGAAAAGCTGTTGCAATGGTGGAGGAGTGATCTAGCACACAGAATAGTTCAAGGCTATAAAAGGTTTTCTTTGTAGTAGCCAATACCTTTAATTGAGCTTGGCAACTGATTGTGCCCACTGAATGCAAGTAATAACTTAATACTGGGTTGATCTCTGATTATTTATTTGTTTAAAAACATTAACATTCAATCTATGCCCTGTGAACTAAAGAACTGGTTTCTTTTTTGTGCCTTAAATATTGCTGATTTCAGTGGGATTTTACTTTCAAGTAAATTCTCTTAGGAGTGATGCCTTGATTTTTGTTTGTTTGTTTGATACTAGCACCTTTAAAATTTGATATGGAAACAAAACATGGGGACATCAATTACCTGGTTCCCTTGTGCGGCCACGATTCCAGGCACTAGACACAGATCCTCCTTTATTTGAAGCAATTACCCGATAAAGATATTCTTAAGGGCAAGAGAGGGGGGGGGGGAAGAGACTAAATGTGAGAATACATTATCACAAAAGTGAACTAAAACCATACAGCTGTACATATAAGGAGCCAATGTGGTACCTGAAAATGGCTGTAGACCACTATCATAAACACTCTGCTCTTTTCCTTGGTACACTACGATGGAGTCATTTCCCCGGCAGTTAACAGCACTGTCAGTTGATAGGCATCCGTCCAGATTGACTCTGACAGCACTGCTGGACACAGATGCCAAGTTAACGACAGCACCTCGTGTAAATTTAACATCCTTCATGCAGCCACCAAAACCTAGCAAATAGTAAGGGATTAGTATCACATAAAGGGCTTCAGTTGTTAATTAAGAATCATGTTTTGCTTCTCACAGTGCTACATTTCAGTGATAAAGAAAGCTGAATGTAAATGTTAAACTTCAGATTATGTTTGAGAAATGATTTTAAAAATGATACTTAAACTGAAATGGAACAATCACTCTTGAATTTCTATCATTCTGAAATGGACATGGATTATTCAACAGCCAGACTACATGGATAAACTTTAATATTTTTCCTCTTACCACCATATGTTCTAAAAAGTCAACATAAAATGGGTGCAAAACACTGATTTGAAGAAATAATTCCCCCCCCCATCTTATTTAACTGATATCATAAATTCATGTCATATTATTGATATTAGTGATTAGGAAAAAATGACTTCATGGTTATTATCACAAAAAAATTTATACTCTAATGCAGTATTGGAACCTTAATATCAACGTAAGTAAAACAGCACTAATTTGCCATGTCATTTTTTTTTAAAAAAAAATGAGTTAATATTGCACCTATCTAAATGTTACACACAAATGAAAGAAACAACAGCGACTTTTGCTATAGAATAGGCACTTTGTGAGGGGGAAGTTTTCTGTGGAAAAGGATGCTCGGCACATTCCCTGTTCATTATTTTTCTGTAGCACCTCCCGCACCCCAGATCTTTACCCCCTTTGGAATTCCAGAGGTATATTCATGAAAACTAACAGAGCTTGAGGAAGGAACAACCACCCACACAAATCTGGTTAAATAACTGTACTCCCCCCGCCCCCCACCACATGTTTGTTAAAAATCCTAGAACAGATATTCTACAGCAAAAGCAGCCCAGATTTTGTTAACTGACTTTGTGTATAATAGCATGTTATGCTTACGAGCCCTCTGCTACAGAGTGGTAAGCAGCAGTACTGTCATCAAAACTCTGCTTGTGACCTGAGTTTGATCCTGATGGAAGTGGGTTTCAGATAGCTTGCTCAAGGATGACTTGGCCTTCTATCCTTCTGAGGTTGGTAAAATCAGTTCCCAGCTTGTTGTGGGGAAAGGGTAGATGACAGGGGAAGGCAATGGCAAACACAGTAAACATAGTCTGCCTAGTAAAAATTACGATGTGACATGACCCCATGTGTCAATAACGAACCGGGACTGCCTTTATCTTTATATTATGCTTAGAACGTAATGCTTAGTTAACAATGTGCATCCCCTGATCTGAATAGGCCAGGCTAGCCTGATCTCATCAGATCTCAGAAGTTAAGCAGGGTTGACCCTGGCAAGTATTTGGATGGGAGGCCTGCAAGAAATACAGGAGTTGTGATGTAGGGACTGGTAATAGCAGATCACATCTGAACATCTCTTGCCTTGAAAACCCCACCAGGAATTCCCTTAAGTCAGATGTGACTTGATAGCAAAAAAAAAAGTATTAGTCAAAACAATATATGCATTAGTCACACGACATTCCCAACATCCTGGAAGTTTATTGACAACTAGCATACAAACATCTGCCAATGTAAATATCAATGGAATAGCAGCTCAATCTGCCCTTACTTTACATGGCAAAATGGGTCAAAGTTGCTGGTCCTGCTTTCCAAAAAAGAAATTTTCCTTGTACTTCCCAATGACCTGCTTAGGAATTTCCCCTTCTCTATGATCTTTCATGGAAATCCACAGCAAAGCAAAGAATGAACTGGGTAAAGTTGTTCACTGGTACATAGGACAACAGACAACTTTAATTGAGAGGAACACAGGAATGTGATTGCCAATCATCATTATTATTATTATTTATTATATTTATAAGCCGCCCTCCCCCGAAGGGCTCATGTCACAAATGCAAACCCTTGTATATCGCAGCCACCTGGAAGTTGGCTGGAAATCTCTGGAGAATAGTAGCTCCACATCCCTGACAGTTTGCCCTTTGGCAATCAGTATCTGGCTGGGATGAACAGGGAATGTTGCTGAAATCCTGGCTGTGAGCCTGGATCTGGCTGCACATAATTACTATCCAGAGAACAACAGCACTATCCTGTTTTAGTAAAGGGGAAAAGATTTATGCAAATGTTAATGTTAACTTGAGGGTTGATTTGACAAGCTGTGCAGACTGATGATAATACTCCAGTTATTATTTCTTGTTTTCTTGTAGGGGCAAGAAAAATTCTCAATGAACCAACTGGGTGTGTATGTGCATTATACTGGGCCAGTATCAAGGACTGACAAATCATGAAGCTTCCAGTGTCCTGGGAATGCCCACTCCTGACCCCTGAGAGCTTATTGTTGCTTACCTGCTTCACTCTCCCACTCCCTAGGTGGAACCAACAGCAGCAACATTAGGCTCCCACAGGTATCTGGCCTTTATTTCCCACAATATACACATGTTCTAATCTGCATGCCAAACAGCACAGAGTGGAATGCACTGAGGGTGGCAGCAGCTGCTTCTAGCTGCCACTGCTTGCTGGCTCAGTTGAGTAAGTAGACAGCAATGACATCTGGAAGTCGAGTAAGTAGATAGTAATGACATTTGGAAGTTGAATAAGTAGCTGGAATGACATCTGTTGCCCACTCATCTGTCCAACTCCCTATGGATACATGTAGCACTGGGATAAATGGGTGCAACTCTTTCCTGCTCCTTTTAATCCTACTTTTGAAACTGCTAACACAGAGGGAAAGGGGGACCAAAGAAGGGCTCAGTGTGGTAACACTGTGGACCAAATCCCCAAGATCTTATTGTTCTAATTTGATTATCAGAGTGACTGAAAATGACTAGATATTTTATAGCCCTTCCTCAAATTATTTCTGCTTAAAGAGGAAGAAGTCACAATTGGGTCAGAAGAACCACCACACATCATTTTATTTTTGAGGAGATCAAAAATAAACATCAGGCTATTAAAGTATAGTTTCTATCATTATAAATGCATATGCAGATATATTTTGTTTTGTTTTGGCTATAACACACCTTGCTCTAATCCCAGTTCTTGAAAGGCATCCTGGATCTCATCTGGGATTCCACCAATGTAGACTGGAGAATTTACAATCAGATTTTCTAAACCAGGTTCAACCACCTTTTCTGTCAGTTCATTCACACTTGCTGAAATTACCAATCCTTCTTTTTTCAGAATAACCTTGTTCCATTTTCCATCACAATAGGACAGTCCCAACCAGAGATTCACATTTGTAGAGACCAAGTTGTTTTTTAGCAGAAACCTTAGGATTCCATTTTTGAGTTCTGCCTGTAGTTTTGAAGTTAAAATGAAAAAAAAAGGACTGTTGGAAAAGTAAGACAAAAGAAATGTGTAGCATGCATTTCAACAATTCAACCAAAGCACAGATTATAAAACATATATATTAAAGCCTTAGAGGGGAACACTAGTTCCACAAAATAAGACCACAGAAATAAAGGTTGCATTTACTCTAACTGTTGTTCACAGAGCAACTTTTGTGAAGGGCCACACTGGGATGGCATATGAGTGGGACAGCCATGGAGAATAATTTTCTAGCTTCAGTAGATTGAAAAGGCATTCCTTCCCCTGGCACACAAAGTGACATTTTTCCATTAAAACCATCAGACACCATGGTGGGGAGGCACCATTTCCCTTAGTTCCCCCAAGCTGCTGGAGACCTCAGAGAGCACACAGTGGGGCAGGAGGGAGGGAATGTGTGCTTGCATTGAAGACACTCGATGAATAACAGTTACAGGGAAATGCAACCCTATATTCATCTTTGGTTTTCTGTGCAGTCCCACAGTGGGAGATTAACAAGCTTCTCACCAATGGTGGTGGGAGTGAGCCTTTTAGTCAAAGAATACAATACAATTTTCCAGCTGCTGACTATCTCCTGGAATTTGTGTCCACAGCATAGTGATGGATGAAGGTGTGAGAAGAGGACCATGTAGCAGTTCTGAAAACATCCAACAGAGCATCCTTCAGATCTAAAACAGTGGGCCATACGTTTAATCATATCAACTCTAACATCATAGCAAGAGAAACCATACAAAATATTTTATCATATTCAATTGAAAGAGATCTAAAACATGTCCATTTCCGTCCCTTTTTTGAACATCAGGAAGTAACTGGAATAGGAGCCACTGGTTAAGTTAGACATAGAGACCTGTTGAACAGCTTCTTTAGATAAAAGGAATATCTGAAGTCTGCGCAGTCCAGTCCCGAATGTTAAGGTAGGCCCAATGGTGGCTTCTCTAAGAATTCAAACCTGTGACCTTCTTGGAGTACAGAATGCCCCAAAAGTCAGACATAGTTTATTGCATTTGGGGAAAAAATTGGATCAACTGTCACTTCTCGCCTTTGGGGTGAACTGTTGGCAGTGGCAGCAAGCCCCAACATTATGCAACTCACAGAAGCAAAGAAGACATACCGTTTGCTCATGAGTCTGTGGCATTTTAGTGCCACACTTTTTGAACAAAGATTTCTGAGCCATTGTGAATATCCACAGAATGACTCAGAAGTAAAGGCAAGAAACTGGAGAAAAACTCTTCAATCAGATGAGGGAACTGAGGAAAAAGGGCACTCTTCCCTCATGGTTTGTGACAATTTCAGTGGGAAAACCTCACCTCACACACTCCCGGGGGGCTGGGGGTGGGAATGCAGGAATGCTTTTCAATCTGTTGAAGCTACAAAGTTCTTCTCCAAACCTGACCTGCATGTACACAGTCCAAATATGAAATTGTCCAGAAGACTGAAGCGGAAACAAAAGTTGTTGTAACATTCATGATTTTGAAATGTGAAATTATGAATCACAGAGAACTATTCTTCAGACTAAACAAGGGGGCTATTGGTGGGTGGCTTATGATGTACTTGTCTATCCAACAGCTATATGCTTTTTCAGTATCAAAATGCAGTAAAAGGAACTGACAGAGACATTTAATTAGGTAATGATCATAGGGTATATCACACACATGGCCAACATAGTATCAACTGAAATGTGCTAAACAGGTGAACATAGTTCAAAGTCTACTATTTTTAAGGTCCACTGATTTTCCCAACTATCAGTGGGCAAATCCTCCCCATTTTTGTAATTAGTTATATTAATTACAGTTAAATGTTATTGTTTTTGAAACTGGTAACTGATATTGATCACTGCATCCTACATAAAAGTTTGAACTGAGCTTATGCCCAACCAGATACAAATAAAATATGGAAAACCTGGATTTCAACTACTAAAACAGGTATGCCTCCTGATCCTTTTATTCAGGATAAATTAAGTGTCCAATAAAAATCTAATTCCAAACTTGGTCCAAGTATATATCAAAAGATCCTCACAGTGAGATCAGGTACAAAAAAGATAGATGTTTCTACAAACCTGCAAAAATTCCCAGGTTTGCAGAAAAATCCTGCAACAGGGGATTTAGTCTCTCTCTCTCTCTCTCTCTCTCTCACACACACACACACACACACACACACACACACACACACACACACACACACACACACACACACCACACACACACACACACACACACACACACACACACACACACACACACACACACCCCGCAGCCCAAAGTTGAAGCAATATGTGCATGGGTGCACACAGCATAGCTTGAAAAAAAATGCTGTTCAAGTTCTCACAAGATCATGATCCATTATTTCTTTCAAAGTAAGAAGCTTGGGATTCACTTCCACTTTAGAGCAGATTGTGGAAACCATAGAGAGGCAGCAATCAGGGGATGTCAGAATTCTGTTGATGCAGTTGTGTGGTTCTTTTTCTCTAAAGCACATGAATTCATACCTGTGGTCTTAAAAGTCTTCAATGCAAAGGTGATACATCAACTCCTTTATGGAGTTTCCCTTTGGATTGGAGCTTGGAATAAATCTGTGGAAAGAGTCCAATCCAAATTTCTCTACAAGATTTTTGGGGTACCCCACTCTGCTCCATATGCTGTTCTGTGTCTCGAATCAGGACAGCATTTGTTGGAAACCAGAGCATGGATGACTACTTTAAAATTCTGGTCCCATCTTTGATTTAATACTGAGGCCGAAAGCCTCAACCATTTAGCCTTCTCTGAACTGCAATCCTCCGAATTGTGGAAATGTATAGAGGCCAAAATAACATCTTTAGGTCTCTCCTTAGAAACCTTTTTTATGCAATCTGCAAACAAAATTTGGCTATCCCTAAAAAGAAGGCTATTGGACCAGGAATACCAGTTGCTGTTGAGTGCAGCCAGGACATCTTGCTCACCCTTGCACTTTGGAATCTATCCTGAAATTAGCTTCACAGCTAAACATCTATCCCAACTGTCAGAGCCCAGGCAGAGATGGACCATTACTCGAGCTAGATGTAACACATTCCCTTCTGCTGTTCCTAAGGGCCGACAGTAGAATATTCCACTTCAAGATAGAACATGTGCGGATTGTCAAGATACTGTTGAGATCCTTGAGCATATTATGTTTTCTTGCCCGAGGTATGCGTTACCAAGACTTTCCCAACTTGTCCCAGCTCTAGAGAATAAAAAAAGTTGTTCGGAGCATACAAAGACTATTTACCTGCTGAATAGGTGGGATAACGGTGGGATAACTGGAAAAACCACTGCATTTTTATTAGAAGTGCTCAAATCAAAGACATAATGGAAGCTTGACCACCTCTTCTGTACCAACCTTGCGTGCTTTGTCCAGTTCTATGTCCTGTTTTAACACCCACTCTGTCCTGTATTTTGTTTTATTGATATGCCTAATAAAGGTCAGTTGAAGTTGAAAGTAAGAAGCTGAGGATGGAAAGTGGCAACTTGGACAGGCAATGGAAATGGGAATTGAACGGGGGAAGATGAGGTTGTATTGTGGCCAGAGGCATATTGGGGGGAAATGGCACCCAGGGACCTGCTCCGAGCGCCCACCCTACCCCCTGTGCTTGGGGCAGTGCCCGCACTACCCTCTGGGCTTGGGGCAGTGAGGACAGGCACCAAAGATTGGGGCAGCGAGGACAGGCACCATTCCTTGGCCAGCCTGCTGCTGCTCTGCCCCTTTTGAGGCCCCCGCTTCCCTGCAGGCTGTTTTCTGAGCACCCCAGGCCCTGGGGAGGACAGAAGCCAGCCTGCAGGGAGGCAGGGGAAGGGCACCATGGTCCTCGCCCCTGATCCCTGCCCCCAAGGGCCTGGGGAGGAAAGGAGGCAGCTCGGACAGGTGCTGCTCTGTCTTTAGGCGCCTCTCCTGCACCAACTCAGCTCTTCCAAGCCAGGTCGGAATGGGGGAGGAGGGTGTGGAGCAGAGGCGTACCAGGGGTAAATGGCACCCAGAGACAAATTGTTTCCAGGATGCCCCCAAGCTCTGCCCCCCACCACCCCGGCTCATCTCCCCACTGCCCTCAACCCTGTCCATGTCACCATGGGTGCCCACCTCCCCCCCAAGACTCCCCCTGCCAGCTGGGCTCCCAGCCAGCAGCCTGCAGTCTCTTCTGACCTCCCTTCCAGGCAGGCCAGAAGAGACCACAGTCCCGGCCTCGGATACCTTCTTTTATAAGCACTGAGGCCGGGGTGGGTGGGTGGGGTGGGGCGTGGGGAGCAGAAAGGGGTGGGACTTCCTCCTCCCCAAGCCCCACCCCTGGCCTCAGTGCTTATAAAAGAAGGTCTCGGGGCCGGGACTGCAGTCTCTTCTGGCCTGCCTGGAGGGGAGGTCAGAAGAGACTGCAGGCTGCCGGCTGGAAGCCCAGCTGGCAGGGGGGAAGGGAGGGAGAGGGGAGTCCAGGGTGGGGTTGAGGGTGCCTAAAGGCGGCTGGAAGCCCTGCTGCCTCATGCCTCAGACTGGGCCGAGGCATGTGAAAATGACGAGACAGCAGGACTTCCTGGTCATGTGGGGGGCTGATTTTGCGCCTCCCACGTGACCAGAAGAGTGGGCGCCTGGGGACAAGGGGTACCCCTTGTCCCTAGGCAGATACGCCACTGGGGTGGAGACAATTTTGCACACACACACACCCCGCCATTGCACCCAAGATCATGTAAAGGCAGGCCAGTAGGGATACAATTTCCTCTCTCTTGTGAGCCCTTACGGATCTTTTTCTTCTGCCTTATTTCAACAAAGGTTCCTAAAAAGCCAGAAGAGATGGTTTGGGTTCCAGAAATTCTAAACTGAAATGGCTAAAGAGCAACCTGTGATAACAAAAAGTATCTATTCTTATTTTTGCTGGGGATGCAGAAGTGATGATGCAGTAGTGAAATCTTCCTTAAGAGTTGGTAAACCGGGCCTTGGTCAACTGTATAAATTTCTTATCCTCTTGGTAAAAGTGGCATGTATGCCAGGTCATTTTCACAAAGGAAGCAGCCCCCCCCACCCCCCGCCATGCTTATCCGTGTCTGTTCTTTTCTGTGGCCAGCAATTTTGCTGTTGGCTTTACTATTTATGGAGTTGAATCTTGTTGAGCCTGTTTCTTGTATGGGAGGGGAAATTGATCTCTCTGCCATGCACTGGAGTACCTGTTGTTCAGTTACACATAGCTTCTAATCTAACCTGTTCACGTTGATATCTGGCCAGGACAGTCAGGGCACAGAGCTTCTGAGAAACCAAAACAGTACAGTTTCCAAAAGAAGATGCAAGGGCATGCTTAACTTTCTTGTATTGGAAGCTGGTCTTAGGCTGGAGCATGAATTTCAAATTGTACACAACCAACATATTATTTGGGGTGCCGTGTGGTGTCCGGGCTGTATGGCCATGTTCTAGCAGCATTCTCTCCTGATGCAGGCGAAACGTCAGGAGAGAATGCTGCTAGAACACAGTCATACAGCCCGGAAACCACATAGCACCCCAGTGATTCCGACCGTGAAAGCCTTTGACAATACATTGAACATATTATTTCTTTATCTAGATTTGCATAACCAAAAATCTTAGATCACTTTCCCACCATTTTAGGAAGTGGACAAATGGAAAAACTGCCAAGTACTATTATGACAAGGTCATTAAAAATAAAACACTAATGCTCAGACCTGAGCCTGAGCTTAATCTGACAAACTGACAACCAAAACAACTTTCATGGATTGATGCAATATTTCTTTTCTTTTTGAAAACTTTTTTTTGGTAAAAATCTAAAACAATCATTTTTTTAATAATGGGACAGGAGTAGATTTATGAGTTGGTTGAAGAACACGTTATCAAAATAGTTGTTTTCTAGTTAAATTGCCTGCATGATTTAAAATAGTCGACACTGTATCCTGTCTGGGATGCAGAAGTAAATATATTATGAGATTCAAAATTGTCTAGGTCAGGGGAAAAAATGACATTTAAATAAGGTTCTTTGAAAAAAAATATTAATAAGGCCACAGGGAAAAAACAACAACAACACTGCAGCATCCATGCCAAAATCTTATTATGTGGAATGAAGTGGGCAAATTAAGATATGTATCTTTTCCTCAAAGAAACACTTGTTTATTACATATCACCTTCTTGTATCATGTGTCAATATAAAATTGTGTTATCAAATGGGTAGATATAACACAATTTTTAGTAAAAATGACCCCTGCCGCTCAAACATGCGTTTCCACTTGCTAGCTCAATAGTGTCTCTCATCCCCCACTTGTCCTTTCATCTTCTGAATTCAAAGACAGAAGCTACACAAAAGCAGTCATTGAGCTGTCACACACTGCTTTCCAATGAGACTTTAGTGTTAGTTCTCATGAAAGACTATATAATCCCATCTGTTATGATCCGTTAAGGGAAGAAACTGGCTGCACATAATAAAATAATATAATAATTCACAGCGAATGGCAGTATGAGGAGACCTTGTAAAGAGAAAATGTACTGTGTGCTGTTATCCCATGTATCTCTCCTGTTACAGCCATCACCATACATATTGCAAAAGAAAAGGGTCTGTGATTCTGGACAGAAAGGTAAAATTGTTACCCTGCAGACCAAGTATGTCTTGGGGCATACTTTATGTAGGAAGCATGTTTTGACATAGGGTGTCAAGTCAGTACTGAAGGCTGAATATTTAAGTGCCACTCATTCAGACTATTATTTGTGGGCTCAAATATTCATAAGCATTTTCTGCTGCCGCTATCATGCCTACGCAAAAGTGACAAAGGACCAACTGCAAAGGACATCCTCAACAACACATACATGTAATGTGCTCAGTGATACTAAAGATAATATAAAGAAAAAATAAACTTGATATGGGATAACTCAAATGATTTTCACTGGGAAAGCTGATAAAAAATATAATCACCCCCCCACACAGAACACAAGCAGTGAAAAACACATTTGCTTAAACCATGTTGCTATTCTATATTACTCTAAAATAAGTAGTCTTCATTTTGAATTGATTTTAAACAAAATTGGCTAGTTTCTTTTTAAAAATGAGGTATTCGGTGGAATTCAATAGACTAAGTTTGGCTGCGGGACATGCAAATTTACAGGTGAATTGAATTTGTGATTCAAATTTGCTTCCAAATGTTTATAATTGTATTCTGGATTATAATGATATAACATATATAACTGTGTGTAAGTATTTATATGTGTGTGTGTGTATATATATAAACATACACATGTTTATATACACATGTATATATGCATGAACACACACACATCCACACACGCATATACAAACACACATTAATTCATTTATGTAACTTGATTTCTTTAACATTCTCCAATCAGCCATTAAGGCCATTGGGAATGTTTCTGCACAGCCAGCTGAGCAGGGGTGCATCAGCATAGTTCATGCTGATGCACTCCCGGGGACCGTTCACATGAACGACCCCGCTGGCTCGGCAGCCGGCAGCTCAGCCTTCACATGGGCCATGCCACTCCTGAATGCTTCCTACCTCCTGCTGCCTTCCATCACTCTGTGGAAGCCAGGGGACACACACACCCATGGCCAGAGCAATGCCTCTGGGGTCGGAGGCCAGGAGGCATGTCCCCTGGCCTCCACAGAGTGACAGAAGGTGACAGGAGGTAGGAGGCATCTGGGAGCGGTGTGGGAAATACGCCGGCTTCCACCCGGTGCCCTTTACTCGGCACCGGATAGAAGACCGGCATTTTCCAAACCTCAGTGAGCGAGGCTTAAAAACACGATTGGGGGGAGGGGGAAGAGCGACACTGCATCGATTTGGCGGCAGTGCCTGTGCAAAGGTTCCCCCCGCAAAATGGTGTTTTGGTCCTAGAAATGGCCTGGGAGATCATTTGCTAATCTCCACCAGACATATCTCACAGGATCATTGTAAATGAAGGCACCATATATGCAGCCATGGAAGAAGGTCAGAGCAAAAATCTAAAAAGCAGATAGAAACTAGTATCACAATTAACTTTTAAGGCTGCACAATTTTTCTGATCCCAAGGACTGATTCACGTACATAATTAATTTTATTTGTTGAATTTCATATCCAAGCTGGGGTTTGTAGTTTTGGTTTTCCACATGTATGTTCAACTCTCTAGCCATTGGTTACAGGTCTGATCTGTTTTTGTAATATGTTGGTGTGTAATCAGATGAATGCCATCAGAACTCTGAAGGTACTCATCTATTTATTCATTCATTTATTTACATTACACATAGTCTACCTTTCTCACTGGGACTCAAGGCAGATTTCACAGTAAAAATCCATATAATCAACAGAATGGGACATCCTTAAAGAGTGCAATAGAATTTGGATGGTGGAAAACAGATAACAAGCAGAAATCTGAAACAGAGCTAAAACAATGCACAATTAAACAGAATATGGAGAAATGGGTGTCAGAATTGTACCACATGTCATACCTAGCATATCAGCATCAATAATGTAAAACCATACCAGCACAAAGTAACCACCTGATCGGAAAAAGGGAATGCTTGAGTTGTGTTGCCCTTTGCTGTGCTCAAACATCTTTTGATCAGGGACTTAGATTATAACAGGACTTAGATTATAACCCTCTGAGCAAAGACCAAGTAACTTCTGAATTCTTTATAACTCTTAGTATAATGTTAGTGGTGAAGCATGTTAAATACTAATGGATGACATATTAGAACAACTTAAACTTCTAACAATCTGTGCTCCCATGATTGTATAAAGGTAGAGAAACCAGACAGTCTTGCAGTGATACACATTAGTGAAATGGTAGAAGACAAAAATCAATATGATACTATTCTTTCTAGCTATAAAACTGTACAAGAAAATAGATTAGGTCAGAGAGGTTATGAGCATATTGCTATATCTAAAAAAAAATCAAGGACCTAATGAACAATCTTTATGGATAGATATCCCAATTCATAAAACAACTGCTATGATTAGGTTGCTGGTCTCCAGATTAGGAGAACGATAATGAAAGAGACCTCAATTGACAGATTCAGAGAAAGAAATTAAATGACAATGGATGGGATTTCTCATGTAAATTTGTCATGCCATGTTTTCCCTCCAAGCTGAACTATTCTTATCCATGCAAGTATACTTCAATGTGCAAATAATCAGTTTTAAAACAAAAGTACCAGAACCTACAGCAAGGAAATCCAGTCCTTCTTTGTTGTAAATGAACAGAAGTAATCCATTTAGCTGGTCTGTTTTAAATGTAAAGGAGATCTCAATGTTCAGGCCACCAAGAAGAAGATATGAATGGAGTTCCAGAAAACCTTAAAGGAAAAAGGAAAGATGGTATAAAACTAGACAACATTATGTTACAGTTGCTATAACTATTTATATTAGGGAAAATTCAGAATTGTATGCAATAAATACAAGGCCTACTTAAGTTCTGAATTTACAAAAAAAAACCCTATAAAAATGCAATATGTTGCAATATGTTGCATTCCAGTGTGTATGTCCTTCTGTAATGAGTGGGGATGCACTGTCAAGTGGAAAATAGAGGCTGCACAGTAGCCTGGTTTTTAATAATGAATGGCTTTGGTTAGCTGCATCCTTTAAATAATACTCTCTTTTCCAAACATAACTCCAAGGGCTAGAACAATTCAGCCCTGAAACAATTCAGTTGGCATAATATGGAGCCTGTGAACTCGGATAGTATGAGAGCCATCCTGAAACAAGTGATGCTATGGTGAGATGTTGCCATTTCCATCTAGACAATCCTAACACTTCAGATATTTCTCTCAGTGAAGTGCTAAGAATTGCTGCAGTGCTCCATTTTCCATATTTTTGTGGGTCTAAGGGAGATGGAAATGTTGCTCAGGGTCTCACTGGCTATGGCTATGTGATTATATACAATCAGCTGCCGAGACTGCTTGCCCCTTTTCCTTGCATGTGACTTGCAAACCATGACTTGGGTCCAGTAATGCTCAAGAGGAAATGTAAATGGGCAGTGCAGTTCCACATACAAAAGACCTAATGCTTTCCTCCTGAACTATTATAGTACCTATAAATTGCCTGCACAAGATTTTGTGCAACAAGAAATACAAATAGGTATACAATAAACATACTTTAGTGCAAGTAGCTACCATAGTCCTTTTCTTGACTTTTCCATTAACCGAATAATCTAGAACAAGAAAAAAATTTGTGCTGGATCCAACTTCAAATCTGGTTAGGTAAGCAAATGACTGGATGTATAATGACTGGATTTTCTAGCAGTTTTGTCAGAAATTTAGGACTTGTGCTCATTGTATCTATAACTTTTCAGGTACATATTAGCCCAGTATAATATGTGTTCTATCTCCCCCACGCACACACAATTTACAACATTCAAAACGAACAATTTCAATATGTTTTGTACCTTTCCCAAGAAAATGTACTCCATTTGCAAGAACATTGGGACACCCTTCCCAGCTCTGATAAACATTTCTTAGCTCTGCGGCTTCTTGCCATTTTAAAGGTTCCCAAATTTCATGTGGATGGTGCATCTTTTTCAAAAATACATCTCTGAGACAACCCACAAAGCCTTTTGTGATGATTTTAGTGAAGCCTGCCAAAATGTTTAAGAGGTTAATTGATTAAAATTCATATCATACATTAATTGGAATTATATTTATTTATTTATTTTATCATAAATTTATTTATATTTATTTATTTATATTTTAAATTTTTAGACTGCCTTCCTCCAAAGGGCTCAGGGTGGTGAACAACATAGGATACAATAATATCACAATGCTAATTAACATTAAAACCTATTCAAATAGAAGAAATCAGAATAATATTATAAATAGGAACTCTATATAACAGCAAATGGCAATTTAAAAAACCCACTCTCCACCACCCTACCGAGCCCACAGGAGGTCTAGATTAAATGGGATCCAAGTCAACCCGGATGGCTGAATGCTTGGCGGAACAGGTCCATTTTGCAGGCCCTACGGAAGCTTTGCAAGTCCCGCAGGGCCCTGGTCTCTCTAGGGAGCCTGTTCCAGCAGAGGGGGGGCAGGGCAGTGAAAGCCCTGGCCCTGGCCCTGGCCCTGGCCCTGGCCCTGGCCCTGGCCCTGGCCCTGGCCCTGGCCCTGGCCCTGGCCCTGGCCCTGGCCCTGGCCCTGGCCCTGGCCCTGGCCCTGGCCCTGGCCCTGGCCCTGGCCAGCTGGATGTGTTTCGAGCCAGGGACATCAAGTAGTTTCCCCTGGGAAGATCAGAGGCAATATGGAGAGATACAGGTTCCTCAAGTATGCAGGCCGAAGGCCGCTTATAGCCTTGAAGGTTAAAACCAACACTTTGAACATGACCCAGAACTTGATGGGCAGCCAGTGAAGATAGTACAGGACCAGTGTAATTTGGTCCCGGCTAAATGTCCCTGTAAGGAGTCTGTTTGCCGCATGCTAGATGAGTTTAAGTTTCCGAATCACAGTCAAAGGCAGGCCAGCATACAGCGAGTTACAATAATCAAGCCTGGAGGTGACTGTTGCATGGATTACTGTGGCTAGGTCAGAACGGGAGAGGTACGGGGCAATATGATTTACTTTACAACTTTCTACAGACAGACCCTATTAGTCATGGTGTTGATACTGTGATCACAGACTTAGGTTTTCAGTTCTGAAAAGAAAGTGAAAATTTATCCCTTCTAGTGACTCTGAGCCTTAATTTCAACCCAACCACAGAGCAGTGCAAAGAACTTGAGACTGGGACAGTGCAATCTTAGGGCGTAGCCATTGCAGCATTTTACATAGCATTTGCCATCTAGTAACTTGAACACAATGGTTTTTCTTTAGCTTCTGTTTTCCCCAAAATAAAACAGGGTCTTATATTAATTTATGCTCCAAAAGATGTGTTAGGGCTTATTTTCGGGGGATGTCTTATTTTTTTCCATGATTTTGCACCTGCACGTGACCAGATCAGCTGAGTTGGGGAATCTGTAATTAGGGATTATTTTTGGAGTAGGGTTTATATTTCAAGCATCTTCCAAAAATCCTGAAAAATCATGCTAGGGCTTATTTTGGGGGTAGGTCTTCTTTTTGCAGAAACAGGTAACAGTACTTTGTATCACAAAAGCTATAAAAACATTACTACACTGAAGCTTGAATGTAAGGTTTCAGTATCCAATATTTGTGCATTTTAGAACTTTAGAACACAGGCTGCTTAAAAGAAAGAACCTGCTAAGTGAAAAAATATGTATTCTAAAGAGTCAGTAAAATGTAGATAAGATACACAAGCAAAGAACAGAACAGCTGATTAAAGTGAAGCTTCTCTGCACTGCAAGTAAAGATTAATCAACATTAAACATAACAGAATTGGGAAAGCCTGCCACACAACCCACTTCTAAATCATTCAAGGATATTTCATGTGTGCCAGGCAAGTCTTCTCACCTGTGTCTTTCCTGAGGATTGTAAAATCCTGCGGAAGTCCACCAATAAAAACTCCTGTGCTCTCTCCAATGATGGTATTACCGCTAGTAGCTGAAGAGGAACCTAAGAACAGAAGAGTACATTCTTTCATTCTGTACCATTGTGAACTAAAACATCTTACATAAATATTTATTACTCATAATGAAATAGATAACAAAAAGTGCAACAGGATGAAGACTGGAAGCTTGGTCTTAAAACAGTATTTGTATGTTGTACTGACAAGCCTTGCTAAACTGGCATGAGGGCAAAGGGAAGAACCAGGACTACTCTAGAACTATATTACTGGTGTTACCTCAATGATCCCTCCTTCCTGCCCTGTTTTAATCACTATTTTTGTGTGCTTTATAGTTAGGGCTCTAATGAATTGTTTTTATGATGTGTTTTATAATGCTGCTAGTCACCTTGGCAGAAAGACTGGGCAGAAAGGTGGGGTAAAAATTCTGTAAATAAATAGATCCTGCCAACATTTTTTTAAGGTTAGCATAAATTTCTTCAACATTTTAAATCTTTTATTTTAAAATAATGAATTAAAATGAGGTTCTTGATTAGGGATATTTTCAGCTAGCTTATCAGCCTGCAGCCATTTTGAGGCACTTGAGAATCTCAGATACACAGACCACCACTGTGTGTTAATAGCAGATTGTTAACAAAAGATAGCACCTTATTTTGGAACCAAGTAGCAATAAAAGTTCCTTTGCAAGCAAATTGCTGTCTATTTTGTCCCCTGATAAAGAGCTAAGTACTTGAAATGAACTGGAATTTATAGTTCTAATGCCATGGGTGCCAGGGCAGTCAGCTCCAGGCTGGGAGGTTTTGTGGTGAAGTCTGAGGAAAGCATGTGTTGTGAGGAAAAGGGCCTCAGAAGGATATAATGCTATAGAGTCCACCCTCCAAAGCAGCCATTTTCGGGGGGGGGGGGGGGGACACATATCTTTGCTGTCTGGAGTCCAGTTGTAATTAGGGGGATGGGAAGCAATCTCTGGGTGACTTGATACTGCACCACTTGCATGATTCAACTAGACCTGTGCTAGCTATTTTCAATAACAACAAACCGATGAAAGCCACTGTGTTATGGCAGTTAGAACTTCAGAGTCGGGTTTGGAAAGCCCATGTTTGAATCTCTTTCTTGCAGGAGAAGCTCACTGGGTGATTTTGGACTAGTCAAATACTTTTGGTGTAACCTACCTCAAACAATTGTTGTGTGGATAAAAAGGAGGTATAAGGTGGTTTTGTCCTTACTGTGGGGAAAAAACTAGTTTCCAAGGTAGAGACTGCAAGGGGAGGACATGAAAAACATAACAAACATATCTAAATAAGTTGGCTGTTGGGTAGGAAAGAGATAGGGTTGCCACGTTCAGGTTGGGAAATTCTTGGAGATTTGTGGGGGAACTAGAGTTGCTAACCTCACAGAGGGACAGAGAGAAACACAACCAGCATGAATCCAGGCCAAGGCCAGAACAAAGTAGACAATACATACCAACACAGCTAAGGCATCAATAGGCAAACTCATTGCTTCCATACAGTCTCCTGTTTCTCAGCCTCTTTTAACATGATGTTTTTCAAGCAGCTGGAGATGGGCTGTGGCAGGCCCTGCTTCTGCAAGCACTTGCCTTTACTGTTCATGATGGGGCAGTTCAGAACTGACAGGTTGGTATTACATCTCCTGCCCTGCAAGTTGCTATATAGCCTTCTTCTGCACACTCACAAAGCTTGGAAGATGCAGGGGGAGAGCAAGCCAGGCTCCTTGCAGCTGGTCTGATGCTGGGATTCTGAGGTGCTTCCAAGCCAGTTGAGGCTCAGGGGCTAATCCCACAGCCTCTGTGCTGGTTTCCAGTTGTGGTGCTCGGTCCACCCCCACAGGTATCAACTCCTCCAGTGGCTCCACTGCTGCTGGCTGGGGGTGGACCACTGTGCCACCATCTGGCTCTTCATCTGAAGAGTCCTCCTAATCCCCCAGCTCATCGGAGCCTCACTGAGCCATGACAATGACATAGATCAGTTCCTCCTGAAGAAACTGACTGCTTTGAAAAGTGGATGTTATGTCATTGTACCAACACCAACATTCAAGGAGAGGAGGCACAGTCTTTGGATTTTAAATTTGGGTTTTGGAACTGCAAGGTGAGGGGTGCCCCTGGAACACCTAAAGCTGATCCAATCCTAATCTTAGGAAGAATTATTTTTTTTCCTTCTCCCACCTTGTGATTGCACTCTGTCTGTTGTTACTTGAGCACTGAGAAACTTTGGACTGAGAGATTTCAACTCTTAGACATGAATGGAAAGCCAAAAAGAACTAACCTCCATGTGCACTTTGACCCTTTTGTATTCTCAGGAATCTATCCAGCAAAGCTTCCCTTTGACCTGCAAGCTAGGAACTTTTGGTTATTGTCAGAAGTGGCATCACACTGCAAGGACTTTCATGGGGCACCTTACTTTCTGGCAACCCCCATTGCCTCACCTTTCTCTCTTTCCCTGTAATGTGCATTTGTTAAAATCTGTGTGCAGCAGCCCCTATAATTTCCACTCCATCCTCTGGTGCAGGGTGGAAAAAGAACAAACTTAAAACTTTTAAATGATGGGCATATGTATCTGAAAATCATTGTGGTGATCAGGAATAGCAATTCAGGATAGGTTTTTTAAAATGAAAAAAATTAAAGGGAAAAAAGGTTAAGTGGCAGTTATTTCTGAGAAAAAAATAACAATCATATAAACCGATAGCAAAGAGTGTTACCTGTGAATTGTCCATCCACTGTGACTTCTCCTAAAGCTTGATTTCTTACAGCAGTTATATGGTGCCAACTATTATCATTATATTGTCTTCCACTATCATTATATGGAGTTAATGCTACAGCAGATCCCTTTTAAAAGATATTTAAATGGTTAATAAAGCATTTAAAGCATTCAGTCCTGGCTGTAGCATGGTGCATGTGCAATATAAACTTTAAAGAGAAATGAGTATAAACATGTATGTTTATGCTAAAATAGGGCAACACTGTTCATAATTATCTTTTCAACTTTAAATACAATCCAATGTTCCACTCTCATCACAGACAACTTAATTATGCACAGCTTCAAACAATAAACATAGTGCAGTGCAAAAAGAAGTTCTCACAGAGCTGACTAAATCTTTAAAAAATTAAATAACTTGTCAGTTGATCCAGATTGGGTAATACCCCTGCCAACGGCAGATAGTTGGGCACATGCCTTCTCTCCTTCCAATTCTGAATCCAGCCCCTCCTGACCTGACCTGGGCCCCCACAGGGCCAGAGAAGGGTCTGTGGGAGAGATGACTGCCAATGACAAGTGGGAGAGATGACTGCCAATGACAAAAAGAACAGCTGAAAGCCTTCTTGAATTGAACAATTCTTGAGTTTAACAATTATTTGGATTCTGACTTGAGCCACTGCCGGCAATGTTGTCCTGTATTTTATTCTTATCAACACTGAGTCAACTTTGTGCCTTGGAACTTTGGCCGTTTCCGCACGGCCCAAAAACGACGGCCTGGGGGCGGTAAAAACGCTGCCCCCAGGCCGCCGTTCGCACAGGCGCTGCTGCTGCAACGCAGCAGCCGCGACCTGACTGCACTTCCCGTCCCCCAGGGCGGCGTCAGGCCACCCTAAACAACAACCCTTTAAAGGGTTGTTGTTGGGGGGGAAGCGTCTTCCCGGCGGCGCGGTGCGAACCGCGCTGCCGGGAAGACGCTGTCTCCCTTCTCCGCCCCACTCACGATGTCTCCATTGTCGCCTGCTGGTCGTGGAAGCCCCGCCCACACTGTTTTCCGACCTCCAGGGGTCGGAGGGCAGCGTGGGCGGGGCTTCCACGGCCAGCAGGCGATGACGGTGACATCGTGAGTGGGGCGGGGAAGGGGGAAGAGGCGGCTCTGTGCGGAGCCGCCTCTCCTGCGGGGGCCTCTGCTTGGCCTGCTCGCACGCTTGCATGCGAACGGGCTTGCGCCCCCATGCCGGCAGAACTCTTGGCGGCGTGGGGGCACATGGCGGCCGTGTGGAAACGGCCTTTCATTTTTGTGCAGTATGCCTTTTTATTCCACTTCACCTGTTCTTGCTTCTGATATCTGACCCGGAAACCAGGTCTGCCAGTGCAGAATGCTGCGCTGGTATGGCCGAGAGCATTTCAGGGCAGCCCAGGGGTGAAGTCAACATTAGTCAGCTTCTATTGGCCAGACTGGCCCTCATGCATTGTTAGAGCTGGCTCAGAAATTCGCCATGTTTTCCAATTTCCCCTACAGGGGATTCTCAAAAGGATTTTAAACAATCTTTGGGGGTTTCTGTGCTGCAAGAAAGCCCTTTGGGGGGGTACAGAGCAGTGCTGGAGCAATGTCATCCCTGTCTGCCGGCCCAACCTGGATTAGATTATAAGAGTCTGATTAGACAATACATCAAAATGTTAGACATTTTAAGGTGACCCTGACATTTTAAAGTGACCCTTTAAAATAGTGTGGGGAAACAAACCTTCTCTTGAGCATTATATGGAGGCAGGAGATGCTTAAACATTCCCTCCTTTCTGTAAGGAATTCCAACGAGGCAGAAATAAAAGGCTTTTGGTTGAAAGACCATTTATTCAGACATCTTAGAAAGCTCATACACACGGCATGACTGGAATGGGGCCTCCCGCTTAAACTACAGAATATAACCCCCTTGTCCCATCCCCCTCCCGGTGTCTCCAGTCCCATTCTCATGGGAACGGAATTCTCATCTCACTCTATGAGATAAGCCCTCTAACAGTGTGGTTGCTGCGGATTCTGGCCCGTCGCCCGTGCCAGGGAACTCAGTCAAGGCCAAACGGCTGTGAAGAGATTCAGCACCACTGAGATCTTTACACTTTCCACCTCACATGCTTTTCCTGGAAGAAAATGGTTGTGAGGGCAGGCTGTTTGTCTCACAGTCATATCCATGTGTCTGCCAGTTAAAGTAATATTTAATGTATCATTTAATCAGACCCTAAGACATATTCCTGCCCACATTCTGATAAAGCTGTAGACTGTGTCTTTTTCCCCTCCACCTGGCTTGCACAAGAATTTATGAATCCAGGTCTTGAATTATGGAAAGCAAACTGTGCTAAACTGAACCTAAGGAAAATTGAAGATAATTATCCACAATGCTAAACCAACGGTGGAACCGAAGGAGAAATAAGAACAACATTTCAACTTCATGTTACAAAAAGCTCTATTTACACTGTAGAGTGCAGGCAAAAGAAGATATTAGTATGTCTTCACTTTGCATCTAAAGGCCCAAAAATCAGTATCACTATTTTGACACTAATTGCCTCCTTTTTCCAAATATCTTGCAGATTATTTATGGACAGAACTGCAAGGCACCATGCCTAGAACCTTGAAGAGCACTACATTGCCAAAATCCATGGTGAACCTATGTAGGGGTACATAACGACACTCATCATAGATCAGCCTAGCCCTTAAAAAAGCAGTCAGACATCAAAACAGAGTCTGTTGCAACATTTGAAGGTGACAGTTTTATACTATTATTTGTATGAAAGGAGCTGGTACAAAACTAGATCTCTTTCTAATCATAATTTGATCCATTTTTTATTAAAACAAATGTTTGTAAAGGAATGTAGAATTGTGAACTATTAAATGAAAGGCATGGTTTTAGTTATCTGAATGATCACATTTAAAAAACCCCATATCCAAGAAAGGGGAGCCTTTTTGCAAAGTTAGGGGAGTCTGTCTGGGAGGTGGGAAATCTGAGAAAAGAGAGTTTGTTGCAAACTTAGGTAAGCCTCTGTGTGCGTGCGTGCATGCGTGCGTGCGTGCGTGTGCGCAAGGGTGGGGGAGAATCTGAGAAGGGAAAGCCCATTTGCAAAATTAGGTAACCCTGTCTGTGGGGGGCGGTCAGAAAAAGGAGAGCCCTTGCAAAGTTAGGGGAGGCTGTCTGTGTGTGTGACAGGGGGAATCTGAGAAAGGAGAGCCTGTTTACAGTCAGGGGAGCCTGCCTGTGTGTGTAAGTGTGTGGGGGGGGAGGAATCTGTAAGTAAGCTTTTTTAAATTGAATAATTAAGCTGGGTTTTCATTATCTGGGGTAAATTGCGGGGCCAAGTGGGGAGAAAGATAGGATGGGTTGACCCCCTCAGTGGGTATTTTTAACCCACCAACAGTTTTCTGGACTCCACTGTATTTGTTCATACAATGGCTTTCCTGCTAGTGTATATGTATATATGTATGTATGTATGTATGTATGTATGTATGTATGTATGTATGTGTGTGTGTGTGTGTGTGTGTGTGTGTGTGTGTGTGTATGTGTGTGTGTGTATATATATATATGTGTATGTGTATGTGTATGTGTGTGTATATATATGTATATGTGTACAAATGTGTGTATATGTGTATGTATATGTATATGTATGTGTATATGTGTATATGTGTATATATACAGATTTTTAAAAAGAGAAATTGGGACAGGAGAAAATAACAGAAAAGCATAATGCTAGTGCAATGCTCATGCATTCTTTGTGAGTCCTAGTTCTAACAAACTGTGTTTGATGAGAAGGCACACCTCTGTTTGGGTTGCAACACTTCAGGACTATCCAAGGAAAGCATTTGTTTGATTGTCCTTACACACACTCTCTCTCTCTCTCTCTCTCTGCACATAGGAAATGCTGGAGAGAAAGCTAGGCTAGCACCCTTTCTCTTGAAACCTAATTTTCTGTGTTCAGGGATCTTTAAAAATAGAGCAGCTGGTCCAACAGGTGAGCTGCTTTCATCCTATCTGAAATGGTACAATCCAAAAATATTTTTCCCCACTTTATGTGCTGTTTTTTGAAAATTAGGCCAACCTCCAGGTGGAGCTGGGAGATCTTGCATTTTTAGAACTGATAGCCAACTACAGAGATCTGTTGCCCTGGAGAAAATGACTGCTTTGGAGGGTGGACTCTCCAGTATTGTACTCTGCTAAGGTTCCTCCCCTCTCCAAACCCTGCCCTCTCAAGGCTCCACCTCAAAATTCTCCAGGTATTTCCTAACCCAGTGGGCAACCATAATGGGACAAGACATGTCTAGTACGGAATTGTATACATCATTTGCTTTTAAAGAGAAAATGCACAATAAAAATCTAATGTGAAGATGTTAAAGATTCTCATTCTAGTTATGAACATTTTTGTGGGAACTAAACTAAAAAATGAAAGATAGCCAAATCTATAGTTGTACAAAAATGCTAATGACAAATCAAACACAGGTGGTGATACTAAACATATTTTCAGCAGCTACCACAGATGTATTGGCTCCATCACTCAACCCTGCATCTAAAGTTTTTTCATATATGTCCCCGCAGAAGTTTCTACTGCAAAAAGAGCTATGTATTAATCACAATATAATTCATGTTTTAATTCTGCATGTGTATTTCTCATGGTCCTAATGGAAGATGTTGCTATAATAGCCCTTGAGTATATTTCGGAAGCAAAAATTATACAAAGAGCTTTCCTTGTCTTTTAGTTCTTTTGTAAAGTTCATTACAAAACTCAGGATCCTAGCTCTTCTAGTAATATATATTTCAGATTTTATTTCTAAAAGTAGTGATTATGCACCAGCTCATTCCCTGGAGAATAATCACTTTTCTTAACTCTGATGTCATCTTGTCATGCAGATAGGGTTTACATAAAAGTTCTCTGCCCATGGTAATAATGCATTTACAGTCTAAAACGTTTTCCATTTCGTACACTATTTTTTATTGTCTTTCACCCTATTTCAACATTTTAATATTTTACAAACACACATTTCATTATCGTAGTTTAATAATTAAAACCAGAACTGGTGTCATGCCCAATTAATGTGCCCTGGTAGCATGCCCATTAGTTTTTCCATTAGTGAATTCAACAATACTAATGGGATTACTAGCATGGGATGCTAATTGGGCGTGACATAAGAAACTGGCTTACTTCTTAGCATACCCTCGCTAATGATGAAATTAATGAGCATTTTATTAAATGCTGTCTCATCAAAGTGTACTTAGTTAGCGTTAAAATTGTTACAAACGATGCTGCATGCCAAAGATCAGGTGTCTACAAAAGTGATCCTTTATATGTTTTGGCAAAATCCTGGATCATTTTATTTTATTTATCAGAAATTATAATGTAAACATTCTACTTTAACGTTTTAAGCTATGCAACCATAAATGCCAACTAATATTTAAATTCTGAGAGAATCACCGTACTGATTTGAGATGCATTCTTTTGAATTCTTCTGTAACATGTTAAAAGCTGAGTGGCTACTACAATGTTCAACCCATTTACTGGCTTAACAGCGCTGTCAGTTTTAACAGGACTGCTCTGGAGAAAAGAAAAACCCTTCCTGCCATAGTAATTGAATTTAAGTAATCTGGGTAAAGCAAGATTTTCTATACCTCGACAAGAGCAATGCTATTATACAAAGCTTTTGTAACGTTATCAGTTAGATCAGACATGGTTTGAAGAAGCTGTAAATAAACAAATATTTTTTGTGGAGAAGCACCTTGCAACACCATGGCAGTTGTGTACCTCAATCTGCAGGCTGACAGAAATGAAAAACAAATGATATGCATATTCAGATTGTTCTAGAATTTTCCCTCCCTAAACTCTAACCTTGTATTAGTGGAGCTGAAATCTTTATGTATAGTGAAAAGGCTTAAAGTGATTATCAAAACTGTCCACAGAAAGTTTCTTCCAGTGTACGTTTAATCAACCTGAAGCCCACAGGACAATATGAAATGTCAAGGTTTTGGTGTATGTGCAGTTTATTTTCATGTGTCTGAATCCTATCCATCTCATACAAAAAGTAAATTCTAGCCAAGTTGCCTGCTTCCCCCAGGATTCTCAGCTTAATAATTTTTGTTATCTGTGTGATATGTCATTCCTGACTTGCCTGGTTTTTATTTGGCTCACAGTCCTATTATCAAGGAGGTATAGTTTAAGTTTTAAAATTGGAAGTTTTAAAAGTTTTAGGAGAGGAAGCCTGAGAGTTCTCTCTTTTGTGCTGGATGCTATCTGAAGCTGTGGATGATTAGTGAATTATTTTAGGACTTAGAAGAACCATATAGTTATTATTATATAAAGGACATTTGAAATGGCCCAACTAAATGACTTTTGGAATTTGTGAGGATTGAGCTCTACTTCCATCCAAGCCAAGCAAGGAAAAGAGGCATGTGCCTAAGTTTTATTTTGCTACTGCTTAGGCTATGTTTTCTGCTATATAATAAAAATAATTTAGTTAAAATGTGAGTTTTCTAAAGAATATTAACATTGTAGAACCTCATTTTATACCACAGACAGTTTAGGTAGCTCATTCTTTGTGAAAAGGGGTTATGTGTCTAGATTAACAAGGTAACCCAGAACTGTGACAAGGATATATATACATGACAGTTCCTGGTCCTGAAGAGCTTCTGTCCTGTAGTTTGCTTTTACTGTGGATTACCCAAATGGCCTTAACAACTTGGTAGTGGCAGTCATCTCTCATAGTGGAGTAAAACAGTGTACAAGTTTACTCTCATATACGTGAATGCAGGAGTTTTAATGCAGTTTAAAATTTAGGAAAGAAAATTAGAGATCTATAATATAATTAGAACCGAGGCCAGTTTTAGTTTATACACTGGAGTCAGTTGTTCAGCAATTATATACATATATGCAGTGGTGGGATCCAAAAATTTTAATAACAGGTTCTGATGGTGGTGGGATTTAAACAGTGGCGCCGCTGCACACATGCACCTCCAGTCCCTATTGGGCAGGGAGGTTGCTTTAGTAACCCCTTCTCGGCACTCAGAAAAAATTAGTAACCACTTCTAGAGAAGTGGAGAGAACTGGTTAGATCCCACCTCTGCATGTATGGATACCTAGAGAATTCTTAGGTGAATACAGCATGACAATTCTCATATTTTTCAGTACTTGAGGTTTTTCTATGTCATTTTATGAAAACAACAATTTTCTTGGCTCAGTAACAGTCGGATAATTTATTCTTGAGGCTTTTGCACTTAGCACATTGTCTAAATCAAGGATGTTTATCTAGTGCACAATAAAGCTAAATGTTCTTTTATAGGGATCACTTATCATCAAAAATATACTTTTAAGATAGTATTAATTATACCAGTCAGCGGATCAATATTTTGAGCCCTGCATTTAAACATTTAAGAAGACATGTGTACTTCTACACTTTCTTTTTAAAACGAGTAAACAACTTGTTTTGTTTCTCAATAATGTCTTTTTTGACTTTACTTCCTGCATGAGGATAACAGGATATGGAATTTCATAAGGAATCAGTGGAGCACCTCCTTTCTCATCAGGGTCAGGTTGCCTTCCCATTCAGAGATATATATAACAAGATTGAACAATAAAGGTTTAACCTAACTCTCAACTTAATGTTAGTGTACTTCATTAACCTTAAAAGTCTCCAATGTATGCTAAGTTCCTCCCATAAATCACACAGGTGGGGGGGATTTCCTCCTGGATGCAGTGCAGGTATGCACTGGAGGATTTGGCCTCACCAGGGCACTTACCCAGTGGTGGGATTCAAATAATTCAACAACCGGTTCTGGTGGTGGGATTCAAATAATTTAACAATTGGTTGTTTACAAGCACCATTTTAACAACTGGTTCTGCCAAAGTGGTGCAAACCTGCTGAATCCCACCACTGCACTTACCCCTGCAGAAGGGCAAAAATGCCAGCAGGTGGATAGAGAGACTCTCTGGGTGCCGCATCAGTGCTCCTGTGCCACAAGCTGTCCTGTTGGTGCAGCAGAGACATGCTGGAGGCATTCTTGGGTTTACAGCCAATTGTAGCTGGCTTCCACCTGTTCTTTAGAGTCGGGAACACTGCAGGCCAAACCTAACTCCATTCAGCCCTATGGAGGGCTTTCAGGTTGCCACAGTGTTTTTTTTATTTTTGGCTGCACCCCTGCACTGCCTGAAAGCCCTCCAGAGGCAGCTCCAGAGGCAGCTCCACCACTGCACTGCATCACTGCCTCCAGAGGCAGTGATGCAGTGCAGTGGTGGAGCTGCCCCCAGCTGAGGCACTCTCTGAATTGGGCTGCTCATGTTTCCTTCCAATAATAGCCTCGAAAGCACAAGAGAGATCCTTGCAAGCCACAAAAACCAACTTTAAAAATATGCAAACATTTATAAGTCACATGCTTTGAAATAATACTGATCCTTGGCAGTCCCAATCTGCTCTTCTGTCAAAATGTAATTATCTACAAAATGTAATTATCAAAATGTAATTGTCTATCCTTTCCTGCAGTTTAAGAAGATTCTTTGTAAAAAGTTTGACTGAAGTATCAAATAAATACACATGTCTGCCTGATCTTGTGCAGTTGATGGCAGGGGCGTACCACCCACAAGGACAGGGGGTCAAATGACCCTGGGTGCACCAGCAGGGGGGGCACAAAATTGCCCCCCACCCACCTGATCCCTCACGCCGACCCGGCTCAGAAGTGTTGGATCGGTGCAAGAGAGGCAAAAAAGGCAAACTCTATGCTGGGGATCATTAGAAAAGGAATTGATAATAAAACTGCAAAGATTGTCATGCCCTTATATAAAGCAGTGGTGCGACCGCACTTGGAGTATTGTGTCCAGTTCTGGTCGCCGCATCTCAAAAAGGATATTGAGGAGATAGAAAAAGTGCAGAGAAGGGCAACAAGGATGATTGAGGGACTGGAGCACCTTCCCTATGAGGAGAGGCTGCAGCATTTGGGACTCTTTAGTTTGGAGAGGAGACGACTGAAGGGGGATATGATTGAAGTCTATAAAATTATGCATGGGGTAGAAAATGTTGACAGAGAGAAATTTTTCTCTCTTTCTCACAATACTAGAACCAGGGGGCATTCATTGAAAATGCTGGGGGGAAGAATTAGGACTAATAAAAGGAAACACTTCTTCACGCAACGTGTGATTGGTGTTTGGAATATGCTGCCACAGGAGGTGGTGATGGCCACTAACCTGGATAGCTTTAAAAGGGGCTTGGACAGATTTATGGAGGAGAAGTCGATTTATGGCTACCAATCTTGATCCTCTTTGATCTGAGATTGCAAATGCCTTAACAGACCATGGTGATCGGGAGCAACAGCCGCATAAGGCCATTGCTTTCACATCCTGCATGTGAGCTCCCAGGGGCACCTGGTGGGCCACTGCGAGTAGCAGAGAGCTGGACTAGATGGACTCTGGTCTGATCCCGCTGGCTTGTTCTTATGTTCTTATGTTCTTAGAGGCACTTAAAGACAAGCCGCAGCACCTGTCTGAGCCACCTTCTTCCCTCCCGAGGCCCTCGAGGGCAGGACTAGGGGGCAGGGGCAGCTCAGATGGGCACTGTGGCAGCAGGCCTGCTCCTGGACCACCTGCCATGGTGCCCTGCTTCCCGCCTCCCTGCAGGCTGGCTTCTGCCCTCCCCAGGGCCTGGGGAGGGCAGGAGGCAGCCTGCAGGGAGGTGGGGGTGGATCAGACGGGCACCGTGGCAGCAGGTTAGCCCAGGAACCAGCCTGCCGCTGCAGTGCATGTCCAAGCTTCCCCCACCCCTGAGCATGGGGGGAGGGTGGGGTGCACCTGGAGCAGGTGTTGTCCCCAGGTGCCATTTCCCCCAATATGCCTCTGGTTGATGGGCAGCAGATCTTCATCTCAGGAGTTCGATTATTCTAAAAGTGGCAGTTCTGAAAGTTTACACTGCTCCATTTCTTCCAGCACCATCCTCCCAACAGTATTCAGTAAAGACAGCACCATGCACGGGGTTCTCATGAATATCCAAATTGAGGCTGGGCAGGGTTCACCATTTTCAAAGATCCAAAAGGCAACAACACTGGGATAAGGAACAGGAGCTCTTCCCACACTTGATATGGCATGGGTACACTGAATATAGAGGTATCAGATTAAGGCAGTGGAGGCTCCATTGGCTTTCATGAGATGTTCGTCCCATTTTCTTGTACCTAACAAAGCCTAGTGTTATCTGGATTTGCTGAATGAATTCTTCCTGACAGTTATATCCCAGGAAAAATCTAGGATTAGGGTTCTCAGTTGCCTGGTTCAGCACTTTAACTCCTGCAATTGGTCTGCCAGCCTTCAGATGGGGCTTGGAGAATCTTCCATGATGACAGCTTTCAAACTATAATGATTACTGCTTGGGAGCATGGACTCTATAGAATTAGGTGAAGACATTGATGTATAGTCCCAAAACCCCAGGCTCCATCCCAAAATCTTCAGGAATTTCCCAGTTCAGAGTTGGCTATGTACTGATTCCATTACAAGCACTGCCAATAAGCTCTATGCTTCATAAATTTCACCTAGGCTGTAGTCCCAGCAAGTAACCTCTCAGATTAAATGGTCAATATTTGGCCACTAAGCCTTAGCAGATCCTCTCTTCGGTCTTCCTCCTCTTTTTGAACAAGTATCTGGAACAGACTTTGTTAGGTTCCTGTTCATTTCTCCAACTTTGCTACCTTTTGGATGTTTGGCACCCTGCGTATCATTGACTAAGTTAGTTGCTTCTGTCCCATCTGACGCCAGACTGCTGCTTCAATCATTTGACCCTTCCTTGACTTGATCTGTGCTATTTAGGGATGTGTGCCAAGAAAAAAAATGTTATAATTTCAGAACCTGGATGGAGGATGACTTTACCATGACTTCTGGTTTTCAGGTGGGACATTACCATTTCAAGATTCAAATACGTGAGGGGGGGGTTAGGATCTAGATTTTCAATAGGTAGTCAATTTGAGGGTCTGTGGCAGCCATTTTTAAAGTTAGTGGCACCAAATTTGCAAATAATATAGTCCTCACTCTAGTCTAAAGATAGAAAGTTTAGTCCAGTTCTACAGGCTCACAAGCAAGGTGTCCCTAGCTGTCCTGCTTCCAGAGAAAAAATCCCAATACTCCCAAATGAGGGAGAGAAGGAGAAGGAACTGGCCAGAACCACAGCTCTGCCATTCTACCCTGCCCTTCCACCTTCATAAGATATTTGGGGGACAAGGACTGAACCGGTTGTTTTTCAACCGAATCACACCCAAATTGCAGAGGTGTTAATACTACCCACTCACCTACTTCCAAGCAAATTGTATGGGTCCCCAAACAAGGTGTCTCCAGTCATCCTATCTGCAGAGAAAGAAAGGGCCAAATCCCACAAAAGGAGGAATGGATAAAGACTGACAACTCTGCCAGACCTTGTGCCTGGCTTTCATAAGCCAGGAGTTGCCTTTACTGGGACACTACCTCAGAAATTCAGAGAACTGAACAAAAGCAAAAGCCAAACACACACACAAATTCCATTTTTGAGGGGCGGGGAGGTGTTGTTTATAATGCCTAAGAATCCCAGATTCATGTAAGCATTGTGGAAAATCATGATAATAACCCAAAATAGCTATTTTCAGATGTATTTTCAGCTTGGGAATTTCCGAATGCACATCTCAGTGCTATTTGCCTGACTTTACTTTACCAGTTCCCGCTGAACCACAAAACCTGACTTCTATTTCCAAGCACCCACATGACTCTGAGAGTCGCCATTAAAACTCATGATGCTGTTACTGCTCTCACTTTTTTTTTCTTGGTCTGTCTTTGCATACCTTTAATTTGCCATAATAATCACTCTTTATTAACATTATTAACATGCCCACTTCTTATAACATACCATCAATACCATCAGTTTGCCACATTCATTTTTCACTGTCTTTTACCAAATGGAGACACACATTTTTAAAAACATCTATTAGTTTTAATAGCAAATATTTTTCAACATTTTAACTTACTTTATAAAGAAACATTCTCATTTTTTGCATGGTTTGAAGTTATGTCATTGAGTTTTTGATGCATCTACAAACAGGTTACCTGTACAATCCTAACCAGAATTTCATCCTACTGAGACCACCTATTTCAATCATCTTAGAAGGGTATAACTCTGCTAAGGCTTACTTTGCAAGTTGTACATCCTTACATGCAGCATTTCATGAAGGCCAACCAACTGCACTCAACAGTGTAACTTGATATAACCTTCATAATGGTGTGAGCAACTCAAACAACTCTTTTCCCCCAAACACCTCCATTATATTCAATCAGGGGTAGGGAACCTGCGGCTCTCCAGATGTTCAGGAACTACAATTCCCATCAGCCTCTGTCAGCATGGCCAATTGGCCATGCTAGTAGGGGCTGATGGGAATTGTAGTTCCTGAACATCTGGAGAGCCGCAGGTTCCCTACCCCTGCAATAGATGAACCCATTAACCTTTTCCTTCATAATACAAATAGAAAGAAAGAAAAAACAATAATTTCATATCATCAAAGGCATATTGCTTCCTTACTATACCTGTGGATCAAAAAGGAAGTAAGGACGTCCACTTCGCAACTGAAGTGCAATATATTCCTCTTGATTCCCAGGTGACACAGACAAAAGAATCAGGCCATCAGGCTCTGTAGTTCTAAAGCTCACTTTAATACCTGGTTGGAAATCAAAAGTAGATATTTACCTCTCACTTTTTCATGCATCTGTCATACAAACAAGTCTGACTGCTCAGAAATAGAAAAACAGACCAAGCAAAAATGCAAAAGAACTATCATTATGCAAACTCAACAGTCATAATCTAAAATACATGGTGGTTGTAAATATGTGGCAAGAATCATACAGTTGCAGAACATGGTCTGTCTTGCTCAGGCTGTAAAAGGGAAGTGGGTGGGAAGACAGTATGATATAATCCAATCTCGTCAGATCTTAGAAGCTAAGCATGGTCAGTACTTTGATGGGAAGCCACCAAGGGCAGCTCTGAAGAGGTAAGCAATGGGAAACCAACTCTGCTTCCCACTCCCTTGAAAGCCCTTGCTGGGGTTGCCATGTCAGTTGCTACTTGATGGCACTTATGTGAATATGTAAAGCCTACTTAAAGACTGAATGGACATGGGGACATAAATCTCTACACTGGTACCCGATGGTGTCAGCCAATTTTGCTAACTTCCAGATGGGCCTAGAGTTCTCCTGGAATTACAACTCGTTTCCAAACTACAGAGATCAGTTCCTCAGAAAGAAATGGTGGGGGGGGGGTTGCTGGGGGGGGTTGCTGGGCGGGGGTCTTTATAAAACCAAATAGTTGCTGCAGTTCCTCCCCTCCCTAAGCTCCACTCTCCCAAACCACCACTCCCAAATTTCCACGAATTTCTGAAGTCAGAGTTGACAACCCTACTGTTAGCCAACCCACTCTAACCACTACTTGAACTAGCCCCTCATCAGACAAGACTTGTAAAGGCCAAGGGATCAGTCTTATTTAAGTTTTGAAAATATTCATAGAGACTTCCCCCCCAGAGGGCATTTCTGCTGGATTATTGTGTTGTTCATTACACAACGGCCGTCAGGTTCTCAGTCTCTAACTTTTTGCTTTTGCATTAAAAATGTGGCAGGGAAGTGAACTTTGACATACTTGATGAGGCTGAGGTGACATGTTTCGTCTATGTTAACTCCTAGGGTTACTTTCAAAACTCCACATTGTTTCACACAAGGGTTCTTGATAATTATCTTGATATACATTGATATTCATGTCCTTGTGATTCCCCCTTCGCACAGAATAGGCGAATGTATTGGGTTTTATCCAGCTGTATCAAATGAATCAACTTCTTCATATTCATCTTAAAAATTAAAGGATCATAATTGCAGCACATATTCACAATATATAATGCAGCTAATTACCTCAAGCCACAAGCAGTATCCTTTGACCCACATACTTTAATCATGCCACAGGTTGTCACGCAGTGCAATACAATGTACTCACAAATATTAAGACATTCACTTGAGATAATGAACATCAATCATGCTATTGAAATGGCCGTTCAGAGTTATCTGACAATTGATTTTGAATAAACATGATGTGGGATGTAATCACAAGTGCTTTTATGTTACAGAGTCATTTCAGGTGGCTGGTAAGAGCCAAAAGGAAAAATGTAATTTAGAAAAAGGCAAAGAAACTTGCCCTGACTGAGGATAGCTTCATATTTATTTAATTCCTGATAATTTATTTGTTTATATGTGACAATGCTAACATTATAACAGTACAATACTATGCAGAGTTATTTTAGACAAAGCCATAAAATAAATAAGAAGCTCATAGAAACCTATAAAATAAAATCAACAAATTGAAAAAGCGAGTGACACTGAAAATAGCTACATCAGTTGTCTAACAGCCACATTCAGAAGAATTAAAAGCTTGGCAGTATTTATATTTATGTGTTTATGACATTATTGTGAGTGTGACATCACTGCACTGTCATACGTACATGAAACTTTGTGACATCAGTGCCAGGCAAAGAGTGATTGCATGTGAAGAAGAAGAAGAAGAAGAAGAAGAGGAGGAGGAGGAGGAGGAGGAGGAGGAGGAGGAGGAGGAGGAGTTTGGTTTTATATCTCCCCTTTCTCTCCTGTAAGGAGACTAAAAGGGTTTTACAATCTCCTTTCCCTTCCCACCCCCAACAAACAACCTGTGAGGTGTGTGGGACTGAGAGAGCTCCGAAGAACTGACTAGTCCAAGGTCACCCAGCTGGAATGTGTTGGAGTGCACAAGCTAATCTGGTTCACCAGATAAGCCTCCACAGCTCAAGCAGCAGAGCAAAGAATCAAACCCGGTTCTCCAGATTAGAGTGTACCTGCTCTTAACCACTACACCACACTGGCTCTCTGTATGTAAAAACCAATATGTGATTTCAAGGTGGCACCCTTCCACATTTGATGTTAACAATATTCTCACTAGTGGCATGTATTCAGTAAAGCCAAACTGAAAAAAGGGCTCTTCAAACTGTAGATGGTAATTAAAATCCTAAAAAAGCCCCCCAAATTGGCTTTTGCTTGGGATCATTTGAGATTGCTGGCTACAGTAGTGGAAAGGGAAGAAACTCCCTTTAAAAGAACTCCTCCCCACACACAAACAGACACACTTTGGCATATTTGCACCAAACTCTGAAATACTTTAAAGTTCAAATCCTACTCCCTTCAGCTCCATTATAGTCTATGGGGAATATTTCTGGGGACTGGGGTGGGGGGAACTGTGAACTGTGAAGGTCACCACTGGGTAGGTCACTATTCGAGTGTTGTTTTTAGCTTGTTTAAAGCTAAAAACAACACTCGAATAGTGACCTACCCAGTCCAACCCCTCCCACCACCCAAGTAGTTACAATAGCCGCAGCAACAGCTGAGTTGTGAGGCCAGGTGTTAATTGCAGAGCTGCCTTAAAGGGCCCTGTTCTACAATAAACAAAGAATACCTCCCTTCTTGCAGCCCGCAATTCCAGTGGTGTTGAGCAAAAGCAAGAGCAGGATCCAAGAAGGGGGGGGTTGCTGTTTCACATCCCTCACCCACTGGACACAGTCAAGAATAATTTCCCTCACTTGGCAAGGCTTCTCCCAGTTTAGCCACAGGCTTTATACAGGCCCACACATTCATTTGACAGGTACTTGTATTTCTGAACCAAGGTGAACCATATTTATGCAGACGTGGTCATACACAAATAAAAAGTGAGATTATTATTTTCAAGCCACAGTAGCCTCTCATAACCCACAAATTAAAGGCTAGCATGCATGCTACAGTTGGCACACAGAGGATTCTGAAACATTCTCTTTGTTGTGGTTACTTCAAGAAGCCACATGGATCACTCACATTTGTATCACCAGTAGACAATGGAAGAATTCCACATGGTCACTTGCTGTATGCGTTACAAGCATTGCATGGAGCTGACATCACATTCTGGCTGTCTCAACTGATGATTGTAATATGATTGTAAATGAGGTTCTTTGAATATTATTACAATGAATAAATAATTGTTAGAGTTAATTAATAAAAGAGACAGGTGATGCAAAAATGCTCCTTTCCAGGGCTGTTTTACTAGAGCCTCACGTTAGCATTTCTTAAATGTTGAAAGAAAATGAAAAGACCATACAGTGGGCTCCCTAGCATACTTTCCAATGGCTTGCTTTTCCAGTGAACATACGCAAGATTTCAGGCATATAAATTATTCTGTACTTTAAATCTTGTTCAGCTTTTTATGCCACTCTATGATAATCAAACAAAAATTTTTTTTCATGATTTGCAATGTAACTTGAAGAGGAAAGTCTATGTATTCCAGCTGTAATACACAGCTGAAGAGGAACAAAGTTGCTCTCAGGAACAGAGAACTGTTGAGAAGCCATCCGTAGTCTAAACACAAAGAAAGAATAAACAGCCTCGCCTTTATCTTCAACGTAGGACAACAGCATTTTCCTACTTTGTTTTAATTTTATTTCAAAAATTGAGGGAGAAATATTTCATTACTGCCACTGTAAAATTTTGCAGTTCTACATTATTCTAAGGGCCTTTCATCACTCACAGGGTGACAGCATCTTTCAAGTATTTCTCTAAATCATCTCTGTGTTGTGCATTCTGATTGCATCTGAAAGAAATGCAACCAACTGATAAACCAAAAAGCTAACTAGATAAATCTGAAAGGGATAGATGATGAACAAATTCTGTTGTGATAGATGACGAACAAATAAAAGAATTAACAATAGTATTCTTCACATCCTAACTTATTAGATCATGGAAATCATCTTGATTTAGATTCAGTAACTTTTTCCTGTGTTGACTGGGCTAATCTGATACCTGTTTTATTTTTTTTTATTTTTGCCACCCCTATTATACCCACTAGTGGTAAAACAAACAGGACATTTTAGCTTTAATCTTCTTACTACATAACCCAAATAACTTCAGTCATGTTTGCATTAATGTTGCATTAATCATGTTGTTGCGTATTAATGAGTTTTCAGGCTATGCTAATTACTGTCATAGATTCTGCAGCAGCCCATTAAATATACAAATTACAGAATTAAAGAGCCAGAGCTCTTCATGATTAATCTTTAAATGGAGAAAAACTAATGATGTCTGTACAAAGTTTCTCTCTACTTTTGGCTGACTGGGCCCAATGAACAATCAATTAGAGTATTGGAGGAATGAAAAACCCTTATAGATACCATACTTCTTTTTCTTGTAATTTGAAAGAGATATGTGGATAAAACCATTTTAGATTTTCTATTCTATGAACATTTATAATATTTTCTGATCTTTTAGACTTTCTTAAGTGTCTACAGGCTTACATTCATTATTATGTACCCACTGGAAGCAGCTGCCTCTGCGTGAATATAGTAAATCAATCTTCTCTTTTTAGCAAGGACACCAGCCCTGTTGCTCTCTAGTTAGGAAGATTTACAGCAAACCTTGGTGAAAACAAAGGCAAGATAAGTTTAGAGTCATTTGATAAGATTTGATGTATTAGAGGCACTTTCCCCTCCTTGCTTCTGAATGATGTTTTGTTTAGGGAAAGAACAATGGCTAGTGGTTAGGGATTGTAAATTAAGAGAGATGGATTCTGCACTAAGTTCTGCCACAGACACAGCACAGAACATTAGTCAAGTCATTTAACTTCTCCTGGCCTAATTTCATGGCCCATTTGTAATGTGGAGGTGGGTCCTCTTCATGCATCTTGTACACAACATATTATTAGCAACAATAATGCAGAGAATTTTTATATTTCATAAAAATGGTTTCATCCTAATTTAATCCAGAGTGTGCGGCCCCATTACAATTTTACTTACCTTTAGAGATGTGAATAATATTGGTGCCTAGAGTAGGTGGCAACTAGACAGCACTATTGGGATAACTTTTCCAGCTCAAACTCAAATTATTGGACGTACGTATTTATCTATGAATGTATATGTAAGGATGGGTGGATGCATGGATTTTGACAAATAAAGTAATACATACATACCTGCTGGCTCAGTTTCGCACACAGCCAATAATAGTACCGTGTAAGAATTATTCACAATGGGCAGCCCAAATCAGATGGAAGGCGCTGAATGGCCATAGGAAGCAGCTCGAGCTCATGCCGCCACATTTGCCCTCCCCACTAGCATAAGTGGAACTTACCCCGGCTGGGTGGGAAAACAGGGAGGCAACCCCACTTCTGGCTATCACTTTCAGAGTTGTGTTGGCTTAATTTGTAGACTAACCCAACTTGGTAATGTTCTGGGGGCATTGCTGGAGCCTTTATCGCCAGGAACACCAATGGTGTAACTTTGTTTTCCCCTTTAATTGTGGGGGGCTTTTGTTTTTTCTGCCTCCCCATGCCACTGGGAAGCCCTCTGGAGGCTTCACGGTGGCACAACAACCATGCCACCTCCTGGATCTAGATTGCTCTCTATGTGCATCTTCACCTTACCATGTCAGTTCCATGGCAGAAAATGAGAAAATGCCACAATAACCATGACAAGGTGGTCATGGCAGCTCAGGGCCATAAATGGAGTTACAGGACCGGTGTTTCAGTGCAGCTGCACAAAAATGGATGTTACTAGTAGTACATCAAAGGCTGACCTAAACTGAATTCTGCTAATATCATCAGCAAGCTAACAATGGCCTTACTACTGAATCATATGATGTGTTGTCAGCATTCTTGAGCACCTTAGATTGAGATGATGGCATGATTTTCAAGGACAGCATAAATCCTATTTAAGACCAAGACTCCAGTATTTTTGTTACCTCTAAAATTTTATTCAGCATTGTATTTCACTTCACCTAAATTTTGGTTTAGCTAGCAAAATGTATAAAAGCAATATCAGAATTGGATCATGACAATTTGGCACAGCTTTCAGTTCTTCCCAATGATTTGCAACTACTCTCCCCACCACAATTCTGATATTTAAATTTCCATTGATCAAATACTACAAAAAAGTATTAGTGTCAAGATAGTCTTTGTTCTATGAGTTTTTAATGCCCCCATATGTTCCTACACATGGGAGGAGCATCTGTGCATCAGGAAAACCCAGGCTACAAAGAACCTTGATGTAGATTTATATATAATCACATAACTACTGCCCTTGTGCAGTTTTTCTTTGAGACATTTGAATGCATCTGCACAGAAAACACAAAGGAACTGAACAGTGATCTATATAAAACGTACATAACTTATAAATAAAAATTGTAACAATAGAGGGTTCTCAATCCATCAGTTCCACTTATGACCAGATCAGACACAACTGCACAATCTGGGAAGAAATTCTAATGAGGATTCATCCTCACTTGGCCCTTGATCTGGGGAATAATTTAGGACCATACTGCCTGTAACACTGACATTAATTTGATTAAAACTGCAGATATTTAATATGGTCCTAAGAAGGAGCAGGGAGAGGGAGGGAATGGCATGGTCTGGACTGAGGTCACAGCATATAGAACAGGTTAGCTGCTCTCTAGAAATCATCGCTTCAGACTGCCTTAAAGTTGGGTGCAAAAAAAGACAGACACAGGGGGTTAGTTTGTGTAATAGAGAAATGGCTCATGGAAGATTTTTTTTTTTTAAAAAAAGTTGTCCTTGCTCTTCAGCTCCAAAACTACACTACACACACTCCTATTCATTACAGGCCAAATGACATATCTGAAGTTCCAGTCAAGGAACTTGAATAATATTTAGTTTTATCCTAACTTATATGAGAACTTGTGATTTTATATATAAGAACTTGTGATGATCTTATTTCTGTGTAAATCTGTCCTCCTAACTCTTCAGAAATAGATCAGGTTTAAATTAAAATAAAATAATTAACAGCAGTTACTGTTACATAATCTCTCCATACTTAAGATAATAGTTCACCCATTCTCACTGCAGTGTAGCAGCTTGCTTTGTTTTTGCAAGAAAGAATGGAGGCCAAAACATATGTTAACTGTGACATTGGTTGGTTCATGAATGCCCAACCCAACTTTTCAGTCACACAATCATATAGGGACTAACCTTTAAAAATCTCTCCATTACTTCATGTGGCTTCAGAAACACCAAGGGAAGGAGGGGCTTCAGGCATTCATCCTGTGCTGTTTTTGCCAGAAGTCCCTCCTTCCCTCTTGATGAGTTTTGAGCTGTGAAGAGAGATGGAAAAGTTTTTAAAGGTTAGTTCTCATGAAAACATTTAAGTGACAATCAGGCTAGGCACAAGACTGTAGCCAGTCTTGTGTCATATGTAATGCGTATTTTGGCCCTGAGGAAATCCCTGTC
This sequence comes from Sphaerodactylus townsendi, assembly GCF_021028975.2. Lineage (NCBI taxonomy): Eukaryota > Metazoa > Chordata > Lepidosauria > Squamata > Sphaerodactylidae > Sphaerodactylus > Sphaerodactylus townsendi. Next base: position 58,640,257 of record NC_059425.1, read on the forward strand.
TTGACTCAACTTCTTTGTTCCCCCTAAGATTTTATTAAAGATTTGCTGTGCTATTGTGGTGGCTCTCTTCTTTGCTAAAATGTGGAGGAGGCTCATGGATGGTAGGAGACTCTTGACTGCCTTTAGCATGACATTAAGGCACAAATGTAAGAAATTCCTTTAGGGAACCGTGAGCAACAGAAACTGTGTTGTATATATATGAGAAGAGTTATTTTTTTTCAGCTTTTCGTTTATACCCCATGAATAAACAAACATGAGATTTCAATGTGAGATCAGGGATATTATTCCGGGATAACAGATCATATAAACAAGCTTTTAATGAAAAAGACATGCAGAATAACTGTTACAAAGATTAAAATAAAACATTTGTCTCATCCATCATATTTCATAGAGGTTTAAACTGTAAAACACTTAAAACATTTTGACATCATCCCAGAAACTAATTGGAGACCTATGATTTTCATTGTTGTGTTCACCATAAACCTGTATTTAATATTAGCTTCTGTAGTACAAACATTGCACAGGCAAAAAGTAATTAAACCAATCAAGGGGAAAGACCATGACTAGAGCTGGGTAAAATAGAAATACATCAAAATTAAAGTCAGTTTAATGATCTGAAACCCAGCAAATTTAGACAACAAGTACTCCAGCCAAGGCAGAATCTGAGTGTATAAGATTAGGAGAGTTGAAGGCACACAATAAAGTAGGAATTCTGCACTAAGGGTGGCTACTTATTGATTAGGCTAAGCACATAATGAATAAAAGATTAGAAGTGATCTGAGACAGATAATAGGCGGTAGTTGACGTGTCAAATGAAGAGGAGACAGAAACCATTGGGTACAAGAAATATTCACTAAAGTAGTTTCCAGATTTCCCTACCAGTTTGTAAATAAACCTTTCTTGCTGCCATTGGTTTTCCTTCGTCCTCATTATACCATATTTGAGGAAGGGAAATAGCTGAGTACAGCCCATAAAACAACAACAGCAACTTCAAAAGCATTCTATGGTACCACAAATACTAAATTATTTTGCCCATCAAAAATACATCTAAAATAAATTATTCTGCTTGATGTGGCCCTTCTATTGATTAAAGAGGAAATATAACCACAGGTTAGCAAAAGGAAGTCAGAAAAGTTGTTAGATCAGGCTACAATAAGTAAAGACAAAGGCTCAGAAAAAAAATCAAGTCAGAAACTTGATAGGGATTGCAAGTCATGGCAAAAGTGCATGATCAAGCTATATCCAACTTAACCCAACTGTACAAAGTAGAACAACAAACTCAGCAACAAATCTACCAAATGTTAATGATTCAACCAAGGATGCAATAATTGCAAGTAAGAAATATACAATATTTCATCCGGTAGGGTTTGCAGTGCCATTCCTCCTAATTATTCTTGACACAGAGACCTTTTTCAGCAGAGACATAAAAACAGTTTGCTTCCTTCAGAACAAATAGACTCACCGAAGTTTGGGCAAATTTTTGAAAAACCTGGACTAAGATTATTGCCATCTTTTCATGATTTTCCCCTAGATTGGTATATGACTAAAAAAATTTTTTTAAATGTTCAATATTAAATAAATACAGTTAACTATCTGATATGACTGGTATTCCATTTTAAGTAGGGGAAAACACAAGAACTTCATGGGGTGCTTGAAATACTGCGGGAACAATAAAAAGCCTGCATTTTTATAAAACTGTAGATAAAATAGGCTGATGTAATATCTTCAAGCAGAGATTACTTTAGACCTGGAGCACAGCTGACAGGCACTCAAGCCTCTGCCATCTACAGTGTGTTCATGGGAATAGCTAATGAAGTAGTACTTTTTGACGAAGCGGTAGATCACATAAGCAAATAGTAATATTGAAGTTGAACTGAACAGATATATAATGGAGGCCATAAAACTAAACCTTAAAAGCAGTTTATGTAGAATACCCCATGTCAGGGCCTAAATATGAACAGAGGACACTGGGATGCAGAGATCTAGGGGACACAGTTAACTCAGGTTGCAATTCTGTTACAATGAAGGAGAAGAGGGGAGAGATTTTTTTCATAATTCCTGAAGCAGTATATATATTGATAGGATGGCATTGTGGGAAGAGGGACATTATTACACTATTGTACACCCCTCCCCCCAAAAAAAACCCAATGCCCCTCTCTGTTGCCCTATGTGTCATCGGCTTATCTGAAAATCTGCCAGTCCCCTCTTGGGGTTTGGTACCAGACGTCATCCACCTAATTAATTAATTATGGAAAGGTTACTGCTGCTACTGTTTTCATTGTATTTACTGTTTTAATCTCAGCCTTCCTTTTTCTGACAGCCTCTTCCTGAGGAAATCCAGCCAAGTTAGAAAGTTGTGTGAAGGTAAGATAATAATAATTCAAAAATTCTGTGATGAAAATTTGGAGTCCTTACTTATTAATTGCAAACCCTTTTATTCCCCTCGAGAGATAAATTCAGTTCTGTTTTTTTTGGTTTATATTCATCCACAAGCATCTGTAAAAAAGGCATTAAGAACTCTAACCGATCAGATTATGGAGGCTGAAGCCAAATACCCTGATTCACTGGTTATTATTTTGGGAGATTTAAACAAAGCAAACTTAAGGGAAGACCTACCAAAATACTTTCAGCATGTCAACGCTGTCCCACAAGAGGCAAGAATATGTCTTTAGACCACTGCTTTATACAACACTGAAAGATGCTTATCGGTCTTTACTTCACGAGGCAGCTGTAGGCCAATTCTGGATTCATTGCACTTGATTCACTCTTGTACCTGCTTACAAACAAAGATTTAAAGCCACAAAACCAATAACTAAATCAGTGAGAACTTGGACTGGAAGAGGCAAAGTTAAAGCTGCAGGCTTGCCTTGACTGTACAGACTGGAATATTTTTAAAGACACCTCTGCAGATTTGGATGAACTCCACAGATACTGTAACATCATATGTCAGCTTACCTGTGAAGATCTTTGTATATACCGAATCCAGGAACTTGGCGTATATATAGTAACAATGTAAACCTTGGTTCATACAAGCTAAACTTAAGCAGTTCACGTCGATTTCCAAAGAAGAGGCCTACAGAAGTAGGGTGATAGAGATGCTGTACAATCAGTAGGCCAAGAAATGTAATTAACAAAGGAGATCAAGGAGCAGCAAAAAAGAAACTACTCCTGGAAAAGCTAAAAAATCAGTTTTCACCAAGCGGAACAGCAAACACATAGTGGAAAACTCTCAAAAATATCACCGGATTTACAGTAAAGCCACCCTTCCCAAGCTGGGAAAGGAAATCAGCAAATTGGCAAGACGACCTGAACGTGTTCTACTGTAGGCTTTGAGAAACAAATCTACAGCTCACCTTTTCTCCACAACCTCTATCTCAGATGCACCAACAATAGCCAAACTTCCTATAACTGAATCCCATTTCACCATTTGGGTTTACAACCCTGGTGATCTCTGTAGAAAAGGAAGTGCAAGATCTATTTCACAGACAGAAGCCTGGAAAAGCACCGAAGGCCCAGAACCAAGAGATCAACACCTTCTTGCCTAAAAGTCCTGTGCTGTCCAATTAGCCCCCATCTTCACTCCAAATCTTTTAACAAATCACCTAGAGATAATGTGCTATGTTCCTTCCTGCTTCCAAACGGCTCCACTATCGTCCCAGTGCCGAAGAAGCTCTTCCATCAAGGAAACTTGCTAACGATCATTACAGACCAGTTAGCTCTAACATCTGTAGTTATGAAAACTTTTGAAAGGCTAGTGATGTACCATTTGAAAGCACCATACACCGGATCCACTGTTGGACCCCTTGCAATTTGCATACCGAACTTGCAAATGGAGTATCGACAGATGATGCTGTTAATATGAAGCTTTGCACTATATCCTACAGCATCTTGAATGCGCCAAAGACCTATGCAAGGGTCCTCTTTTTGCTGTTGACTTTAGTTCAGGCATTCAATACCCCTATCAGATCGGACATTCTTCTAACCAAACTAAATCAGCTAGCGAGGTACCTGAGCATATTTGTAAAGTGGATCACAAGCTTCCTAACAGATAGGAAACAGCAGGTGGAAGCTAGGAAAAATTACATCAGACACCTGTAAAATGAGCAACAGGGGCCCCTCCAAGGTACCAATGTGTACTTTCACCCACTTCTCTTCTCTCTGCTTATACCAATGACTGCATCTCCAAATGATCCATCTGTTAAAATACTGAAATTTGCAGATGATACAACAGTGATTGGTCTCATTCGAGACAACGATGAAACCGCATACAGGCGGAGGTTGAATTCAACTAGCCTCGGTGGTGCCACTGGAACAATCTAGAACTGAACACACTTAAAACCGTAGAAAATGGTGGTGGAATTTCTAGGGAAGAAACCCTCCCATCCTACCTCCTCTCACAATACCTAGACAAACACAGTATCAACAGTAGAGACCTTTAAATTTCTGGAGGCTCCACTCATATCTCATGACCTAAAATGGACACCTAATATCAAAAAATGTCATTAAAAAAAAGCAGCAACAACAAAGAATGTTCTTTCCTGGGCGCTTCAACTCAGGAAGCTCAAACTGCCCAAGGAGCTGCTGATACAGTTCTACATGAGGAATCATTGAGTCTGTCATCTGCACCCTCTATAACTGTGTGAGTTTGGTTCTTGCAACCCAACAAGGATGCGCAGCACAGACTCTCAGAGAATAACTCAGAACTGCAGAAAAAAACAATTGCTGCTAACCTGCTCTTCCATTGAGAGGGACCTGTAGCCATACTGCACGGGTCAAAAAAAGGGCTTTAGTGAAAATATTTAATACTGACCCCTCGCATCCTGGACATAAACTGTTTCTAATCCTCTTACCCTCTAAACGTCGCTACAGAGCACATGCACACCAAGACAACTAGACATAAGAACAGTTTTTTTCCCGAATGCCACCATCACTCTATTAAACAAATAATTCCCTCGATAATGTCAAACTATTTATTATATATTTATTATATAATTACTGCACTACTTTTTTTCATCATTCCTATTACCCATCTCCTCCCAATTATGACTGTATGACTATAGCCTGTGCTGACATTTCATTTTATTTTATGATTTTACATTTTATGTTTTTATTACTATTGATTGTTTCCTGATTGCTTACTAGACCTATATGACAATCATTAAGTGCTGTACCTTATGATTCTTGACAAATGTATTTTCTTCTATGTACACTGAGAGCATATGCACCGGAGACAAATTCCTTGTGTGTCCAATCACACTTGGCCAATAAAGATTCTATTCTATTCTATTCTATTCTAATCAAGTGAGTTTAGTTGTGACCACCATCAGGCCTGGACAAGGCACACAATATGTAGGCCCAATCAACTGGCATGGTATTGTTATCTAAAAGGCACCACCATACCTGGGTAAGTCAACCAGATGAGTTGTACAGTGGCTACTGCATTACAGTGAAACACCAGGAAGTCACTTCCAGGCCTTAGTGAATCATGTATATGACGTAGTAGCACCACTGGCTGCTCTTAGGTCTGAACCTGAGGAGTTCTCCCCTGCAGTGTAGTGAGGATGGGAACAGGCATATATTGGGAAGCTGATACAGCTCTGGAAAGGGCCTTGCCACCCATTTCTTTTTACTGACAAAAACCAAGGAATTATTGCTGTGGTTGCCTTTCAGCCCTCACAATGGCCACTGAGATCTCAGGTGCTTTTCATATTTTTAGAGTTCATTTCTCTTCATACCTGAGATTTTCTCAGGTTTTTACAAAAATTTGTCTTGTCCGTTCATGTAGACCATGTTGAGAATTAGATATGATGATTTAATAAATTACACTGTTACCTTCTGAATAACATTGCCCATAAGATTTCTTGTGTTTTCTTTCCAGATTATATGCTAATACTTGCATTCTGAATGCTGTTATTTGTTTTGAATCAATATATAAGGCTATAGTAAATTAGCGTGCATTAAAGATCAAAGGGTCATGTCACATATCAATTCATCCTAAGGATATCAGAAAAGAACATAACAAAAGTCAAATACCTAAAATATAAATAAGCTTGATCCCACATAATTCAAGATATCAATATGTGAATAAATATTTTTAGGAAGTTAGTTTTCCATTCTATATTTGATTTTACAATAGAATACCAAAACTGTAGGGTAGAATAAAATGTAATCATGGGGTTAAAAAATTAAGGTAATAAATCATTAAAAGGAATATCCTATTGCAGAGTTAATGCTGAAATTTCGCCTAAAACATATTTATGTTGAACATTTCTCATCATAATTAGGTAAAGCCAGAGGTGTATCAGGAGAAATGGCACTCGGGAACAACACCTGTTCCAAGTGCCGCCCCCATGCTCCCCCATGCTCAGGGGTGGGGCGCATGGCAGGGGGAGGTGGCTTGGACAGGCTCCGCAGAGGCAGGCTAGCTCCTGGGCCAGCCTGCTGCCATGGAACCCATCCAAGCCACCACCACCCCGAGCCGCCCCTACCTCCCTGCAGGCCCTGGGGAGGGCAGAAGCCAGCCTACAGGGAGGTGGGGGGGCAAAACACTGGAGCAGGTGGCCCAGGAGCCGGCCTGCCCCTGCAGTGCCCTTCCAAGCTGCCCCCGAGGGCCTGGGGAGGGAAGGAGGCAGATTGAACAGGCGCCACGGCAGCAGGCCAGCTCTGTCTTCAGGCGCCTCCCCTGTGCTGACCCAGCTCTTCTGTGCTGGGTCAGAATGGGGGAGGAGGGGTGTAGGGGTGATTTTGCTCCCCCATTGTTGCACCCAGGGTCATTTGACTCCCCTGTCCCTTTTGGCAGTATGCCATTGGTAAAGCATACAATTCATTTCAAAAAGTTTTGATAAGTCCTGCAAAATTTCTCAAGGAAATAATGTGGAGCATCTGGTTGTCTCTGTAATTTGTTTAAAATGACATTTGAAACCAATGAGTGTGGGAGGCAAGGGACATCCTCCTAAGGCAAAAAATCCAAAGAATTTCAATAAGAGTAGAGACATATCTTGCATTAGACAATTTACAGACTTCCTTATACAATCTAATCTACAAGTCCATGATCTAGTCTACTTAAATTCACTGTACTAAACAATCTGTGTCAATCTGTGTCACATAGCCACAAAACTCAATTTGGTGGTTATTTCATTTTCATTGTAATCATCATCTTCTATTATTATTATTATTATTATTATTATTATTATTATTATTATTATTATTATTATTAAACTTTTATACCGCTCACCCCCAAGGGCTCTGAGCAGTGTACAGCAGAGGGAACATACATAAGTAGCAAATAGAAACTCTCATAATATCAAATCCAAATATAATATAAATATAGGCTCTATAGCATTAAAATAATTAAAACCAATGTAGATACAGCATACCAAATATATAGCGTCCAGACAATTTAAAAAAACCATCTCGAGAGGAAGACGGAGGGGCCCATAGATGTAATAAGGGTCACAGAAGTTAAAAGAGGGAGGGAGGGGGCGCCATCAGCGGCCAGCTTCTCCAATGACATGTTTTTGTCATTTATAAAATTATAACCCATACCATATTCAAATGAAATTCAGTATTTTGAAGATCTGGAGAAAACAAGATTAATACCCCATTTTTCTGACCTTATCGGGGCTAACAAATTAAAAGCATACAAATTAAAATCACAAAAACGATTAAAACTAGAAGTGTGCACCTTTTTTCAGTATTTTGCCAGTTTGGGTTTAATAGTCTGAGAAATATTCAAAAACATTTTTAAAAGCTGAACATTTTCAGGTTTATTAAACCTGAACCCAAAAAAATTCCTGTTGGCTCCCAGCTCCATGTGAACATAAGAACATAAGAACAAGGCTGCTGGATCAAACCAGAGTCCATCTAGTCCAGCTCTCTGCTACTCGCAGTGGTCACCAGGTGCCTTTGGGAGCTCACATGCAGGATGTGAAAGCAATGGCCTTCTGTGGCTGTTGCTCCCGATCACCTGGTCTGTTAAGGCATTTGCAATCTCAGATCAAAGAGGATCAAGATTGGTAGCCATAGATCGACTTCTCCTCCATAAATCTGTCCAAGCCCCTTTTAAAGCTATCCAGGTTAGTGGCCATCACCACCTCCTGTGGCAGCATATTCTAAACACCAATCACACGTTGTGTGAAGAAGTGTTTCCTTTTATTAGTCCTAATTCTTACCCCCAGCATTTTCAATAAAAGCCCCCCTGGTTCTAGTATTGTGAGAAAGAGAGAAAAATGTCTCTCTGTCAACATTTTCTACCCCATGCATAATTTTATAGACTTCAATCATATCCCCCCTCAGACGTCTCCTCTCCAAACTAAAGAGTCCCAAACATTGCAGCCTCTCCTCATAAGGAAGGTGCTCCAGTCCCTCAATCATCCTTGTTGCCCTTCTCTGCACTTTTTCTATCTCCTCAATATCCTTTTTGAGATGCGGCGACCAGAACTGGACACAGTACTCCAAGTGCGGTCGCACCACAGCTTTATATAAGGGCATGACAATCTTTGCAGTTTTATTATCAATTCCTTTCCTAATTATCCCCAGCATAGAGTTTGCCTTTTTCACAGCTGCCATGCATTGAGTTGACATTCCCATGGAACTATCAACTAAGATGCCCCCATCCCTTTCCTGGTCTGTGACTGATAGCACTGACCCCTGTAGCGTGTATGTGAAGTTTGGATTTTTTGCCCCTATGTGCATCACTTTACATTTTGCTACATTGAACTGCATTTGCCATTTCTTAGCCCACTCACCTAATTTATCAAGGCCAGCTTGGAACTCTTCGCAATCCTTTGTGGTTCTCACCACCCTACATAATTTGGTATCATCTGCAAACTTGGCCACCACGCTACCCACCCCTACTTCCAGGTCATTTATGAATAGGTTAAAGAGCACTGGTCCCAAAACGGATCCTTGGGGGACACCACTCCCGACATCTCTCCATTGTGAGAATTTCCCATTTACACCCACTGTTTGCTTCCTGTTTCTCAACCAGTTTTTAATCCATAGGAGGACTTCCCCTCTTATTCCTTGATTGGTGAGTTTTCTCAATAGTCTCTGGTGAGGAACTCTGTCAAAAGCCTTTTGGAAATCCAAGTGGACAATGTCCACTGGTTCCCCCTTATCCACATGCCTGTTTATACCCTCAAAGAACTCTAGTAAATTTGTAAGACAGGATTTGCCTCTGCAAAAGCCATGCTGACTCTTCCTCAGCAGGTCTTGCTTTTCTACATGTTTTATAATTTTATCTTTAATGATAGGTTCTACTAATTTACCAGGAACAGATGTCAAACTGACTGGCCTGTAATTTCCTGGGTCCCCCCTAGATCCTTTCTTAAAAATTGGTGTGACATTGGCCGTCTCCAGTCTTCAGGGATGGAGCCTTATTTCAGGAATAAGTTGCATATTAAAGTGAATAGATCAGCAATTTCATGCTTGAGCTCTTTAAGAACTCTTGGGTGAATGCAATCTGGGCCAGGGGATTTGGTAGCATTTAGTGGAGCTAGGAAGTAGCAGGCACAGGACTGAACCCTGGACATCGTGAGCTCAGCATTCAGTTCTGCAGAACTTCTCAGCTCAATATAGGCTGCCTTCAAGCTCCTGGAGTCCAGTGTTCAGCTATGTGTTGCTTCTACAGGTAAGGCAGAGGGAGGAGGGACAAGAGTTTCTCCATATTTTTTGTCTTTAATGGCAGTGGGGCATAAGCAGGATATTTTTCAGCATTTTTAAGGATTCCCTTTTTGGCTCCCTCATATAGCCAAAAATAAACCTCCCAAAAAGCCAAAAAAAAATCAGGCTTATTTTTCAGTTTGGCTTTGTTGCCCTACCCTTCATACCCTGACATTGTTGAAATATGGATTTCATATGATTTCCATGCAATATGTACTGGCAAATGCCAACTGCCATATACTTGTGTGTGCGTAGCAGAATGTCCAGATATTAATACAAGCCAAAATGTGCAAAAAGGTCTGTTAGCAAAAAGAGATTATTAAAAGGGTTAATGTAGTCAGCTGAGACTGGAAGCCCCATGGACATGCATCTTGATTACCACACCCTGCCAAAGAAGTTCGCTAACACAAGGAACCTAGAGAACTCCCTGATACCAGATTATGCATTTCCTCTGCCTTTTAGAACCATTTCCTTAACAATCGTTCCCTCCCTTATCCACTCAAAGCCTCAGCAAAATTTGAACACCTGGGCAGAGACTTCAAGAAGTAACTCTGTATAAGTCATTCAAGACTAACCCTGATATAATCACAAGACAATTGGCTCTGCTGTCCCACCATTTAGAAGACAATAGATGAGCTACTAATTAGCTCAGCCCAGCAATCCCAGCATGGAAAACCCAAAGATTCAGGAAACAAAACTTACTTTCTCCAGCCCCAAACTGCGCAAAGGGGTATAAAAGTACTGTTCACCCCAGACTCAGGGCTCTTTACTAGCAGAACCTCTCTTGGTCAAGTTGGTTTGAGACACGATATCATCCTTCGCTTGGATTCACATGCTGGCCATTTGAATCCTTGGCTTCTCTAAGAACTTCTCTGCAGAACCTAGGTAATGTATAAGTCCCCTGCTTCCCTTCCCAATCTATCATCCAAACCTACTTTCCAAAACATAACAAAATAGTCTTTACCTGCACATGTTAACAAAAATGGACAGATGAGTGCCTCTGAGGATAGACCCATGACTGTTTCCTGAGTTGCTACCTGCCTAATCTCAGAAAATGGGGGCAACCAAAGCTGGGTCTTGGAAGATGGCTATAGCAGTTATATATGTTCATAAGGAAGGAAGTGGTCCTTCAACAATGCTGATCCTTCCATTCAGCCTGCCAATAGATTGGAAGCTACTGTAGTTGGGCCAGGACAGGCATGATATGATCCCTGTGTCCTACTCCAGTCAACATCCTTCCTGTAGCATTCTATACCAACTGAAGTTTTCATGAGCAGCTCCATGTAGAGTCTGTTGCAATAACCTAACCTAGGGCATACACCACAATGGCCAGATCTTCTCTACCCATGGAAGGCTGCAGGTGGATAACAAGCTGAAGTTTCTAAAAGGCACTCCTGACTCCAGCTGCCACCTGTTTTATTATAGTTCGAAGAGTGATCCCAAACAATGGATCAGTTCCTTCAAGAGAGTGTAACCCCATCCAGATATCTTGGCCCAATCAGACTTTTTGCTCACCAATAGGTATTCCATCTTCAGTCTATTAGGTCATATCCTAGCCTTCCTGGATCAACTGGAAATAAGAGATAGAGCTGACTTGCATCCACATATTAGAAGCCCAACCCAATCCAAATTTCTGAATGACCAGAGGTTGCATGTGCATGTTGAAAAGCATAGGTTTCAAAATAGAGCCTTGTAGGATGCCAGGGGGCTGAGCAGCCAGTCCCCCAGCATCAGCTTCTAAAACCCACCCTCCAAGCAGGATGTATTTGCACTATATATGCCAATAAAGAAAAGCAGTGTTTAACATGTAGAAGCTTAATGTTACTAAACTGTTGTGATTTTTTTCACACTGATCTGTATAATACAAAACTGCCACAGCTAAATCCTGACTGATCATTTTGACAAAAATAGCATTGTTCATTCTATGATATGATAGATTTTAGGCCGTAAGTACTTAAAACTAATAAGGACAACAAATTTAATCCCCCCATCACTACTTTAAACGTTGGCAATCACTCAGTTGATAAGACTCATGATAGTTAGACAAGATATTAATTTGATCTTTCTGAAAGATCAATTAGAAGATGAAACATGCCCTGATAATATTCATAGGAACATTTCCTGATGATATTCATGAGAGACAATTGGAATCAATGGATGTCTTTGCTTACATGTTTGTTCAATATTCTACTTGGTAGTTCCATCATGACTCCCCCTTGTAAAAACTGCAAGGCGGGAATAAGAAAACCACAACTTGTAAGCAGTACAAAAAGCTGGCAGCATTTTAAAAAGTCAGAAGAATTGGTGTATAATTATTTAACTTCTAAATGTAACAGAGGTAATGTGGTGCAGCACACAGACAAGGAAAGACTAGATTTAAATCCTCATTCAAGCACAAAAACTGGCCAGGTGACTTTGGGACAAAGACTGTTTCAACTTCATCTACCTTATAGGATTGTTGTAAGAATAAAATGATGTAATCTCCAAGTATGCTGTTGTTTGCTTCATTGAACATAAGAGGGATGTAATCAACAAAACTCATCACATAAAGCTGCATAACAGAATCCTATAACACAGAAATAGGGAGGTAGATTATTTTAACTGCAACTATTATTATTTAGAGATGTGCTCTGCAATTCATTAATTATTTAACTGACAAATTCATACCAAACTCAGTACTTGTTGCTCAGGTGAATGTTAGCAGACATAATCCTGTGTGTTTAGGCAGTCCAGTCTCACATTAAAGCACTGGATATTTGTTTTGTTTTCGCTGTCTACACACTTTATAACTGCAGTCACTTTCAGCAACTACAGTGCTGACCCTTCATTGGCTGGGAACAATGGTATCATCTTGCTCCTTATCTTTCATGGGGCAGAGTCAGTAAAAACCTACAGCCATGGAGCGGCAGTGGTTCAGTGATAAAAAACAATAATTACTTGAATATCCTAGTTTCAATTCTTCTTTTTTCAGCTCAGCTCTCAGGTAACAGCTTTTAGGAAACATCCTACTCTTTCCAAACCCCTGGTAAATATTGTCAGAGCAGACAATACTGAGCTAGATGGACTGATGTTATGACTCAGTATAAGGCAGCTTCATATTTTATAGTATTAAAAAGGGTCTTATATGTAGTTTAGGAGCATTTATTTTTTTCAATTTAATCTTCAGGAGTTAATCCAGAAGCTAATCTTAGAATCATGCTGTGAATATTGTGCTCCCTACCAAAATCTAAAATGGCACCCAGTTGAATTACCTGTGTGCATGCAGCCAAGTGTGAGGTCAGTGCCCATCATAATTTTCTGCAATTTTTTTTGCTATCCCCCTAATATCATATTTGTGTACTCAAAAACCACTACAGAATGTTGATTGACTTCAACAAGAATGTCTCAGTTTGGCACTAGGCTTTGAAATTACTTTAGAAATGTATTTCAAGATCCATAATGTCCTGTCTAGCAGAACTACCAGTGGTACACACGAAAATTCATTCTTTACTATAGACTTGGCCATTTGTTAAAAGAAACAAAGACTAAATAGATCTTTTTATTTCAATGAAAAGGCAGAAAACGTAAATGCTTGATACAGATTTCAAAAAAGCTTGTGTCTCTGGTTAACAAAAACAGGCCTGTCTTAGAGGGAAAGTATTACCACAGTAATGCTGCCTGTTCAGGGTCAGCTTGGCATATTTGTAGCATAAGTCCCTCTTGTGCGTGTTATAAAATACCTTAAGATGTCTTGTTTGCAAAGCGGTACAATTCACTTTGTTATACTGGATCACTCCTCACTCTATCTTTAGGTTTCTTGGGATTAGGAAGGAGGAAGAAAGGAAATGTCTTATTTGAGAAGGAACTGTGAATTCATTTTATGTGCAAGGCCACAAGTCTTGCTAAAAAATGTTATAAGAAAAATGAAGGGAGGCTATCTAATAGTGTCATACATAAGGAAAGGTGGAAGAAAAGCAAAGTATGGACCAGAATGTTTTTCATAGAGGCTTGATTCTGATCCACAATCCTTAATTAAATGACTTACCTACATATCTGCTTAGGGAAAAGGCTTCATGTGCCCGGGACAGGGTTGCCATGTATGGCCAGAAGTCTTCTCCCCCTTCTGGTCCAAGCTCCTTTGACATTGAAAGCCTTCCCCATGAAGCAGAGGGGTATGTTATAGTACTGCACATAAAGCTTTGCTTACAACCTGAGTTTGATCCCAATGAAAGTCTGTTTCAGGTAGCCAGCTCAAGCTTGACTCAGCCTTCCATCCCTCTGAGGTTGTTAAAATGAATACCCAGCTTTCTGGGGGTAAAGGGTAGATAACTGGGGAAGGAAATACCAAACCACTCAGTAAACAGTTTTCTTAGTAAACATTGTGATGTGATGTCACCCCATGGGTGACCAAATTGGAACATAAATGGTACAGGTAGCAGAGGGTTGTGTGTGGAGAGGAACAGGAGGGCTATTGGCTTGAATACCCCATGGACAAAAAAATTGGAATATATACAAACAGCTTTGTCATGTAGGAAATAGGCAGAGGTTTTCTCATTTCTTATATGTGTGTTAAACTGTTGTAATGTACAGGACTATGGCAGGTTTTGCAACATTCCATGATTGCTGTAGCTCTGTTCCAAGTTAGTGACTCATTATATGGAATTAATATGACAATTCTTCCTATATCTTGATGGGACTCTCTCACTACTTTCGGCTTCTTTATTTATAGAAGTAGATGGGAGATTACAAATTCATAGTGTATGTTCTTTAGCCAGGGGCACTGAATAACTTTTAAAAATTGTCCCTCTGTTGTGTGAACATGGAAACTATCTTTGTGAAATGAAAAGCAGGGGGAAGGGAGAAAATCACCCAAACTCATAAAAATCAGACTCAAACACATAGTTTCACCCAATCTTCTTAGAATACAACCTTCAGGCAAACACACTGTCAAATGTGTCATAGTGCTTTTTTCTCAGTAAGCATAAATAATGACATACTCCAAACAAAAATGTATAGAACAAAAATTAGTTCACAAAAACTGATGAAAACATTTTGAAGTACAAAAGCAGTTCTTGGAATTAAAAAAAGCAAAAAATAAAATTCACCTGGAAATGGAAGTCTGCACATTAGAACACCTTGCCCACTAGAAGAAGAAGAGTTTGGATTTATATCCCCCCTTTCTCTCCTGCAGAAGACTCAAAGGGGCTTACAATCTCCTTGCCCTTCCCCGCTCACAACAAACAACCTGTGAGGTAGCTGGGGCTGAGAGAGCTCTAAGAAGCTGTGACTAGCCCAAGGTCACCCAGCTGGCGTGTGTGGGAGTGTACAGGCTAATCTGAATTCCCCAGATAAGCCTCCACAGCTCAGGCGGCAGAGCTGGGAATCAAACCCGGTTCCTCCAGATTAGATACATGAGCTCTTAACCTCCTACGCCACTAAAGCCAATTCTGCATGGTCCAAATATCCCGGGTTGAGAAAGACAAATATCCTGGTTTGGCCAAGACGTTCGCACGGTACCTGGTTCCAAAGCAGGTTTGTCTCACAATATTTCCCTCATCCCATGATTTTCAAAAATCATCAATTTGGCGATTATTTTCAAAAAATCTGCACTGAACCCGCTACCATGCAAACACCACCGGAGCAGAAACAGTTTATTTTTCCTGCCCAGCTGCCTGATCTCCCCACCCCACTGCCCGCCCCCGATCTCCCCACCTGACGTCATGTCAGTTTTCAACTCTGCTGAGCAGCAGACCATTGCAGCCCGCCTTTCCCAAAACGTTCCTCCAAGCATGTTTTCTGCTCATGGTATTGACTGGGTGCCATTTCACCTGGGCTAATCAGGAGTGGAGTCCCAAAATGTTCCTATTTTCTTTTCTGTACATATACTGGTTGCTCGGAGTGCATAGCTAGGGAGATATGCACTTTGGGCTGAATGTTAGTGGGCATATCACCGGGGGGGGGGGCTCTCTCATTTTCCACAAAAAGTTGGGAACCTGAGTGGGAATGTGATGTGATGCTGTGCCCCATTGTTGTTGTTTTTTTGCTGCCGCTTGCCATGTTGAGGCCTGTGCCAGGCCCTATCCAGAACTGGAAAAAAGGGAGGGCTTCATTTTTCCCTGCTTGCTGTGGTTCAAGCAATCAGAAGCACACCTTTTTTGTGGGCCAGCAATTCAAAAGGTAGGGTGGAGACATTCATTGAAGCTGCTACCCAAAAATGACAGTCAATCAGAACACGGGATACCAGAATGTTTGTGCATGCGCAGATATGCTTGCGGTGTAAATACAAAAGAGCCCGGCACATGTGGAACAAACTGGAGTATTTCCTCCAGGTCTTCACAATTCCTTCACAGAAACGGACAGCCATGTGAAGGGAGAAACTGGGATAAAATAGACTCGGATTGTAAGATACCGATTGTAACCAGGTATAATTGTGCCATGCAGAAACGGCCTAAGTATCACTAGCACAAATAATTATAGAGAATAATCTAAGAAATATATGGAAACCAATTTCTAAAGACCAAACCTTTACCACGCTAATACTGCAAAAGTTGGGGGTGACATTACACCAAGTTTGTAGCAGTAAAGATAACCATGTAACTCTTCCACATGGTATGATGGCACAGAGTCAATTCCTGGTATGCACCACTGCTTGTGGCTTCCAGCTCAATGTAGAAAAGGCAATGGAGGCTGCAAATGGGCTGAAACACATAAAAATGGCAATACCTCATAACTAAACACTGACTTATAATGCAGTTGTCAGCTGGCCAGCACTGAAATAAAATAATCTCTCAGCTGGTTGCAGGATCCAACACGGCCCTTCAGGTGCTCTGTAAGTTGGCTTCTGGATACAAAATTTTATCTAGGTGGCTATTCAATCTAATTTCATACTGTTTTATGTGTTGCAAATTACTTTGAAGTTTGATGAACTTCATGGCAGAAAATCAATGGCAGAAAATAAATGAATAAACCCATTTCATTGGGCTAGTTTGGACAACTGGTTACAGTAATGTGTGGAGGTCACACACCAGTATACCAACTCTATCATCTGAGCGAGGAAGCACCCCCATATTCCTGTATCATTGAATTCTGTATAGCCTATGTTGATTAAATGAAGTCTGTCAACCATATAACTCCGCCATTGCTGGTCCCAAGCCTGGATGTAAAAGGAGGAGGGTTGAGCATCAGGCTAACATCTCCATAAAACCCCAGTCACTATGAAACAACAAAAATAACTTCAAGCATTTCTGGTAAACCAGGCAGGAGTTCGGCTTCATGTAATATGACGGTGTCAGAGCAAACTGGCTACCTGATGTCAAAAACGATCTTCTCTGCCAAAAACATTGCAAGAGTTGGAGCATGGAACGTACGAACCCTATACCAAAATGGACGACTTGCCCAACTCCTATGGATATTTGATAACTACCAGCTTGGCATTCTAGGCATCAATGAGGTCAGGTGGAGAACAAATGATCGGATCAATAGCAATGGCAAGACCATCTTGTATGCTGGTCACAAAGATTGGCATGAACATGGGGTCAGCTTTGTCCTGAGCAAACAAATTGAAAAAGCACTCATCAGTTGGCAGCCCATTAATGACCGGATCATCATAGCCCGTTTTGCTCATGGACATGCCAAAGCAACTTTTGTACAGGATTATGCACCAACAGACAGTGCCGTTTATGCAATAAAAATGAGTTTTATGAACAGCTCCAAGATGTCTTTGCTAACATCCCAAATCATGACCTAAAGCTCCTGATTGTTGATTTCAATGTTCAATTAGGTGGCAGACAACAAGGATTTGAGAATGTGATTGGAGTCCACACATCCTCTGCTTGGCTCAATGACAACAGTGAGCGATTGCTGTTGTATTGTGAACACAATGGGTTGTGTGTTAGGAACATATATTTCCAACATCGGAGGTTCCACAAGAAGACTTGGTGGTCACCAGATGAGCAAACCTTCAATGAAATCGACTTCATCTGTATCAGCCAGAAGTGGAGGTCAGCAATGTAAGATGCAAGGATATACAGAAAGGCAGTTGTTGGATCAGACCATTATATAATCAGAGCAGAAATAAAGCTGAAGCTCTGAAATGTAAGAAAAACCATACCAAAGAAATCATTTGCAATAGATAAACTCAAGGAGCCTGCTATTGCCACCACCTTCACCTTGGAACATAATTACTTCAACCTTTTCAGGGAAATGGCAGACATAGAAGATCTCTGGAGTAGCCTTAGGGACATCATCACAGAATGTGCCCAAAACACTATTGGGAGAAGCCAAGGGCAACAGAAGGAACAGGGGATCCAAGACCGAACATGAAAGCTGATTGATGAAAGAAAAGCCATAAAACTGAAATGCGAACAGGCTAAAAGTGCAAATGAAATGGAAGAAAGAAGCTGAAGCTATACAGAGCTTTACCGACTAGTTAAGAAAAGGTGCCGAAAAGACAAGAAGGACTGGCTGGAACAGAAAGGCACAAAAGCACAAAAAGCAGCAAAATGATCCCAAAACCCTCTATTGCATCATCAATGAACTGACTGGAACCAGGAACAGCTCTAGTATTCCAATTAGGGATAAGAATGGAAAGCTCCTAACCATGACCAGACAAAAGGTGGACTGAACACTTTCGAGAAACCCACAATTGACCCAGCACGACCACTTCATATGGCTTTGATTCTGAAGATGCCCAAGAGGAGCTCCAAGTGAACACTGGAGAGATTACCATCAAAGAAATAAAGACTGCAATCAAGACTCTCAAGGACACAGCAGCTGGGCTGGATAAATATCCGCAGAGATCCTGAAACATGGTAGGCAGGCAATGGCTGAAGCACTGACGTCACTGTTCAATAACTGCTGGCAAAGGGGTGCAGTCCCAGAAGATTAGCAAAGAGCTGCCATAATCAAGTTCTCAAAGACAGACAAAATCTTTGAATGCACTAATTGGCAGAGCACCGCACTCCTCTCAGTCCCTGGGAAAGAATTCTGCACGATCCTACTCTGGCAATTGCAGTGCCCTTGACCAATGCCTGAGAGAGGAACAAGCTGGATTTCACAGTGGAAGGTCCTGCAGCGAACAAACCTACCCCTTCCAAAACATCATAGAGCAATTCATTGAATAACGACACCCACTGGCCATCAACTTCACTGATTTCAATAAAGTTTTTAACAGCATTCACTGAGAGTCCCTCTGGTAGATCCTGCATTTGTATAGAGTACCAGCAGCCTTCATCACCATCTTCAAATCACTACTGTGGTCAGACAAAGCTACATTCTGTCTCAACTTCTCTTCATTGTTGTCCTTGACTACATCTTGCAGAGAACTGGAATACGCTCTGGCAATGGCATACACTGACCCGACCAAGACCACCTTGGCAACTTGGATTTTGCTGATGACATCGCTCTGCTCAGGGAAGATGAGCTGAACCTGCAGCGTGTGATGACTGACCTTGATAGAAGAGTGGGCAAAATTGGCCTCAGGATAAGCACTGATAAATCAAAGATCATGTATATTAGGTCCACAGTCTGAACACAGAAAATCATCATTGGATCACAGCAGCTAGAGAAAGTGGAGAGGTTAACCTACTTGAGCAGTGTGATCTCCCACAATGGAAATGCAGAGGTAGATGTCAGGTGCCTCACTGGGAAGGCTGCAGCCATTTTTCGGAGAATGAACAAGATCTGGTGTTCACCAACCATTGCCCTAAAGACTAAGCTCCATCAATTCACCTCCATTGTGATCCCGACAGCCATTTATACTAGAGAGACCTGGCAGGCATCAGCAGGTATCAACAATAGGCTCAACGTCTCCCAACAGAAGTGCCTACACCAAATCCTGAAGATCCGATATGACCACATCATTAATGAAGAAGTGCTCCGAAGGAGCAGCATGTGCAAACTAAATACCATAGTTGCACACAGAAGACTTCGACTGGCTAGCCATGTCCTTTGCATGGAGAACGGTTGGGTCCCAAAGACGGCAATGAGCTGGATACCCCGTGATGCCAAACGACAGCAAGGATGCCCCCGAAACACCTGGAGGAGAACATTCAAGCAAGACCTGAAGGCACTAAATATTGCATGGGAAGAGGCTGAAACACTCGACCAAGACCGAAAATGCTGCAGAGCACTTGTTGCCCGATATGCTACTTAGCATGATGGATTCAATGATTTATTTATTTATTTATTTATTTTATTAAACTTATAGGCCGCCTATCCCCGAAGGGCTCAAGGTCAACCATGTGTTCCAAGCATACACGTGCCAAATTAGACAGCATTGCAACTTATAAATATTTATTGGAAGAGGGAACAATATGCTGGATGGGTATGGTTTGACATTTTCTTTTTTTGCTCTTGAATTTAAATAGTTTTAATGGGGGGTTTTTTTGTAAATTTTCTGCATAAAATGGTAAATTTTCTGCATAAAATGGTGTAAAAGAAACAATTGAATAGGGAACAACAATGTGAGTGAAAAGGCTCATAACAACAACATACTAAAATGAAACAAAATGACAAAGGTGCACTTGAGCATCTCTACTCCCAACTCCCATTTTATATATGAACAAAGCAGATCCATGAATTAATTTTATTGACCCATCATATCTAGTGTAGCTTTGAGAAAATGGGGACTGGCGTAAAGAGGATCAGTTGTAGTCCAACCTACACAGTTCTTAGTACAAGGTCCTAGGAACAAATCAGATTATTCAGTGTATATTTTCTACAATGGTAAGCGCTACTGGTTATATGCTTTGTTTGGTAAGTTCGAAAACTCTGTCATAAATACATTAAGGAGGTAACTGTCCAGCAAAACTGACTATCATGTTACACTACAAACCAAATACACACATGCACCAAACATCATCATTCCCTTACCTGTAAAATATGTGTTGGCAGGAACAGTTGATGCTGGAAATTTATAATACCCATTTCCTCCAAAACGGATTCCTTTCACAACAGTTACATTTGATGTTGCAAAAGATGCATCCATTCTCTCCAGTTGATAGGTTGGAGGAGGTCCATTGAGTTCTTGAGGGCTGTTCCACTTTATCTTTATTACTGTACTGTTCACTCCTTCTATGTGAGGGGCAATCAGCTGTCTTGGGGCTATTTATATGAAAGAAAGAAAATGAGAGAAGCAACCGTCCTGTTGAGATTGTCCAAACAATACTAGTTTACAGAATAGTAAGTTTTATTACATAATATATTTTCATTGAAGAAAGCTGTATCCATTACAGTTCAAACAGTAATGGTAAGTAGCCTTTGACCTTTATGCTATCTAGCAATATTAAGTCAACCCATTTTTAAAAAACTGGTTAAAACTTCTAACAGCACCTATAAAATTATTATTTATTTATTTATTTCATTTCTGTGCCACTGTCATGCCCACCCCCTGCTGTGGCTGCCAGTTGTTACCCAGCTTAACAGGTTATGAACGTATTTTAAAGAAATCTCCACCAGCTGCTAAGAGTGTAACAGCACATGAATATTTTTAAAATAGCAATGGGGAAAATAACTTGGCTTGGCAATGCTTTGAGGAAATAGCTTACTTAGCGATGCAAGAGGCAGACTGGGAGGGGATCTTTTAGACTATGTATACGGGGAATATGGCAAGGAGCGTTCCGCAGAGTAACACAAGGAGTCCAAATCAAGTTTAAAATGTTTATATAAATTTGGTTTCAAGCACACAGACAGGAAGACATGGAGGCATGTACACACAAGTTCCTAGAGATATAAAAAGGCGAGAAAAACAGGTTTGGATGATAGAGAGGGAATTGGGAAGGCAGCAGGGTGATATGTTACCTAATGGTTCCAATGCAGCAGATGAAGTAGAAGGCAGGGACTCTATGCCAGTACAAACATCCCAAAAAAAATGATATCGTGTCTCACACCGACTTGACCAAGGGAGGTTCAGGTCAGAAATTAGTAATGAGCTTAAGGTGAGCAGGGCTTTTATAAGGTGGATCGCTTGTTTGGTGGGAAAAGAAACCCTTTGCATTAGGTTTAGTTTCTTACAGCTGTGCTGGGTTGCAGGGGTTGAGCTAATCAGTAGCTCTATTGTCCTAACCCAGGGGATTGGTAGCCAATTGTTTCCTTGATTACATTAGCAACACCTTGAATAGGTGGTTGGAAGGGCGAGTCTCTGGCTATTGTAATTTAGCTGAGGCAGCGAGATTAAATCAGGGATGGGAGCACTTAGAAGCTTTTAGGAACAGCTGAAGGGAAGGAAGAGTGCCGCATCACAATTCAAGGGATAGTTCACATTTACAACTCTATTGACTGTGGCTCTGGCTTGGGTGTGGACATCAAGGAGCAAATGAGTAGATTTGTTTTCTACTGACTGTTTGCTATTCCTTAGGCTTGCTGTTAGCCCATTTTATCCTGTGCCACACCATATATATTTGTTAGCCTTATATAACTCAGAAATATATCTCACATATACCTTGTATTTATAAATATCCCAACATGGATGCGTGTTTTCAGTGGCGTAATGTCCATTGGGCAATGTGGGCAGTGGCCGACCCACCGACCGCACCGCTCTTCCCTGGATCCCGCCACTGCCCGCCACTGCCCCCCACTTCTCATGATCTTTCACCAGTAAGGGAGGCACCTAAGTTCAGCCGGCAGGAAGGGGGGAAGCCACAAGCCACCAGGGGAGGAGGACAGGGGAGCTCAAACTTAGGTTTTGCCCAGGGCTCCAGTTTTCCTCGTTACACCACTGCGTGTTTTAAGATGTGGGGTTGAAGGGGTACATAACACAGTTCATCAGAAGAAGACTTGCCTGAGCCATGCCACCTCGCCAGTTGTGTCAGCAGAAGAGGAAGAATTACAGCTTCCCAGTTCAGGCCTTATCAGGAATACCAGAGAGGATGATAGCTCTAATGATTCCTGAGAATTTAACAGTGCTGCCAGCAGAGATTGAGGGTGGTCTTGATAGAGAGGGGGCATTCTGCTTGCTTGGAGTCTTTGCAGAAACCTTCTCAAGCAAGCAGCCCAGAAGCATATAATGAGCTTCAGTAAAGAGCTCCAGGTGTGGATGCAATGTCCGAGCTTCTCGGCAACTCCTGCATGCCACTGTTGTGATTGTTTTGGATCTTGCTTTGACCTTAGACTGGCTTTCCACAACCTTGCTTCTCAGCTACTCCCTCCTGGTTTGTCTCTATACCATGTTACTTGACTCTCTGGACTATTTGACTCTGTTTCCTGGACCTTCCTCTAGCTTGATGTTGTGTTTAGACCTAACAGTGAACTGAGTGACCTTGTGTCAGGGTGACTCCCTGCCTCAGAAGCCTTCTCAGTGCTGATGCTGCCATAGCAGCACACCTGCCCCGCCCTGCCAGCATAGCCACCTTTCGGCTGAGCCCCTACGGTCGCAAATATCAAAACATTAAGACGTTAAAACTGCATTTACAATATAAGCATATATGAAACTTTAAACAATACGGTAAACATCTAGGGGTAACTGGGACTCCAGATAAAATTAGAATCCATTCCTTATCAGTTTCTACCAGCATGGCCAATTGGCCATGCTGGTAGGGGCTGATGGGAATTGTAGTTCCTGAACATCTGGAGAGCCGCAGGTTCCCTACCCCTGATCTAAACCCTCAAACACACATAACAACAAAATCAGGGAGGAGAGGCAATAACAATTACTGAAGAATGCCAAACAAAACAAGAAGCCGTGCAGAAGACAATGATAGAGGGAGACAAATGAATTTCCCTGGGGAGAATGTTCCAAAGTTTCAGTGCCATGACTGAGATGACCACAATGTGTAACTTCTTATGGGAGGAGGTGATCAGGTATGCTGGGCCCAAGCCATGTAGGGCTTTAAAAGTCAATACCTGTCACCTGAACTGTGTCTAGAAGCATATTGTAGGAGTTGTTAGTTTAGCCAGAATAAGACAGAACTGACATGGTCCTGATGAGCCACTCCAATCAACATTCTCACCACAGCATCCTATACCAACAGTGACTTCTGGACAGTATTCAAGGGCAGCCACCTGTAAAGCTCACTGCAGTAATCAAACTTAGTGATAAAATCTTTCAAGGTCATGAAAGGCTACATCTGGCTCATCAGCTAGAGTTGGTAAAAGATACTCTTAGTCACTGCTGCCACGTATCCAACAGAAACCCTGGGTGCAGCAGCACATCCAAGTTACAACCCTGCTTCTCCAGGGGGAGTGCAACCCATCCAGAACAGGTCAGTCCTTTTCACCACTAGCAGTAACTCTATTTTGTTGGGATTAAGTTTCAGTTCATTAACCTCATCCATTGCATAATTTCTTACAGGCATTTGTTCACGTTTTCCACAGCCTCCCTGAGATAAGTTGGAACTGTGACATAGAGCTGAGGGTCATTGGGGGCAACTCAACCCAGATCTTTGATTGATCTTTTTGAGTGGCTTTATGCAGATATTTTAAAGCATGGGGGACAAGAAAGTACATTGTGGGATTTCATATGGCAGAGACCAAGGGGTGGAATAGCAGTCCCTCAGCACCATACTATGGATTTGGAAACTACTTAGTTCCTGCTTGGACAATATAAGACTTGTGTGATCTATGGAAATTTTGTATGGCCTGCTGGTTCCTTCTGGAATTTCAAGAAACCTATCATAACTAAAAGCAACAACAACAAAGAACCTTTATTGGCATAACAACATTATATACACAGATCCACTTAACCAAGTAGAGGGAAGCTAAAATAAATGTACAGATAGAGTGGCTGATGTTCAGGATTTGCTCCTAAAGCGCTGTTTTATATACAAATCCAAAAATTTGGTGACTGCATCATTTGCATCACTACTGGGGCTGTCCAACAGAAAGGTAATCTTTTGCAAGTCAGATGCATACTCTTTTTTAAGTAGCAGGGGTGACAAGTATTTGACTCTGGGTACTGTGTAAAGTGGACAATAAAGTAAAATATGGTCTATAGAGTCAACACAATTCCTGTTGCATATGCATAGCCTTTGATGGTAAGGGGTTTTAGTGAATCTCCCTGTTGATATGGCTGATGGAAGGGCATTGCAACGGGCCAACATCATTGCTCTATGGAGCCTGGGCACGGTTATCTGGTGCAGGTATTGAGCCCCCTTATTACTAATGTAGGTGATACCTAGAGCTAAAGGAGGACAAGTCCTGGAAGCCTTTTCGAGTAGGATCTGATGTTCCTGGTCAAACGGCCATACCACCCTGAACACGCCCGATCTCGTCTAACTAAAAGCCTTAACACACACCCCAAGAGATAATTTGCCCATCAATGTCAGTGGTATCTACAGATGTTGATGAACAACTCTCCCTGACTCGGGTCACTCTGCAGGTAGGAATGGAATCTGTTGAGGTTCTGCCAAAGAGAGATGCCCAGTAGAATAGTGACCTGCCTGATGATGATACAGAAACCAAGCCAGTCCCGCATAAGAAACAGCACCCCTCACATTCAGGGCAACTGGTAATGGACATACAAAAAGTTACAGATTGTTAAATCAGCTGTACTAAGCATATATACTAAGTTCTAGATTTAAAAGTTTCATTTCATAGTTACATGCACAGACATAATATTACACCACTAACATAATATAGAAGAATAATAATTTGGATGTATACCTCCCCTTCTTTCCTGTAAGGAGGCTAAAAGGGGCTTACCAACTTCTTTCCCTCCTCCTCACCACAACAGGCACCTTGTGAAATAGGTGGGTCTGAGAGTTCTGAGAGAACTGTGACTAGCCAAAGGTCACTAAGCAGGAGTGTAGGAGTGGGGAAACAAAGCTGGTTCACCAGATAAGAATCCACACGTCAAATGGAGGAGTGGGGAATCAAATCCAGTTCTCCAGATTAGAGTCTACCTGCTCTTAACCACTATACTGCACTGGTTCTCTATATTATGGTACAATATACATTTGGGGAATAATATGGGCTGCATTGTGCTTCTGGCAAATTACGTTGCTGTCTTGTACTCAGAGTTCATTGTAAAGAGCTTCATTTATAATAAATTAATAACATATCCTTAAAGATTTTTGCATACAAGACCATTAGCATCCCTTTCACTTCCTGACATTAACCTGTAGTATGTTGCTATTACTTTTTCTATAACATGATAAAATATTACATTTGGCCAAGGGAATGATGGGAGACAAAAAAAACCCACCAACCATGCTATGCATTGTAAATTCTTGCTTGGACATCATTTATGACTTCACAATCTAATTAGTATCATACTGCTATGCTAGAAATTTACTGTGTTGAAATTGAAGTAGTGCCATGTGAGGTCACAAGCCTTTTCTGCATAAGTAGCACAAAGCACTAATGAAATGTGGTATTAATGCACAGGTTTCAAAAGAAAACATGGCTTTACACTTGGAGCTTCACCTTTGGAGCAAATCAGTCTATGTCAGCATTTTAAATGCAATTTCTGAAGTTGAGTCCTCCAGTTCAGCCTCAAGATGCTAAAGAAGAAAGACTAAAATTCATTATTTCTACAATGAACACACATTGCTAACACTCTTTGACAACAATCACATCTTCCCTACATGTCCTCTTTTAATAAATGGGAATTGTCTGCACGGTAATTATAGCATCTTTGCTACCCAAATTTGAAGCTTTTATAGGGCTTGTGCAATTAACTACTTAAATGCATTGTAACACTTGCTTCTCTGACAGGGAAGTATTGATTTTTTAATCATTTTCAAGTCTACTCGAGCACAAATAAATGTACTACAGTTACAGTTAATGCACTGTGTACATGCATTAAACACCAGCATGACACAATTTATTATTTTTTGATATATGGAACAGAAACCCAGCCTTTCAGAAAGTACTGCCTTTGGTATAACATTAGTATTATAACTACTATAGCGTTAGTGATTCAGAATACTTGCATTTTGACTAAGGGAAGAGGCTGTACTTCAACAGTTGAAACAGAAAAAAGTTTAGAAAATAAATTCCTGTGTCAATGTATAATGCAATAAAGATATGGAAGGCTAAAAGCCAAAATATACATTTCCTAAAGGTGTCACTGTGGTACCTGTAGCAGCTTTGTTCAAGGGAGAGAATATAATTTTGCTTATTATATCCAACTCTTTTCAAATACATGTCAAAGCACAGTGTATTTAAGAAAATGAACTATGTTTGCATCTTTCATGTACTTTTAATTTTTTTCCTGGTAATATATTGTTGATATGATATAAGGCTAAAACAGTATTTTAAACACCTATGATTCCTGTGTGCCATTGTGAAGCAGAGGGCACCAAAAGAATCAATACAACAGATGGTCCATACAGTTTTATGTCAAAGATATATCACAGAAATGTTGTTACATTGGCCACTATAAACAAGCCTTTCCACTGTGTGTATGTGTGCGCGTGTACACATTATGTGTGTATTAAAAAACATAATGCTGGTAAGTAAAGAGCAGTTAACTTTGTTTTGTTTGAAACGATATCATTTTAGTTTTAGAAGCTAAGACAGATGCCAGCATTTCACTGCGAACAGATGGTAATTCCATCTAATAGTGCATCTCTGTATTAGTAAGGTCTGTTGTGTATACAAACAGTAATAAACACTAGGTGAGGATCAAAATAAATTTTAATTGTTGACATTAAATTCTGGCAGCCATGGTTCTAAGGATAGCATATTCTTTTCGCAAATCTGTCAGGTTAACTAATGCAGCTGCTAAAGCTTTCCTAGAGCTTGTCAGTTTCTAAGGCTAATAAAAATGCATTTGCATCATAGCTACAAAAGTTTACTGGTCTACTTCTCTTTCATGCTTTCATATTAAAAGGAAACTCCATGAATTGTTGGTGGAACTTCTGTCTGGCATTGGTCTGCAATTAACGTCTCAGTGCGTTCATGACAAAGCACAATTCCAAACGGAAAATCTTCCCATTCGTATTTTGAAAATGAGAGTATGCATACATCTTTAGTTTGGCTATTGTTCATTAGAACCCTAATTATTTGAATAGTTCCTAAACTGGTAGGTTTGTTCATTTTTAAAAAATCCTTTCCTATCTGATCCTCAACTCAGGCACTCTATGGCTTATTGCCATATGCTCTTAATGCCAGGGACCACACACACACATGCACACATCACAATTCCTAATCAATTCAGCAATGAAAGGCACATTCATTTTTCTCATTTAGCTTCATTCCAACTCAGCAAGGTAACTTGTTAACATTCCTTTGCCTCGGTCTTCTCCCAACAGGAAAACAGTACTAAACCTGGGAAAAAAGGGACAGAAAATACAATAGGGGAAATTCAGCACAGAATAAATAAAGAGGTAGTATAGAAATACCTGGCTACTTCTCTGGGGCCAGATGAACTACATCCCAGGGTACTAAAGAACCAGCAGAAGTAATCTCAGAACCCCTTGTCATAATCTTTGGAAACTCCTGGAGAACAGGAGAAGTCCCAGCAGACTGGAACAGGGTTAATGTTGTCCCCATCTTCAAAAAGGGAAAACGAGAAGACCCAAACAATTACAGCTCAGTCATTCTAGAGCAGATCATTAGTTAGACAGCCTGTAAGCACTTACAAGGAATGCAGTGATCACTACATGGGTTTCTCAATAACAAATGCCAGATTAATTTTCTCTCTCACCCACACTCTTTTCATGGAGTGACAAGCTTGGTAGATGAAGGGATTGCTGTGGATGTAGCACTTAGTTTTTGTAAGGTCTTTGACAAGGTCCCATGATATTCTGGCCAGCAAACAAGTAAACTGTGGACTAGACTGTGCTACTGTTAGATGGATTTGTAATTGGTTGACTAACTGATCCCAATGGCTCATCTTCAACCTGTAGAGAAGTGACTAGTTGGATGTAACAGGGTTCTGTCCTGGGTTCAGTGCTATTTAAAATTTTTATCAGTGACTTGGATGGTGGAATAGAGAGCATGCTAATCAAATTTGCAGATGACACCAAAGTAGAAGGGTAGCTAATACCAGCTACAAAGAAAACTATCTGATCCAAATCTGCATGATTGGCACAAAAAAAGAAAAACAAGTAATTTCTTAGAAATTTTAAATGAACATATATTGAACAGTAAGATAGATGTAACAACAATATTTATATTCACTTTATTAAGTTGTATTGCATCACATATTTGTGTGCTGGGGGACTGTTGTTATATCTATCTTACTGTTCAATATATGTTCATTTAAAAATTCTAAAATTACATGTTTTTCTTTTTTGTGCCAATCATGCAGATTTGGATTAGATAGTTTTCTTTGTAGCTAGTATTTTGTTGTGATTCTTCTCTTTTTGGCACGGATAGCTAATACCTCAGAAGTCAGGGTCAGAATTCAAAATGACCTGGGCAGATTAGAGAGCTGGGTCAAAACTAACAAAATGAATTTCAACAGAGATAAATGTAAGATATGACACTTTGGGATATAAAATGAGATGCACAAATATAGGATGGGTGACACCTGGCTTGACAAAAGTACATGTGAATGGGATCTGGAAGTCTTAGTAGACCACAAACTGAACATGAGTCAGCAGTGTGATGAAGCAGCCAACAAACCCAATTCAATTCTGGGATGCATCAATAGGAGTGTAGTGTCTAGATCTCAGGGAAAGCTCAGGATACTACAATTCCCTATCAGTTTCGCTTCGTCAGCATGGCCAATTGGCCATGCTGGTAGGGGCTGATGGGAATTGTAGTTCCTGAACATCTGGAGAGCCGCAGGTTCCCTACCCCTGGTCTAGATTGAGGGACATAATATTATCACTCTATTCTGTATTGGTTAGACCTCACCTGAAATACTGTGTCCAGTTCTGGGCACCACAATTCAAGAAGGATATTGACAAACTGGAACAGGTACAGAGAAGGGCAACCAAAATGGTAAAAGGTTTTGAATCTATCCCCTATGAGAATAGACTTAGGGAGCTGGGTATGTTTAGTCAGGAGAAGAGAAGGTTAAAAGGTTACATAATAGCCATGTATAAATATTTGCAGGGATATCATTTTGAAGAGGGAGCAATTTTCTGCTGCTCCAGAGACTTGGACAAGGAGTAATGGATTCAAGGTACAGAAAAAGAGATTCCACCTAAATATTAGGAAGAACTTCCTGATGGTAAGGGCAGAAGCATAGCTAGAGAAAATGGAGCCCAGGGCAAAATCTGAGTTTTCTGCCCCTACCCACTCCCCAGCTGCCCTCACCCACCATGACCAAACAAATATTTTTTTGAACCAGGTCATCTCAAAATCACCATCACATTATAGAACATGCCCCGACTCACAAATCTGGGTAAAAGCCAGATCCAGATGATTTTAAGCAGATCCTCATGAATTCATATGATTTTTACATTGGAATGAAATGACACCACCATGAAACAATCGAACATGTCTAAGTCTACAGGCAGCACCAAAACAATCACGCTCTGAGGTGCTGCAGTGGCACAAAATCCTGCTTGAAAAACCCGGATCCTCATGATTTTTGCACTAAGTCATCCCAAAATCACCAGCACATCACAACTCCAGCCATTAGCCACATGTCTGAACACAACAATCACACATCCCTTGCTTCTTGCTGCTGCAGTGATGCAAAAACCTGCTTGAAAAACATGGATTCTTATGGATCCTCATTATTTTTCCACTTGGTCACCCAAAAATCACCTGCACATCACAGATCATACCCCTAGAAACATGTCTGAACACAATAATCCTGCATCCCATGCATCATGGCACAAAAATGTGGTTAAAACACACAGATCCTCATGGATCCTCCTGATTTTTGCACTTGGTCACCCCAAATAACCAGCACATCACAGCTCATGCCCTTGGCAACATGTCTGATCACAATAATCACATTTTCTGTGCTCCGTGCCACCTCAGTGGAGCAAAAACCTGCATAGAAAACATGGATCCTCATGGAGCCTCATGATTTTTGCACTAAGTCAACCCAAAATCACCAGCACATCACAGCTGAAGCCCCTGGCCACATGTCTGAACACAACAATCATGCATCATACGGTCCACGGCACTGCAGTGGTGCATAAACCTGCTTGGAAAACACAGATCCTCATGGGTCCTTATGATTTTTGCACTAAGTCCCCTCCAAATTAGCAGCAAATCATAGCCCTTGGCCACATCTCTGAACACAACCATCATGCATCCCTTGCTATGTGGTGCAAACACCTGCTTGGAAAACATGGATCCTAGTGGATCCTCATGATTTTTGCACCAAGTCATGCCAAAATCACCACCTCTCAAAACAATGCCAGCTGAGCTAGGGGTTTGGGGGGGAGGGAGGCAAGGGTTGGGTAAGAATTGGCAAGGGATGGCTAGGAGTTGGGGAAATTGGAAGGGGTGGCTAGGGGTGGTTAGGGGTGGAGGGAGGGTGGCAAGAGGTGCGGTAAGGTGGCAAGAGATGGCTACGGTGGGGAAAATGAGAAGGGGTGGGGGAGGGAAAGCCTCTGCCAGGTCCCATGGGCCCACACTGTGCCCCCACCCCCGCACCCCACTTACCTTTACGGCATGGCGTTGGTCTCGGTGCCCCGCTAGAAGGAGTAGTCTAGCAAGGCAGGGCTGAAAAGCAGGCTGAAGGGGGAAGGAGAAGGGGTGTGGGGATGATTTTCCATCCCCACATGAACCAATGGTGGTCTGCCCAGGGTGTTTGTCCCCACCCCACCCCGTTATAGCTATGCCACTGGGTAAGGGTTGTTTGACAGTGGAATACACTGCCTCAGAGGGTGGTGGAGTCCCCTTCTTTGGAAGTTTTTTAAACAGAGGCTGAATGGCCATTTGTTCGGAGTGCTTTTATTGTGTGTTCCTGCAGGGCTGGGTTGGACTTTATGACCCTTGTGGTCTCTTCCAACTCTATGATTCTAATGGAAAACAGTAATGCAGATCTACATTTTTGTTCCATATTTCCAGTGTTAAATAGTGGAACATTCATTAACTGTTTTTGACTTGAGGAAAATCCTCTGTTCTGAATCAATATGTAAAATAGTCTTCAAACAAACACAAGTGTCACCCGTTCATTTTATTATGAGCACATAGCATCATATTTCTTTTTTTAAAAAAAATCAATGTAATGGTATTTTTTTAAAAAAAATCCTGAAAAATATATTGCTTCCACCATATGGGACAACCAACGACTCACCAACCGATTTAAGATGCAGCATATTGAGCTGACCATATGTTACAGTGCTGTTGAATGGCTGAGTGATTCATGCCCGTCACATTCTAGTATATCAATTAAAGCTCCTTGAAGTCTGCATGATTTGTGTCTCTGTTATTAAACCCTGCTAATTCATCCCACTTACACATCTGTTATAAATCTCTAGGAGTGCTGCATGATTCATGGCAATCTGTGAGCATGGTACAGCAAATTCTTCTCCTTGTAATTAACAGTAAATTGTTTTACTGCCATGCAATGAATTTTACAGTTATATTGCAAATGAACTCCTAAATGCATGGCTCTTTCCTAAGAACTGACTTATATCATTAGGCAATTAAAAAGTATTGCTTTGAACCAAAAGCTTTTAATCAAGAGAAATACAACTTAAACTCAGTCTAAAGACCATGCAAATTTGACATACTGGCAAAAGAATAATTTGTGCAATTTCCCGAAGAATGAAATATGTCCTTTGGGGAGAACAAACAAATAAGTTTTGGCTCTTAGCAGTAGTACACAAAGAGCAACCAATCTGTAGCTGAAGAGCACTTGGCAAGAGAAGATACCCAGCAGATATTGTTTATCTCAGGAGTTATTGAAGTCATCATTTAAGTCATTACCAAATTTCTCAGATTATGTTTCACGTCCTTAATTGGAACACAGTGCCTATATCCTTGAAATAAGTAATTGGATAATTAAGCAAGCAAAATCATCACAGGATTCCAGTGTTGTTTAAGAATTTCAGTCAAAGGTGAAGCCAATTCATTTTAGCTTTGTCTCTGTAGCTTCCTGCAGAAGCTTTAATTCCCCCTCCCTCCTTGTGTAATTCTTGGCAGCAGTCTCAAATGCATGAGTCCATACATCAAGTCAGTAGTCAAACAACAAATGAAATTAAATTCATGGAAAAGACTAATTGAAGGACACCAACCCAAAGTGTTTGGTGCCCCCTGTGTGTGTCAGTGTACATATGTGTGTGAGGTGTGTGTGTGTAATGACAAATTTGCATGATAATTCCCCCTTTTTAGAATGAAGCAAAAAGTGACTGGCTTAATAAGGGATTATTCAAGGCAGGAAGGAGCAAAATGCATTCATAACCAGAAACAAAGATTATGAAAAAAAATAGGCAACTACTGAGAAAGAAGAGGATGATTGGTTTATGCATTATGAATAAAAAGGTAGAAAAATATTTATATTAGTATTCACTAATGACTATATATACAAGATTGCTGTAATTAAAATTATAAATTAACATATTAAGAGTGCTTGTTTAATCACTTTGGGTCCCATTCACAATGACAGACTTTTATGTACTTGCATGCAAAGCAATATGTATTTCCAGAGCTGAAGCAAACAGTCCGCTTATTTTACTTTTAATAGAGAAAGAAAAATCTAATGCACCACTAATTAACAGTTAATTGGATATGGGTGGTTTTTAAGACTGTGACAGAACACTGTGCTTAAAAACCATTATATGGCAGGCCATACAGTTGTTGTAGATAGCTTGTACCTTTCCAATTCAGACATTATAGTTTGGGGTTGATTTTTTAAAATTATTATTCTAAAGGCAATAAAAATAATACTGGAAACCATAGCAAGTGAACAGAAACTAGAAATCAACCCAGTGTATCTGACTATTTTTTTTGTAGAATTTATTTTTTAAACTATGAGATTTGAAAGGGGTGCGTGTGTTTTTAAATAAATTGTATTCAAATAATAATCTGTTGGAAATTATTTGCCAGATAAATAAGACTACTGTAGGAAGAAAAAATGACAAGACATTGCATATGTGACTCTAGGCAGCTGCTAGATGGCTAAGTCAGGGATGGCAAAAGCGCTGTCCCTGGGCAGATGTTCGCACAGGTGGTGCTGCTGCAATGCAGCAGCGCAGTCCTGTGTGGCCCCGAGCAGTGTGAAGGCGCCGCTTTCTACCTCCCTTCCCGAGGGAGGTTTTTGGGAAGCGCCGATTTCCCATCCCCCCCCCACACCTCGTCCTCCCTGGAGGTCAGAGGGCAGCATGGGCGGGTCCCTGCAGCCCTCCAGACCGACACTGGAGGACGAGGTGAGTGGGGGGGCACAGAAGAGGCGGCTCCACGTGGAGCCGCCTCTTCTGTGCTGGCCTCTGCGTGGGCTGCTCGCACGCTCCCATGCGAAAGGCCCCTTCCCCTCCACCGGCATAATTTCTGCCGGTGGAGAGGTGCCCTTTCTGCTGTGCGGAAAGGGCCATACATTCAGGTTTCTCATTGATGGCAATGTCAAATAGTGGTGTATCCTGGGCACAAAGTAAACGGCTGGGCATAGAATTGCAATAGAAAGGAGAAATCCACTGTATAATGGATAGTCCATTTTACCTCTGCTCACTGACTGTTTAAGGCATTTCAGTCTTTATTAATTTCTAATCTTTAGGATGCAGCTAGTTTGATATAGCAAATGATGTGCAGTTCTCAGAGAAGACTTGAGTTCAAGCTTCATGTTTACCATGGATTCAATATATTGCCTTGGATAAGTCAGTCTCTATGTCAGTCCTTCATTTATAAAATACGACTTGCCTGCGGCTCTCCAAATGTTCATGGACTACAATTCCCATCAGCCCCTGCTAGCATGGCCAATTGGAAGGAGGGAGGAAGGGGAGAGAGGGAGTGAAGGGTGGCATGCAAGGGAGGGGGTAGGGGGCCCGGCATCTGGACATGGCCCACCCACCCTAGCAGAAGGAGGGGGAGGGAGTGGCATGCAAGGGAAGGGGAGGGAGGGAAGGGAGAGAGGGAATGAAGGGTGGCATGCAAGGGAGGGGAGGGAGGGGGTTATTGTAATGACAAATACTGAATGCACTGTGTAAAGAACTTTGCTAAATAAACAGTATAAATGACAAACAGTAGCAGTTACTAAAAGATTAAGATTTCACAAACTATTGTTTATCCTTTGGAATGTAATCAAAAGTTGAGAGGACTTTAAAGGGTTATGTTTTTTAGAAGGGACATTTCAGTTCTTGACTGCTAGTGCTTCAAAAATATTGGGTACAATTCAACTAAAGCTGGATATTACTAAAGTCTAACTAAAAGTAATGGGACTTCAGGTAGTCTCAAAACTTGTTCTATAGTCATGAGTAACTTTATCTGGGTTTAGGAATCAGAATTTACAATATAATCCCTATCATTTGAGGAACCTGCAATAACAACAATATAATTAGACATAAAGATAAAGGTTGCACTGGCAGTACTGGATAATCAGAATCATTTGTAAAACTTAGATTTATATAAAAGTATCCACTGACCATTTATTTATTGTTTACTTATTAAAAAAATAATTAGCAGCCTTTCTACCTTGCAGAATTCAAATTGGCTTACAGGGTAAATAAAATAATGATTACAAAAAATAAAGGAAAACAGTTACATTTTAAAAAGATACAGACCATACATTAATTCCTGAAACACAACATTTTAACAGTTAACAACAGAGAGAAAGCATGCCTACACTCCAAAAAACATGTAATAGTCATGCATTCTAACATGGTCATATTCTAAAATTTTTCAAAATGACTCTTAAATCACCTGTAAATGCTCATAGCCTAGCTTCACTCATATCAATGAAACCAATGTAAATTATTTCACATTCAAACCAAAATTTAATATTTGCCCAATAAGAGATCAATAACCATACCTGAAGATATAATTGGGAATTTGGAAATCTGCCTGTAAATCTGAAGCCTGAATCGACATTTACATAGCCTGTATACCATATTGGATGGATCCTGTATGAAAAGCTAACTTCACTCTTGTCTAAATATAAAATAGGATTTGCAGAAATATTTGTATATTGTGATCCAACAAAACTAATTTATGTGTCACTGCATAGCAGAGAGTGAGTGAAGAAGGCTCACCCATTGCACAAGCACCTCTCATCGTGCCAGCTCAATCCTGACAATCCTTCTGTTGTGCAGGTTTTGCACGGTAACACCTACACAGATGGGCCTGTCATGCCCCCTGAATGTCTAAATATTCACTTTTGCTTTGACACATGAGCAAGAGACAATAACCAAATGGTTATCTTTTCTCAGCCACCAGCTGTTCACGATTGGCAACAAAGACTATAGGAATATTTGTGTGAGCTTCAGTACCAGATTCTAACAGTGATATTCAATGACTCCCAAAAGAAAACAGTTACTCAGGTTTTCATGCCTCTTGTCCATTCTTTTCCATAGCCTTACTTTAAACTCCATAAAACTCCACAACAAGAAACACAACTTTGTTGTATTTCAGATATGGCAGTGGACAAATACATGTGAAAAAAATTACATCCATTTGGAAAGTTCAAGTATATTTTACAAGAAATCTACATGCAAATGATACCTGATTACTGTATACCCAGCACTTGAAGACAATGTATGACTGGATACTATACTATAGGTTCTCTTAATGCTGTGGAAAATATATGGTGAACCAAAAAATCAGTGTATCTTCTGCAATTCTTGTCTTAAGCAAGGCCCTAAATTCATATCTCCAAAGGTATCATAAGAATACAGGCTGAATGTTTCCCAACTGAAAAAACAGAGGAGAAGGTGGTACGTTTCACCTCCACAGCATTCTGCTTTCAGAAGAAAATAGTTCCCACTGACATATATATTATTGAAGATATGCTTGACCTTAATTGCAGTATCTTAGCTTTTGTTTGCATTATTCTTTCAGACTATTAAAATATATTCCTTCCCCATTTGGGTACTGGCCCAGAGATTTCTATTCTCATTCTTCTATAATATCTATGGAAATCCATTCTCTGCTGGCGTATACGAGGTGTATGATACCCTTGTTCCTCATACCCCGGATCATCTAATCAAGTAATCAAGGTAGTAGTCAAGGCTATCATTTAAATCTTTAATAACTGGCTAGTTATCTTTCAGTCATTCCTCAGTGCAAAAAATACATACAGCCAATAGGCTATTGCTTTATTTCAATAAAAATATTTATGAGAAAGTACTTTAACATCAAATATCAAATTAATATCAAAGTATTAATGGTTCTCCAAAATGATCTCTCAAGTTTCAATGAGCCATTTATTTTCAAGAAATTGACGAACAGATAAGGTAGCTTCATCATTAATAATAACAAATCCTATTTCAACGCCATTGGTTTCTATTGAAACTGCTCATTAGAATGGCTTGCAAGATGCTGAGCTACAGATATGTAAAATGTTGGCACTGATTTTCCAGTTCATATGTGAAAACTGGGTGAAAGACAAATAAATTTACATGTAGTATGGTACAATGAATACAGTGCTGGAGTTAGAAACTGAAGGCAGAGATTAAAATGCTTGTTGACTCAAGAAGTTTAACTGATCTTGGGCTTAATTCTCTCTCTGTCAATTCTAACTCTAAAAATTGTTAGTACCCAAACAATCTGATCCTGACCGCAACATGGGTGGTCTCACCGAGCAGGGGGGCCTTTGGTGGAGGGGGGATAAGGTCTATGTCCTGGCGATCCTGCTCTGACAGGTTCTAGCAGGCTGCCACAATGCCAAGTTGGCAGGACACTGCGAGTTTGTCAAGGCCCTACACCTGGCTTGGAGGCAGTTCTGGTGGCCTTCCCTCTGCAGGGTTGTAGCCGACTACATGGCAGGGTGCCCGGTTTGTGCGGCAGTGAAACACATCACGGGGAAGCAGCCAGGCCTCCTGCTGCCGCTTCCCAGCCCCGAAGCCCCATGGCGCTGTATTTCTATGGACTTCATTACTGATCTCCCTGCCAGCAGGGGGAAGTTGGTCATCTGGGTTGTGGTGGACCTATTCTCTAAACAGGCTCACTTCGTCCCATGCAGGGGACTCTCTTCAGTCCAAAAGATGGCCCACTTGTTCCTAACCCACACCTACCAACTCCACAGGGCCCCCGCAAGATCATTTCCGACAGGGGTCCCCAATTCATTCCCCGCTTTTGGAGGGCATTCATGGGACTGCTGGGGGTTGAGTTGGGCCTCTCTTCTGCCTACCATGCAGCAACAGATGGCGAGACCGAACGGGTCAACGGCATCCTCAAGTAGTACCTCCACTGTTATGTCAACCAACACAATGATGATTGGACAACCCTCCTCCCATTCTTCGAGTACCGCACAATGCACAACAACACCGTACAAGCACGTACGGGCCAAAGCCCATTCAAGGTGATCTATGGATGCAACAATGACCCATTTCCACTGCAGGGGGTGCTACTGGATGCACCGCCAGATCTGGATGAGTGGATCGTCGCCCTTGAATCCCTAGACAAGGCCAAATCGGACTACAAGCACTTAGCCGACCGCAAACACTGACCGGTGGATTATAAGGTGGGGGACAGGGCGTACCTCTCCACCAAGAACTTGCGGGGCCTGCCAGGGACGTGCAAGCTAGGAGCACGGTTTATCAGACCTTTTTGCGTCTCTCGGGTGATCAACCCGGTCGCACTTGAACTCGAGCTCCCCAAAACCCTCGCCCGTATCCACCCGGTGTTCCACATCAGCCTCCTAAAGAAAGTGGCCCCCAGTGACGTTTGGCACCAGGACGACCCTCCACCCGAAGTATACATAGTCAATGGGGAGATACACCAGGAAATCGCCGCTATCGTGGACTCTCGCATGCATAGGAGAACTTTGCAATATCTGGTCGAGTGGAAGGACCTCCCCCCCCGGGTACAACGAATGGGTGTCAGTGCAACACGTCGCTGCTCCACACCTGCTCCAGGCCTTTCACTGGGCATACCTGGACAAACCGGGTGGGAGGGGGCCTTAAGGGGAGCGGGATGTCAGGGCTGTTTCACTTCACCTGTCAGGCTAAGTTTCACTTCTCCGAGTCCCCTATAAGTTTCATTTCTCCGTTCCCACTGTAACAGGGAACCACCCACCCACACACCTTATATATACTGGAACTGAGGGCAAGAACCCTGTAGATAGGGTGACATATATCAATAAAGTTATTCCTGTTTCACAGAGCTGACTTCGTTTGAGTGTGTTCAGCCTTACACTTTCATGGCAGAATGGGGGTTCAGGCTTTGATCTCCCAGACACAACAACCACTATACTACACTGTCTCTCTGATACTGAGTTGCATATTTTGATACTGCTGTAATTCCTCAGGTATAACTTTGTGACCATGTTTGAAATAGGCATGTAAATATGTATGTGTGCTTTGGTCCTGAATGTATAGAGGTCAAAAAAGCCAATATGTCATCAAGGCCAGAAGTTGCAAGTGCAACTGGGCCAAACAATGTACAAAGGCAATGGATTAATTGCAGATAATGCCAATTTATTGAGATGGGAAGATCATATACACACAAAAGTCTTCATACAACCACATGGGCAATTTAGTGTTGGATCTGCCTTCCAGAAACAGAAGTACTGCAAGCCCCGCCAATTGCACATATCAGTCTCACCCACTATAGCACATTCCAGATGCTTTGATTCAAAGAACAACACAACTGTAGTGTGCTGTGAAAACTAGACTTGTGGGGCCAAAGGAAATGAGGGGAGCAAGTTTGGGGGAAAGGACCACATACACTCCAGACTGGGGAAAAATAGACTACATCTGTATTGAATACAGCTGCAAGAGCATTAACATAGCATGGGGAAGATTCCAACATTGGGGACATGCTTACCACCCAATAAAGCCCCATCCCCCAGTTGCCTGCAGGGGGGACTGTGGATCCCACGTGGGCACAAGCCACTGCGTGATCCCCCTGCACCAGCCAGCAGCCCCTGAACTGGGCATGCTGCTGAATGGATCCACCCAAAATGGTGGAGATGGGCTTGCAGGCATTGT
Source organism: Sphaerodactylus townsendi (assembly GCF_021028975.2). Classification (NCBI taxonomy): domain Eukaryota; kingdom Metazoa; phylum Chordata; class Lepidosauria; order Squamata; family Sphaerodactylidae; genus Sphaerodactylus; species Sphaerodactylus townsendi. The sequence continues at coordinate 58,679,778 of NC_059425.1, forward strand.
CTCCGCACAAATGGATCCATCCCAATGTGCAAACTGCAAGCTGAGACTAAGATGCAGATCATAGAAACATAAAAACATGGCTCTGGAATGGGCTCAAGGATCATCTAGTCCAACCCTCTGCAGGATAATTACAATTACCGCCTCCCTACTCCCACAAAGAACTCCGCTCTGTGCCCAGAGGAAAGCAAAAACCTCCAGGATCCCAGGTCAATGTGGCCTGGAGAAAAATTTCTTGCTGACTCCAAAATGATGATTGACATTACCCTGGATATGTAAGCAAGGGCCATGAGAGCCAAGCACTGCCTGATCTGTTGTAGCCTCTTTTTCATGATCTGCCTAACAGCAAGAAAGGATAATCTGAAACACTACCCATAACAATCCAAATGCAGAGTGAGTGGGAGAGAAATCTTGCACCCAAATAGGGCAAGACAACCTGGCTAAGTAAAGGGGGGGGGGTGGACCCAGATGATGACCCTTGTCAGGTCCACCCAAAACTCCCACTGCCCCACCAGCTCTTGGAAGATCAATGAGCCATGCTGATAGTAAAGAGTTGGCCCAATGGTCTTCCTCTCCATGTTCCCAGCCCCAAGTCACAACACAGCCCCAAAGGGTGCTCCCCAGTGGCTCATCTTTGTCCTGGAGAGAAGTGACTAGTGGGGTGCCACAGGGTTCTGGGCCCAGTGCTATTCAATATTTTTATCAATGACTTGGATGATGGAATAGAGGGCATGCAATCAAATCTGCAGATGACACCAAATTAGGAGGGGTAGCTAATACCCCAGATGACTGGGTCAGAATTCAAAATGACCTGATTGGAGAACTGGGCCAAAACTAACAAAATGAATTTCAACAGAGATAAATGTAAGATACTATACTTATGGAGATAAAATGAAATGCACAAATATAGGATGGGTTACCCCTGGCTTGACAACAGTATATCTGATAGGGGTCTGGGAGTCTAAGTAGATGCAGCAGCTAAGAAACCCAGTGCAATTCTGGGCTGCATCAGTAGCAGTATAGTGTCTAGATCAAGGGACATAATAGAGTCAATCTATTCTGCATTGGTCAGACCTCACCTGGAATACTGTGTCCAGTTCTGGGCATGGCAATTCAAGAAGGATATTGACAAGCTGGAATAGATACAGAGGGGTAACACTAAAATGGTAAAAGGTCAGAAATCAATGCCCTAGAAGGAGAGACTTAAGGAAATGGGTATGTTTAGTCTGGAGAAAACAAGGTTAAGGGGTGACATGATAGCCATATTTAAATATTTGAAGAGATGTCATGTTGAAGAGTGAGCAAACTTGTTTTCTGGTGCTCCAGAGAGTAGAATAAGGAATAATGGATTCAAGATGCAGGAAAAGATATTCCACCAAACATTTGGAAGAACTTCCTGACAGTGGAATACATGCCTCAGCATTTGGTGGAGTCTCCTTCTTTTGAAGTTTTTAAACAGCGGTTGGATGGCCATCTGTCAGGATGGCAGGAGGATAGACTTGATGGCCCTTGGGGTCCCTTCCAACTCTATGATTCTGTGATTCTAAGTAAGTCTGAGGCCATTGCATCACAAACCTCCACTGCAATTATCGATCTTACATTAGGTGGACTAATTACTTACTGTGGTATGATGCAAGCTTTGCTCTTGAAAACAGAATGAAAAAGTTGGTATGAAAACAGTATTACATAGTATATCACAGAGACATGGCTATATTTTAAGTCAACAGTATTTTGCAGATCAGGGCTGATGCCAAAGATAGTAGCTTGCCAAAACCATCTACTGGTTTCATGGCACATGCAAGTTTTGAACTGAAGAGTTCCATGTTCATAGGCTACATTTTTATAAAGCAGTGTTATATGTTATAGCAACTGATACAGAGAACAAAGTGACATAAATATTTTCTTTTAGCAAATGTGTCTAGTAAGAAAATGTTCTATGTGTTTATACAGCTGGAATTTTTCTCTAGACAACTTTTTCAGTACCATTTTATGAGGCCCAGCCCTGGCAGTTGGGTTTCCCAGCACTGTCTGCTTATTTGGCACTGGGATAGGCTAAAGACAACATTTAGAAAGACCTAGGGGGTAGGATTGGCTGGTCCTTCCTGGCTTTAGGCAGGGAGGGGGGGAGGGGTGCCAGCTCTAGGTTGAGAAACCCCTGTAGATTTGGGAATGGAGCCCTGAGAGGGGTAAGTTTGGGATGGAAGCAACCTCAACATGTATAATACCATAGACTCCACCTGCCAATTCATCCATTTTCTCCAGGGGAACTGATGTCTGTAGACTAGAGATAAGCTGTAATTCCAAGGGTTCCCCAGGTTCTACCTGGAGGCTGACATCCCTACTAGTGGTGGATCCTGCCATGGAAAGGACAGGATTAGAGGCAGATGAGGCCGGCTTTCCCTTCCTCTGATTGTCAAGCAGCTTGCCAGATGAGGCAGAAATAGAAAGGCTAGTGCTGGGTCCAGTGTCCTCCTGGCTAGCAGGCATGCATGGGGGAATCCATGTATAGGGGTATGGACAGGGCAGAGTGCATTCAGGGAAAAGAGTTGTGTAGATCAGCAAACATCCTAGAGTGGGTAAGGCCATGGCTATTGGGGCTAGAGAAGGAGAAGGAAGCATGGCAAGACTGACAGGGCAGGACTGAGGTAAGTCCCAGAATGGAGGAAGTCAGAGGCACAATGGAAGGGGGAAGAGGAAAGATTACTGTTCCCACATGCCTGGAGGAAACAGCCAAATTGTTCCACACTTCTAACTAGGTGGCAATGGATAAGGCACAGGGTGAAGGCCTTTGAGGGGGTGGTGGGGTAAGGATGAGCTCCCTCTGATTGTAACTGGGCTTGTGGCTCAATAAAAATTATTTCAGCAAAGCACTTGCATATCTCGCTATGACAAGAACTGGGAAGGAGGGATGGTATGACAAACCGCTGACCCCACCATCCCCACATTCTTCTACTCAGTCCCCCTCTAAGAAGGAAATGTGTTCCAATTACTGGGAGAGACGCAGAATTGTATATTAATTTGTCCCCTAGTGCTACTATTGCAATAGGCACTAATTTATGTGCACTTTCTTTACAGTAAATGTAAGCAAACGAAAGGAAATTAAATGATTTTTGATTGAGAAGGAAACCCTACACAAGTTTTACAATATGCTACAAACGTAAATGGAAAATGTGGTGTTTTGTTTTTAATTTGTCATGGTAAACAAATACCAATTAAGCTAGTCACTTTGTATTAACACGACACCTATCTCAGTCACTGTGCATCAACCTATGATCATGTGTAATGGTGCTCATTAGAAAGCTACGTGCCAACTTTGCACTTCGGTGGAACTCCCTCCTCCCCCCCACCCCACCCGCCGCTTACCGGCTGCTAAAGTTTGTCCCTTTCCTGGTTCACTGCTGACACAACCAACTCGATTGCAGAGAATAATTGTAAAATAATAAATCCTGTATGGTTCCAATCCCTTCACTATGTAGGAATGCTCATGAGCTTCAGCAATATGCAAAACCTACAAAAGAAACAGAATCACCATGGATGCTGTGACAGTTCTTACAATAAATAACAGGATATGTTTAACAATAAGGAATTTGCTTTGGGGCTTGATGATTTTTTCCTTTGAAGGTTTGCCAAAAGCCATTAGTGAAAATAGCATTATTTTGAAGAACCTCAACAAGGTAAAATTTAAATTATAATACTTCAAATACATCATTTGAAGGGGAATAATTCAGTTCTTGAGTGGAGAAATGAAGGAGCAAAGTTATAAAAATGTATCATAAAGCTCATAAAACTGAATGATACAGGAGTTTATATAAATAACAGTGTTGACTGTGCATGATCATGGTGTCACTATTTTGTGATGTAATCAAACCATTACAGTTCTGATCACCATGAAACATGAGATCTAACAGGAATTGTGAACAGACATATTGCCTTTGTATTACTACCACTACTACACTACTACTACTACTACTACTACTACTATTAACATAGCATTATCAGTGAGCACTGCACAAGGAAAACAACTTCTTTTCTTAAAGTAATTTGTCAAAGATTAGAGACAAGTAAGCTTGATTAAAATGTGGTATTCACACAGAGTATTGTACTGTGCATACTATTAAGCCATGGAAATGGTGCTACAAATGTAAACCTTAACTAAACTCTTCATGAACAGAACGAGCAATATTGTTGTGAATTCGGAGCCTGATCATTCACTGCAGAAATAATTATTTGTCATATTTTATTGCATTCTTTGAAGGAACCCTGATCAGCATGTTAGTCTCACAACCAGTCACCAAAATAGGATAAAATAAGAGACAACATCATCATCGGTGCTCGATCCCTTCCAGTCCGGTTTCCGTGCTGGGCATGGGACGGAGACCGTCCTCATCGCCATCACAGATATGCTCCGCATGCAGCTAGACCAAGGCGGATCGGCGCGTATTATGACCTCACAGCAGCGTGTGATGTGGTCGACCGCGACCGGTCGCCTGGCAGCCTCTGGAGTGCGAGGCACCGTCCTTCAATGGATTGCCTCGTTTCTCCAGGGTCGGGGTCAGCAGGTGTGGTGCGGGGACGAGGCTTCCGGGGCTCCACTTAGCTGTGGGGTTCCCCAGGGATACTTTCCCCGCTCTTATTTAATATCTACATGCGACCCCTTGCTCAGCTGGTGCGGAGCTTTGGGCTGGTCTGTCACCAATATGCGGATGACACCCAGCTCATTCTGTTGATGGAGAGGGGGACGAACTCCGCCCTCTTGGCTCTACAGCATTGCTTTTACAGAGTCGGGTTGCTGGTTGGTTGAGGCAGAGTAGGTTAAAACTTTATCCAACAACAAAGATCGGAGGTCCTTCTGGCTGGGCGGAGGGATTTCCAGTCGCCCTATTCTAGAAGGGGTCACTCTGGCCCCGACATCCCTGGCCCGCAGCCTGGGGGTCCGCCTGGACTCTGCCTTGACAATGGAGAGCCAGGTGGCCCATGTAACCCAGGTTGCGTTTTTTCATCTTCGCCGAAGCGGCGGTTGTATATACGGTACGACCACAATACACCGTGATCCATGCGACGGTCACCTCGAGGCTAGATTACTGTAACTGGCTTTACGCTGGGCCTTCCCTTGCGATTGATCCGGAAGCTGAAGCTGGTCCAGAATGCAGCGGCACGGCTTCTGGCAGGTGGTGATTATTCAGATCATATCACCCCTGTGCTATGCCGTCTGCACTGGCTGGTGGAGTTCCGGATCGTCTTCAAGGTGTTGGTAATAACCTTTAAGGCCTTACGCGGCATGGGGCCCTCATACCTACGGGACCGCATCACCCTTATGTCCCATCGGTAGGCCACCACGCTCAGCGGTGGCTGAACTGCTGGTGACCCCCGGCCCCGTACGATGCGGCTGAAGCCAGCCCCTGCCTGGTGGAATGCTCTACCTCCATCAGTCCGGGCCCTGCGGGATCTTGGTGAGTTCCGCAGGGCCTGCAAAACAGAGCTATTCCACCGGGCTGAAACTGAGGCTGCCATTCTCCATCCCTTGTTATTTCGGTCGGGCCCACTGTTGATTCTATCTGGGGCGCCGTTTTACCTTTTCCTCTTCTATTATTTAATTCTCCCTTTTAGCCTTGGGATTGGGCGCCCGTTTTTACCGTTTTATTGGTTTATTGTTTAAATTGTATATGATTGTTGCTGGATTTTAAATGTGTTAATTTATGCTGGATTTTAAATGTGTTAATTTATGCTGTTGGAGCTGCTGTCAGAGAACAGCCATGTTGGAAGCCGCCTCGAGCCCCTTGGGGAAGAGGCGGCCTATAAATTTGAAATATAAATAAATAAATAAATAAAATCTAGTGAGGTTTCTAATTGTATGGGGATTGAAATATCACTTTCCAATTCAAACCCAACCATTCAGCCTCTACACAGTTTGGGGCTAGAGGTCTGATCCTACGTGTCAATGCATTTTAATGGGAGAGCATCAGTTCAGGTCCTAATTTCTGCACATTGTTTTAGGCTGAGAATTGGTGCAGCGCTCCTGCAGCACTGGTTTCAGAAGGCTCAAATTTAGATCCTTTTTGCTGTCATGTCTAAAAGCAGGCATGTGGGCAACCAGCAACTTGTTTCCTCCTCGCAAACTGGGATTATAAACTGGGATTAAAATTTAAAATCATATTTCTTTTAACAATGATTGGTTTGTGAAGCTGTAATTCTGACCACAAGAAATCACTCAAATCCTAGTTTGCCTTCGCAAATGCTGGTTTCATTGCCTGTTCTACAGCCAGGGAGGGTTCATTAGAAGCCAGGCTGTCTGCAAATCAAACATCACACAAAATTTAGTACTAAATGTGGTTTGTAGAACATCTTGCATTCAGATAATCACGTTAATCATAGCTAGCTTAATTAAACCATTGTTTCATACTATATCTGAACTGAACCTAAGGTTTAGGATTACAGATTGTGAAAAGGGCACAAAGTCCAGTTTGCTCAAGCAGCTGTTGCCAAATATAACAACATACTAGACTTCCTTAAGGTTTTTCAGACCAGGACACTTAATCACACTCATATGGGGTAGGAGAAGCAGCAGAAACATACATAAACAAGAACAAGCTGAATTTGTAAAGCACATATAAAAGTTTGTCCTGACATCTGAGTGAAACTATTGTCCTTCCTCTTTTTAGCATAAATGTAGTGCAGCATTATATACATCATTATATCTCTGTGCTCCGGAAACCACTAAACATTAGCGTTTTGCTGATCAGCCTCAAGTTCTGGTTTCAAATTCAGGTATCAAGCTCTCTAAGGTCAACAGTCATTTTAATGTAGATGTAATAATGTGTATCATGGATGACAGTGAAAACGGAAGGAAAGGAAATTCCTTTAGGAAAGGACAACAGAGAGAGAGGAGTAAGCCTGCTAGCCAACTGTTCCCAATAATATAACCATGGTTAAGAAGTTGGGAAGCATTGCCTTCACACTGATTCTCTTGGCTAACCTTGCAGGATTAAGTCTTTACTTCATAGAGATAAACAAAGAGACTCCAGAACAATCTGCTGAAATAAGTCAAATCCCCTGATACAAAGACAGTTCTGTTGTGGGCAACCTGCCATGATAAAGCTTTGATACCCCTTCACTGCACTTTGATAATGGCAAGTACCTCTCCACTGGCATATTAGAATTTGGCATAGCCAACAAGACTGGGACCACTTTATAACATCGATATATCAATAACCAGAGAAAACAGATTGCTAATAACAATAATACCTGAGAAAACACTGGCAAGACTTTTTGTTCTGTAATTACATTGATGCTGTACCCCATCACTTCTCCTCTTGCTTCATTATTCTGTGGCTTTCCCCAAGACACATTCAGAGAATACGGTGAAAGAGGGAATACTGATGGAGGTGGCATGAATACAGGAGCTAAAACACAAATAAATGTGCTAATTTATCATAAAATAAATGAACAACATGTGTCAGGCAAGTTTTCCCACTATATTTGTAAAATACCATCTGTTAAACTTGATAGAATGGCTGTTTGCATCCAATTCCTAAATAAGCAGATTGTAGAAATTAATTTTCAGGTCTAAAAGGAATTTTCATATGGTTTTCAATGCCACAATTTTAAAGTAAATGAACCCCACCTATAGACAAAGTATGGGATCTATTATTTTTATGATGCACTAACCACCACTTACATCTGAAACACAGTACAGGTTTCACATAATCGCAAAGTAGATGGATTTTTAAAAGCGCAGTCTTCCTGGGACCCAGGAAAAATCTGATTAGAGCAAAGATTGTTGAACACTTAAATACCGTCAAAGTAAATTTAATTGCTGCGCAGGTTTGAAATTAACATGTCTCTCTTGTATTAGAATAGCTGATATAACGGAGATGTTTAATTACATGACATGTGACTTCTATTCTATCTAGGCACTCTAAAATGGCTATATTTTGCGATTTACCATTTACAAATCTGTCCCCGGAAAATCCTGCTGGATGCTTTGAAGTTAATGGCCCAATCCACAAACCAATTAAAGCAAAGTCCTTGGCTTTAAGCCATCTACTTGGATGGAAGTCCCATCTGGGAAAAATCAGTGGGGCTTACATCCAAGTGAAATATGTTTCAGATGAGTTGCCTAACTTGTTGATTTGAGTGACACTGTGAATGTGATCCTAGACAAAAGTTTAATGGAAGGACACAAAAATAATGATCAATGTACATCATCATTACATTTAATTCTCAACATAGCTCCATGTATGAATTCTTAAATCCAGAGATTGGGGCCCTGGACAACACAAAACTGTTTGAGAAAAGCACCAGATTTGCAGAAAATCTAAAATCTTAAAACAAAATGGAGGAGAAGAGAATGATGTAAGCTGCTTTGGGTTTCCAACTGGGGAGAAAGGTGAGGTATATATGAAGTAAATAAATAAGTAATATAAATAAGTAAACAATAAGTATAGCTGAAGATGGGGGCCTGATAAGAGGTAATTTGGTGGGTGGGTGGGAAGGAGAGCAAGAAACAGGGAACGCTGAGGATATATATGCTTCCAGGAGGGAACAATGAGGAAACAGTGTGGGGAGGAAGATACAGGGGATAGTAAGATGCCCCCGCAAGTCCTTTCATGCTCCTCAGACCAGCCTAGAGACTGGCACTGTGCAACTTGGAAAGGCTGCCAGGAGTAGGAAAAGAGGGATGCTGATGAAGGGCAAATAATACTAGGTTGGCTTGTGGGTATGGAGGGCAGAAGGAAGAAGGAAAAGGCTATGGAGTTTTCAGGAAAAGGAACAAGAAAATAGTCGCATAGAGGAAAATAAGATACCACCCCCCTCTCACCAAACCTTACACGTCCCTTACTTATAATCTCTTAAATGCTTAAAAATCATTATGCAAAGTTTATACGAGTGCTTCATTTTAGACAAAACAAATAGTTTTCAGTCCCATTGCTTTTTGTGAGACACTTGAAAAGCTGAATCAGACTAAACAGTAAGTGCGGTATTGTAGCTCAACAGATTCTGATGTTGTAGTCTACTATGCCATGGAAACCATCAGCCCTCAACTTTGCCCTGCTTTGCTAAACTATGTGACAGGATCTCATTCCCCAACCCCCATGACAACAATCCACTGCTGCAGTAAAATTAGCAAAACACAAGCATCATGTTTTGAAATGAAGGAAAGATATAGGGCGGCCACTTTTGAGGAAGAGGAAAAGCTATAGGGCTGCTGATTGTAATGATGACCATTTGTGCTATGTAATGCCATCCATCTTGCAAAAGAGACCAGCAACAGATATTCCATTTGTGTTTTTCATTTCCTCCCTCCGTTTCTTTATGCCCCTTGTATCTGCCAAGCATGGACAACCTGCAGGGGATGGGAGTGATTTGTGGGTTCACAGTTTCATGGTACTAGGATCCCAAAAAGTGCTCCACTGGCTTAATTAAGGTTTCCTGGTCAGATAAGTTCCAGGAATGGATTCAACGTGATCTAGTTCATACACACACACATCCTTCCCTTGATCCTGTGTTTGTGGAAATGGGCACCCACACACCATTCTCCATCAAACAGTTTTTCTGAAATCTGCAAACATTAACAGGTGAAGGACTATGGGGTTCCTGTTCATACCAGTCTACAAAATCCCTTTAAAAAGGCAACTGATTTTTTCCAAATATATACCACTTAAGGGTCAAGCTAGATATGCTGATGACAGACATGTTTTTATTTCATCCATCTCTGCCCTATTCACACAAAAAATGTGTTCTCTCTTTTCTACAACTATCCTATCACTTTATCTCAGCTCTGTCCACTGCTGCAGGCACTTGTCTCTGTTCCAGGCTTATGTCTGATACTGGGTCCAGGGAGAAAGAAAATTATCTGAAGTGACCAACTGCATGGATGTAACGCATAGGACAGATAGGGAAGATTCACCACAGCTTTCCAATGTTCTCTTTTTAGCATTAAAGTGAGTTGCTTGGCATTAAAGTGCAACTGTAACTTCTTAAGAAGTTGCTATTGAATTAAAATGAAGTATTCAAATAATTAATTTATTCATTTATTAACAGGAAGAAAATGGATTCTTCACAGTACACATCAAAATATACTACAAGAAACAATAAGAAATGATAAGGGAGTCAGTGGGGGCACACATTTTCCAACATTTGAAAATGAATTTATAAGACCTATTACCTGCCTCTGCAGTCCTCTGGGAAGTCCATTTTGAAAATGTGCTCCCTGCCATATTGACTGAAAGAACACGGAATGCATACTCTGTGAATGGTTTTAAATCAGTAATTTTTGTGCTAGTTAGAGGTGGTGTCAAAGCGTTCTCATTGGCAGATTCTGTCACTGGTTGAGGACTGTACCACCCACTGGCTTGGAAAATGCGACTTTCAGGGGGCACAAAGCTTCCATTTGATTGTAGTAGTCCTTTCATGTACAGTTCGTACCTAATAATTATTCCTAGAAACAACAATCACTGATTAACCAAAGGAATATATTGCTCTGAGAATATTTGAAATTCTACTACAGCTACTAATACGTTAAGAAATCATGCCTAGTGATGGTACTATATAAATATACTTGGTTGCTTTGGTGGATGAATTGAACCAAGAAATAGACAGAGTGTGACTGTTGATTCTCCTGGACCTCTCAGCAGCTTTTGATACCATCAGTCATGGTATCCTTCTGTACCAGATATCTGAACTGGGGCCAGAGGCGTAGCTGAGCCAAACTGCCTCTGGTGCTCAGTGTGTTTTTTCCAGCCCCCAATGCCCCCCCCCCATCGGGTGCCCCTCAAGATCTCTGTGGCACCCCCTCACATATCTTCTTTTCCACATCGCATTTACATTCCTTTTCTATTTCTAGTACTTTTTGAGGCTGAAAAAAGCAGCCTCTTCACAGTTCAGGGGAAAAACTGCCTGACTAACTATACTTCCCAGGAGACCTTGTGAGCCCCAAGGTCTCCTGGGAACTGTAGTTCCTCAGGCAATTTTTAGCCTGAACTGTAAATAGGCTGCTTTTTTCAGCCTCAAAAAGTACTAAAAAAGAAAAGGAACGTAGGTAAGTGTGGGAAGGGGGGTGGGGGTGCTGTGGGGGGTGCCTTGGGGGGCTGCGGGGGCATGGGGAAAAGGGGGAGGAGCTGGGTTGATTTTCCACCCCCCAGGTGTGCGCCCAGTGCATGACGCACGCACTCCGTCCCCTTGGCACTCTGCCACTGACTGGGACTGAAAGACATAGTAGTGAATTGTAAAGACCATATCACTCCAATCTTTACTCACCTACACTGGCTTCCAGTTTGTTTCTGGGAACAATTCAAGGTTCTGATGTTGACCTTCAAAACCCTATGGGGTTTGGGACCAACAGAGCTGACTGCATAATCTCTTATGAACCTGACCAACTGTTCTGGTCATCTTTGGAGGCCCTGCTTCAAACAACCCCACTTTATGATATTAGGTAGGCAGCAACCTGGGAGAAGGCCTTCTGGATCATAACACCAAAGCTCTGGAACTTCCAAGAGAGACTCTTGTCCCCTTCTGCTACAGTTTTCTGCAAGAGGGTAAAAGCTTTTTTTCTGTTTTGTTTGGCATTCCTTCAATGATCCCTCCTTCCTAGCCAATGTTCTTATATTTTGTATGTATTTTAACTGTTGTGTGTGTAAAAAACTACATTTTTAATTTTTTTAGAGTTGTTTTGATTATATATGTTTTATATGGTTTTATTATTTCACCATCTGAGGAGATTGGGTTATACCATGCCACCTAAGCACTATGTAAATACACAACAAATAATATAGACACAGCACCACCCACACAGCGGTGCCTTGTGAGACGAGATCAGCACAATGTTTGATGGAGTCATTGTTTCTTTCTTCTCAGCCATTCCTGCATCATACAACCAAAAGCAGTATATCACACTGAATCCACAATTACTTTAATTGTGTGTGTGTGTTTGTGTGTGTGTACAGACCTGCACTGAACACAATAGATGGCATGTTGTGAAGGAACATACTGAAAAAGGCCAGCCATAGCATAGGATGGGATTAATTTGTGCTCATGCTGATCATTTCTCACATGTTCAGATGTGTCTATAGGAAACAGACTGTGTCTAGTAATAATAGTGTAAATCTATACAAAAGCCAACAAAGCAATTCAGGTTTTCAGGAAAAATATCTATTCATCTTAATTTTTAGTAAATAAGGATTTCAGATCCTACCATTTGGTTTCCTGGGTGGAGACCATTTTACAAATAATTCTGTAGAACTGATGGTTTCTATGACGGGGGGTTGTTGCCCCTCTGGAGGGGCCTGTGCAGTAATTACTGGCACCGGCTGGCTCAGTAAGCAGCCCCCACTAGTGCAAGCTTGAACAGAGAAACTGTATTTTGTAAATGGAACCAAATTCCAAACAGTTGCCAAGGTTTCTAAGCCTTCATACTGGCCACAAGGTTGAAGATCTACAGATGAAGTACATGTCAAAATATATTTCTCTATAGGACCAGAGTCATTTGATAAGGCTGTCCAGTTGAATGAAACAGAGTATGGCCCGACAGGAAGGACTGAGCTTAAATGCAAGTTTCCTACAGGTATTCCAGGCTCTGTCCTGTAAGTCAAGGCTGCACTTCTTGTAGATCCGTGGTCATTGCTGGTCTCAAGGTAGTATGAATAAAAGGTGTAGGGAAACAAAGAGTTCTCAGTGAAGATCTTGGTGCCTGTAATAGATACATAAAAATTAAAACCCAGTTGTGAAATACTGAGAAACTCCGTATTTAAAATTATTATTTATTCTAAAATAATTTTCAAAACTGTGATATCCATATGTTTAAAGATGAATTGCATGTTACACAGTTCACTGGATACTTAATAATTTGGGTACCTAAAAAGTAATTATGGTAAAATTGATAAATATTTTGCTATCAATATATCCTTAAGCAATATTGTATGAGCTATGGAATATGAAGGGTGTTCATCCAGTTTTTCAGTTCCACTGGAGGATTTGCCCTGCCTGGAACACTTGCCCGAGTGGAGGGGCAAAACTGATGGAATGCAGCTGCCGCCACCATCCCTGGCTGTAGGACATGGTATAGGACACTGTGCCAGCATCCCTGAGTCCCCACAAGTGGGGTGGGGGTGGTTTGGGGCATGGCTGTGGGAGGAGCTGACTTGGATGAGACTATCAGTACCATGATTTCAGCCACTTTATGTAAACATCTTATATCTTTTCCCTATAAACCTCCCTGCTGACCTAAAGATCATAGAATATAGAAAGGCATGAGATAGGGTGGGATATAAATTTGATAAATAAATAAATTAAAAATTAAAAATTGGCAATAGTGACGGGCTGCTACAAGAAGATCCCATTTTATGATCAAGTGTGCTCTTGTGATCACAAATCTATTGAAAATTTGGCTTATATTATATTTCGATGTCCAAGATTGGTAGTTTTTGGGGAGAAGTTCCTTAGAATTATCTTATAGTGTTTGCCAGGGAAATAAACTAGTTGTGTTATGGCAGATTAGCTTTTTAGAGCATCACTAGCAGAATGAGCAGGCAGGTACAGTACCTCTTCTTCCCTCATGCCTGGCACACAGGTCTATAGGTGCTAGCTAGAGATGGGAGGGTAAAGTTGGCATATTGCAACTCTCTTGCTCAGATGTCTGAGACAGAGAAGGCTAAGTGAAGCGAGCCAGGAACTGATCAGCCAGCAGATTACAGCAATCATCCATTAGCCTTTTCCGTTCCCTGTGCTTGGCATTGGCTGCTGCTTCTTGAGTCACTGCTGGGGTAGAGAGCAGCAGCAGCAGCGGTGGTGGGATTCAGCAGGTTCGCACCACTTCAGCAGAACCAGTTGTTAAAATGGTGCTTGTAAACAACCAGTTGTTAAATTACTTGAATCCCACCACTGGAACCAGTTGTGAAATTACTTGAATCCCACCACTGAGCAGCAGCCAGGGCAGCTGCACAGCAGTTGGGTTCTTATCAGTGTTGTAGCCAGGGGCAATCGCCCCACTTGCCCTGTAGCTGAGACAAGCAGTGGTGTTTTTCCAACAGGTACAAGTACCTGTGTGCATCAGCATTCTACAATATAAAAAGAACTTTTATGCGGTTATATGAATGATGATCGAGGCTGCTTTGTTTTGAAGTTTTGTATTAATGCACATGAGTGCATTGGTAATCGTGGGAATGGGGGACACAAATGAACAGAAGGAACAAAAAGCTTTCTGGGGCATGGTCCAATTCCACAATTATAAATGTTCCTAGGTAAACTAGAATGAAGGAGGGTTGGAATACAGAACTCAGTGAATTTAAGGAACAGTAAGGGACAGGGATATGGGCAAGATCTCAGAAGTCTCAGAAGAGACATGGCCAGGAAGAGCAGAGTGACCTGCTGGTGTTCATTTTGGAGGGCTTTTCTCAAAGCCACAGCTTTTAAAACAGTGTATTTTAACAGGGGTTATCTCTTTTTCTCCTTGTAAGGCTGCTGAATCTGGAAGGTGGGGCTTAACAGGGGTTAACAGAGTTCATCTCTTGTTCCTCTTTGTCCTAGAGGTGGGGCTTTTGTCCTGAGAGGTGGGGCTTTAGTTCAGTCTCTGGAACCAGCAGAGAGGAGTAGCAGCACAAGAGACTTGGCCAGGAAGAGCAGAGTGACCTGCTGGTGTTCATTTTGGAGGGCTTTTCTCAAAGCCACAGCTTTTAAAACAGTGTATTTTAACAGGGGTTATCTCTTTTTCTCCTTGTAAGGCTGCCAAGAACTCTGGAAGGTGGGCTGGCTTAACAGGTTAACTGAGAGTTCATCTCTTTGTTCCTCTTTGTCCTAGAGGTGGGGGCTTTGTCCTGAGAGGTGGGGCTTTAGTTCAGTCTCTCTGGAACCAGCAGAGAGGAGCAGCAGCACAAGATGACTTGGCCAGGAAGAGCAGAGAAGTGACCCGCTGGTGTTCATCTTTGGAGGGCTTTTCCTCAAAGCCACACAGCTTCTAAAACAGTGTATTCTAACAGGGGTTATCTCTTTTCTCCTTGTAAGGCTGCTGAATCTGGAAGGTGGGCTTTAACAGGGGGTTAACAGAGTTCATCTCTCTCTTTGCTCCTTCTTGTCCTAGAGGTGGGGCGTGTGTCCTGAGAGGTGGTGCTTTAGTTCAGTCTCTGGAACCAGCAGAGAGGAGTAGCAGCACAAGAGACTTGGCCAGGAAGAGTTAAGAGAGGACCTGGTTGGTGTTCATTTTGGGAGGGTTTTTTCTTCAAAAGCCACAGCTTTTAAAAAACAGTGTATTTTAACAGGGTTATCATCTCTTTTCTCCTTGTAAGGCTGCAAGGAATCTGGAAGGTGGGGCTTTAGTTCAGTCTCTGGACCAGCTTAGCGTTTCAACGGGCGAGCGCAATCTTTTAATTCTTAATTTTTTTGTTTTTTTTGAAATTAATAAGGACATATTTGACAGATAGTACGTGCAGATAGCTCCAGGGGGCAGTGATCTAAATGCTTAATATTTAAATATCTAAAACAAATCAGATATGAAGGCAGAAAGCCAAAGCAGGGGATGGGGCTTTCCAGTACGTTTTGCACTGAGTGTCACATGTATGACTATCTGCCACTAGGACAGAAGTCGCGGGTGTGCCCCTCGGGCTGCAATGAGCTTCCTGGCACTCAAGCGAACGCGGTGTGCGCTCTCTTGAAGCCAAGGTGGCAGACCTGGAGAAGCTGAAAGAGGCAGAGAGGGTGACAGACGAGGCTTTCAGGACTCTTAACAGCCGGGTCCCACTTCCCAAGGTGACATCTCTTCAGATGTCAGTGGAGAATGAAGGCCTTGGGGATGGAGGGCGCTGCCAGTTCGAGGTGGGGGAAGATGCCTCCCTTAGGATGGGATCCCTTCCTTAACTGGTGATCAGCTATCCTCCTCAAGACTCGAGGATAACCCCTCAGGGAGGTGGGGGGCCTTGTAGTGGGTGATCTCGGATCATTAGGAAAATGTAGAGTTGGGTTTGTGAGAGGCGAATGATCGCGATGGTGACTCTGCCTGCCTCGCGCGAAAGTTAAGTGGATGTCAATGCTTCGGCCTAGATAGGCTTTTAGACAATGCTGGGGTGGAGTCAGCAGTTGTGGTCCACATTGGCACCAAATCGACATTGGGAAATGTAGCCGGGAGGTTCTGGAAGCTAAATTTAGGCTGCTAGGAAACAGGCTTTTTTCGAAGTCCAGGACCTCCAAGGTGGCATTTCTCAGAAATGCTTACCTCGCTCCATCGCCAGCGAGGGCGAGCTAGGGCAAGCGGAGATACAGGGTCCCCAACAATGCGTGGATGAGAAGGTGGTGTAAGGCAGAGGGTTTCCTGTGGATTTGTCAGGAACTGGGGAACCTTTTGGGACAAGGTAGGCTCTGTACAAAACGAGGACGGGCTTTATCTTAATCCAAAGAGGAACCAGGCTGCTGGCGCCAACATTGCAAAAGGTGGCAGCAGAACAGCGCTTTTAAACTGATCACTGGGGAAAGCTTCGACAGGAGCTGAGGTGACTCTCGGTTCGAATACAGTAACTATGGGGATGCAGACAGAGAGGGAGGTTTTTTTTAAATCAACCACATACAAGTGAGGAACATAGCAATGTGCATGTGACAAGCGCGATAGTGTCTACAAAAGACTTGGAGGGTAAAGCACATACATCCCAGGTTAAGGATACAGAGACAGGGTATACAGGTGTCTCTATGCTAATAGTAGAAGCTATTCGATTCCTAAAATGGGGAGCTTAGAGTACAGAGCGCTTTTGAAGGAGGACTTTGATATAGTGGGCATTACAGAGACAGCTGGTGGAAATGAGGGAGAACCAGTGGGATGCCAAGTATATACCAGGCTACAGGCTCTTATAGGAAAGGGATATACAGGACAGGGCGCATTGGGGGTGGAGTTGTCCCTTTACATCAAAGAGAGAGCATAGTATCACATAAAATAGATAATGCAAGGGGAGCTGGTTCGTCCCTACAGAATCACTCGTGGATATCAATACCAGGTGTGAAGGACAGTTTAATCATTAGGAATATATTATCGCCCCCTGACCAAAGTGCACAAGAGGATTCCTTGAGATGGAAAAAAAGAAATTCAGAGAGGCCAACAAAAAAACAAAATGTAGTGGTAATGGGTGATTTTAACTATCCCTCATATAAACTGGAAAAAATGGCATGTTCAGGTCATAGTAAGGAGAGAGCATTCCTGGATATGCTAAAATGACTGTGGCTTAGGAGCAGATGGTTGTGGAACCAACCAGGGAGAGGTGATCCTAGATCTAATTCTCATGCTGTGGGACCCAGGACTCCTGGTGCAGGAAGTCAGTGTTGTTGAGCCGATAGGAACAGCCACTCACAATGCTGTCAGATCTCAGTATCTCAGCATGCGAACAAGTGGCAACTACTAATGTAGTTAAGCATTCGGCCTTCAGAAAGGAAAATTCTCAAAGATGAGGGGGGATAGTGCAAGATGAAGCTTTGTAAAGGAAAAAAATCAAGAGAGTTAAAATTGTCCAGGATGCTTGGAGGTTATTTAAAAACACAGTAATAAAGCTCAGCTGGAATGTGTTCCTGCGAGGGTTAGAAAGTGCTGCAGCACTCCAGTCTAAAAAAGAAAGCCACCCATGGTTAACAAGAGAGGTTGAGGAAATTATCAGAAAAAAGAAAATGTCTTTTTTAGAAAAATGGAAGTCCAGTTTGGCTGATGAAGAATATGAGAGGGAAACACAAAATGGTGGCAAAAGAGAAGCAAGGTTAGCTGTAAGGGAGGCAAAAAAGGATTATGAGGAGAACGCATGGCACAAGCAACATCAAGACCACACAGCAACAAAACAGCTTCTTCAAGCACATCAGCTAAGGGGAAGCCAGCAAGGGAAGCCGTGTAGGTCTGCTAGGATGACAATAAAGGAACAAAGGGTGTATGCTAAAAAGATGGCAGGAGATTGCAGGTGAGAAGCTGAATGAATTCTTTGGCATCTCGTCTTCACCTAAGAGGAGGTGAGGAACATTCCTGCACTCCTGAACCAAGCTTCTTAGGAGGCTAATCCAAGGAACTAGCGAAGATAGTGATAGACAAGGAAGAAGTTCTTGGCAGCCATTGATAAACTAAATGTGTTACCAAATCCCCTGGCCCAGATTGCATTCACCTAAGAGTTCTTAAAGAGCTTCAAGCATGAAATTGGTTGATCTTCCTCACTCTTTAATATGCAACTTATCCCTGGAAATCAGGCTCCATCCCTGAAGACTGAAGATGGCCAATGTCGCACTAACAATCTTTTTTGCAAGAAAGCGATCTAGGGGGACCTCGAAATTACACAGGCCAGTCAGGTTTGACATCTGGTTCCCTGGTAAATTAGTAGAATCTATCATTAAAGATAAAAATTATAAAAACATGTAGAAAAAGCAAGATTCCTGCTGAGAAGAGAGTCAATAACATGGCTTCTTTGCAGAGGCAAATCCTGTCTTTACAAACTTACTAGAGTTCCCTTTGAGGGTGTAAACAGGCATGTGGACAGGGTGAAACCGGTGGACATTGTCTACTTGGATTTCCAAAAGGCTTTTTTGGACAAAGTTCCTCACCAGAGACTGTTGAGAAAAAAAAACTCAGCAATGAAGGGAATAAGAGGGGAAGTCCCTCCTATGGATTAAAACTGGTTGGAGAAACAGGAAACAAAGAGTGGGTGTAAATGGGAAGTTCTCACAAATGGAGAGATGATGTCGGGAGTGGTGTCCCCCAAGGATCCGCTTTGGGACCAGTGCTCTTTAACCTATTCATAAAATGACCTGGAAGTAGGGTGGGTAGCGCGGTGGCTGCCAAGTTTGCAGATGATACCAAATTATGTAGGGGTGGTGAGAACCACAAAGGATTGCTGGAAGAGCTCCAAGCCGACCTGATAAATTAGGTGAGTGGGCTCCAGAAATGGCAAAATGCAGTTCAATGTAGCAAAATGTAAAGTGATGCAACATAGGGGCAAAAAAATCCAAACTTCACATACATCGCTTACAGGGGATTCAGTGCGCATATCAGTCACAGCACCAGGAAAGGGATTTAGGGCTGCCTTAGTTGATAGTTCCATGGGAATGTCAACTCAATGCATGGCAGCTGTGAAAAAAGGCAAACTCTATGCTGGGGATCATTAGAAAAGGAATTGATAATAAAACTGCAAAAGATTGGGTCATGCCCTTTATATAAAAGTAAAGTGGTGCTGCATCAAGACTTGGGAGCAATTCGTGTCCAGGCTTCTGGTCACCACATCTCAAAAAGGATATTGAAGAGATAGAAAAGTGCAGAGAAGGGCAACAAGGATGATTGAGGGACTGGAGCACCTTCCCTATGAGGAGAGGCTGCAGCCGCTTGGGGACTCTTTAGTTTGGAGAGGAGGGCGGGCTGAGGGGGGATAATGATTGAAGTTCACAAAAATTATGCATGGGGTAGAAAATGCTGACAGAGAGAAATTTTTTTCTCTTTCTCACAATAACTAAAACCAGGGGCATTCATTGAAAAAATGCTGGGGGAAGAATTAGGACTAATAAAAGGAAACACTTTTCTTCAATGCGCAACGTGTGATTGGTGTTTGGAATATGCTGCGCCACAGGAGGTGCGGTGGATGGCCACTAACCTGGATAGCTTTAAAAGGGCTTGACAGATTTTGCATGGAGGAGAAGTCAATTTCTATGGCTACCTCAATCTTGGATCCCTTCTTTGATCTGAGATTGCAAAATGCCTTAACAGACCAGGTGGATCGGAGCAACAGTCGAGAAGGCCATTGCTTTCACATCCTGCATGTGAGCTCCCAAAGGCACCTGGTGGGCCACTGCGAGTAGCAGAGAGCTGGACTAGATGGACTTTGGTCTGATCCAGCTGGCTTGTTCTTATGTTCTTATGTTCTTATGTTCTTAAAGATAATATTTGTAATCAGTTAAGGACCATATTGTATGATTAGGCTGATATAGGGCACTTTTCGCACATGCAGAATAATACCCTTTCAATCCACTTTCAATGCACTTTGCAGCTGGATTTTCCTGTGCGAAATAGCAAAATCTATTTGCAAACTATTGTGAAAGTGGATTGAAAGTGCATTATTCTGCATGTGCAAAAGTACCCATATAGGTTGCTGTGCCTTTTAAGACACCATTCTTTTTCTCCATTATCTCACAGTTTATCTACTCTGTGTTCTTTGTTTCTAGCAGAAGAACTTTAAAAATCATTTTATTGTAATGTTGTGAAGCCATCTGCCAAATCATCAGTCCAGATTTGGAGACTTGTTAATTTTCTTTGAAAAGTTCAGTGCTTCTACACTGGTAATTTCAAACTCTCATTTAGTACTTAGGCCAATATGCATGCAGTTGCACTTAGTGATGTCCCCTGTGTGTATTTTAGATGCTACACACAAACTGAGAATAAAGTCATGAACATAAGGATCTGACAGCATTAGCAAATATTTCTCAGTATTCAAATGCCAAATAGTAGATTATTTTCACATCATTAATTATCATGATTGTCAGGAAATGTCAGAAAGGTAATTTCTTTTTTTTAAAAGAAATGTTGTGACTTTAGAAAATAATGATTTGTTGAACAGTCTATATAAGTCTATGATTAAGGAGCCAATAGGGAGTTAACACTTTAAGAGCAGCTGCTCATTTATGGTACTTCTTCTTTGAAACAGCATCAGAACACTAATCTACAAGAACTATCCTATACAATTGTATGAATATAATTACAATGTTCTTACGTCCTCAAAACACGGCTTTTAGTATGCCAGTTCTATGATACCTGCAGTGTCTGCCAGTTTGTTTCCAAGCCCTATTTCAGCATTAGCTTTCTTGTTAAAGCTCTAAATGGTCTGGATTCAAAGAAACTGAAGGATTCTTGCAGAACCTACCGATATGACCCATGGTCCCCTTTGCAATCTATGAAGTTAGGTAGGTCATGTAAAATATTTTATACAATACATGGATTGGATCTGGATGGTGTGCGGGGCAAAGGATATATTTGTCTGTTGGTCCATTTGCAAACCTGCCCAGGAGCCTTTCTTTGTGAGTCAGCTCCAGTGAGTAGCTACACAGCCATGGTGTCAGGACTGCAAAACTCCCCTCCCATCAGAACCCTCCCCCAGCCACTAGAGCCCCAATTCAAGATAAATTCAGGAAATCTAAATATTTTTGTCTGCTGTTTTCTGATTTTGTTGTTGACTTACATTCTTCCCATGGGCTATTTAATTTTCATGCTTACCTCTGTTTTCATTTTCAAGAAAATTCTTTATTTTAATAGACTGTCATTAACTGCCTCAAGAATTTATAAAACCAAAAGTAGAATATATATTTTAATAATAAATGAATGAATAAATTACTCTGGTGGATTGCTACATGTTCTTGTTAATAGGTCAAGTGAAAAAGCCTTGGGTATTCCCTAGATATTTATATTCTGCTTTTCTTCCTAATGGGGGCCCAAAGTGACTTCTCTAGTTTATCCTCAGAACAACACTGTAGGTTAGGGCTAGGCAGCTGAGGAAGCATGCTCACTTTAGGCCAGCCATACACTCACAGAGTTGAGATTTGAATCAAGCTTCAATCAAGATCTTAATCCATCACTAATCACCTCATCACGTTGATTTTCACTGTCACTGAAACAAGCTTTTTGGACTTTTTGTCACTTGCCATAATATACTGTTACATGGCTTAAAACAAGGAAGGATGGAAAGCAGTAACAAATAATTTGTGGAAGAAGTAGAACACTTGAATGAGCATTTTATTTTATTTTAAACATTTCTAGGCTATCATTCCATCCCAACAGGATCCCCAACACTAAGAAATGCACTGAAGTCTATGAAGTATAAAAAGATTAGTAGTTTTTCAAAAATCAGACTCAAAATATATTTTAGTATGTATTAGGGTTGTCAATGCTAAAAAAAATTCAGTAAAATTCGGATTTGGGTATTTTGGGGCATAAAATGATTTGTATACCTGAATCCGAATCATAGCCGATTCGGATATGCCTGAAAATTAGGGTAAATCCGAAAAAATTCGGGTCCGTTTTATTATTTTTTTGAATTTTTGGTGTTTTTACACGTTTTGGCCTGCAGGGGACGCAATTTTAAAGCTAGCGGCACTAAACTTTCAGGATATCATATGGGGACTATCCTGATGATTCTCCCCAAGTTTGGTGCAGTTTGGTTCAGGGGGGGGCAAAGTTATTGACCCTCAAAAGGGGTGCCCCATCCCCCATTGTTTCCAATGGAAGCTAACAGGAGATAGGGGCTACACTTTTGAAGGTCCATAACTTTGGACCCCCTGAACCAAACTTCACCAAACTTGGGGAGTATCATAGGGACAGTACTTTTATGATACCCTGAAATTTTGGGGACAGTAGCTCTAAAAGTGCACCCCTCAGTCATCCAAAGAAATTTCCCCAGATTCTGTGCTCTGTAGTGGCTGGCTGGCTGGCTGGCTCCATTGCAGCCAATGGGAAATTTCTGTGGGAGGGCTGTGGAGTGCACATTTCTCATGGTAAACCCACAAAACTTTCAGGGTGTCTTCAGGAGAGTCTCTTCATGACACCATCCAGGTTTGGTGACCGTTGCTTCAAGGGGTTCAATGTTATGGGTAGGGTCCATCTCCCACTGCCCCCATAAGCAAAGTTCCTCAAACCTGGATGGTGTCATTCAGAGACTCTCCTGAAGATACCCTGAACGTTTTGTGACTGTACCTTGATAAATGTGCACCCCACAGCCCTCCACCAGAAATTCCTCATTGACAGCAATGCAGAAGTCACTGCAGAAAAAAGAATATTGGGCAAATTTTTGGGGTGCCTGCAGGGGCGCATTTTCAGACTATCAGCACCAAAATATCAGGGTATCATCAGGTGACTGTCCTGATGACACCCCCCAAGCTTGGTGCAGTTTGTTTTGGGGGGGCCAAAGCTATGGACCCTCAAAATGGTAGCCACCATCTCCTTAGCTCCCATTGGAAACAATGGGGGAAAGGGGGCCCCCTTTGAGGGTCCATAACTTTGGCCCCCCTGAACCAAACTGCACCAAACTTGGGGGGTGTCATCAGGACAGTCTCCTGATGATACCCTGAAATTCGGTGCCACTAGCTTTCAAAGTTCCGGTTTTCATGTTTCACCGCTCCTGCACATGAAGCCTGCTGGAGTGAGTGAGCGGTGAAACACGCAAACCAGCATTTTTAAAGCTAGTGACACCAAACTTTCAGGGTATCATCAGGAGACTGTCCTGATGATACCCCCACAGTTTGGTGCAGTTTGGTTTTGGGGAGCCAAAGTTATGGACTCTCAAAGGTGTAGCCCCCATCCCCTATCAGCTCCCATTGGAAACAATGGGGGATAGTTGCACCCCTTTTGAGGGTCCATACCTGAACCGAACTGCACCAAACTTGGTGGGCAACATCAGGACAGTCACCTGATGATACCCTGATAATTTGGTGCTGATACATCTCAAAATGCATCTCCTGCAGGCACCCCCAGAAATTTGCCCAAGATTCTTTGTTCTGCAGTGACTTAGCTGTATTGCTGTCAATGAGGAATTTCTGGTAGAGGGCTGTGAGCTGCACATTTCTGAAGGTATGGTCACAAAACTTTCAGGGTATCTTCAGGAGAGTCTCTGCATGACACCATCCAGGTTTGGGGAATTTTGCTTCAGGGGGTTTAATTCTATGGGATCCCAAAAGGGTAGGGCCCATCTCCCACTGCCCCTGAAGTAAAGTTCCCCAAACCTAGATGGTGTCATCCAGAGACTCTCCTGAAGATACCCTGAAAGTTTTGTGGGTTTACCATGAAAAATGTGCACTCCACAGCCCTCTATCAGAAATTCCCTATTGACAGTAATGCAGCTAAGTCACTGCAGAACAAAGAATCTTGTGCAAATTTCTGGGGGTGCCTGCAGGGGGTGCATTTGTAGATGTATCAGTACCAATATTTCAGTGTATTATCAGGAGACTGTCCTGATGATGCCCTCCAAGTTTGGTGCAGTTTGGTTCAGGGGGGCCAAAGTTATGGACCCTCAAAAGGGTAGCCTCATCTCCTTAGTTCCCATTGGAAAGAATGGGGGATAGGGACACCCCTTTTGGGGGTCCATAACTTTGGCCCCCCTAAACCAAACTGCACCAAACTTGGAGGGTATCATCAGGACAGTCTCCTGATGATACCCTGAAATTTTGGTGCCAATATGTTTAAAAATGCGCCCCCTGCAGGCCGAAACGTGAAAAAACACCAAAAAATAAAAACGCAATTCGGCTGGTGATCCGAATCCCATGGATTCGGATCTGTTAGGATTCGGACAGCTCAGATTCGGACCTTGCTTGTCCAAATCCGTCCGAATCAGTGCAGATTCGGTAAAAATCCAGATTCGGACTGTCCGAATCTCCAACCCTAGTATGTATACAGAAAAACATCTGGATAACAGACAAATGCTAACCCAGCTGAGAATAGTGCCTGCACAAAAAGATGAAAAATAGAGGAAAGTATTTTAAATGTAAATGTAGCATTAATTAGCGCTCACTGTAAGGGTGATGGTCCTTCACAGTATAGATTCCACTGCCATTTCTGTAGAGACTGTAAGTTAACCAGTTAGAATTTGGAGAATCAGGAGGATTCCAAGAAAGTCTAATAGCAGAAGAATTTAGAACTTGTCCTCTTGGTGGAGGCTGCTGAGAAGGGGCTGAAATAAAATAATTACATATTTTTTGCAGCAAATTACAATTTTTTGCAGCTATTACATATACAAGTACATTGAAGTCCATATTTTAAGAAATCTAGTCTTAGAAGACTCTACTAGCTTTTTAAGAAAACTTTCACTCTACTAGTCTTAGAAGACTCTATTAGTCTTTTAAGAAAACATTCACTCTACCAGTCTTAGAAGATGTTAGTGTGGTCAGTTGTGCAGTGGTCAAGAAAATTGTATGCTTCCACATTAGAATATAGACCTGAACGAATATGATAATTATCATTCATTGTTACAAGCTGCCTTTATTAAAACCATTATTTTGTGCATTATTGAACATGGCACTTTAATACAAGAGCAATTATAGTTCATTGAACAACTATCACTAATATTTGCTTTTTGCAAACTGCAGGGCTAAGTAGGCACCAGGATCCAGGTGGAACATTTTACAACAAAGGTTTGGAATGTTGAGTGGTGGAGGAATACCCAACCCTACTAGCATCTTTTTCTGAGGCAGACTATAGTGAAGAATTTCATCAAGTTGTATATATGTGGTTCACCCTCATATCCATAAGAAAAGTAATGTTTTTTTTCCTGGAATTGTACAATGGATTGTGTTTTCTAGTTTCGGGACATCAAAGAAGACAATAAATATAAATTTATTACATTTTTGGTAATATATGCATGGACTAGACTGGCAGAATATTTGGCAGGGGGAGCTCTTTCAGGTCAAGTTGTGGAAGTCAAGTCAAATCAAATCTGCTGGAAACAGCACTTTGAGGCCTGTGCCCCTGCACCATCTGCTCTCACCCTGGAATGCCCCCAGAATGCCATGCCTCCTCCATGCCCCCTCCATAGCCTGGCCACGGCCCCTCCACTGCTCCATCCAGGGTGTTGCACCCCACCCGGTCCCATTGGCACTACACCACTGGAAGAGGGTCATAATATAAGGAACAGATTCTTGTGTTCCTTGCAACTGCAGGTGTAAACATTTTGGTATAAATTAAAACTACAAAGTAAATTGTTAGAAACTGCTAGTCTTGTGCACCTTGGCAAACATGATACTCCTGAGCACCTAGGCCTTAAAAATGTGCCTCACATGGTCCCCCATATCTAGCAGTCATTCTACCACAAATTATCCATTCTGCCCAGGTAAATCTGGTTGTCAAGCGTTGTTAGGAGGGTAGGCTGGTGGTGGCAAATTCATTGCAAGCTGGGTTAGAACTTTAATGGCAATTTTAATTCCACTTATAAAGGGTCAAATATTTGACTTGACCCCAACACACACTCCTTTTCCTGAAATTTATTACTGTCTCTAATGTATAAGGCAATTTTTTTAAAAAAAAAATCCCAGCACTTATATAATTCTAGCACTCCAGTGCCTATAACAAAGATCACCCAATGCAAAGAGAAAAGTTCACCCAATGCTTTCACACTATAACTCTGCTAAGTCCCTGAAGGGAAATAATTTAATAAATGAGGCCAACAAAACTGTATATCTGCATGCTCTCAGAATCTGAACTGAGTGGACAAAATATAGTGTTTTTAACTAGGCACTCTTAATCATATTTGTAGACCAGGATAGGGTGCAGGGAAAGAGATACTGTTTAAAGAAAGTCGTATCTCAACCCAAACATCATGAATTATGTCTATGAGACTCTAGAACACTACTGAAAATTGGCTTCCTTTAATTGAAACAAAAAACTATCCTTGCAACTTTCATACAAAACATCATGAGGTCCTTCTAAGAAATAACAAAATATTAGTAAAGATCAAAAGAAGTTTAGAAAAAGAATGATGAATAACATCTATTACAAACATTAGTTATCGTTTAACATTCACTAAACCAATAAGAGCGCTGAATCGAAAGATATGCTCTTAAAGATACACTTACTTTTACTGCAGCCAAATAGGTTGTCAATATCCAAATTACTAGCATTGGGAACACAGTTGTCACATTTTGAGCCAGTTACAAATTGTTTACATACACATTGTCCAGTAATGGGATGACAAGTCCCATTAATGGCTCCTGCAGGATGACAATTACAATGCTGACATCTATGAACAAAAACAAATCATGAAAGTAATGAAAGCACATTAACACTTCAGTCAGAAATAGTAGGGCATAATTCACTGGTTTCCTTTGACTCACATAATTATGGACTGCAAATGAAGAACTTTAATCTGGGCTGTGGAAGAAAATATAATCATTGTTACCTCTTCAAAGTTTTTTTTAAAAAAATGGTTAATCATTTAGATATGTATATTCTGCTTTTTTCCCCAATAGAGATCCAAAGCATCATATCATTTCCTCCATTTTATCCTAACAATAACCATACATGAAATAGATTAGACTAAGAACAAATGACAGGCCCAACATCACTCAGGCCCTTTCCACATGGGCACCAAGCGGGGGTGCATTGACATAAACAATGCCGACGCACCTTCCCTGGACCATTCGCACGCACGGTTCCGGCAGGGCGGCAGGCAGGTGGACAAGCCTTTGCACAGGCTGCGCCTTCCCTGAACGCTGTTCCTCTCCTCCAGGCTTCCAGCGCGTCGCAGAGGCTAGGGGATACCCCTCGCAGGCTGGAGCGGCAGCTCTGGAGTCGCAGGTCAGGGGTGTGTGTCCCCTGGCCTCTGCGATGTGCTGGGAGCCAGGAGGAGAGGTACGGTGTTCAGGGAAGGTGGGAGGGAAATGGCACCTTCCAGCCGCTGCCGTTCGCACGGCAGCAGTTGGAAGATGCTGCTTCCGAAAAACCAAACTCAGGGGCTGTGGGGGCTTTCAGGAAAGGGTAAAATGGAAATGGGGAGGAGAAAATGAGATGCTCCCTGAAATTCCTTGCAGCTCCCCACTTGTAGAAATATATTACACTTTCAACTCTCTGAAAATTATTCTTTGACTTCAGACTAATTATTCAGCTGTAATTGGAAGGTAATAGCTATATTTTTTCCAAATTATTATCCTAAGTGAAACAGATATTAAATATAATGAAACTGTTTCAAATCATTTGGGGGGTAAACAGTTCACAAATATTTGAAAACTGTGACTCTCTCTTAAAGAGTGCCTTTAGTAACTCTTACTGTGTGATCTCTTGAGCTCAACACCCTTTAAAAGACTGATAAAAGCCAAGGAAGCAAAATAAGCTGCAAATTTGTTTTATGGAGTAATATCCCTCTGGGAATAAATAAAAACATTCTCTCTTGGAAACCACAATATGGTCTTTTTTCACTATCATAATCAAGAGAAAAGAGTGATCACCTCCCCCCCTCCATTGTATTAAATTCTTTCATCTACAAAGACTGTATTCAAATCTCTCTTCAAATAGAGATTCTGTTTAGACTATTTAACTGTCATAACTGCAGAAACTGTTTTAACCATGAGAAAGCTATCTGTCCAACAATGCAATGTTTAGTATTTCATAGCTTCATTACGTGCTAAGATTCTACTTTTTTATGAAGAGGTTTAATGGATTTCAGCAACATAAAATTAGGAAATACACAGGTCACATACTTCCTGTTGCTCCTAAACAATGGCCAGAATAGTGCATTTTTCTCACCCTCCAAAAAACTTATTAGACTTCTGCTAGCTGTTGCCAAACTTTGTGTAGCCCTATAATGGAAGTCCTATGATTCTCTTCTCTTCATTCAATGGTTCACAAGGCACTGAGATAGGGTCATTACATGCAGTCTCATAGGCCAAAAGATGGTAGCCAGGGACTTGAAAATAGAGAACATATTTTTGGGAATATGAATGCCTTTTATTACTTATGCTGATAAAAATAAACACACCTTGCCAAAGGCAGAGTTATATACAGATGTTTACTAGGTGAAAAAATTCATTTACAAAATGTTAATGTTGAACAGTATACATATTTTGAAACTATTGACTGTGGTCCTGATATGTGTGGGTCAGTAACAGATTATTTAGGCAAACATAATCTTTTTGCTGACCATCATGAAGGTGGTTCCTTCTTTGTAGCATTTTGATTCATGATGTTTATATGTTTGCCTTTTTCTCTAAATTTGTTTAGCTGTAATCTATACTTTCCAACCATACCTTGGGGCTAACACTGTAAAAAACATCTATAACTCAAGTTAAACCCATGTTTAACTATTTCACATTATGGATAACCAGTTTAGGTCAGGTTCACCTACCTGTGCCAGACCAAATATGTACCTTGTACTAGTTGGTTCCCAAAACCTGTATGGACAGCAGTGGCCCAAGAGCCTCCTGAATGCTATATTTCTTGTCCTGAGGTCATAATGGCTGTTCCCATTACAGCTTGTTGACCAGTGGCATATTTTTGCACAATGCCCCCTGCTCAGCCCCTACACCATTGCAAAGCCCTTCCCACAAAAAAACTTCAAGTGATCCTTGCCCCTCCTAAAGGCCTCCCCACTCCCTGTGCTCCCCCAACTGAGGGTAGATGAGCCTGGCCAATCAGAGGGCCACCAGTGCTGCCACCATCCCACAGCCACCTGCCCTTGTGCCCTGTGTAGACTGGTTGCCTGGCACTTGCTGCCTGCCCTGCTATCAGGAGATTCCCTCAGCTGCCAGCTCTGGCCAGCCTGGAGTGCCTGTGGGTGCTTCAGAAATGTGCCCCATGTTACAGCCAGTAGCGGCCAAGCACTGCGTAATCATCAAGTCACTGGTGGGCAAGGACAGCAACCCACTGGCTGCGGAGCTGCTCAACGCACCTGCCCTGGACTATCTGGCCAGCACCACTGTCAAGGCCTTTGTGCATAGCTTACAGGGCTCTGCCACTGCTGAGTGCTCCCTCTACCACCCACCACAGTGTGGACTAGGGGAGTTCAGCTGGAGGCTGGGTGCAGGGTGGAAAGTGAGGGAGCACGTGACCAAAGTGCACCCTCCATAAGTCCTGGGTGAATGGAGCCTTCCCTCTTGCCCTTCTAGATCCACCATTGTTGTTCGCTTTCTCACAAAGGTTCAGTACATCAGATACCCCTACTCAGTCATAACTTTGAACAGAACCATTGTGTTAAGAGTTGTATTTACTCACATTCATTCATGTTTTCTCTTACCAAAGCACAAAGTATAAAAAATTACAGCATCCATCATAGGGTTGGTCAAGGATACCCATTACTTGATGCAACAAGAGGTGGCTTGCATACAGAAATTACAGGGAAACCATATCTGTTTCATTACAGCCCTCCATCCTGTCCCCTTATTATATTTGGAGCCAGTTAGCTTTTTTTCAGCAAACGTTTCATTTTCATTTGACGTTATGTCATTTTTACACCTTACATTTGACGTTGTGTACATTTTTACACATACATAACTGATGCAGAAAATCAGGCATCAATTTCAACTGGTAACAATTCTGCCCTGGACTCTTCCCATGGGCTGTAGAGGAGTTTAAAAAGAGCATATAAAGGAATTCAGCCAAACTTTTGAATTTATTTCAGCTGATATACATTCAGTCACATTTAGTTCTCCTGCTGCCAAACTAAGCCCTATGTCCTGTAACCTTGATAATAAATGGTACTATTTTTGAAGCCTTAAAAAAAACCTGCGGCTTCTTTCAACAAGGACAAAAATTATGAAATGAAAACATAAAGTCACAAAAATGTGTCTCGCCTGTACAATAAACACTTACCTCCCAGTTTCAGAGTCAAATCCATAATATAGGGCTCTACAGTGATCACATCTTTTCCCTGCTACAGAGGAATCTTGGCAAATGCACTGGCCAGTGAGACTGTCACATTCAACCACATCCATTGAACCAGTTGGGTGGCATAAACAGGGAAGGCAGCCATTAGTAATGTGCAGGGAAACATAAAAACCTAATAAAGAGTGGGAAATGTAAAAATTCAGTGAGTGACATGTCACAAACCTGCAAACAAAACTTCTATTGAGAAATGTCTAGCAAAATTGTAAGCAGTGGCAAACTTTAGAGCTTTTGAGAAGTCAAGATGTTTCCCATATAATGCACTTAATGTGATCAATATCCTTCTCTTCCTGTCATATCCATTTCATTTTGTTAATTGGGATTAGGTAAAATGTGCAAACAGAAATCTATACACAAGGGTAGGAAACATTTTAAAATAACATTAGACATGGTGATGAAACACATTTTCATGAAATCTAGGCTTTGCTGCATATTCACATGTAACTTTTAAAAAATCCATCTAATTAACATGGAACCTTCGAGGGTTGTTCCCTTGTACAAGAAAGCCACCTTGCCAATATTCAGAAGTACATAAGAAAGCACCCCTGTTTTTGTCAATTAAAATCCTAATGTACAATGGGAACAGGAAGGTATGTATGGGCATATGAGTTTTCCCTCATATATTGGCATCTCTAAAGGGAGGGAATCAATTTTTGGATTTTTTTACACAAACTAAGAAAGGGGGATCCTATACTATCTAAAAACAAAATTAAATTGCAAAAAAAGCATATGTAAATGCTTTAGCAGTTGTAAGCAATTTCAATCTTTTCAGTTTATACTATCAAGTGCACATTTTTAGAAGCATGAGAGAGCAGTATAAATCTTTGCTGTTCTTTTTCAAGGACAAAGGTGGCCCACTGGTCCAGGAAGTCCTAACATCATTTCTCTGTCTATCCCAGCCTGCTCTCTGATTAAGTGCTTCCAACTGCGGGTCAGCAAGTCAGGTAACACTAGGGAAAAAAACAGAGGAAAACAGGCATGCCATATTTATTAACACACACATCAAAATAATGTTGTTGTTTTAAAAAAAACCTTAATGGAGGTTAAGCAGCATTTTTAACCTCTCTTCAAGTCTCTTCGATACAGCGAAGTTCCTAATGTCCCTTTTATTGTATAACATATAATACATTCATTTTGAAATACATTTATTGCTTTCGACTTTGTAAAGTAAGGCTTATAGTGCATATGGACTAACTATGTTCAGGCTTTTGAAGTATAATCACGTTAGTCTGTAGAGCAACAGAATTTAAATAACAGTACATTTAAAATTCCACTTCTGTTCCCACACAGAAATCACTTTCACACCACAGGAAAAAATGCACCTTGCAAACAATCAACAATTAACCAGAATAATTATTATTCCCTTACCTGGTTTACACTTATCACACTGTCTCCCATGACGGTAAGGTGAGCAAACACATTGTCCACTGATTTGGTCACAAACTGTTCCTGATAATGTTCCCAAAGGATCACAGTCACAAATCTCACACCCAAGAAGGTTTCCAAGAGTGAGATTGTACATATGAGGCATGCACTGGTCACACTGAAAGCCTGTGACACCCGTTTTGCACAGGCATTGTCCTGATGATTTGTCACACAGAAAAGAACCATTTACTGTTCCAGCCCTATCACAGTTACATGGCAAACAGTCTAAAGAATCCTTCTGCTCCACTCTATAGTGCCCATCTAGGCAGTCATCACATTGCCTTCCCCCAAAGTTAGGTTTGCAGATACACTGTCCTGTCTGAAGATCACACACAGTACCAGGAATAGATCCACCTTCATTACAATCACAAGGCTTACATCCAGAAACATCTAATCCATAAAAGCAGTCAATGCAGGTATCACAACGAAGTCCTTTGATATTTTCCTTGCAATTACACTGGCCAGTCAGAGGATTACAGAACTCATTCATGGAGCCATGGACATGACAGTGGCAAGGCTGACATCCATCTTGATTAAAACTTTGGAGAATTTTGTACCCAAACTTGCAGTGATCACACTGGAGACCTGAAAAGAGATCAACTGTTACTATAAATTAAGATGGGGAGAGTACTATGGAACAAAGGTTGAATAGTTACAGCCAGAACAGAGCTGAAAGCAGAGGAGAAGCTATAAGGGGGCAGAAAATTACCCCCAATAGCTCCCCCTTCCCCCGTGGCACCCCTCCCCCAACCGCCCTGCCCCACTTACCTTAGTTCAGCCTGAAAAAGTTCAGCCTGAAAAACCAGCCTATTTAGTTCAGGCTGAAAAATGGCCTGCTGGAAATTACACTACCCAGGAGACCTGGTAGTTCCCACCAGGGTGCTTTTTCAGCCTAAACTGAACAGGTCGCTTTTTAGCCTGAAGTTTTTCAGGCTAAACTAAGGTAAGTGGGCATGCACCAGGGGTAGGACGGGGCTCATGGGGGATTGGAAAACACAGAGTCTGCCCTGGACACAGTTTGGGATAGTCAGAAGCCTTTCCACTTG
The DNA here is from genome assembly GCF_021028975.2 of Sphaerodactylus townsendi. Taxonomy (NCBI): domain Eukaryota; kingdom Metazoa; phylum Chordata; class Lepidosauria; order Squamata; family Sphaerodactylidae; genus Sphaerodactylus; species Sphaerodactylus townsendi. The sequence continues at coordinate 58,712,577 of NC_059425.1, forward strand.
AACTCTATGAACCATGATTAAAATGCTAAAATAAAATATCTAGTTAAACCCCACTGCAAAATGACTCATCCCCAGATACCAGCATATGCAATCCAAACCACAGCTCACCACAAGTTGGAGGATAACAGGAAGTCTGAAGCTCCAAATGTTTCAGGTCAGTAACCACGAAGCCAAATTCTAGCAGAATGCCAGCAACAAAACCAGGAAGTTTCCTTCCTGATCCACACCCCATGAGGCTTTGTTTAGGTCATAAACCAGCCATCCACAAAGGTAATCTACAGAAATACTGATGAAGGATATACTAATAGTAGCATTTAAATAAACTGAGCCTATCACACTTTGGTCACGTTATGAAATGACAAGACTCACTGGAAAAGCTAGCAATGCTAGGAAAAGTTGAAGGCAGCAGGAAATGAGGAAGACCCAACATGAGATAGTTTGACAGTGCTAAGGAAGCCATAGCCCTCAGTCTGCAAGATCTGAGCAAGGCTGTTAATGATAGGATGATTTGGAGGTCATTAATCACACAGATTCACACTCACGTTTCCAACTAATTAATACATCAAGGTTCTTTCACTTTTCTAGCTCCAGTAATGGCTAGGATCCCCTGAAGACAGTTATTCAGGACAACATATTGAGAAGATTATTTAGTTTCTCTACAATCTCAACATTGTTTCATTACTTCATCCCTAAAGAGAACAATGACCACATTTTGCAAAATAAGGAGGTTTAGATCAACAAAGCTTGGGTATAAAAATAAAGATATTCACCACACATATTTATTTGTATTAATTTGGGTGAGGACTTAAGTCCATAGCCTACATATTTTACTGGTTAATATTCCCCTGATTTTTAAATTAATTTTTACTGACCCCAAGCAAAAAGAAATAATAAAATAATAAAATATAACAGTGTTTTCAAGTCTACAGATAAACATCTATTATATGATTTCCGAATATCTTAAAATATGTCCAGTACTATATTCCATGTATTCAAATGTGGATAAAGTTGTAAGGTCCTCAATCAATTTGATTATTAGAGGTGGGCATTTATCTTTCCAGTATTGTAATATAAGTCTTCTAGCAACAATATGGGCAAGGAGAGTCCATTTTTGTTAACCATTCATTCGGCTCCAAGAGAAAAACAAATAGTTTTAAAGTACATAAGCATCCTCAAAGATCAATGAATATTCTAACACAAAATTGTTATAATTCCTTCCTCCCAAAATGTCCAATCTGAACAACCCAAAGCATATGTTCAAGAGATGTGTCTTATAAGTTGTTGCTGTTTATTGTTGTTATTATTGATAGAAATTAACCACCCAAAAAAGAAAAAGAAATCAGAATCAAATCAAAGTTAAAATTAGTTCGAGAGACTAATCTGTAAATGATGTGATCTAAGAAACAAATCTATAATATTACTTGAGAACAGCTAACTCAATCGTGTTCTTTCCTCATTTTTTATGTTGAATGTAAAATTCTAATGTAACCCCCACTAAACTGTACCATACAGTAACTAAAATAAAAGTCCGATTTCCAAACCTAAATGGATGGAATTTCTTTTTTACTTATATAAGCAAAGAAAAAATATGCATGTAGCATTTCCTATGTAGGGATAAATAAAATCCCTAAAATGATGGGAAATTATATTATATATGGATAAAAACTGGAGAACTCTAACAGAAGGCAAGTTCCTTTAGCTGTGATGAATGGCTCACCTAAGGCATATCATTTAATTTCAATAAGGAAAATAAAAAAGGACTACTATTGCCGCAAATTTTAAAAATAACTGTATTGTTAACAAGAATTATGACTCATTTTGAACTATTAAAATTGGTCTACATGGATTCATATCATATCAGTTTTAAAAATATGCGCAGTGCTTATTTGAATATGCCATACATATTCCTGACAGGTAATCTATTCCTAACGATACCGAGAAAGGCCTACAGGGCATCACACTCAATGTTAACAAGTACCAGGGAGTTAGCCCACTTGGCATTTAATTCACATTCTTCTCCCTTTTTTATTCTAGATGAATGACCTACTTTAATAAAATTATTGGTGCTAATATATTTTACTGGTGATAGGATCATTAGTAAGATTTAACAGTTGTATTAACTCTAACAGCTCATGCTCCACAACATTGCAGTACTTAGTTACATTTTCGGTTATCAAGCTTGTTTAAACAGATACAGTTACAACAGACTGTAATGTTACTTGTGAATCCAGTAATTTCTTCTTAAAACAAACACATATTTTATACATATACTTTATATATTCCATTTCAACCATAAAAGCCCTCTCCTTGTGACAAGTGCAGTCCAGAGAGAATATCTTCACAAAGCAAGGATGGACTCATAAAGCTCCCTATTATTGTTCCAGAGTTCTGATAAGAAAAAAAACTGACCCATGATGTTCTTCATTAAGTGTCAACTGTGCAGGCATACATTGGAACTGTGCTTGTGCAGGTCAGTCACAGAGACACAATTTTCTAGCCAGAAGGTTGTCCCTCTCCCACAGCATGAAAGGTGGCATTATCCCTCAGTTCCCTTGAGATAATAGAAGTTCCAGGAGATAGGATAAGTAGAAAGAGCGCTCACAGTGGGGCAGGAGAAAGGGAACGTGTGGTAGCACAGAAGTCACAGGATGAACAACAGTTAAAGGTAAGAGCAACCCTGTTTTCATCTTTGGTTTTCTGGGCAGTCCCACACAGGAAATCTAACTAATCATCAAGGAAATGGCAGTGAGGCTCTCAGTGAAATAGAACTTGCTTTCTCTCTACTCTCTCCTTTCTCAAACTAACAGTTGCAACATACAAAAGTGATGGCTGGTAGCTGATAACCATGTGGTTGCTCTGCAAATATTCATGAGAATTACCTGTAGAAGAAGCTTAAGCCAGACATAGCTGGGCCAGAGTGCGCCTGGTGCACACTCAGTGTTTTCTGCCCCCTGCCCCCCCACACACACATGGTGCCCTGCCACCACCCCGCCACCACCCCTTATCTTAGTGCAGGCTGGAGTACCGGCCTGTTCCCTTCAGGCCAAAAACAGCCTTGTGGGAACTACACTTCCCATGAGACCCTGGGGCTTACAAGGTCTCCTGGAAGTGTAGTTTCCACCAGGCCGTTTTCAGCCTGAAGGGAATAGGCCACTTCCCCAGCCTGCACTGTTTAACAAAGATAAGTGGGGGATGCTGTGGGGGGAGGAGGCACTGCGGGGGGTGATTTTCCATGCCCCAGGCAATTTTCTGTGCCCCGGTGCAATGTGTGCACCCCGGCGCCCTGGTAGCTCCGTATCTGGCTCTAGTGGAATGTGCCCATATGTGGAAGGAACAAGACCCTCCAGCTTGTCGATCATACAGTTTAACAGTGGTAACAATCACTTCTTATAATGTTTGAGCAGAAGGAAATTTATCTTTACCAAATGGCAAACAAGAAGATGTGAACCATTCTGAAACTGGTGTGTTCTTAAATAAAATAATAATGCTCTTTTAACATCCATTGTGTAGGTCCCACATCTGATGATGGAGCGGACAAACCAGTGGCAAAGCGATATGTTGTTTGTGACAATTGAAATCTACACACTCCGGGGGTGGGAAGTATAAAAGTCGAATGAATAAATGGGTGAATGAATGAACGAATGAACGAACGAATAAATGAAATAAATAAATAAATAAATAAATACTTTAGGAAGAACTTGGAAACTGGAATGCAAAATCATCTTTCAGCAGTGAAAATTAATCAAGGAGCATCTGATTGTTCCATTCTTCTTCTTGAAGAATTAATAGCAACTAGAAACAGACTTTGGGGGAAAGTAATAGCAGAGAACAAGTAGCCAAAACTTAAATGGGCTATGCTAATACTGACCCCACTGTGGATCTACAGGGTTCATAAGTGGAAAAGGTTAAATATTCCTTTTTCATTAACGGTTTAACAGTACAATGTGAGAAAAAACGTTTAGAACATAAGAAAGAGCCTGCTGGATCAGACCAGAGTCCATCTAGTCCAGCACTCTGCTACTCACAGTGGCCCACCAGATGCCTTTGGGAGCTCACATGTAGGAGGTGAAAGCAATGGCCTGCTGCTGTTGCTGCTGCTGCTCCTGAGCACCTGGTCTTCTAAGGCATTTGCAATCTGAGATCAAGGAGGATCAAGATTGGTAGCCATAGATCAACTTCTCCTCCATAAATCTGTCCAAGCTATTTCAACCATAGCTATTTCAACAAGCTATTCAGGGTAGTGGCCATCACCACCTCCTGTGGCAGCATATTCCAAACACCAATCATGTGTTGCGTGAAGAAATTTTTCCTTTTATTAGTCCTAATTCTTCCCCCCAGCATTTTCAATGTATGCCCTCTGGTTCTAGTATTGTGAGAAAGAGAAAATTTTCTCTCAGTCGACATTTTCTACCCCATGCATAATTTTATAGACTTCAATCATATCCCCCCTCAGACGTCTCCTCTCCAAACTAAAGAGTCCCAAACGCTGCAGCCTCTCCTCATAGGGAAGGTGCTCCAGTCCCTCAATCATCCTCATTGCCCTCCTCTGCACTTTCACTATCTCTTTGATATCCTTTTTGAGATGTGGTGACCAGAACTGAACACAGTACTCCGAGTGCGGTCGTACCACTGCTTTATATAAGGGCATGACAATCTTTGCAGTTTTATTATCAATTCCTTTCCTAATTATCCCCAGCATAGAGTTTGCCTTTTTCACAGCTGCCATGCATTGAGTTGACATTCCCATGGAACTATCAACTAAGACGCCCAAATCCCTTTCCTGGTCTGTGACTGATAGTACTGACCCCAGTAGTATGTATGTGAAGTTTGGATTTTTTGCCCCTATGTGCATTTTGCTACATTAAACTGCATTTGCCATTTCTCAACCCACTCACTTAATTTATAAAGGTCCGCTTGGAACTCTTCGCAATCCTTTGCGGTTCTCACCACCCTACATAATTTGATATCATCCACAAACCTGGCCACCACGCTACCCACCCCTACTTCCAGGTCATTTAGGAATAGGTTAAAGAGCACTGCTCCCAAAATGGATTTTTGGGGGACACCACTCCCGACATCTCTCCATAGTGAGAACTTCCCATTTACACCCACCCTTTGCTTCTTGTTTCTCAACCAGTTTTTAATCCATAGGAGGACTTTCCCTCTTATTCCTTGACTGCTGAGTTTTCTCAATAGTCTCTGGTGAGGAACTTTGTCAAAAGCCTTTTGAAATCCAAGTAGACAATGTCCACTGGTTCCCCCTTATCCACATGCCTGTTTACACCCTCTAGTAAATTTGTAAGACAGGACTTGCCTCTGCAAAAACCATGCTGACTCTTTCTCAGCAGGTCTTGCTTTTCTGCATGTTTAATAATTTTATCTTTAATGATAGATTCTACCAATTTACTAGGAACAGATATCAAACTGACTGGCCTGTAATTTCCTGGATCCCCCCTAGATCCTTTCTTAAAGATTGGTGTGACATTGGCCATATACCAGTCTTCAGGGAAGGAGGCTGATTTCAGGGATAAGTTGCATTTTAACGTGAGAAGATCAGCAATGTCATGCTTGAGCTCTTGAAGAACTCTTGGGTGAATGCAATCTGGGCCAGGAGATTTGGTAGCATTTAGTTTATCAATGGCTACCAGAACTTCTTCCTTGTCTACCACTATCTTTGATAATTCCTCAGATTCGCCTCCTAAGAAGCTTGGTGCAGGTGCAGGAATTTTCCTTTCAAGAATGTAGGTAAGGGGGGTTCATGGGTTCAACCCCCCATTCATGTATAGCTTGCTTGAGCACCCCCCCATTGGGCGGGCTCTGCCCCTGCTGGCCCCTGCCTGGAGACAGGGCTCTGCCCTCCCACACTGAGTCAGCAGCCAGCAGTCCTTTCTGCCCTCCCCTCTGGGGAGACCACAAGAGACTGCTGTCCCCAGCTTTGGAAAGCTGCTTTTATAACCACAGACTGAGGGTGGGGCTCAGGGGGTGGGGCCGTGGCCTACCAACCCCTGGGAGTGTGGCCATGCTTCTCCAAGCCCCACAACCTCAGTGCTTATAAAAGTAGCTCTCCGAGTCGGGGTGGCAGTCTCTTCCGGCTTCCCCAGAGGGAAGGGCAGAAGGGACTGCTGACTTCCAGCTGGGGGGCAGGGCAGGGCAGCAGAGACAGCCATCCCCAACCTTAGAGAGCTGCTTTTATAAGCACTGAGGCAGGGGTGGCAGGGCTTGGGGAGGTGTGGCCACATCTCTAGAGGTGGGTAGGGGTGTGCTCCCACCCCCTGAGCCCTGCCCCTCAACCTGCCCCATAAAAAATCTATACCTACATCACTGCCTCCTCTTGGGTGAAGACAGATGCAAAGAATTCATTCAGCTTCTCTGCAATCTCCTTGTCATTCTTTAGCACACCTTTTGTTCCTTCGTCATCTAATGGGCCTACCACTTCCCTAGCTGGCTTCCTACTTTTGATATACTTGAACAACTGTTTGTTGCTAATCTTGATGTTCGCAGCCATGCGTTCCTCATAATACTTTTTTGCCTCCCTGGTAGCTAATTTGCTTCTCTTTTGCCACCATTTGTGTTCCTTCTTGTATTTTTCATCTGTTGAGCTGGACTTCCATTTTCTAAAAGACATTTTCTTTTTTCTGATAGTTTCCACAATCTCCCTTGTTAACCGTGGTGGCTTTCTTTAGAATTGGGTGCTGCCTTTTCAAACCTGTGGAAGACATTCCAGCTGAGCTTTTATTACTCTGAATTTAAATAACCTCCAAGCATCTTGGACAGTTTTGACTCTCTTGATGTTCCCTTTCAGCTTCCTGCACACTATCCACCTCATCTTTGAGAAATTTCCCCTTCTGAAGGCGAATATAACTACAATAGTAGTTGTCACTTGCTGGCATGCAGAGATACTGAATCTGGCAGCATTGTGGTTGCTGTTCCCTATTGGCTCAACAACACTGACTTCCCGCACCAGATCCTGGGCCCCACATAGAATTAGATCTAGGATAACCTCTCCCCTGGTTGGTTCCACAACCATCTGCTCTAAGCCACAGTCATTCAGCATATTAGAGAATGCTCTCTCCTTACTATGACCTGAACATGTATTTTTCCAGTTTATGTGGGGACAGTTTAAATGACCCATTACTACTATATTTTTTGCTTTTGTTGGCCTCTCTAATTTCTTTTTCCATCTCAGCATCCTCCTGTGCGTTTTGGTTAGGGGGACAATAATATATTCCTAATATTAGACTATCCTTTACACCTGATATTGATATCCACAGTGCTTCTGTAGGGGAATCAGCTCCCCTTTCATTGTCTATTTTATGTGACACTATGCTCTCTTTGACATAGAGGGAAACACCACCCCCGATACGCCCTGACCTAGCCTTCCTGTAGAGCCTATAACCTGGGATAACAGCATCCCACTGGTTCTCCTCATTCCACCATGTCTCTGTGATGCCCACTATATCAAAGTCCTCCTTCAAAACTCTGTACTCTAGCTCCCCCATTTTAGGTCGAATGCTTCTACTATTAGCATAGAGACACCTGTATACCCTGTCTCTGTCCTTAACCTGGGATGTATGTGCTTTACCCTCAAGTCTTTTGTAGACACTATCCCTTGTCACATGCACATTGCTATGTTCCTCACTTGTATGTGGTTGATTTAGAAAAACCTCCCTCTCTGTCTGCATCCCCATAGTTACTGTATTCCGAACCGAAGTCACCTCAGCTCCTGTCGGCTTTCCCCCAGTGATCAGTTTAAAAGCTGTTCTGCCACCTTTTTAATGTTGAGCGCCAGCAGCCTGGTTCCTCTTTGGTTAAGATGAAGCCCGTCTCGTTTGTACAGGCCTACCTTGTCCCAAAAGGTTCCCCAGTTCCTGACAAATCTGAAACCCTCTGCCTTACACCACCTTCTCATCCACGCATTGAGACCCTGTATCTCCGCTTGCCTAGCTCGCCCTGCGCGTGGAACGGGTAGCATTTCTGAGAATGCCACCTTGGAGGTCCTGGACTTCAACCTGTTTCCTAGCAGCCTAAATTTAGCTTCCAGAACCTCCCGGCTACATTTCCCAATGTCGTTGGTGCCAATGTGGACCACAACTGCTGACTCCACCCCAGCATTGTCTAAAAGCCTATCTAGACGAAGCATGACATCCGCAACCTTCGCACGAGGCAGGCAAGTCACCATGCGGTCATTACGCCTCTCACAAACCCAACTCTCTACATTTCTAATGATCGAATCACCCACTACAAGGAGCCCCCCACCTCCCTGAGGGGTATCCTCAGTGCGAGAGGATAGCTGATCACCAGTTAAGGAAGGGATCCCATCTAAGGGAGCATCTTCCCCCACCTCAGACTGGCACCCTCCATCCCCAAGGCCTTCATTCTCCATGACATCTGAAGAGATGTCACCTTGGGAGTGGGACCCGGCTGTTAGGTCCCTGAAAGCCTCGTCTGTCACCCTCTCTGCCTCTTTCAGCTTCTCCAGGTCTGCCACCTTGGCTTCAAGAGAACGCACACGTTCCTTGAGTGCCAGGAGCTCATTGCAGCGAGGGCACACCCACGACTTCTGTCCTAGTGGCAGATAGTCATACATGTGACACTCAGTGCAAAACACTGGAAAGCCCCCATCCCCCTGCTGGCTTTCTGCCTTCATATCTGATTTGTTTAGATATTTAAATATTAAGCATTTAGTCACTGCCCCCCTGGAGCTATCTGCACGTACTATCTGTCAAATATGTCCTTATTAATTTAAAAAAAACAAAAAAAATAAATTAAAATTGCGCTCGCCGTTAGGCGCGCGCCGCTGGTTCCAGAGACTGAACTAAAGCCCCACCTTCCAGATTCAGCAGCCTTACAAGGAGAAAAAGAGATCCAGAAACCACACAGCACCCCAGTGATTCAGGCCATGAAAGTTAAAAACATTTTCCATTAAAACCAAATGTAAAATAACAAACTCCATATTGGATGTCCATAAAGTTGTGGAGGTTGGGGGGGGGGTAGTGCAATCAGTTATGCAGTGAAATGACTACAAATTGGAATTGATCCTATACATATTCATTTGCGTTGTAATTCTGCAACCATTATTTTCACAGACAGCAGCTCTATTTTTGAAAACAACGCTAGGAGATGCTTTAAACACTACTAATTGAGAAATTCATGTTGGAAAAATCACACAGACAGGACATGTCGAGCCAGCATCTCTCCATCTATAACAAGTGGATTCAGTCCCTCTAGAATATCAGCCTTCCTGACCTGCATTACCTCTGTCTTGTCTGGACCCAGGTTCAGTTTGTTCTGTCTTAGTCACCTGACCACAGACTCAAAGCACCAGTTTACAACCAAGATGGATGCACCTGGAAGCTTGAATAAAGAATATAGAGCTGGGTGTCATCTGCATATTGATGACATTAAACCCTAAAGTTCTGGACAATTTAATTTAGTAGATTGTCATATATTGTCATATATACATGTTAAAGAGCATGGGTGAGGACTGAAAGGTGGAAAGGTACTTTTAAATCTTGCAGAACAGAGAACAACTCCAAGAGTGCAATCTGGGTGTCTGGCCGTTTCTGCATGGCCAAATTTGTGGGGCTGCATCGGCATGATTCAGGCTCCGCAGGCTCCCAAAATGGCTTCCTACCTTGTCCTGGCTTCCATCACTCTGAGAAGGCCAGGGGAAATGTCCCCATGGCCAGAATGATGGCTGCAGCAACGGAGGCCAGGAGACATGTCCCCTGGCCTCCTCAGAGCGACGGAAGCCCGGACAAGGTAGGAAGCCATTTTGGGAGCCTGCGGAGCCTGAATCATGCCGATGCAGCCCCGCAAATTTGGTCATGCAGAAACGGCCAGTCACCCAGATTGCACTCTTGGAGTTGTTCTCTGTTCTGCAACATTCGTTCGGTAACGGGTGGAAGCAGGCGTATTCTGAAAACCTTGCTCCCCAAGCGAGGTTTGAATACATCATTTGGAGAGGGAAAGAGCAGCGCTGCATCGTTTTCACAGCACCACCTGTGTGAAGCGTTCCCCCCAAACGATCTTTTACTGGGCCAGAATCTGTGATTCCAGCCCATGCAGAAAGGACCTCTGACAGGAACATTATTCCTGTCCTATGGTAGCGAGGCATTACATAACATCAGCTCTCCCTCCGTTGTTTCTCTTTTGCCTCAGATTTCTGCATTTTCTGCAAAATGTGACAGAAACTGATAATTGATGGAGAATATACAGTAAAGAATTACAATTTCAACTTGTACAATTTTCAGTTTTTGAAAGTCTGTGAAACTTGAAATGGAAGTTGAACATCAGAATCTGTGGATGGTTCATACACTGGTTCTGACTGGAGAAACAAGCTTGACTTATTTTTTTTCGTTTCAAGGATATATTATTTAATAGAGCAGGATAATGGAAAAATGTATGAAAGTTCCGCCCTCTTAGCACACAGAAAAATAGACTGTCATTTAAAATACCAGTATGAATCTCTCTCCATGACATACTAGTTAACCATGTTCAAAAACTGGCATGGGGGAGCAACCCCTTACCTATGGCTTGAAGGTTCATATACTTGAAAGTATTTAGCATTGTTGAGAGTGTAAACTGGACCTAAATCCTTTTATAGAATGGATGGAATTTAAGGATGGTTAGCTGTACTATGGTTTTCGACAATGAGATTTCTATCATGCAAAGTTTTTATTGGACCATAACATAGCTCTTAATAATGTAAAAGGCTTTTGATATTATAATACATACTTAGAATCAGTATATGTCTTAGTTAATTTTGTACTAAAATGGTGACTACTAGAATGATTCTAAAATGTTCTTTTAAAATCACGTCTGGAGCACCTACAGCCACCACTCAGGATTCCTTTCATCAGGAAATTCTCCTTGCATAATATTCCCATACATCAATACTTCACAGAACATTATATGCACTGTACATTTTGGGTGCTTGATAAATTTTGTCCTTACATAAATGTGGCTCCCCTCAAATATGCTGGAAGTAATAAATTGCTATAATCAAATCTAATTTCTGGAAAATACCCATGGGAATAACAAACAAAAAAGCATGTTAAAAAAATGATAAATAACACCGAAGCTAGCAGTTTATTATAATCAAGTTGACATTGAATTACAAAATTAAAATTATGTGGCCCTTGATAACTAACCCTAGCAATGTACAAGATCTGCAGAATTATGTTGACATTTTGCATTTCATAGAAACAGTTCAACATAACAGGGAAAAAAGATTTATCACGAAGGATCTTATAGCACATTTCTGAAGAATAAAAAAATCATTTATTTTGGCCTGTAAGGAAACTGGCATAGAAGCTACTTGTTTAAAATTCATTAAGGATGTAACATTTGGAAAGAACTGTTTTCCTGAAAGAAACATTTGTTACAATAAGTAAATTACACTATTTCTGTGTTTTATTATTATTATGGAGTGACAGGTGTTGATGTTAATACTAAATGTTGAAGCATCTAAAGAGCAGATTAGATGGGAAGCCTTAGGCTGTAGTTGGGATAGGATTATTAAATTAATAACTGTGTATTATTAATCCACATGTTCATCATTTTAAAAAATCAGCATCAGTTGTTTTATTTCATTTTTGAAGGAAAGAAAGAAATCTAGATTCTCACATAGCACCTACCAATAACATTTTCTTTGCACTTGCACTGGCCTGAAATTTGGTGACAGGTAATATCTCCATTGACTGTCCCAGAGGTATTACAGTTGCAGGGGCTGCAGCCATCATTGTTTGACTGTTGTAGATTGTAGAATCCTTCCTGGCACTGATTGCACTGTCTGCCAGACACATGTCTCTTGCAATTACACTGTCCTCCAATCTAAAAAGACACAAAAAGAAAACTGCAGTAGAATGATGAACACGTCTTCTTTTTTTAGATGGGCTCTCATTAACAACATGTGTGGGCTGACAGGCTCAAAACCGTTTAAGTAGAAGTAGGGTAGGAATGGTATACCATTCATCTTGCAGCAAAAGAACACTACACAAGTAACAGAAATACACGTTTATTAAGATCATGAAAGGGTAGAGCAACACTGAAAAAGCATGCATGTATCAAACAGTGATCAAACAACCTTTATGAACACAAGAATAGAAAACCAAAATCTCAGAATACAAAAGGGGTTTCCAATATGTTGGTGGGTTCATCTTTCTTTTATTATGAAGGTATAAACCTATATTATCAACTGTCACAATTTGCTGCATTTAAAAATATATATCTGCAGCTTACTCTGTGGTAGTTTTAAAAGTTTCCAATCAAAGTAATATTGCTTCTCTGAAGGCTCAAGCGTATCAAAAAGAACAGGAGGAAAAAGTTGCACACAGCCTGTTCAACACAACACTATGGAACTCCTTCCCAAGGGAGCCCCACTAGCTTCTCCACAATAGTTATCTTAATATCTGCTCCTCAGGAGCTGATTTTGGCTCCTTAGCTTAAGGTATTGGCTGTTTCTGTTATTTGTAGTCTACTGTCTCTTTTTTTGGTTCAGATCTTTTCTCTTGATTGTTCAATGTTTAAACTTTTTGAATGTTTTGTTATGTTTTATATTTTTTGTCAGCTACTTTAGACCCCTTTGAAGGTAAAAAAATGGAAATAATTGACTTACAAAAGGATATGGCAAAAGATATTACTTATTTTGTTTATGGCTGTAAGCACAAAGGGAGTTGCCCCTTTCAGAGATATTCAACTTAATTCAGGGTATGGACTGGGTTGGGGCAGCACAATGGCTCCGAGTCCTAAAAAATGCTGTCCTTGTGCAGCTCAGCTAAAAGACTGGACAAGGAATGGATATCCTCCACTTATATTTAGAAGTCCATACAAGTTCTGAAGCCTAATTTCTATTGTACAGTTATGTCATCACCCTACCACAACAGACTCTCTTTTCTCTTTTAACATTGGGGGGGGGGGATGCTAGAGAACTTCTGTGCACACCAGGTACAAGCAGCAATGCCCAAAGTGATGCCACAGTGTGCCCTCCAGTGTGTTTCTTGGCAATTGACTGCTTCCTGAATCTGGGGATAAAATCAAGAGTGTTGAATAGGAATAAAAAATGAACCAGAATTTTGGTCACTCCCTATCAGATCAATAACTACCAAAGTGTTCAACTCATCTTGGGAAGTCAAAGCCATATGCCTTCAGTTTGGCCAGAAATATAGTCTTCTTTATGTCTATGGACTTGGTAACTTTTTCCTATGGATAACCCTACCTTTTCTTTGTAAAGTGAAATAATAATAATAAAGCAGATGTACGAACTATGGAAAAAACCACTACCCAGATTCAAAAATCACTGAGCAATGACCAGCAGATCAAAGGCAATTCATCATACATAATAAAGAGTTTACAGAGATAGAGCTGGAAGAAATCCAGAAAAATTGTGAAAAGAAATCAATTGTAACACCAGAAGAAAGAACAGTACATACTCCAAAAACAACAGGAAAGATAATAGTAGAACTGCTACATGAAAACGCCAGTACAGGGGAGGAAATAATAGTAAAACCACCAGAGGAAGTCCCCATGGGGAAAACTGATAGACTGACAGAAAGACAAAAAGGACTAAGGGGAAAGATCATCCAGTATGGACAATCAAATGAGGAAAGACGACAACTGCCAGCATTGAAAATGGTGGCCAAAAAAGACCTGGCACCCATAATGAGGGATGTAAACATGGCACTGATGACAATTGAAACAACTTCCATCAAACAAACCAATCAACTCATGTACAGTACGGCTGTAATGGTCACAAGAGAACTGTGCATTGAAATAGCTAAACCCAAGATAAATCAACCATCAAAACCAAAGTGGAAAATTAGACTGGAACAGAAGATCAAAAAAAACTAAGATCAGATGCCAGTAACCTAAAAAATATGAAGGAACAAGGATTAAAGAATGGCCAGATCCTCAGAGAACTAATTAGAAGGTACTGACTAGACACTAGAACAATTGAACAAGCACTGGAGATCACCAAACAACAAATAACAGCCACCTCAAGGGAAATTGAAATATATGAAGCAAGAAACATTCAGACAAAATCAGCAATTTCAATCAGACCAAAGGCTTTTCTACCAAAGCCTCAACACAAAAATCAATGTTGAAAGCAAAAAAAACCCAGAGAAAAATGCAACACTTCAGTTTTGGAAAGATCTGTGGGAAAACTAGAAGGATTACAACAGGAAGGCGCAGTGGATTGTGCAAAGAAGCTGACGAAACTGTAGATCATGTCCTCAGTTGTTACAGAAAGATTGCCCAGACTGAGTACAGTGATCCATGCAACGGACACCTCCAGACTAGATTACTGAAACTAACTCTACACAGGGCTTCCCTTGATTCTGACCCAGAAGCTCCAGCAGGTCCAAAATGGAGCCACACAGGTCCTAGCTGGGACACTGTGAAGGGTCCACATTCAACTGATGCTCTATGAGCTGCAATGGCACCAGGTGCAGTACCAGATCCATTTCAAGGTTCCAGTTCTAACATTTAAAGCCCTTAAAGGTCTGGAACAAGCAGAGGCTGGAAGATCATTTGTCATGAGTGCTTTAATTGTGCATTCCTGCATGGCAGGGGGTTGGACTTGATGGCCCTTGTGATGAAACTGTACATCATGTACTCAGCTGCTTCAAAAAGACTGCCCAGACTAAGTACAACTAGGGGCACAACTCAGTGGCCAAGATGATCCACTGGAATTTATGCAAAAATCACAACATTAGGATAGCTAAACACTGGTGGAAACATTGTCCATAGAAAGTCATGGAAAAGGTCAAGATCTTGTGGGACTTTCTAATCCAAACGGACAAAGTATTGGCACATAATACACCAGACATCACAATGATTGAGGACAAGAAAGTGGCCATCATCGACATAGCAGTACCCAGGGACAGCAGGGTCATTGAAAAAGAACATGAAAAGGTCACTAAATACCACAATTTGAAAATTAAGCTTTAGCGACTATGGCACAAACCCGCTGAGATCATCCCAGTGGAAATTGGCACCCTGGGCACCATTCCAAAAACACTAGGGCAGAACTTAAAACATCTTCAAATTGACAAAATTGACATCTGTCATATTTAGAATGTTGGGCCCTGCTGGGATTCACACGAATACTATGACGATATATTACAACTTCCTAGGCCTCTGGGTAAGTTTTTAATTGTAATGAAAAGTCAATAACTAGCTAAAGAATTGGCAGCTGTGATAGTAAACAAAATTTAATAATAATATGTCCATTATATATTTTAATATTTGCCCACCTTTAACACTTTTCAATGTAGTATATCAAGAGGATTAGAAATGATTCATATTTATCATTTCAACAACTTCCTACTCTGCTTCCAATTTTTTAAGTATAAGTAGTATGCTTCCCAATAATCTTGGCATTTTTAATTAGTCTTTTGTTCACATATTTCATTAATTTTCTATTACTGCATATTTTGCCAGTCTACTTTCCCAGTCATCCTGGCCTGGTCACTCTTCTGCTTTTTATTTTGCTGCAAATGTCACTCTGGCTGCCATTAACATACTTGATTCAGAAAGATCCAGCCAAAGGATTACAATCCAGAACAAAAAATACTGAGGCAATCTGCCTCTCTTACCCTGTTCCTGGCCAAAATGCTTTTGAAGCCAGAAAATTGACCAAAATGGCCCAGAAAGGGCATTAAACAAACTACAGAGCCACAAAAAAGAGTGGCATGCATTAGAGGCCCTCCAGAACTACAACCTAGAACAAATAATGCAGAGCCAACTTGCTTCTCTTATACCATTGTGGGCCAAAATGCCTTAATAGATAGAAAACGGCCCGGAACGGGCATTAACCGAATTAGAAGGTGACAAAAAACTGTGGCATCCATTAAAGGCAGTCCACAACTACAATCTAAAACAAAAAACGCAGGGACAAGCTGCGTAGATTGTAATTCTGGAGTGCCTCTAATTCAAGCCACAATGCTTTGTGGCCCTCTAATTCATTTAATGCACAGATTACTGTAAGGGTGGGGGTTAGTTTCTGCTCTTTCTGCCTGGCCTTGGCGCATTCCTTGTTCTGGGCTTTGTGCCCGGGGTGGTTGTGGCCTTAACCTTGCTGTGATTATCTTGTGTGTTTGAAGCTTGTTTCTGTTCTGTCATGGGAATTCTGCTGGGACGTTTGGGGGAGGTGGCTGAAGGTTCCGTAAAAGCGACACCTGAAGCCTGGGAAAGTCAGAATCCGCATCCTGTGTATTGCGATCGTTGAAGTTTATGAAATAAACGTACTGAACTCAGTTCCTTTGTTTCGAGTCCTTTGAGGTTCCTTACATTATGCGGATTCTCACTTCTCTATCTTCGGATTGATTTTGGTTCACTACCATTGTCCATCCGTTTTGTGGATCCCTGATGCCCAACGACATGCAGGGATTGAACACCGAGTTCGGCCGCCGCGACTTTGGAAGGCTGCATTAAGACTGTGGTAGCCCCCAAAGAGGGCTCCATATCTTCCTTCAACACGACGGTCTCTCTGGAGGAGCCAGCAGAACCCGTCTCCCTGGTGACCCTCTCTAAGCCTCGGCTCAGCAGGAGCTTAGCCTTCCTCCAACTGCATGAGCAAGTGGAAGAAGCCCCCCTGATGGCTTGGTGCACGGTTTCGGCCAGCCGCCTGGAAGTGCGTCAGGATTTCTACGATCCTGGTGGCGGAGTGTCGATGGATCACGCCCCCCCTGGGGCAACATTTCACTACCCGCCAGCATATGGATTACAAACCGGTGATCCGATGGGTCGAGGAGGAAATCGGGGTATCAACCATCCATGGGGACACAGAAGAGTCCCTGGCAAGATTCCTGGATCAATACCTTGAGGATCCCCCTCCCGAAGATCACTGGCAGAGCACCGGAGCGCGCCCGAAAGGCTCACACCCCCCAACGACCCAGGACTCTGAGGAGGAAGTGTTGGAGTTACCTAAAACTTCCAGACTCAGGCTCACTTTCGCAGAAGATGCCCGTACCCGCGACCCTCCGGACTTATCGGATCTCGAGGAAGTGGCGGCCATGCCCCTTGACGGTGCCCGCGACTCCAGATCTGAGTTGATGGGGGCTACCGCCCTACCGGCCACGGATGCATGGCGTCCCCTGGTTTTGGATCTTTGGGAACAGATGGAGGCTCTCAAGAGAACCAAACGGGACTGGGAGCAGGAACGGATGGCTCTCGAAAAAGAGCGCGAAGTCTTAGAACAAGAACGTGAACAGCAGCGCCGAGCCGTGGAAGCGGAACTTTCACGGGAGAAGGATGTCCTAAGAGACCAGTTCCTCAAAGACCTCACCTCCCGTGTTCGAGTCCTAGAACACTCCAGACTCGAGCTCCAACTCCGACCAAACCTCCTGCCAAACCGGCAGCGAAGGTCGCCGTCCCGCCGAAAAAGGCGAGTGCAGGACCGCCGGCAGCCGAATCCACCTCTGAGCGCCACCGCCGCCTCGGGTTATGTCTATATTGTGGGGGCCCGGGCCACATGGCGGCCAACTGCCCAAAAAAATAAAAGGCGCCTGTCCCAGCTCCCTGCAAGTCAACGGCACGAACCCCTCGCAAGACGGGTCCTCGGGGGCCCCAAGGAGCTGCGCAAACCACCTATGATGACGAGCCCGGGGAAACCGATGACACCGAACCTGAAGGGGTGAGCCTCTCGTCAGGTCCCGCGGAAGAGTTTCCTGCACCAGATGCGGTGAGTGAAGGGGGAGCCCCCATAACTATTATGACCACGCTAACCAATACCTCCAAGCACACCCATATTCTGGCACGAGCTCTCGTAGACTCCGGTTGCTCCCACTGCCTTATGAAGCCTCAGGTGGCTGAGCAACTAGGGCTCGAATGTATAGCATTGGCCAAACCCATTCCCTTTACTCAAATGGATGGCAGCCCATTGGGCACTGACGGTCCGGCTCGTTTCAAAACCCAACCACTGCTCCTGCGATGTGTTGAACACTGGGAAAGACGTAGCTTCATTCTGGCTCCAGTCGCCAAACATCCCATAGTGCTGGGCATGCCCTGGCTTCTCTCCCATGAACCCACCATCTTCTGGGGGCAACGCACAGTCCGATTCACCGATCCTCCTTGTGGGGATCACATGCACGAGGGTGAGCCACCGGCAGAGGCTGAAGAAGACCCCGAGGCGCCCCAGGCAATGGTTTTAGCCAGCGACCCGAGCCCGGAACTGGCCGGAGTTCCCAAACAGTATTGGGACTTAGCCAAAGTCTTTGCAGAACAGGAGTGCGATCAACTCCCCCCCATAGGGACACAGACTGTAAAATCCTCTTGGTCCCAGGGGCACAACTCCCCAAGGGTAGAATATATCGGATGAGCCCAACCGAGGAGAAGGAGCTTCGAGCCTTTCTCGATAAGAATCTGGCTTGCGGTTTCATTCGCCGAGCCACCAAGAGCACCCACGCAGCACCCGTTTTGTTTGTGAAAAAGAAAGATGGAACCCTACGTCTGTGCACTGATTATCGTGGTCTCAACGCTGTTTCGCTGTCAAATAAATACCCCTTGCCCCTGATCAAGGACCTGCTCGATGCCTTGGGAAAGGGGCGTATTTTTACCAAACTGGACCTGAGGGAGGCTTATTACCGAGTATGAATTGCTGAGGGATTCGAGCATTTAACAGCATTTAATACCAAATTTGGCCAGTATGAATATCTTGTAATGCCATTCGGATTATCCGGCGCCCCAGGGGCTTTCATGTCACTTATCAATGACGTTCTACAAGATTTTCTGTTTAAAGGGGTGGTGGTGTATTTGGATGACGTTCTAATATATTCCCAAACGATGGAAGAGCATGAACGTTTGGTCAGGGCTGTGTTGCAACGTCTGCTCGATAACTCCCTCTTCGCAAAACTGTCCAAATGTGCTTTCCACCAAACCTCCATGGATTACCTAGGGTATCGGATCTCTCCAGAGGGCCTGGAGATGGACCCGGCAAAAGTTGCAGCGGTAGTGAATTGGCCGGTACCCACCACCCGTAAGGAACTTCAATCGTTTCTAGGTTTTGCGAACTTTTATCGAGATTTCATTCCCCAATTTGCTAAGCTTGCTCTACAACTCACAGACTTACTGCGTACCAAAGGAAAGGGACCCCAGGCATCGAAACCCGGGACTCCCCTCTCCTGGTCCCCTGATTGTCAAAAATCTTTTCAGGCTCTTAAGACAGCTTTTACTACCGAACCCATTTTGAAAAACCCAGATCCCACTTTGCCTTTCATCGTGCATGTCGATGCTTCGGATAAAGCCCTAGGAGCAGCACTCTTGCAGAAAAATAAAGATAACGAACTCGTACCGTGTGCTTATTTATCGAAAAAACTGTCCGGCCCAGAACTCAACTGGACGGTTGGGGATAAAGAAACGGCAGCCATTAAGGAGGCTTTGTCTACGTGGCGGCATTGGCTAGAAGGCGCCGCACGCCCGTTCCAGGTTTGGTCAGATCATAAAAACTTGGCAGCTTTATCTACTCCACTCAAAATGTCGGCCAAACAATTAAGATGGGCGGACTTTTTCTCCAGGTTCAACTTCACTGTCCACTTTTTCCCTGGTAATAGCAACAAATTAGCTGACGCCCTGTCCCGCCTCCCCAAGGGGACAGACACTTCCTTACGCGCCATGCCTCGCACTATTCTCACACCCTCTCAATTGGGCTTGGCGGTAACCCGATCCCAGACAGTTACGCCCCCGAAACATTCCCCCATGAATGTCCCGGACGTTGTATCTCCATTTCTACATCACCTGGAGGAGGCGGGACGACAGGAGGTTCCGAAAGAGGAATCTGACCCCCTCCTGCAGTTGCAAGGGGGAGTTTGGAGATGGGGTGACTGCTGGTACGTCCCACCGGGCCTACGTAAGCAGGTTCTACTGGCCGGTCATGACGCCCGACAGGCGGGACACTTTGGATTTTTGAAAACACTTCACCTACTTAGGAGGCAGTTTTGGTGGCGCACCATGAGCAAGGACATTGAGGCATACATAAAAGGGTGTCCGACGTGCGCAGAGGCTAAGGCCATCCCTGGTAAGCCACACGGATTACTACACCCCATCCCCCCGGCGGCTCGGCCGTGGCAAGTGATTTCCATGGATTTCATCACAGATCTCCCTGAAAGCCATGGTAATACAGTACTTTGGGTGGTGGTGGACCTCTTTTCCAAACAGGCGCACTTCGTTCCGTGTTCCACCATTCCCTTGGCGCCTAAATTGGCCAAATTCTTCATTCAACATATCTATCATTTGCACTCATCGCCGGAGAGAGTGATCTCCGACAGGGGCCCACAGTTCATATCTACGTTTTGGAAAGCGTTCCTGGAGTTGTTGGGAACGGCCTCGGCTGTGGCTGCCCCGTACCACGTGCAAAGTGACTGCCAGACCGAACGGACCAACAGAACACTTGAGCAATACCTACGTTGCTACACCAACTATCATCAGGATAACTGGACGGAGCTTCTTCCCTTTGCCGAGTATGCCTACAACAACGCGGTTCACAGCAGCACCAATAAAACTCCATTTGAAGTGGTCTCGGGTCGTTCGTTTCCCCCGTTACCCCAGCTCCCTGATTATGCGCTCCAACCTCCTGACTTTGGTGACTGGGTCCCGTCTCTAGCTGAAGGCTGGAAATCCGTTTCTTCCTCGCTCTCGCAAGTGCAGGAAGCCCAAAAAAGACAAGCGGACAAACATTGAATGGATTTTCCTCTGCAAGTGGGGGCGTGGGTTTATTTGTCTACCAAAAACCTTAGGGATGTGCATAAATATTCCAAGCTAGGCAAGAAATTCATAGGCCCGTTTCGGATCACCCAAGTGATCAACGATGTGACTGCTCGGTTAGAATTGCCCAATTCTCTCAGTAATATTCACCCTGTATTTCATTCTAGCTTACTCAAGCGGGCTCCAGATTCAGATGCTTGGCACGACCCAACGGAGGTTCCCCCGCCGGTGATCGTTGATGGCCACAAGCACTACGAAATCGACACTATTCTGGATTCTCGTTACATACGCAAACGTTTGCAATATTTGGTTTCCTGGGTGGGATATCCCTCGGGCCATAATCAATGGGTGTATGTTGAGGTAACATTGGACCCCTTTGATCGCTGCTTTTCATAAGGCTTTCCCTCATAAACCAGGGGGAGAGGGGGCTTTCGTGGAGGAGGCGGAGTGTAAGGGTGGGGGTTAGTTTCTGCTCTTTCTGCCTGGCCTTGGCGCATTCCTCGTTCTGGGCTTCGTGCCCGGGGTGGTTGTGGCCTTAACCTTGCTGTGATTATCTTGTGTGTTTGAAGCTTGTTTCTGTTCTGTCGTGGGAATTCTGCTGGGACGTTTGGGGGAGGTGGCTGAAGGTTCCGTAAAAGCAACACCTTAAGCCCGGGAAAGTCAGAATCCGCATCCCGTGTATTGCGATCGTTGAAGTTTATGAAATAAACGTACTGAACTCAGTTCCTTTGTTTCGAGTCCTTTGAGTCAGAGAATGGCTTCGAGTCCCCTAGTCAGAGAATGGCTTTGGAGTTTGAAAACTGGTTAACCAGTAGAGAGGGTGTTGCCCAGGTGGAGACAACTGGCTTTTGAGAGCAAATATTTCTACAATGCCCTGCCCTGGACCAGAGTAGGCTGAGTAGGAATTAATGGTTTGTGTGTGAGGAGCGGGGTCCTTGATACTTGCCCAGGGCCTCAGGATCATTAACATTGACCCTGTGTGTGTGGTGTAATATAGTCTCATTGTGTATTTCCCTCCTTCAACAGCCAATAATGTGAAGCATTATGTTTGACATGGTGACATTAAAACACTTGTTTCCCTACCAAGATATATGCAGCTGCTACTTTTGGTAGCAAACTTGTATTTTAGGGTATTTTATTTCTATTTATACAGTTACAGCCTAATCCGGGGGGTTCCATCTTACACCACCCTTTTGGGTAGCATAAGCCCAGAGAACCCAATGGAGGACCTTTCAGCAGCAAGAAAATCTTTTTTTTTCTGCCTCCTCATGTTGTCAAGAAGCACTCTTGGAGGAGGCAGGGCAATGCCAAAACAAGCACTGCATCCCTCCACCAGTGGCTCTGGAATGAACTGCCCATCTCCTTGAGTTCCCATAAGATAGAGAGATAACTAAATAAATATTTTAAATAAATAAATTATATGGAATAAATATTGAAGAGAATGCCCAGTTTGACCAGCAGATGAAATGTTTTGCCTTTCGGTCAAGGCACCTAGGGATCCCAGCTGCAACTATAGCAAATTTTCCTCCAAATCTGTGGCTCATTAAAATACAATCCCTAACATTTAGTGTAAAATGTAAATGAAGATGACCAGATACCAACCAGATAGGAAAGACCCATATGATTAGCCTGCTATTGTGCATGTTATTCATAGATGTTGTCCTGCAGCATAAGACTGTGTCACACAAAAGCAGCTCCTATGTGAAAGGGTACAATCACATAATGATCACAATTATACACACTTTTACTGAAATCAATGGGATTTAACAGCACTTAACTTTGACTGGATTGTACCCATTGTTTTTCTATTTATCATCAAGTTTGTCCTTCCTGTTTTAGCTTACATCAACAAAAACTGGGGCTATTGTGGCAGAAGAACCACTTCCCCTTTTCCACACATTTTGTATTGTTTGAATAAAAAAGACAAAGAACTCATGATTGCTATTTTTGGACTTCTGCATCTTCGTTTGGGCTAAATGACACATAACTGGTTTTATACAGAAAAACCATTGATGAGCAGCCGGGAATGGTAAATTATGAACAGAAAGTATATTCTGGTCCATTTTTAACACATTTCCTTGAAAATTATCCATATGACGTGACAATTAATTTTCATGAGCCAAGATCCTTATTCCTTATGACTCCATCTTCCTCAGGTCAGACCTGGAAACACTTCCTTCAATAATGCTTTCTATTTCATGTAATTCATTTCAGCCTATACTCTCCAGCCTTATTAATCTATTTTTAATGCCTCTTAATCATTGTGCTCTTCCTTGCTCCTATTGCAGCAATCTATTGATGCTTTATTGAACTCTACAGTACAACCCATTTTTCCTTATTTTCTGTATATATATAGATAGGAATTATATATATGTAATATATACAAAAACCACTCCAAAAAAAGAGGGGGGAGGGAAAAGAGATGAACCAGTTTACACTTGGAACTAGATTTGTTACTGTAGCTACAGTAACAGGAATCAAAAGTTGGTATTTGATTTCTCTATTTTTGTTCATAACCCCATTATATGATTTTTTTTTTTGTTCAGAGGTTTAAATTTAAAATTTTATGCATTTGGTCAAAACAGTAACACTGTTCAGTTCAGAAAATCAAATTCTGCCTTTCAGGCTATTGTTGCCAGTATAATAAGTACAGCGCTTTTAGATTTCACATTGCTTTACAAGTCTAAACTCCATGGAAGCAATGAGATGTTCACAGGTAGAAGCCATCAAATCTTGCTGTGCTCACATTGCCTCTTGAAGCATCAAAGCTATCAATGAAAGCATGTCCTCCGTTAATATAAAAAAAATACAAAATGACAAGAAAAGTGGCAATACATTAACCTATAAAGGGACTGTCTATGGTCGATTTCGCACAGCATAATTATACCCGGTTATATTTGGTACTGAAAAATTCGGGTCTATTTTATCCTGGTTTCTCCCTTTGTATGGGTGCCCATTTCGGTGAAGTTAAGACCAGGAGGCAATACTCCCATTTGTTCTCCTCGAGTCTGGCTTCTTTTGTTTTTACAATGTAGATGCAGCACACATGCTTGAACATCCCCGGTGTACTGCATTCTGATTGGCTCTTCCCCCTCCCTACGGGCAATGCTTCTGACTGATGGATCCACAGCAACCGCTGGAAAACCAAGCAAGACACAAACACCCCTTTTCTCTAGCTTTGGAAAGAGCCAGTGCAGTGAGCAACATGGCAAGCACATTGTGCTATATACAAAGTAAAAACTTCTGACCAATACTGGGCATAGCACCCATCCACATTTAAAGGTGTGCAGGAAACCATAGCACAAGACTCTCACCCCTCACCCCCGATATACCAAATAACATTTGACTGGCCTTTGGGGCTGTCACGAAATGAGAGCATCCGGCCAGGCAGGTGCTTCCCCACCCCTCGCCTCTCAGGATCCCATTGGGATTGTGAGCCGGGAGCTGTAGGACTGGGCCGGCTGCTGCTTGGTTAGCGAGTGGCACTTGGCGAGAATGAGCTGAAACTTGGCAAGGACTCACGTTTTTCCACATGGGCTCACTTGTCTGGCTCCTGGAAGAGCTGTCAAAGGGCAGAAAACTTGCTTGGGGAACATTTTGGAAAGGGTAGGCTGCAACTCAGCAATAATGAAACTGACATGATGTAAGGCAGGGAGATCATGCAGTGGGGTAAATTGGTTTTGCTCCCGTAGCCTTCACGTAGAAGTGATCCAACATGGAATTCTGGGGAAAGATCAACATTTTAGTGGTTTTTTAAAAACCCGGGATGAGGGAAATATTGTGGGACAAACCCGCTTTAGGACTGGGAACTGTGCAAACTTCTTGACCAAACCGGTAGATTTATCTTGCTCAATTTGGGATATCTGAACCATGCAGAAATGGCCTATCATAGCATACAATTTAGTGTAAGTCAAAAATACAAAAATTGAATCAGATTTGGAGTGAACCAGAACTCACACCTTTACTGATCAGTCCACTCTCTGTCAGGAGTGGCGCCTGTCTCCTCCTGCTATCAAACAAAAGGGAAGGAAGGTGACACCTAGGCAACTGAGTATTGTTACTACTGGGGTGGGAGCCTGCACATTGACCTTCTATGCAACCTATGTAACCTTCTGTCATATGTTAATGGGCCTTTGTTATGTTATAAATCTGCTTCCTTGTGCTTAGACATGTAGATAACTGACCCTGCACAGTACTCTGGATGGGAGGGGGAAGTTGTGGAGTGCAGCCCACCAGGAGACAACCACTGCCTTGGCCTTGGGATACTTGTCTTCAAAAACAAAGTCTTTCACACTTCGTTTTCTCACATTCTCTGGGAAGTTGGAAGGGGCAAGTTCATGTGAAACAAAGGGGGGAAATATGACTGTAAAAGCCAGGATCACCAGAACTGGCTTACTGAAGCTGAGTCCTTGATGCCAACTCAACAAAGACTACTTCCTGTATCTAGAGTCCACTTATTGATTATTGGTCCAAGACTTGACACTCTCAAGAGTCATTACTGAACCATCTCAATAGTTATTACTGAACTGTGTAATTTTGTTCCTGAATGAATGAATATCGCCTCACTCTACTACTCCATCCTGCTTTTAAACAAATAGCCTTGAGGGAGTTTCTGTAAATGAACTAAAAAAAACTGGTGGTCAGTTGTATGTGTCAACCTTCTGCATATTTATTGTTTTTACATTCCATTTCATTTCAACAGTTTTGTTCATATTCATTATATTATTGTATTTGTATTTATTTTTATTCCCATTACTTTCAATGGGAAAGATTTCTAGATGTAACTTCTGAGCTTTCCATTTGATGTGAATGAAATTTTCAGAGAACATCCTTTTTATTTTGTTATTTATTATGTATGTTATTAAATTTATTATTATTACTAACGTGGCCCGGCCACGCATTGCTGTGGCTTATTGTGGTGAAATGGGAAAGGAACAGTAGCAGCAAATCAATTGCAGAAGCCAGCAGTACGAACTCATGCAAACACACAGCCTGATACTGTGCTATGTCAGTGATGTGTGTGCCCGCATTCCTTGCGAGGGGGAATGGAAAGGTACCCCTCCCACACATCTAGGCTGGCTGGTCATGATCCTTTACTTGGGAGTAAGTTTGGATGGTGGCAATGGGTGTCGCTTCTGAGGAAACTCTCTGAGGGGCGCGACACAGCCATTCAAAGTATGTCATGGTTGCTGTACTGAGCTTACTCCTGAGTAACGCGTGCCTGGTTTTCTTAACTGTAACCGCAGTATTCAGGGAATCTAGGGTGCCTGGCCTCTCCCTCCCATCCCTTGCATGTCGCCCCTCACTGTCTTCACTCCCACACTTCTCTTCCCTTGCATGCCACCCCTTCCCCTCCCTCCCTTCCTTTTCCCTCCACTAGGGTGGGTGGGTCATATCAAGATGCTGGGCCCCCTGCCTCCCCTCCCTTGCATGCCACCCCTCACTCTCTCCCCTCTCTCATTTCTCTTCCCTTGCATGCCACCCCTCCCTCTCCCTCCCTTCCCTCTCCCTCGTGTGTGTGTATGTGTTTCACTTCCACTCGAGTTACTGCCTATGTTTCCACTGCTCATATCTGGCCATCTGAGTGAACATTCTAAGGGCATGAACATTCTAAGGGTGACAGTTACACACAGGCAGCTGCATGTCCTTCACCATGGAGCGCCAGGGAAAAGGCATTTTACCTGGGCCAGGTGTGAAATTTCAGGTATGTGAAGATCTAAAAACACTCTCACCTGGCTGACTATAGTGGCTGGGAATTTTCAGAGGAATTGGCCCAGCAGTTACTGAGGTATACTATCATTAACAAAAACACTGTAATATATTTGGTAACCAAAGTATATACCCTTTATATTGCATAAATTCTAACAAAGCATTTATCATTTCCCAGTTTTGGATCTTTTCTCCTACAAAGATCACCCCACGCAGACACGTTGTGGTTCACCCACTCTAGCTATGTACATCCTCATCACCACCATCACACAACTCCCTTCCAATCCTCTTAGGGTACAGAATCAGCTTGTCACTGCTTGAATTGCACAGTATCTCAATATAAGCAGCAGCTGCTGATGGTTCCTCCTATGATCCCATAGCCAATGTAAGGTCCAAATATTTAATTTCTTTATGGCATTTAAAGCATTTTTCAAATGGTTCAAAGCTTTACCTTCACCTATGTACCTTCAGAGAGATGGTGAATTCACAACAGAATTAAACGAAAGTCATCTGAATTTACCGTAAATATGTTATGATTTCGTAACAGGACTTTTTAACTAAAATTTTAGCCACCTTATCTTACAAGGCACATTCAAAAGCAGCTGATGATAGCAAATATGTTGACATTCTGGATCAAAATGATGTACCTTATTACACAGGCGGCTAGTGGTTTCAGTGCCTGCTGAATCACATTCACATGGCTTGCAAACATTCACAGCTGAAAGATCTGCATCCACATTCCGATAAAAGAAATTCTTACACAGCTCACAATTTCTTCCTGCATGAAGGAAAGGTTATGCATTATAGCTTCCAATTCATTAAAATTAGCTGTATAATTCAAAATTAAAGACTATTCCTTTGAGAGAATTCTATAATTTTCAGGACGTCCATTTTAATGCACCTTTCATCTCTACCTGCCAATTTAGTGATCCAGAGCATATGAAACAATGAACCTGTTACAAACTGTGTTTTACTCCATTAAACTTCCATCTGTTACATAACACAACACTCTCATAAAGCTATTCTGCATGAATATCAGTTCTATACTTTAAAAACAATGTTGAACCTCAAACTTTTCCGACAGTGTCTAGGACTCCTGGAACATCCAGGGTATTAAAAATACTGACTGTTGTGTGTTTTATAGGCTTTGTGGCTGTAGCTGGTAGTTTTTCTCCTGACGCACCCACATCTATGGCTGACATCTTCAGAGGCTTGTCATGGTAAGATTCATTTTTCTACATATTAAAAATATTGTCCAACATCACCACAGGCAGAGCATGCAAGATTAGAAATATTCTGCAAGCAGAACTTTTTATAAATGTAAGAAGTGAGCCTAAAACAAATAATAATTTGAAAATGTTTCTGCCCCAGGTCTGCAATAATTCAACGCATCACAAAACCTTGGGTCAACCAACCATGTTCAACATAAAATTGTACTGGAGGTCTAAGTTAGAGTGGAGATTCTATTGATGTACAAGATACCTTGTTGTACAACTGATTCTACATCTGCAATACAAGTAGTAGAAACAATTGATAGGGTCAGAGATCCTAAGAGATAACCAATCTCTTATTCACAAGGATGAAATATTACAGAGGAAAAGTACAGAAAAGTATTTTGTTCATTTGGAAGATTCCATTTCAGCTTCTTTCCGGTGCTGCCCATGGCACTCTGTCTTAAATCATGGGAAAATCCATAAGCTCACCTTTTCTCTTACACAGCCAAAGCCTGCTTCAATTTGCCAAACTAGTCTTGAAGAACTTTGTTGTATGTATTGAAACTGAATTCCTCATGGCTAATCTGGGTTTCCTACCTGCCTAACAAATACTGTTCTTTCCACTTTGAGTTAGAACTGACCTAACGCATGAAAAGCAGGTGCCTGAGTTACTGAGATATTGGGTTGGATCCTACAAGATTTTATATTAGTGCAAGAGGGAGGAAGGGCAATCTTGTTTGGCTCCTGTGCAACCTCCTCCTGCACTGCTATCCACATGAATCTCACAAAACCTGCCAAAAATTTTACAGGGATCAAATATGTCCTCTTTTTGAAACCAGAAAAAGAACAGGGAGGATCCATCTCTATGTTATTACCATGGTCAGATCCTTGTGTTCAATGAAAGCAGACTTTTCCAATTAGATTAATACAACTCACACAAGTAGAACAATATCTTAGAATAGTCTATCAGCGGAAATGCAAGAAACCAAATGATATTTTAAGTTCTATGAAGAACATACCTTGATGGTTGCTTTGACTAAACTGTGAAACTATGTAATGGCCTTGGGCATCATTGTCAATATTCACACACACCATTTTGCTGATTCATCTGCATTGACCTCTCTAGTTTATTTAGTGCCCGAGGCTGACAAAGCAGTCAAAGCACTAGAATGCAGGTAGTGGTTCATAGGTAACTGTAGAATAGATCTTTTTAAGTGTGCTAAGTACTGGATAGAACAGCTATTATTAGGTAGTCTGATCTGCCTGAGATGCCAAAATTTTTCAGGTTGTCAAATGTTCATTGTGTATTAAATTCAAGCGCTCAAACAGGCAAGAATATAATTCTCGATAAACAGCCTGTTCAAAGGGTTAGAAATAAAGAAACTAGGTAGATGTGAGCCATCATGCACACTCACCACTGTGCGCATGTTATATATAACATGTATAATATCATAAAGCAGGAAGATGAATCACTGG
Organism: Sphaerodactylus townsendi; assembly: GCF_021028975.2. NCBI lineage: Eukaryota > Metazoa > Chordata > Lepidosauria > Squamata > Sphaerodactylidae > Sphaerodactylus > Sphaerodactylus townsendi. The sequence goes on from NC_059425.1 coordinate 58,741,679, forward strand.
ACTCGAGAGCTCTGTGCACACACACAAATCTTAATATTTTGCACAACTATAGAGGAAGGTGCAGATTCTCAATTCACAGTGCATACGGTAGATTTACATTTCCAAAAATACAACACAAGGTTTACTTTTTCCCTGTAATGCAGTTTGTTAAAAAGTAGGAATCAATTCCATTCTCCACAGAAGTATAATTTTTCTTACATTTCAGCTTCAAATGTTACAATTCTTCAGAATGACTTCGACATTCAGCCACAGTGACTCTGCACTTTGTTCTGTTGTGTTAATTACCTGCAGTGTTATGTTGACAGTTATCACAGACTCCACCACCACCTTTATAGTGTTCATTAGGAAAAGAATCCATTGTCCTGTTGTAGTGACAGCTTACTGCATGGCCATAACACTGACAAGGCTTACAATTATAGGCACGAACTTGATCTCCTGGGTGAAAAGGCTTGTCATTATATAGTGACCAACAACGTTCACACTGGAATGAAAAAGAATTATTTAACAAGGCTTTATATCTGCATATGCACAACTACATGCTGCATTGGATTTTCCATGTAGTACAGTACTGTATTTTAAAACAGGCAGGCAGGCAGGCAGGCAGGCAGGCAGGCAGGCAGGCAGGCAGGCAGGCAGGCAGGCAGGCAGGCAGGCAGGCAGGCAGGCAGGCAGGCAGGCAGGCAGGCAGGCAGGCGTTTTCCAGTAAACAGTGTTTTCACAAGACATCATTCTTAGATCACAGTCCAGATTGGGGGGGGGGGGAGAGAACTGTGGCAGCCAGAGACTGCACCGCAAAGGCAGCACCATGCCATCTCCAAAGCAGCTTTGGGTGAAGGGAACAACAATAATTTGAAAACCCTTCTGCTGCCCAAATCCCTCCATAGACCAAACATTGGTATAAGTCTGCAGGCTCAGAAGGTAGCATTTTTCGGCTGGGACACCAGTGGGAGCCCCCAGGAATGTCCCCCATACCAGCATCCACTCAGATGCCAGTAACACACCACTTCCAGTAACACCCACTTCCAGGTTTGCCCACCACAGAGCTGTAGAGTGGCTGGATGTTGATGCATTCATTTCCCCTGCTGGCATGGGTGACTTTTATACTGGTGAAGGGGGCAAACATGTAGGTGTGACCCTCTGCCACTCCCAAAGGCCATTTGTCCCCCCATCTGGATTGGGCTGCCCAAGTTATTTATTTATTTATTAAAAGCCTTCTTCGGAAACTGCAAACAGATTTTAACAATGGAATCACACAGCATAACATCTAATGAACAAGGCAACGGGAGTATAGATACAAATGCAAACAAAAAATAGTATAAGATTATACCAAAAATATTCATTGAAGACCGTGTAGTAAAAGGAAGATAATATGATATCGAAGAGATAGAAAAAGTGCAGAGAAGGGCAACAAGGATGATTGAAGGATTAGAGCACCTTCCTTATGAGGAGAGGCTGCAGCGTTTGGGACTCTTTAGTTTGGAGAGGGGGATATGATTGAAGTCTATAAAATGATGCATGGGGTAGAAAATGTTGACAGAGAGAAATTTTTCTCTCTTTCTCACAATACTAGAACCAGGGGGCATTCATTGAAAATGCTGGGGGGAAGAATTAGGACTAATAAAAGGAAACACTTCTTCACGTAATGTGTGATTGGTGTTTGGAATATGCTGCCACAGGAGGTGGTGATGGCCATTAACCTGGATAGCTTTAAAAAGGGCTTGGACAGATTTATGGAGGAGAAGTCGATCTATGGCTACCAATCTTGATCCTCCTTGATCTAAGATTGCAAATGCCTTAGCAGACCAGGTGCTCAGGAGCAGCAGCAGCAGCAGAAGGCCATTGCTTTCACCTCCTGCATGTGAGCTCCCAAAGGCACCTGGTGGGCCACTGCGAGTAGCAGAGTGCTGGACTAGATGGACTCTAGTCTGATCCAGCAGGCTAGTTCTTATGTTCTTATGATGAACAGTGCAACAGGCTAAAATCCTATTTATAAAAGGAAGCTCCATGCTAAACAGTTTGGTTATACTAACCCCTGAATAGACGGACAGATCGATGATGGATGATGGAACAATTAAAAAATACTATGAAACAACAAGAATTCTAAGGCACAATGGAGAGTTAAGAACTTGCAGTCCAAACTCTCCCTAGAAGCTAAAAGCTAAACTGAGGCTACTGTACTTTGGTCTCCTTATGAGAAGGCAAGAATCACTGAAAAAGGCAACAATGCTAGGAAAAGTTGAAGGCAGCAGGAAAGGAGGACAAAAAATGTAAGAAGGATTGTCTCAATCAAGGAAGTCTTCAGTTTGCAAGATGTGAGCAACAATATTAACAACAGGACATTTGGGAGGTCATTAATTTATAGTTGTCAGTCAGAAGTGTCTTGATCGAACTTAACACACACAGAAATCCTATTGGTTCAATGGGATGGCTAAGAACATCTGTTGAATTGAAATCAATGGGATTTACAAATGCTTGGCCACAGTGGTTTTCCACATACATACGATGACAAATCCTTAGCTAATTACCATGCAGGATGCACAAGGACCCAAGCCCTGTGCATCCTGCATGCCCATTGGCCATTTCATGCTGCGGAGCAGCTGCTTTGTGGCCTGGCCAAACCTTTCCCATATTCTCTCCCCCTGCCCCCAGAACCCCCCAGTCCAGGGGCGTAATGAGGTAGCCCTGGGCAAACTGTAGCCCTGGGCAAAAACCTGAGTTGGATGCCCCCTCCCCCCCCCCCATGGCCGGCCACTCCACTACGACCAAATTTTTTTTGCACCAGGACATTGGTGCCTGCAGGGGGTGCATTTTTAGACATATCAGCACCAACATTTCAGCATATCATCAGGAGACTATCCTTATGCTACCCCCCAGGTTTGGTGAGGTTTGGTTCAAGGAGTCCAAAGTTATGGACTCCCAAATGGGGTGCCCCATCCCCCATTGTTTCCAGTGGTAGCTAATAGGAGATGGGGGCTACAGTTTTGAGGGTCCATAACTTTGGCCCCCCTGAACCAAACTGCACCAAACTTGGGGGGTGCCATCATCTCCAGATGATACCCTGAAACTTTGGTGCCGATACATCCAAAAATGCACCCCCTGCAGGAACATCCTAGAAATTTGCCCAAGAATCTTTGTTCTGCATTGAGCTTTCTGCATTGCTGTCAATGGGGGTTGCAGGCTGTGGGGGGCACATTTCTGAAGGCACAGTCTCAAAGTTAAATATCAGGAGACTGCCCTAATGATACCCCCCAAGTTTGGTGCAGTTTGGTTCAGGGGGCCCAAAGTTATGGACCCTCAAAACTGTAGCCCCCATCTCCTATTAGCTCCCATTGGGAACAATGGGGGATAGGGGCACCCCCTTTGGGAGTCCATAACTTTGGACTCCCTGAACCAAACCTCACCAAACTTGGGGGGTAGCATAAGGACAGTCTCCTGATGATACACTGAAATTTTGGTGCCACTAGCCTAAAAACTGCGCCCCCTGAAGGCCACAAATGGAAATCCACTAAAATACCCAAAAACGAACCCAGCATTTTGATGCCCCGCACAAGGTGATGCCCTAGGCAACTGCCCACCTTGCCCAATGGGCATTACACCAGTGCCCCAGTCGGGCCCTCCGCAGGCCCAGAAAGACCCTTCCCTTCCACCCCTAAAGTAATGCCGGGCTTGCAAAAGGCCCAGCATTCCCCCTGCCCCCCAAAGCATCCCTCAGCCTTTCCTCCCATCCATAGCACCCAGGCTGGCCCTGCAGAGCCACTGTTCCACATGCCCGGCAAAGCCCTCCCGCTCACCCACCCTACCCATCCAAATTCCACATTCCTCCACCCTAACCCACACCTTCTCATTCTCCCCCATCCCTAACCTCACCTTCCCACCCTCCCACCACCTCTCTCCATACCTTTCAATTCTCTCCCACCCTAACCTATACCTTCTCACCCTCCCCACCCCACTCTCACCTTGCCACCCTCCCCACCTCTACATACACCTTCCAACCCTCCCCCACCCCTGCCCACACCTACCTACCACCACCCCACATCCAATACTCCCACCACACCTTTCAACCCTTCTACCACTCCAAGCCTTCCCTTTCAGCCCTTCCCCCACTCCAACTCTCACCCTGCCACCTTTCCCCACCAGAACCCTTACCTTTCCAACCTCCACCCAACCAAAGCCACTCCATTCCCTACTACCCCAATCCACCACCCCAAGCCTCACCTTGCTGCCCTCACCCACCCCAAGCCACACCTCTCCAGCCTTTCCAACCCCCAAGCCACAGACCCAGTACCAGGTGTCCCACTGGGAACCAGGGGGAAGGGAGAAAATCTCACACACGTGGTAGCATGCTTAAAAGTGCTTGAGTGGCTTCATATCTGTTTACAAAATAAGCGTATACATAACTCTGGCAATCAAATAGCCTTAAGGTGAGCAGAAACTGTGGCAATTTATGAACTTGTGGTCAAAAGTACATTCAAGTTTGATTTGGGCAGCCCCATCCAAACCATAGGTGGTGGGCCATGGTGTCAATACAGTGCTGCTCCACAACTCCCATAGAGACTTCCTGGCAGTGAGGGGAGGCTTCCATGGTGAAAAAGCCTCCCCACCACTGAGAAGCCTCTATGGCAGGGGTCTGCGACCTGCAGCGCTCCAGATGTTCATGGACTACAAATCCCATCAGCCCCTGCCAGCATGGCCAATTGGATTTGTTGTCCAAGAACATCTGGAGAGTCGCAGGTTGCAGACCCCTGCTCTATGGGCTTCAACAGACTTGAGCCACCTTTTTGGTGGATGAAGTCTCAAGAACAGGCTGCTGGCATAATGCAGGCAAAGGAGGGCATCCATTAACATTGATTTGTCTCCCTACTCATGCCCCCGGCCTGCCCCCACCATGCCAGTGATGGCAGGGACACTGGGATGCTGGTGTGGTATCCAGCGTGGCATCCCTGCACCAGGGAGGGCTGCAGTGGCTACACGCCAATAGAATCCCACCTCCACTGGAGCAAATCTGCCAGTGCAGCCACATGCTGCTCCCACAAGCAGATTCTGCTCCCCCCCCCTTTGGATTGGGATCTAGATTGCACACACGTTTCCCCCTCAGTCAGCCTGCTTTCAGATCAGAGAATTCCCATGGTTTCTGAAAGCTCTGAAAGTGCATTTTTTCCTCCTCCTTTGCAAGGAAAATGAAAAGGAGATAAGCATTTGTTTAGCCTTTTTCAGGTTTTCTTTCTCCTTCCACCTTCTGGGGCTCACACTACAGCAGTTTGGGCCACTCTTTGGGCCACCATTTCAAAATAATCAGAAGGGGTTTTTTTTTCACGCTGAAGGCCTATCATTCCATGAAATTAACACAGCAAGTCAATTTCACAATGCCAGTCATAAGTTTATCCTAATGGTTGAATAGCTCTTATCTTCTCATAGGAAGAAATGTGTTCCTGGAATCGATCCCCTTTCCCACCAGAACACTATCAAAGATGGAAACGATGGGATATTGAAACAGAAGGATATTGTTTACATAGTTGCAGAAAATCTTTCTCTGTGTAACATCTACAATTGGAGTTGTCAGGTTTCTCATTACAAATGTAGGAAATCTTACAATGGAAGATCAACGCTCACTGCCTCTCACTGCTGTGGGCCAGTAGAAGAAAAATCAACTAAATTGTTTCCATTGGCATGAGGGTGTTACCTCATTTCCAGAGAAAATCCAGAAGAGACAATATGACTCTCTAGCAATCACCATGTTTTTAACCATAGAACTTCCAGGGTTTCCGAGAGGGGCAGGACATCACATTCAGAGTTTTCCCCAAAAGTGACATAATACTGTTGCACAGATGGCAGCCTCCCATGTCCCCACTGTTTGCCACTAGCTGGCAACTCCATTTATAATGCACATTTTCTGTATTTGTTGCCACTAGCAGGCAACTCCATTTATAATGCACATTTTCTGTATTTGGTTGCATTTTTGCCATTTTTTAAAAAAGTGTGAATTTTTGTTTGATTTCATTTTTTTGTTTTAATGGTTTTCACAACATATTTTTATAATATATGTTTTTAATCTGTTAGTCACCTTAGTGGTGCTGATATAAATTAATAAATTATGTAAATAAATGCAACTGTGATCCATGCATAAAGCTCGTTTCTAAAAGTAGACCACCCTAAAGGTAGACATTGCAAGAAGTTTGCTGACAATTCAGACCAGTGCAAATGCATAGACTTTTAGAAATTGTGTATAATGAGAACCTTGCTAAAGCACTGATTGTATAAAACAATGCCTCCATGTATTTATACATGCATCTGCCACAATTTATGCAATTGTGCTATCCTGAAAAATTCATTGCTGCTGTACTGACATTGTTACGAGAGTTGCCTACTGTCTTAACCAAGCTATGATATATTGTGTCAAATTATCTTTGTAAAGTTCTGTGAAATTTTAAAATATCATGCATCAACACCAACTGATTGTAATTCACAGGTAACTTCTCCGTAGGACTCCTTAAAAGACTGTATGAGAGTTCATGACAAGTTCAAGATGAAGACTTAAAGAAATCATCAGTCACAATTATCCCAAGTTGTTAGTAGAATTTAAATAACTTTAGCTGGATCAGGACCCAATTGTTTGTCTGAGTATAATGCAGCAAAACATATTTTACATTACAACATTTCACACTAGACATTTGTTTTTATTTAAAGAAAACTTCAACATTTTTGCAGATAGTATAAATAACTGTAGTTTAATTACAAAATTTCATCAGTTCCTGTCTACATGTTGGTCCACAAATAATGTTTAGGCTAAGTCTAGAAAGGAGTAAGGTCACATTCAATAACTTTTGATACTTTGCTAGAACTAGGAAAGAAGAAAGAACAAAATGTCTTGTAATGATCACTTCAATCATTCAGAAAGGGAGGTTAATTATTCAAATAAATTGTCGCCCACAAATTATTCATTGATCTTTGCTATTCTTAAACCACTCCATGCCTGCTCTTTCCAGGTACATTTTTAAGAAAAGAGGTTAGTCTAGACAAATCGTTGAAACTGAATTAACTTAAGGTTTTGTAGTATTACTAAAATATAATTATTGATAGGATCAGTGCAATTTAAATGATATGGAAAATTAAAATTCACTTTTTCATGTGCCAAAAAAGACTGTTTAGTGGGTTTTCTGAAAGAGAGATAGTATCACCAAAGTGATCAACTAGAAGTTTTTATAAAGTCAGTAAACAACTAACATTCAGTTAACAGAAGATGACCTACACCTTCTTCTTTAGGTTTAATTAACTCCTGTTATCAATGGTCTTTCATTAAGGTCATATTTCTATGGAAATGTCCTCACAGAATGTCCTGTCCTTCTAGAAAATTAGTTCTTATTGTGAATATGAGACAGTTCCTTTTTAATAGTGTGTTAAATACATGTAAGGAGAATCAAGGCAGTTTACAAACTCCTTCCCTTCCTCTCCCTACAACAGACACTTTGTGTGGTAGGTGGGGCTGAGAGTGTTCCAAAGAACTGTGACTAGCCCAAGGTCACTCAGCAGGAATGTAGGAATAGAGAAACAATGGTTCACCAGATAAGAGTCAGTTGCTCATGTGGAGGAGTGGAGAATCAAACCCAGTTCTCTAGATTAGAGTCTACTGCTCTTAACCACTACACCACACTGATTGGTGTAATGGCCTAGTTACTGACTATAAACACACTAAAGGGAAGGGAACAAAACATAATTTTTAAATATTCTTTGGAAATCTCTTTACAGATTCTGGGATCACACAGGAGAGCTTAGGTCCTAAATTTTGTTGAATTCATGTCTTCCACATTGACTTGATTAAATGTTCAGCAAAGAGATGAACATTTTTAATGAACCCATAAAATTCATGCTCCGAGTCAAACACTGATTTGCAGAGGCATACAGCCCTAGGGACATGAGGTACCCCATGTCCCCGGTCATATGCCTTTTGGTCACTTGTGGGCACCAAATGGCCCCCCACATCACCAAACAGTTTGCGCCTTTGGCCAGATGTGAGGAGCTGAGCCGGGCATGCAGTTGGCTCCCAGTCCCTAGGAGCTGGCTGCAGACCATGGCTCCTGGCATCCTGCTCAGCTCCTTGCCTCCAGTCGGAGGCGCAAAGCTCAGCCAGCCACCAGAGCTCCCAGTCCTGCCTTCCCTGTTTGCAGAGGGAAAGACTTGGACCCCCTGTGGCCCTGGTGGCTGGCACAGTTTTTTGCCTCTGGCCAGAGGTGAGAAGCTGAGCTGGCCACCGGAGCACCCAGTCCTCACTTACCCAGCTGGAGAGGGAAGGACTAGGTGGGTTCCCCAGCAGCCCCAGGAGCTGGCTCTACTTGTTGCCTCCAGCCAAAGGCAAGAAGCTAGGCAACTGGAGCACCCAGTCCTGTCTTTCCCAGCTGGGGAGGGAAGGACTGGGAGCCCCAGCAGCTGAGACACCAGAGAAACTGGCATCCCAGCTGCTGGGCTGGGAAGAGGGGCTGCCATTGGCCCCTCTTCCCAGCCTAGCAGCTAGAACGCCAGAGAAGCTGGGGGCTTACTCATGAGTAAGCAGTGCTCCATGTGGGAGGGGGTGCCCAGAGGGGATTTTGCCTCCAGGTGCCATTTGATGTTTGCTGATTTGAAAGGACACTGAAAGATATTCTATTGGATATAGGCTATCCATCAAAGGAAACACTGAGCTACTAGTACTGCTGGAATGACATTTTCTGAAAAAGCAAATTCCCATCAATCAGAAATTTTGCAGAAAAAGGGCAGTGTGGAAGGCTGATCCCAGCCCACTCTGGGTTTTTTTATGGTTACCTACAGGCCTGCAGAAAAAAATCTTGTCTTTTTAACAGAGGCCTATAAAGGTGAAAATGGACAACTGAAGCTTTTCATGGAACAAATTTGAATACCATAACCTGATAAATAACAACTTATTAAACCTCTATAAAAGGGTCAAGATTTTTTATCTGCATTCAGTTGGAAACCATAGTCCTTCTCTTACTTTACCCTACCTCAAATGGGGGGCGGGGTATTTACACACACACACACACACACACACACACACACACACAAATGAACAACTGTGAAGATTCTGTGTAGTTTCTCCAGTCTAAGTCCACTAACTTCATTGAGCTTACTCTGCAAACAACAGCACTGCAAGTCATATTGAAGAATTTTTGTCAAATTGTATTCAACCTTGTATCATATACCAAGAGTATAATTTGATCTCTAATTCCCCCAGGCTCAGCATCAATGTATCCACTTTAACACAGAAGATTCTGGAGGCATATCTTCAGTGAAGCACCATGCCAGACTCAATTTCAGGAATGCAGTAAACTACCCTTTCTACTTGGTCACCATGCTTCTTACTAACCTAAATAGGAGCCTGTTTAATTTGCTGTCACTATTCTAGCTTGCTGTTTTTGAGATAACTCTGACAACTTCAATTTTAATTGGCTATTTTAAACTAAATCTCATATAGATTTTCATCAGCTCAGCAAGTAAACTGTATTCTTGTGGGACAACAACCTAGAGTGTGTGTTTCTTAAAAAAACAACAACATACAGGCTCCTTCCAGTTCTTCATATTACCCAGCTATCTGGACAACCAGTCTTTAGATATTCAAGACAGCACCTTGCTATTTCAATAAATACTTTCCACAAATTATTTTAGAAATCTAAGATCTATGGCCTGTGAAATTAAATCTGTTTTCCAAGGCTGAGTTCATGGACAAACCCATCACTACTATAGGCTCCTTGAAAAAGTTATTCAGAATTTTCCAGCTTGTAAAATTTCCAGCTTGATCCAGATAGCTTCTCTTCCCGCCCCCCTCCATTGCTATTGTCAAAACTTGCCTAAGCAGTCAATTTGAGGATATTTGATTTTCATTCATTCTGAATTATTGTGCTTCTTATGATGCTCTTGTTATGCTTGTTAGAAACAAAGGTAGCATTTTAAGAGGTTTGGGTGTGCATGTATCTACACTAGCTACCCATGGCAGTCTATAACATTTAAAGAAAGAAAGAAAAACATGTCTTAAATGGTTTGCAGGGTATAACTATATTTGTCCATCCAAATAAGACAGAAGTTCCTAATAATGTAGGCCAGTCCTTTCTTTTTGGCTATTTAAGTTTCTTCCCTATATAATGGCACCAATGCCATTTTGTTGGTTTGCATTGAAAGTGAGTAATTAATTAAAATAGTAAAAAATACTCCTTTGCAACAAATCACTATATGTACCTCATACCAGCCATACTGCCCAAAACAGCCATACTTACACAAAAATAAAATGTAAATACCATTTTAATTTTTATGACATGGCCTCTATACTCTTCTTCAAAATCATATTTTAATGCAATTAGATGACTTCTGGTGTCATTATTAAAGATCATAAATAATTACCAAAGACATTAATATGAAACCAAAATTATGCATGATATGGGCCATGAAACCCATAGTTTTGTGATAGGCATAAAAGAAGGCTCAAACACCAGAATATATCACAAACACACCCATTAACTCTATTCTAGACAAACTCACAATACAAGCTGTCTTCCCTTATTTTTGGTTCATTTAAACATTTCAAAACATGGGCTATTGCTGTGATATTATCTCTGTAATACCATAATCACTAAGTTCTCCATAATGAAATTGCAGAAACACATATAACCACTTGCTGAAGCAAAGACAATATATTCTGTAAGTATAATCTTACTATATATTATACAAAGACCCTAAAAGTGAATACGCTAACTAAGGAGACAGAGAAATGTCTTCTGAGTAAAATCTTTTATCTTTATCTAGTAAAGCAGTTAGTAATGCAGTTTTATGTTATTCATGCTCTATAAGAAAAGACAAAAATAAATGAAGCAAGGAAGTAGCATAAAAGGAAGGAAAAATAACAATTCACAAGATTGTAGTGGGCCCTGTGTTAGTAAAGCTGCCAATTCAGAGTAATTTCTCAAGGTTTATTTTAAACATAGTTGCCACAGTCGAAGAGCCTTCTATATCTGAAATTATCACCTATGATACATTCAAACAGAAGTTGTATCCTCTATCTCATTGGCCTATACACAGATCAGTAAACTACTGCTCAGCTTATCAGAAAGAGGATGGATCCTAGATCTATGAAATTTGAGAACAAAATCTTGTAATCTTTAAAATCATTCTATAATACTCATCGCAAACAATTTCATACTATTACCTCTCAGTGATCTCACCAAAATTCTCCTGCAGAATCCAAAGTTGCCTAGCTTGCTATACCCAGGTGTGTTAGAAATCAGATTCAACTGATCTCTGAAATTCTTCTGTAATTAGAAGCTAACATGGATTTCTATCGTGATTGTCAACTTCCAAGTAGGGCTCGGGGGGGGGGGGGGCTCCTGAAATTATAACTGATCTCCAGAGCACAGAGATCTGATCCCAAGCAGGAAATGGTTGCTTTTGAGAGTGGATTGTGTGGCATTATTCCCTTCTGAGGCCCCTTCTCTCCACAAAGCCCTCCCATATCCCAACATCCAGTGTTCCCATGAGCAAATATCAAGGAATTTCCCAATGCAGAATTAATGATCCTAGTTTCTCTACATGCACAGATTATGTTTTCAGTTTAAATCTGCAAGATACTGAGGCTCATGGTGGGAAATTTCTTGCCTCTCACCATGAAAAAGAAGGTCAATAAAATAAAGACCACGGAAAAATAAATAACAAGGAATCAATTAAAAAAAACTTTGTGAAGCTAAGTTAATAGGACTGAGAAGCTTTCCACAGCTGTTCCCCACCCCACCCTCCAAAGCTTTCCTGGATTTACCCACAGTTATCTGGAGTACTAAAAATTGCCCTGTAGTAGCATTTACTTCATTCAGTCAAAAGGTTGAGTGCCTATCATCTGGTCAAAAATAGGCTTCCATTGAAAGTACATTTTGCACATGGGTAAAGTCTCATCATGAGAGACATTGGCTCCTCTGTGGAAGACATGAACTCTCATCAGGTGGCACACCATCAGCTACTGGGCAAGAGAAGAGGACAAGAACAAGTAGCACTATTCTTAATGAAGTTACTGGATGAAAGCCAAAACATTCAGTCATTGATGTCAATGAATGCAAAAAGAAAGTCCAAAGCTGCTCAACACATGTAATAAGAACATAGAATGTGAAAAGTATTAATCAAGGTAAGCTTAATATTGAACAATTTGAGATATGCAGGTGATACTACATTACTGCAAGAAAACAGCTAAGACTTGAAACAACTACTTCTGAAGGAGAAAGTGGTAAAGCAGGACTACAGCTGAATATCAAGAAGACAAAAGTAATGACCAGCAGAGAATTACTCAGCTTTAGGGCGGATAATAAAGAAACTGAAATTACTGAAGATTTTCTATTCCTTGGCTCCACCATCAACCAAAAGGGAAACTGTAGCCAAGCAATCAGAAGAAAACTGAGAATAGGAAGGGTAGCCATGAAGAAGCTAGACAAGATTCTTAAGTGCAAGCAAGTGTCACTGACAACCAAGATCAAGTTAACTCATGCCATAGTATTTCTTTTTACTATGCCTGGGTATGAAAGCTGGACAATGAAGAAAGCTGACAGGAAGAAAGTAGGTTCCTTTGAAGTGTGGTGTTGGAAGAAAGTGTCACAGATACTATGGACCATCCCCACCACCCCCAAAAAACCAAATGAATGGCTTCTAGATCAAATCACATCTGAACTGTCCCTAGAATCAAAACCGATGCTGTTGTACTTTGGTCACATAATGAGAAGACAGAAGTCACTGGAGAAGGCAATAATGCCAGGAAAATTGAAGGAAGAAGACTCAACATGAGCTGAATTGACTCTTCTAAGGAAGCCACAGCCTTCAGGTTGCAAGACCTGAGCAAATCTGTAAATGATTTGGAACACTTTTATTCATAGGTCTCCATGAGTCAGAAGCAACTTGACAGCACTTAACACACAAGGGGGGGCATGATAGAGGTTTATAAAATTATGAATAGGGTAGAGAGAGTTGACAAAGATAACTTTTTCTCCCTCTCCCAAAATACTAGAACTTGAGAACATCAGTGAAGCTGATGGGCTGTAGATTCAGGATGGACAAAAGGAAATACTTCTCTACACAACAGGTGACTGAAGTGTGGAATTCGCTGCTGGATGATGCATAGACAGCTTTAAGAGGGGATTAGACAGATTTATGTCCATCATGGCTACATCATATTCAGAGACAGCAGTCAACCTTTGTATCCCAGAACTAGAAGGCAACCTCAGGGGAAAGCCGTGGCCACTATGCCTTGCTGCTGTACCTCCAGAGGAAGTGGCTGACCACTGTATGAAACAGGATGCTGGTCTGATCCAGCAGGGCTCTTCTTGTGTTCTTATTATTGAACCACTAAATATTGTCATCTTTATGTTCCAGTCAAATGTTATTTGTGCTTGAAAGCTGTAGTTTTCACTTTTGTCTTTTGCTTGTTTGTTAGTTGAATAGGACAAAGTTGCATTCTGTTCAACCATCTCTCTTTCTTCCCTTTTTCCTATTGCAAGTACATCAAGCTACTTAAAAGAACCTACACAAACCAGTTAATTCTACATGAATGAGTATGGGGATGATCATACATGCTTACTCTGGCATGGAATGATCCCTCTACAGTTAGTTCTTATCCTTCTAGAATGCTATGGGGTGTGATTAAGGTGAGAGAGAAGGGTATGAAACAATACAAAGCCTTAAAACAACACTAACATTGCTAAATTTACAAGTGAATAAATTAATATTTTTAATGCAGAAAATGTTAAATTTTACTTTATGAGTAGAAATTGACATGGTCTTAAATATCTACATAAATCTCCCTCACAGCCCATTGATCCAGGGGTTGATCCAATGTCACTGTCACCATGGCCAAAAATGTATTTGAACCCTGGCCCAAGGATCTGAATAGTTACCCAACACTTCAAACCACTATATCACATTGCCTCGCCAAAGGTATGAGATTCACAAAAAGATGTAACTAAGCTTCTCTATTTTACTCTGAAGGAAAGATGGTTTAATAGTTCTAAGTATAGTAATAGAGCAGGTGAAGAAGAGTGGGGTTTTATACCCTATTTTCTGTACCTTTAAGGAGTTTCAAAGCCACATATAATTGTGTTCTTTTCTCCTCCACACAACAGACATCTTGTGAAGTAGTTGGGACTGAGGGAGTTCTGAGAGAACTGACAGGTCACCCAGCAGGCTTCATGTGGAGGAGCGGGGAATCAAAATTAGAGTCAGTTTTCCAGATTAGAGTCTGTTGCACTTAACCACTAGACCACACAGACTTTCTCAAAAGCTGTAACATCTATGGAAACAATGTAACCCTGACCTCTCCATAAATAAATCTGATAAGGCATTGACACCTTTAATTTAGTTTGTTTCCAGATGGATTTGTGGGTCTGGTGAAAGTGCTTAGTGAACTTCAGATCATATTAAATATTTAAAATTAATCTCCACAAAGTACCACTTCACAATACTTGTTCTAATTAAAAGGACAGTGTCAACTTGAATTTTTTAAAAGTTACTTAAGAAACTTTATTTTTGTGATAGGCTATCATTTCAACAGTAAATGTGCAAAAATAAAGAGAGAGGGAGATGCATCTCTTTGATCATTTGCTTATGGTTTATCAGTCTTTGAAGCATAAATGTATAACATGTGCAGGTCAAAATCATTTATTCTCTTTTCCCAAAACTTTTTACTAATACGCCTCCTACTTTCATTCATTTTTTTCCAATCTTTGGTATAATTATGCTGTTAAATGCTGTCATATTAAAACCATCATATTTTTCAGATTGCTAAAAGCAAATTAAATTGAAACTGAAATCAAATCCATCAAAGATGGAAGTTCTCTGTCTAGGCTGAAGTGTTTCAGGATTGGAGTACCAATTACCAACTCTTATCAGTGTATAATTGATGCCAGCACAGACCATTACGAGTTGGGGGGGGGGGTGTCTTTGGATATTTCCTTATCAATGGAGGCACAGGTCACAAATGTAGCCAGAGTGTCAGGTCCAGCAATGGGTCTCTTTCCTGTTCCAGCCTGATTTAGCCAATATAATCCATCCAATGGCCACCAGATTAGATTACTGTAACTTGCTCTATGCAAAGCTACACTTGAGAATGATCCAGAAACTCCAGCTGGTCCAGAATATGGTGGTGTGGGTTCTTACAAAGACCCCAAGGAGGATGCATATCCAACTGGTCCTGTACCAGTTGCACTGGCTCCAGGGTGGGTATCAAATGAGATTCAAGGTTTTGGTACTAACCTTTAAAGCTCTAAACCATTGGTTCCCAACATGGGCTACATTTACCACCAGGGGTATGCAGCAGAACTTTGAGAAGTACATAGGAAAATTATTTAATGGCAGCAGAGGGGAGAAAAGTGACCCATGTCCATGTTTCCTGCATGCCAGCCATCTTCGGTGCCTCTGTCACCCTTGCATCATTGTTGCTGCCTATTGCCATGCCATCCTGGCCCACCTGCCTCCATCCTTGCCCTGACACACCTGGCCCTGCTTGCCACCACCTGCTCTCCCACCTTCTCAAGTGAGCTTGCCCTCAACCTCCAGCATTAAGGAGAGAGTAGAGTTCCCGGTGCTGCAGCCTTGGGCCCCAGGGGTGACATGTGGGGGGCAGTGGGTTGTCAGCAACCATGGGGGGGCTCAGTGTAGCTCACTCAATGCGCAGACCCAGCATTGCTATTGTAGAACTGTGTGCTTTTGGAGGCTGTTCCAGGAAGCCATGGAAAGGCTGGGAATTGGCTGAGCTCAAAGCTCCTATCCCAAAAGTCTTGTAGGTCTCCAAGGTACCCCAGCCTCAAATCTGGCTGGTGAGTTCAGTAGGGCTTGAGTTCAGAGGGAATGCAAAAAAGAAAGGAGGGGGATGCACCATGGGGCGAGGTTACAGAATACCCCTAAATCTGCTTTCCCCAATGGACCTCCACCTTGCATCAATGTCTGGTCCATTGTGCCAGGAGATCCCTGCAGTTGGGTTGAGAGCCAGACCTAAAACCCAGCACCTTTGGAGGTTGGATGGGGGTCAAGTAGCTGCAGGTTCCAGAGGCACATTTAGGAAGGAGAGGCAGTGAAATGAAGGAGATGGAAGGTTAGGAGAGACAAAGGAAGCAAAAACAGGAGAAGAAAGAGAATGTTGGGGTCTGCTGGATAAATTTGGGTGGGAGAAGCATGGAGCAAATGCAGAAGGAGTGGGGGGAGAAGTGGGAGGCAGAGGGTAAGATTTTGCAGGGTGTTGAAAAGGCTGAGGAAGCTTGGAAGGCAAGTATTAAATTGGGATATTTTGGGAATATGGGGGAGATGCAGCAGGGGTACTGAAGGTAGAACTAAGGGAGCGAGGAAAGGCAGATGTTCAGTGGGAAACAGGGACTGGCACTGAACCCTCCCAAGACCCCTACAAAAGAGGATCTAAAGAGTAAGAAGGAGAATTTTCTTAGAAAATCTGGATTGGGAAATTCCTGGAGATTTGGGGGGTGGAGTCTAGGAAGGGCAAGGTTTGGAAAGGGGGAGGATCTCAGATGGACATAGTGCCACATAGAATCCACTCTCCAAAGCTGCCATTTTCTTGAGGGGATCTGCAGTCTGGAGATTCATCTGCAACACCAGGAGATCTCCATGTCCCACATGGATGCTGGCAACCCTATCTGATGGGGGGATTTGGGAAGGGAAGGCAGAAGATACGGAAAGGGGAAGGTGTCAAGGGGCTGAAGGGAGATTGGAGTGGCGAGAGGATGGGGCAGTTGCAGGAAGCAGGAATGTTCAGTAGAGAATAGGGACTATAATACTTGACCCACGCAAGACCAATGAAAAACAGAAGCTAAAGACTGGAATGAGGGACTCTTTCCTCCTTTTCTGAGGGCTGTTTCCTCAGTGTCAAACAAACAAACAAACAAACAAAGAACCTTTATTGGCATAACAACATTATATACACAGATCCACTTAGCCAAGTAGAGGGAAGCTAAAATAAATGGACAGGTAGAGAAGGCTGATGTTCAGGATTTGCTCCTAAAGCGTTGTTTTATATACAGGTCCAAAAATTTGGTGACTGCATCGTTTACATCACTACTGGAGCTGTCCAACAGAAAGGTGATCTTTTGCAAGTCAGATGCATACTCTTTTTTGAGTAGCAGAGGTGACAGGTGTTTGACTCTAGGTCCTGTGTAAAGTGGACAATAAAGTAGAATATGATCTATAGAGTCTACACAGTTCCCATTGCATATGCATAGCCTTAGGTGGTAAGGGGTTTTAATGTATCTCCCTGTCGATACGGCTGATGGAAGGGCATTGCAACGGGCCAGCATCATTGCTCTACGGAGCCTGGGCACGGTTATCTGGTGCAGGTATTGAGCCCCCTTATTACCAGTGTAGGTGATGCCTAGAGCTAAAGGAGAGCAAGTCGTGGAAGCCTTTTCGAGTAGGGTCTGACGTTCCTGGTCAAACAACCTTCTCCTCAGAAGCTGGAAAGTCTCTTTAGAAGGTAGCATGGCCAGATAGTCCAAAGAATAGCCTAATTTGTTAATTTTTGTTTCTATAATGCCCCACCATTCCGAGTGACAAGAAGTCTTGAGGGCTTTATATGACAAGGAGGCTGCATCACGGTTGAAACAGATGTGCAGCCAATATTTGAGCGTGGCAAGCCATGCTCTTGTCTCTAAGAGATGTTGCCCGGTTTCGAGGCACAGGGTGGCATAAGGCACGCAGTGAGGCATGCCCAAAAGTTTAAATAAGAAGCGAGATTGTACTCAGTGTCAACATTGTGCCCTTTTGGCTTTAGGAAATCGAAACAAATGTGTTTTGTTCTTTCTGAAATGCATCAGGTCTTTGGGAAAAGAAATACAGAGTGCTTTGCTTCTGCATCTAGCTGCTTCTAAATCCCCATAATTGAAAACAGAACATTTTTTTAAAAAATAACACTGGAAGTTGCTGAAAAGTAATGTGCTTTCTCAACATGTGACATTTTCAGAAGGAGATTTTCATTGAAAATAACCAATCCAAAATAGAATGCAAATATTATTTGCAAAAATTATTTTCTGCTCAACTCTAAGAAGGCTTTTCAGCACTAAATATAAAAATTTAGTATGATTAATGCTCATTTTAATAACTGAAATATATGTAAACATGCAAAAATTTGATCAAATTCCATTGCCTTCCTCATATTCGGAAGATGGATCCCTAAATTTCAATTAAGTCCTTAATCTCTGGCTCCCCTGCCAGTCCTGGGCCATGCACTCACAGTGCAGAGTGTATTCTAATACAGTGTACTCTAATATAGGAGAACATTAGCTGAAAGGCTGTATACGCTTCTTGTATAACAGTCTGGTAGCTCTGCTCCTTATGTACATGGGAAGCGATGGGTGTGGTCCTAATAACAATTGCCTAGATGTGCTAATTCCATAAGGGTCTTCCTTACAGGTTATACAAATCATGTAAATGCATAACAAACATGAAAAATATGAGAAGTGCATGAAAGGCAATGTACTACAGACAATATTTTCATAGGAAATGTTTTAAATGCACACATATAATTTAATTCATCAACAAATAAACATGTCCTGTTCACAAGCTCTTGTTGGCAAGCTTTGATTCAAAATAAAAGCTACCTGAGCACTGAATTCTTTTTCAGTTTTCCATGTCAAAACTGCTATTTCAGAAGAGAAGAAGTTCCCACCAGAAGACAAACCATTAAGTATAAAATTACCTTGCGCATGGGACAATGCAAAATGCAACCTCTCTCCCATCTAATAAGTGTCATAATGGTAGATAACCCACAACAGATTCTACAACCCTCCCGACCTTAGCCAAAGACACTCAAAAAGATAGAGAGATAGACCACACTGAGGACTGCCTCCTTTAAGGCAATATACATCACTTAAAATGAGATAATCCACAGCAGAATCTGCATGCCTTCCCTCACTTAGTAACTAGTTAGCCAGAAGAGTAAAAATACACAAATAGGAATGTTCATTCCCTCATTTAAACACCAACTTATTTTTGCTCACGTGTCCTCAAAAATAAGTGGTGGGGAGATAATTTTTGCATTAGAGAATTTTTTTAATGGAACAGAACATTGCATTTTGTTTTGGGATAACATATATCATTTGTCTTTAATTCAGATTTGGGATTTCCACAGATTCACATTCTGAGAATCTGAAATGTTCAGCATAAACAACTTACATTGTTGCCTTCTGTGTAGCTTTCTTTGGAGCAAAGACATATGTAAGGGTTGGGACTTGTGTCACAGAGATCAGCGTGGCCATGACAATTACACCTGCATTCAAAACACAGTTATTTAGAAAACAGAATTGATGTACCATTTGAAAGAGTTTCTGTCTTATTTTTACATGGTCTTAAATGTAATTGTCTGCTTCTCTTAAGGATAACCATCACAGAAGAGAGCATTTTGAGTGCAGTAACCATTTCATGTTCTTTTCTATTCAACATTTATAAATGTCAAGTGAATGCTGCTTTCCAAAGGAGTAAATTGACAGGACAGGGTTGTAGACCAACTATTAAGTGATCAAATGTGCATTTATGTGTTTTCATTATATACTACAGAGATGCAAGGCCTTAATTATTAATTACAGAGAGCACCTGTGTTTTCAACAGCAACCTTTTCATGTGTAACAATATGTACATTTGTCTTAAAATCATTCAGGACATCTATTTATTATTTACTACACTCTTATATTGCTTTTCTTTCTCAATGATGTCCAGTAAGAATATAAAATAAAACAGCTATTTTTTGGAAAAAAAAATAATTAAAATATATGCATGCCGCTTTTCACCCAATTAGGGCCCTCAAGGCAGCAAATAATTAAAGAAACATTAAGAACAACTTTTAAAAGCAGTTCACATACACACACACACAAACAAACAAATCAGCAATTAAAAACAATAAAAGAAGAAAGGTCAATTAGGGTACATCAGATGAAACAGAAAAGTCTTCACCCGCTGGTGGAAGACAATGATCTAGGAGAATAGATAAAATGTCCATAACTTTGGTGCCATGGCCAATAAAGTATTTTCTTGGGTTGCCACCTATATAGCTTCAAATGACAGAACCTCTCAAAGCAGAGCCTCTGAAGATAATCATAATGATTGTGTAGGTCCTATGGGAGTAGGCAGTCCTTAAGGTATGCAGGTCTCAGGCACTGTAGGACTCCATAGGCACAACACAATAAAAATTAACTATGACTTGCTTTCTACAAGAAGTGTTTACCACATTGTGAAACTGTGCCTGGATTCAAAGTCAGTTTAGCTGTGTCATTGGGAGACCCAAGAATGGTTTTCACATAGGTCTTAGACAAAAAATCTGCCACAATGTGCCCAGATTCAGACTGGGGGTTTGATGCAGAAGGAATTGACTGCAATCCTGATGACATCTTCTTGGAAATAAGGCCCATTAAATAAAATGGAATTGACTTCTGAGTTCTCTCTAGGATTATTCCCTGTGACTTCCCAACTAAAATCACCCCACTAAAATCTAACATTGTCCATGGGAAAATCACAAGGCAAGTGATTGAACAGAGGTAGTTTACCAAAGTCTTCCTTGGTTGTCTCCATAGGCAAAGCTACAATGAAGCGGGGGTGCGCACTAAGCACACGCCTGGGGCAGAAAATCACCCCAAACCCCAACCCAACCCCTTTCCCTGACCCCCCCCTTCATGGCCCCCCATTTACCTTAGTTCTTAGTTTCAGGTTTAATTTCAGGCTGAAAAGTGGCCTGTTCTGCTTAGGCTGAAAAGGGCCCTTGTGGGAACTAGCCCCAAGGGCTCCTGGGTAGTGTAGTTCCCTCCCAAGCCCCAAGGGCTCCTGGGTAGTGTAGTTCCCTCCCAGGCTTTTTTCAGCCTGAACTGAACAGGCTGTTTTTCAGTTTGAAACTAAGAACTAAGGTAAGTGGGAGGAGGCCGTGGGGGCGGGGCAGAAGCGGGAAATGCAAAGTCCGCCTCGGGTGCAGTTTGGCCCAGCTATGCCTCTGGGTGTCTCTCATTCAAGTACTGACCTTGCTTAGCTTCTGAGAACTGGCAAGGTCAGGATATACCATTTCACATATTTATGGTTATATATGTTACCATATTTAAACTAGAAAAGCTTTGTAACCTACCTATAATTATGATAAAACTTTTTTAAAAAAAAACTATGCCCATTCCTTTCTTTAATTACCAAATTTTCATTTTGTTTGCTAAAAAAACCTGATTTTTATTCTTTTAAAAACATTTTTAAAAAACATCTTTCACTAGAGACTCATTCATTGCTTAATTTGCATTTTATTTACAGTGTGTAATTATGTCTTCAACAAGACTACTGACTTAACATATACAATAAAGTTGTCAGTCACATAAAATGCAACACTTCCACTGACAGAGGCTTCATTTTAAGGGGGAAAACTCACTACGACAAAGAGTTTAGTTCATTATTAAGACCATTACAACTGGCATTTTTGGGATTCCATAATAAAACTTAGAAGTGCCAGTACACCAAAGCTTCAATCAGACTTTCAACTGTGCACACTGATCTGTGAATGGTAGCAAAAACAAAAAAGAATGTTTGAAAAAAACTTTCTCAGTAACATTAGCTATTTATTTGCTAAGGGTCATGAACATTTTCAGTCTGAAATTAACACAGTGGTACCACTTCCTCTCTTAATTTGTGCAAAGCTACAATAATTTGTATTGTCAAATGCTTTCATGGTAGGAATCAACGGGCTGTTATGAATTGTCCAGCTGTCTGGCTATGGTTTGCTGGTTTTAGTACCCAACATCTCACCTGTATCTATGGCTCATTCCGCACATGCAGAATAATGCACTTTCAAACTGCTTTCAGTGCTCTTTGAAGCTGTGCGGAATAGCAAAATCCACTTGCAAACAGTTGTGAAAGTGGTTTGAAAACACATTATTTTGCATGTGCGGAAGGGGCCTATTACTGGCATCTTCTGAGGCATGTCACAGTAAGATGTGTTTCTCTGGGCCATGGAAAGAAATCCATCTTACTGTGACATGCCTATGAAGATGCCAACCATAGATGCAGGTGAAACAATAGTAGCGAAAACTATTAGACCATGACCACACAGCCTAGAAAACCCAGAACAACCCACAATAATTTGTTGACTAACAATATCCTATGATATGTTTGGAAAACAGGTGTGATATGGTGGTTCAAATGTTGGAGTAGGATCTGAAAGACCTGGTTTCACACGCTCATTATGACATGGAAACTTGTTGGGTGGATTTAGGATAGCCAGTCTATCAGCCTGACCCATCACACAGGGTTGTTGTGAGAATAAAAACAGAGATGGGGAGAATGATGTTGTAAACTATTTTGGGTTCCCATTAAGAAGGAAAGAAGGGTTTAAATATTTTAAATTAAATTAAGACACACAATGCAGCCACCTTGCTCAAGTTATGCAGGTAGGGTGCTTACAAAGGAACTGCCAGGAAACCCTGTGTATGCCCCCTTGTGTTTGTCAGAAGAAAGGCAAGGTTTATACATCAGAATCTTAAAACTTTAACACCTGATAGCTCACTTTTAATTAAGGAATAGCTTACCTCCCACTGATAGTAATTTCATCTATTCCATAGTACCGATGTTTAAAATTAACCCAAGGCACAGTGGTATGATACTGTCCAAATAAATGAATCCTCACTTCTGTGGCTTTTACAAACTCTTGGAGTGCAGGGGTATTGTAGAAATCATTGTACCCTGGTCGACGATTTGGTTCTGGTGTGAGAATGCTGAAAGTAATATTTCCACGGGAATATGGTGTCATGCTGTTTAAAAAATAAAAACAAACCATAATATTTGTCTTTAGATACTTAACCAGAAATGCATATATTCAAAGCATACTGGAGGAAACTGTCATTTGAATGAAATTCACAAGGACTAGTATTTTTAAAGGCATCAAAGCAATACAGCTCTGTGCTCCTCAATCTAAGCTACTAGTCAGATAAAAGATTTTGTCTGCAATGAGTTCCCAATCTAAAAGTGGGAATGTGACAGATAGGTTTGTAAATAGGCTATCATCAAATATTTCTCTGCAGTTGTAGTGGTTGCAAAGACAACACGAAAGTGGAACAATTACATCAGAACTTGTGTTGCTTGACAAGTTTTTCAAAATATATGAAATAACATCTGTGAAAAATGTTGCTGTCAGGAAAGGGTTATCCTGAACTGTCTAGTCCTACAAATCAGAACCCCTCACTTCTTTTCCTTTGATCGCATAAAAGTGGCCCTTACTACCTGCTCCCAACTTCAGTCATGCCAAAAAGCTGATGAATTGGTGCAAGAAAAGGAGACCATTATGAAAAGGTTGAGGATGACAGAAACATCCTGTTGACAAGTCTTTCAGAGACTAGGGCCAGTAACCAGATCTTCTAATTCAGAAAACTATTCCCATATATCTTTCCGTTAGGATTTTACAAGTGCCTGCTTCATTCAGTCAAGCAAGAATTAACTTCTGATGTCACATGACTAGAATCACATATGCTTCTGGAAAGATCTCTCTCCTTCTTCTGGCAAAAGAGGAGAGACATACACACCAGAACAAATAGATTGAACAGACAACCAGACTAAGCACTTGCTTAGTTTGCTGTTCCTATGTTTAGTGTAACTTTATTTGTTATCCAGTAAAGTTTTACAAAACAACTCACTTCCACCTCTGCTCTATTATTTACTCTGCTAATTCATTGCAATACAACAAAAGGTTATGGGCCCAGAAGTTTCCACTGCATACACTTTCCTCTCTGATACAAAGTGAGTTGCTTATGTAAAGGAAGCTCCTAAAGAAGCAAGATGTTGGATGAAAAATCCTTTAACCCAGCAACAACTGTTTCAACAAATGTGAGTGCAATACAAACCCCAAACCACTATACTCTGGCAAGCAGTTTCTCTCTCACTCTACCTGATCTCTCTGAGTTGGATAAGCATTTTTTTTTGATCTGGCAAAAAGGTAAGCTCTTGCTATTTAGAATCTCTCCCATGTGTTTGAGAAACAAATGCCCCCAAATCCATAAGAGATAAAACTGTTCAAAATACTGGCTTCAACTATAGAGGATGAGGAGAGAGCCCTTATTGTGAGCAGCAAATAAGGCAATGAAAGGCTTTGGAAAGGCTTGATATAAAAATATTGTGGAAAATCAGTTAAGAAAATAAGACTTCTAAAAAAGATCTTCAGTGCAAGATTAAAAGAAGGGGCAATTTGAATTAACATTTAAAATGGATGATTGATATTTCTTTGCAAATCAAAGCAGCTGGAATAGTTTTGGAGGATGAAGATGTATTTTTGTAATCCTGGAGACTTTGCCTGAAAGTTTTGAAAACCAAGTGTCTGTGCTTGAAACCATAGAGTCATTGGACCTGAATTATGTCTGAATTATCTAAGAGATACAGATCAGAAGAGAACACATCAAATTCAACTAAAGGCTTATCTGGGCTTAGACTGAATTGTGCCAGTGAAAAAGTTTGCTTTAATTGTGGAAGAAAGGGACCTTTGTCTAAATATTTTTGTAAAAGAAAATCAACTGGGAGAGGCAGAGGGGAAGAACCAAGTAAAGCTTATAGAAGAGATGATGTTAATAAAAATATTGTAAGCTGATGGTGAACCACTGAAAATATATAGAAAAGGTATTGTGCAAATTGATGTTTTGAGTTCTACTGGAGAGACAGTACAGCATGACCTAATAGAGACACTGTATGCTCCTGATGCTAGTGAAAATTTAATAGTGCCTAGATTGTTGAATGGTGAAAACAAGATTATAATGGATAGAGAAATATGTTGCATTTATAATCTAAAACTTGATGTAGAGTTCAAAGATGAAAAGATTGGAACCTTTTTCTATCCAAGAAATGTTGAAAGGGCTGAGAGAGCCATTTATTACATTAAAAAGGAAGACTGCTCCCACTCCAGTTACGTTTTTGGTTGGCCTGTAACATTAGGCCACAGAAATATGGACTCAATGAGAAACCTCATAAAAGACTGTGCTTTAAAACTAATAGAATGTAACAAAAGTCCTGAATGCTGTGAAATATGCATTAAGGTCAAATGCAGTTCTCTTCATTATTCAGGGCAACAAAGAGCGATAGAAAAGGAAGTGCTAACAAAACTAAACTCAGACCTAATTGGACCTCTAGCACCTTCTGTTGCTGGAAACAAATACATGTTGACTTTTATTGATGCAGCAAACAGATTTGTCAATGTGTATATTCTGAAATCAAAAGATCAAGAATTGAATAAATTCAAAGCTTATGTAAGCTGTTAAAAACAACTATGGAAGAGCACCAGAAATTTTATTCTCGGATAATGGGACTGAATATAATGCTAGTGAATTCCAAAATTACATAGAACAAGAAGGCATGCAACATGCATGATCAGCGATATACTTGCCTTCTCAAAATGGTCTCTATTAGAATGCTTTAAACATATAATACTTGAAAATGCATGTTGTTTATTAGTGCAGACTAGACTACTGGATATCTGCTGGGCATAAGCTTTCAATACAGCTGTATATCTCTACAACAGAACACTATGTAAATCTATTGGAATGGTTCTTTTAAAAATATGACATAAAAAGAAACCAAGTTTAAAACACTTGAAACCATTTGGAGCAAAAAAATTAAGTACACATTCCCAAAGTCAGAAGACGAAAAATAGTTTCAAGAGCTGAAGTTGGAATATTAGTTGACTACAATTTAAATTCAAGAGGCTACAAAGTCATGGATCCTAATACCTATGATGTCCAGATATGCAATGGCATTTATGTATATGCAAAAAGCATTCTGTATTCTTCAAAACAAGATGACTCCATGAAAGAAAGCAGATGATACTGAAGAAGTCAGATTTACAGAGTGGATAGCAGCATTGTCTGCCCATACTGTGACCCAACAAGAGACTTTCCAACTAGGCCTGGCGATTCAGATGCAACAAATATCAGATTCAGCCCAAACCTGGGCAAATTCGGGAATATTCACATGAAAATTGACTGAATATGTCCTGCCTGAATCTGAGCGAATCCAAATGCAAGGTATTTGGGCTTTTTTGTGTTTTTTCGCATTTCAGCCTGCAGCTAGCAGCACTGAAATTTCAGAGTATGATCCAAGGACTGTACTGATGATGCCCCCTGAGTTTGGTAAAGTTTGGTTTGGGGGGGGCAAAGTTATGGACCCTCAAAGTGGGTGCCCCATCCCCCATTGTTTCCAATGGGAGCTAAGAGGAGATGGGGGCTACCTCTTAAAGGGTCCATAACTTTGCCCCCCCCCGAACCAAACTTCAACAAACTTGGGGCGGGGTATCGTAAGGACAGTTTCCAGATGAGACCCCAACATTTTGGTGCCAGTGGGCATCAGGTTCACCTTCAAATGGATGCCCACAGCATTTGCTCCTCCCATGTGCCGCTAGCTTTTAAAATGCACCCCCTGCAGCCCAAAACATGAAAAAAACCAAAAGAATTCAAACGAACCTGAATATTTAGGTATATCCAAATATGTTTTTGTCTTATTTGGGCATACAGATCATTTTATGCCCGAATAAATCTGAATTTAACAAATTTTTAGGGTATTTACCAAGCCTATTTCCAACCAGAAGGAGAAAAAGATGGAGCCCAACCAACAGAGAGACTGTAGTCACTGTAAGGAGGTCAGAAAGAAGCACAAAGGGGGGACATAGTGACAAAACCACTTACCAAGATGAAATTTTAGAATTTTCATCAGAAATTATGCCTGTTTGGCTTCTGAAGCTGACAGGTGAGAAGGGGTTTGTTAGGATTTTACAAGTGCCTGCTTCATTCAGTCAAGCAAGAGTTAACTGCTGATGTCACATGACTAGAATCACATAAGCTTCTGGAAAGATCTCTCTCCCAGCAAAAGAGGAGAGACATATACACAGGAACAGATATACTGAACATACAACCAGACTAAGCACTTGGATAGAGCTTGCTGTTCCTATGTTTAGTGTAACTTTATTTGTTATCCAGTAAAGTTTTACAAAACTACTCACTTGCACCTCTGCTCTATTATTTACTCTGCTAATTCATTGCAATACAATACTTCATCACAAGTATATAAAAAGCAGAGCTGAGCAGATTCACCCACTTCCATTCTGATTAGAATGTGTTCTATCTTTAATTAAAAGGTTTTACTTCAATGAAGATCTGTCAAATTTCAGGATGCTTCAGTGGGTAGAATCCTAATATTAAATCCTGTTCCTCCCAATTTCCCACTGTTTGTGGAAATCATGGACAAAAAGGAAACAAATCTTAATTGTGAGCATTTCTGTAGCCCTGAGAATTGGGGATCCTAGAAAAAGTCTGACAAAACATTGCACCATACCTGCCAACCAGAAAGAGGAACTGTGGTATTTTACAATACAGAAACAAATACACAAAGGCTGGGCACCTCTTCAGGGAATAGTTCGCAAGAGGTTTCTTTCTATTATCTTCTTTTGTTTCTGTTTTGCATCTCAGAGGTGAGCCTTTCCTGGAAGCCCTGAATTTTAGAACTGCAGAAATACTGACCTTTGGGATTTTAAACAGAAAAAAAATCTGCTAATATTCATGGTAGTGGACACCAGAAAAATGGAAAATACCCCAATGTAAGAACTCCTAGACAGCTCTTCAGCTTTCACATAGGATGGGCTTCAATCCAAAGAGCCATCCCATTGGGGTAGACAAAGAATCATCCCTAATAAAATGGTTTTTTAAATCCTTTGCATGTTGACTTCTTTTCTCCCCTTTCTCCAGAATGTCACTTACTCCTATTCTATTTTTCCCACAAGTGGTATCTGTCTTAAAGTAACCTGTGGTGTGATTTTCAGGCCAAGGGACATGCAGAGGTGGTTTGCCATTGCCTGACTCCCTGTCACAACCCTGGTATTCCTTGGAGACCTCCTATCCAAAAACTTGCCCTGCTTAGCTTCTGAGATCTGATTAAATCAGGCTAGCCTGGACTACCCAGGTCAGGGTGCTGAAGCAAAACCCAGATATAACAAAATTTAAATGGGCTTTGGGAGGAAAGAATAGCATGCCTGATCAAATTTTGAAAATCTGTACACCTTATGACAAATTTCTTCCTCAGTGATTAATTTTAAAAAATCTTTTAAAAATGCTGCAATAGTTAAAACTTGGAGACTAACTTTTTTTTAAAAAAAAGCAGTTTTGTAGTTAACGCTCCTTGCAAAATGGCTGGGAGAGCAGCATTTAGGTCTCTAGAACAACATAACATGTTTTGTTAATTTCTTCTAAAAATTACAACAGAAATTACAAAAATTACAACATCCTGTTTGCCAACACCTAATGTACAGACGTCTTTAAGAAATATTTTAAAATGAAGTTTACTGTCCACCTCCCTGTACAATGTTGCTCACTTGAATCACTTTCTATTATCATTCTTGTCACGTAATTGAAGGAAAAACAATGTTCTATTATAAAACATTTATGACATTTCACACTTTACGTCAGGAATTCCTTTTGAAAGAGAGAATGATTTTTTGTGTGTTAAGTATTTTTTAAAATATTTTGATTCTTTATGTTCTTTTCTTTGTTCAGCCAATTTTTAGCAATTCTTTCCAACTGTCCTTCATTGAAATGGTAACAACAATGCAAATTATGTTTTGCTGAAAAACCCATGTACCCTCCGTGACCTCTTGTTCCTCCCTTAGAATGTTGAATTGTGAAAACCCAGAGAAAGATGCTGACACTTTAAAAGCGTTGCTGCTAAGACTGAAACAGCAAACAACAACAATAAACACCTACTGCACCTGGAGGGATGTTCCCAGATGGCTTTGAGACAAGTGCAACACACATCAGATGCTAACTAGGTCCTGAATTCTTCCAGGACTTGGTGCTATCTGACAGGCATAGCTGAAGGCAGACATTTCTCTCTTTTTGTACAATAAAAAAGCTGCACTATATGCAAAAAAGGTTCCTAGAAGGACAAGACTCCAATCAGAGGGCATCATCAAACACAACTATGGCTAACTGGCCTAGTATACAAATTTCAATCTCTTGGGTATTTTAATGTGCAGTGTATAGATCAGAACAGTAGGTGGCAACCAGCTGCTAATCTAGGCAGCCAACTGAGGCACGGCAATATTTTCTTTTATTTTATACCCTGCTTTTCTATTCTCACAAAGAGTACCAAGTCAGATAACCAATTTTAACCATAATAGAACACATATTTAAAACCAGTTAGACCAACAAAACTATATCGTACTAGAGGTAAAGTACATACAAAAATGTACAAACTACCAAGAGAACTCAACTATGCAAGTGGGTACTGAGAAGAACCAGATCTTCTGAAAAAGAGATTCAGAACAATATGAAGCCCTGAAGCAGATAACCTGCTATCTTTCCTGAAACAAACACAACAAATACAACTTCCACATGGCGCAGGGAGAACAGGTTGCAGGTGTGATAAAGTAACCTGCTCTCCTGTTTTCCCATTTGCACGCCTCCATGCAGGCAACAACCAGAGCCCATGGAAACAATGTGGGTTGCTGTCATGCCTTCAGATGGAGGCTCAGGTTTGGGGTTTTTTCCCCTCCCTTGCTGCGTAACTACGTGGGCAGGCTGACATGAACCCTCACAGCCATGCTGCCACCTGTGACCCCTGCATGGTTACATAGCCACGAGCCAGGGACTGCTACAAACCAAGAAGTGGGACTAAGAAAAGAGCTTCCAAGGGCAGCCATTCACTCAGCCACTGCTGCAATCCAGGTTACAACTAAAGAATTGCTGATAGTGCGATTCTTGAAAAACCCAGGTGGGGTGGGGAGACGCAGAGCAGACTTGCGTTAGGAGCAGGATCGATGCGAAGTTCCTCCCTAACACAGATTTTATCCCGTGGTTACCCCAGGTTTATTGGCCCATGCGGAAAGGACCTATGAACAGCAGAGCTGAGAACATGGCTGTCTAAAGTGAGGCATATTTGAATGGTGAAGAGGTTAAGAGCGGTGGACTCTAATCTGCAGAATCGGGTTTGATTCCTCACTCCTACACATGAAGCTTCTTGGATGACCTTGGCTTAGCCACAGTTTTGTCTGGTTTATTACATTATGCAATTTACTGTCTGTTCATACCTAGGAAGCTGGAGACAGTTGATGGAGTCTGGATTTTCTAGTGACCCATTATTCTGCATTCTAAACACAGTGCAATCCCTTGCAAAGTACTGCCAGTCTTCCCAATCCAAGTCATTTTGTTTCCTCCTTTGTATTTTTATTCCTTCTGGTTGTGGGCTGAAGAACTGTAGTATGATGTAAAATACCTAAAAATTAATAGCAAAACACAAAGCAATGAAAAATAGAATAATTTGGAACACCATAACTTTTATATTTTTTGATTCCACCCTAGCTAAAGTTCATCCCAAATACAACTAAATATGCTTCATGTGTGATTACTGTATCAGCCTTTGGTAATTGTTAAAGTAATACTACAAATAATTATTCTTTACATAAAGCAATAATGGAAAATAGGAAAATTATTTATTTTATCCATTGAGAGGCAGTGTGGTGTAGTGATTAAGAGCTGTGGATTCTAATCTGAAGAACCAGGTTTGATTCCCTACTCCTCCACCTAAGTGGCAGAGGCTTGTCTGGTGAACCAGATGTATTTCTACACTGTTACATTCCTGCTGGGTGACCTTGGGCGAGTCACAACTCTCTCAACTCCACCTACCTCACAAAATGTCTGTTGTGGGAAGGGGAAGGAGTTTATAAGCCACCTCGAGTCTCCTTACAGGAGAGAAAGGGGGGGATATAAATCCAAACTACTACTACTACTACTACTCCCCCTTCTTCTTCTTCATTAAAGCTTGGGAAACCAGGAATTTTTAAGAGGTTTATCAGGGACTCCTTAAATAGAAAATCAGTATTGACTGACAGGTTTTCTCGTAAGGCAGAAGTATATTTGTCTATGGTGCATGCAGAATGACAGCAACAGAATGACAACATGCCTGGTCCATTATCTTATAATGCCATTCTTTTGTTATTCTGTTGTTGTCATTCTGCATGCACCATAGACAAATACACTTCTGCCAATACTGATTTTCTATTTAAGGAGTCCCTGATAAACCTCAGGCCTGGTCCATATTACATGTGAGCTAAGGCCCGGGCTATATAAGCAGTAAGAGGTAGTAGGATCTTGTGGCAGAAGTATGGGCTATATCATGTGTAATGGACTGCAGAGAAAATACTGATTTTTTTAAAGAAATGCAGGTCTGTCAGGAGCCATTATTGTTTACAATCAGAGAGAGGCATAGAGGCCTAGGAACAGGGAAGGCACATGATTGACTGAGGCAAGCCTGCAGTCTGATTGAATAGAAGATCTGATGACACTGAGAGGGAAGAAGATATCTCCCTGTGCAAAACAATCTGAGAGGCTTTTTGGAGTTCAAAGTTCCTGAAGTGAAAAGCTTTTTTGTCTTTCCTGTGACAAAACCCAACAACTCTGATGAAAGTAGTGGTGATCAGTGTGATTTTGACTTGCCCTGCTGTGTGACAGCCCTGTGTGCTGTGGTTGAAAGCAATTATACACAGACTAGGAGAACTGTTGGTTAGGTTATTGAGGAAGAAGAATCCTAAAATACCAATTAGTCTGGGTATTAAGTTTTGCTTTGAATTTCCTCAGGATAGTGTTTTATTATTTAGTTTTGGGGTTTTCTATCTGTGAGGGCTGAGTGAGGGTACTGAAATTAACGTACCAAGCCCAATGGGACCCTGTGTGTGTGAGAAGTAATCCATTAGCCAGAGTACCATCTTAAATAAGTAACAGTACCATCTTTAGAACACCTGAATTTACCATCTAAGCGAACTAAAGAAACTTATTTAAATATGTGCCTGAAAACAATTACTGCTTCCCTGCCAAAGATCTCTGTTGTAAATAAGTATTTCTGCTGCCTTATCCATTCCTTTCTCCAAGTTATTAATCTTCCATTCCTACCTCCTCTCTTGTTAAATAAATATTTTATTATGTTTATGTAATCTCTGCCTCAGTATTATTTGTGTCTTATAAAGCGGTTATCCAAGAAAGGTTTTTAATAACTGGCCTTTTCTACCTTCTGGGAGTATAACATGGCTGAGGAAAGTGCTTCTTGTCATCTGTGCTACCATTTTAGAAGCAGATCAGTCCCTGAGGAAAAAGGGGGGGTCTATCACACCATGTCACACAGCAGGAGAGAAAAGTAATGCTCCCCTTATAAAAGCTCTATGTAAATTAAAAATTAGCATTTCAGAACTTACTGGAAGTAGTGCAGGCCATTCTACCACCCAGCATTCTGCCATTTTATTATTCTCTCCATATACTGCATGCAAGATTAGGTCTAAATGTGTTCCCAAGAACCCTCCATCCACCAATAGAATCTTCAAGTAAGGGTCCAGAGAAGACAAGCTAAGTGGGAAAATGTCCCAAATATAGAAAGTTCAAAAACTATTAAATTATTGCAAAAATGTATGAAAAAAGGAAGAAAGGGGAGGTAGAAGGAAGAGAGATGTGGTACCTTTCCTCACGCTGCCTCAGAAACAAAATGAAATCACGTGTAATTAATAAGATTACAATAGAATGTCAAATTAATTCCGATTTGTTTGATGCTTTCCAGAACCCCCACTGAACTAATAAGGTTTTCATCAATACACAAGACTTTGGAAACTGGAGCCTTAAAATTACCTGGTATTGCCCATTTTCCAAGTCTATTGTGATGGTAACTCCACTGTTGAGCTGTTCTGTGTTTCTAAATACAGATGAAATCCAGGATGTTCCAATGTCATTATCATTGATGTAACTCAAAGGGTGAGCTTCAGGGTTTAATCTAAGCACTCTGTCATTGGTTGTGTCATCAGCATCATTAGGGATGCAATATCTTTGCACCAAAGGGTGTACCCTGGGGTGACTACCAGGACAACGGCATTCTGACTGAGTGTGAAGTTCAGGAAATTTTCCAGACCCAACTTCAACAATGTCTCTAGAATAATACAGAGAAATAAGAATCAGATGCATAACAAAGAGAACACTAAACATTTTTAAAGTCTCATATTATCCTCTTTGGTCTTGATGATGGATGCAGTCAACTGGTTTTCCTGTTCAGAATTCTTTACCACATAAAAATGACCCAGAAGTAGAAAACAAAAGCTAGTTGTTACATTGACCCTTTCCACACAGCAAAAATAAAATGTTGTGAGGAAGGCTCCGTTTTGGGACCAAGAATTCGTTTTGGGACAAGTGCTCTTTAACCTATTCATAAATGACCTGGAAGTAGGGGTGGGTAGCATGATATCAAATTATCTAGGGTGGTGAGATCCACAAAGGATTGCGAAGAGCTCCAAGCGGACCTTGACAAATTAGGTGAGTGGGCTAAGAAATGGCAAATGCAGTTCAATGTAGCAAAATGTAAAGTGATGCACATAGGGGCAAAAAAATCCAAACTTCACATACATGCTACAAGGGTCAGTGCTATCAGTCACAGACCAGGAAAGGGATTTGGGCATCTTAGTTGATAGTTCCACAAGAATGTCAACTCAATGCATGGCACCTGTGAAAAAGGCCAACTCTATGCTGGGGATCATTAGGAAAGGAGTTGATAATAAAACTGCAAGGATTGTCATGCCCTTATATAAAGCAGTGGTGCGACCGCACTTGGAGTACTGTGTTCAGTTCTGGTCACCACACCTCAAAAAGGATATTGAAGAGATAGAAAAAGTGCAGAGAAGGGCAACGAGGATGATTGAGGGATTGGAGCACCTTCCTTATGAGGAGAGCCTGCAGCATTTGGGACTCTTTAGTTTGGAGAGGAGACGTCTGAGGGGGATATGGTTGAAGTCTATAAAATTATGCATGGGGTAGAAAAATGCTGACAACAGAAAGAAATTTTTTCTCCTTTCTCACAATACCAGTAGAACCAGTGGGCACTTTCAATTATGAAAAATGCTGGGGAGAATTAGGGACTAATAAAAGGAAACACTTCTTTCACTTCAATCAACGGTGATTGGTGTTTGGAAAATGCTGGCACAGGAGGTGGAGATGGCCGCTAGCCTGGATAGCATTAAAAAGGGCTTGGACAGATTTATGGAGGAGAAGTCGATCTATGGCTACCAATCTTGATCCTCCTTGATCTCAGATTGCAAATGCCTTAGCAGACCAGGTGCTCAGGAGCAGCAGCAGCAGCAGGCCATTGCTTTCACATGTGAGCTCCCAAAGGCACCTGGTGGGCCACTGCAACTAGCAGAGTCCTGGACTTGATGGACTCTGGTCTGATCCAGCAGGCTAGTTCTTATGTTCTTATGTTCTTAAGGCAAATAAATCATTTGCAGAAGGAGTTCTGCACAGGTTTGGACAATGGTTTATTTTCCTTCTCACAACATTTTATTTGGATCCTCTAAGCTAGCAATCTTTTTGCTTCTGAGACTTTATTCCCCCCACCTGAGGGTTGCAGGTAAGGGGGGGTTCCCAGGTTCAACCCCCCATTACATGTCAGAAGCTCCGCCCCCGTTTGTGGGTTTTTTGTATTTTTAAGTGTTTTTTCACTTTTGGTCTGCAGGGAGTGTAGATTTTAGGCTAGCAGCACCAAAATTTCAGGGCTTTGCTTTGAGACTCTCCTGATGATACCACCCAGGTTTGATGAGGGGGTCCAAAGTTATGGACTCCCAAAGTGGGTGCCCCATCCCCCATTGTTTCCAATGGAAGCTGATAGAAGATGGGGTTACATTTTTGAGGGTCCATAACTTTGGACCCCCTGAAACAAATTTCACCAAATCTGGGTAGTATCATCAGGAGAGTCTCCTAAAGATACCCTGAAAGTTTGTGCTGCTAGCTTAACAATTACATCCCTGACAGCAGGCACCCTCCAAATTCCCCCAAATTCTCCTTTTAAATCCACTCCCTTCAGCATGGATTGAAAGGGAGAATCTGAGGTCCCCAGTTTAAACATTGAAAGTGATGCTGTTTCAGGGTGGGGAAAAATCCACCCGAAAACAGCATCACTTTCAATGTTGTTTAAACTGGGGACCCCAGATTTTCCCTTTAAGGTGGATTTAAAAGGAGAATCTGGACTCCCTAGTTTAAACACCATTGAAAGTGATGCTGTTTGGGGGTGGATTCCAGCATCACAGTGGCCACCATGGGTGTGTGTGCAAAACTCAGATTTTGCACCAGGCTCCATTGGTGGTAGATCTCACCTGTACAAGGATTTTGTCCACATCCTCAAGATTCTGAACCTGAAGAGTATCCATATGAATTGAACAAGCAGATGTCATAGGTGCATCATCTGAACATGCATCCATGATGACATCTAACCCACAGCAGATCTGGGTAATACTGACTACAAAATGTGTTGTAAATTAATCACAGCGAGATGTAGAAGTCCCCAAACCACCAAGTTGTTGGATAATGTGTGCAGGTGCAATTGTGACAGAGAACTATTGTCTTTTCACCATCACAACTGCCATAGAATATGTTTTAATATGTGTTCTATGTTGTTTTCAGTTAGTCTCACTAGAAGTTTTCTACCAGCAGCACTCTAGCTGTAGTCCATCCAGTTTCATTGCCATCAGTTTCCCGATGAACCTGCTTAGCTTTGTCCAGGGAATGGGAAGAGGATGCTTAGTTTTGATTTACTGGCAGTCCTAAGTGGAGATTTTAAATTGTGGTCTTTTATGTACGTGTGTGTGCTTTAAAAAAAATAATTATTTTATTATTTGCCTTGAGTTCTGCAGTGTGCAAATAATGCATGTTTCAAATAAATAGATGTAAAAATATGGTGTGTGTTTTTTAAAAATGTAACCAATTTCTCGGCATCAGAGACAGCAAGGTTTGAGTTCTGTAGAATGAATCACCTCAGTGGTGATGAATAATGATGTGCACTTTAAATAACTTAAGAACATTCACAGACTCAATGTGGGCCAAGTTAAAGGTATGGATTTACCAATATCTATCAAAAAGATGAGTCCAGTGAGAACCATTGTGCTGCAGGGGTCAGGATGTCAAACTAGAACCTGATAGTTCAAATTCTCTCTCAAGGCTTAAGTAAATATGATGAACATCATCTCATCTTCTTTAAAAAGATTTACTTTTTGCTTTCACAATGCTAATAGCAGAGTAGGGGACCCAGTTTTCA
This sequence comes from Sphaerodactylus townsendi, assembly GCF_021028975.2. Taxonomy (NCBI): domain Eukaryota; kingdom Metazoa; phylum Chordata; class Lepidosauria; order Squamata; family Sphaerodactylidae; genus Sphaerodactylus; species Sphaerodactylus townsendi. The sequence goes on from NC_059425.1 coordinate 58,777,769, forward strand.
AATAGGTTGAAGGGTCAAATTCCTCTTTCCCTTCCCTCAATGGCAGTGAGACAAATGGAAGTTGCAAGAGCCATAATTTGTATTTTATGAATGGAATAAAATGCATGATCCTTGTCTATTTGAACCTTAAAGCATGCACTTATCTCTGAACAAAATGGCAAGTGCCAGGACTGTTTCTGTGGAGTTTAGGAAATTTTCCAGACCATACTTAAATTATGTCTCATGTATAAAAACAAGTATCACATCCATCATACTGATAATTGGATGACCTTGGGTAACTAACTTACTTCACAAGGCTGTTGTGAAGTATAGGGATGAAGATGGGAGTGGGAACCATGTACACTATTCTGATTTCCTTGGAGAAAGAGCAAGATAAAAGAGGGGTTGATGGACTGATCAAGAGGATATCAATGTGTTACATGGTACATGATGCAAAAGCTGAATGAGGAATTAGTGAGATTATGGGTTCCCAAAATCAGATTTTTTTCCCCTGCACATAGATTAGTCTTGCTGATTCAAGGTGAAAATGTTTCTCTTTGATGAAAAAAAAAACGCTTTACTTGAATTGTTTCCATAAATGTATACCACCAAACCTACTTTATAAAGGAGATCCACATGAACACCTAGACATGTGAAAGTACACTTATCAAAACTATAGCCCCTTCATCTCGATCACTGTTTTCTGATTAGATAAAAAATAAAATTTCCCAACCTGTTTGTAAGCGACATTTGGTACAGTCTGAAATCTTGCATCCTCCCAACAAATTGCTCTGAACCTGAAAAATACATTATAAATAAATAATCCAATTCCATCAACCAGAAAACAGGTCTGTACTGCATGAGGGGATCTTAAATTCAGCACACAGAAATCTTTCTTGCACAATTACATCTTCTGAATGAAACCATCTTGGTTCTGGACGAAACTATGGAGGGCAGTGACTTAATTTTTTGATTAAAATGATTTATAATAACTTTATAGGAACATTTTGTACCTATCCCTTATCTGATTACAGAGGTGGCACACAGACTGGCTCATTAGACAGAAGTAATGAGCCAGTCCATGTGCCACCTCTAATTAGAGAAGAGATACAGTAGGGATAACTGTAGCTGTCAATTTGTGCTATAAAGATGAAAGGTATGTTTTCAAGATTATGTGCCTTCTACACAATTACTGTTTGGTATTCAAAATGACATTGTCAACAAAAAGTATGTCAAAATGAGAATTTCCAGGTTATGATGTACAGGGTTCCAGTGGTTCCATTGGAATAAATCAATTGTTCTTAAAGCCAGATGCATTTAGGACTTAGCTCCAAATTCAGTATGTTATGTGCCAGTGGTACTCAGCCTTTATAAATCCGCAGAACCAATTCATCACCAAACAGTTCACCAAGCAGAATTGCAGGGAGCTGCAAAATCATTTGTATCATTTATGATGGCATTGCTCAGAACAATGAGAAAAATATTTTATTTTCACATCACCAAATATTCAGTCAGAACCATTACTGCAGCTTCTTTAGATGTTACTTTTGTATTTTTAAAAATTGCACAACAGGCTTGTGGATGAAGGAACTTCAAAACCAGTATGTGTAGTTAGAGTACTGTCCTAGGTCTTTTCCACATGGGCGGAATAGAGCGCCCCAGGGACGGCAAAAACGCCATCCCTGGGGAAGTGTTCACACAAAAACGCCATCCTGGCCACCCCGGAGTGGCGTGAAGCCGTTGCTTTAAAGCTCGCTCATTGAGTGAGGTTTTTGAAAAGTGGCATCTTTCCCCCAGCGCAGTGCAAACCACACTGGCGGGACTCAGCCACTTTCCCCGTTGCCTCCACTGACCTGCCTATCCAGCGCCGCTCTGGAGGGCTGCAGAGACCCACCCACACTGCCCTCCAACCCCTGGAGGTCGGAGGGCAGCGTGGGCGGGTCCCTGCAGCCCTCCAGAGCAACGCTGGAAAGGCAGGTCAGTGGAGGTGACGGACCGATGTGGTGGATTCGGTGTGGCGGATCTGCGGGGCTGCTCGCACGCTGCCGTGCAAGCAGTCCCCGAGCCTCCACCAGTATGCTGGCATAATTTATGCCGTTGGAGCTGCGTTTCCGCCGCCATGCAGAAAGGGCACTAGACTAGAGGGTTTTACTGCCAGACATAAAGATATAAAGATTCTTCAGATCCAGCAATGTTTAATTTAGGAGGGATTTCATAACTGCATCATTAAAGAGATCAAGTGTTACTCCTTTAATCAAGCCAGTGGCCTTCAGCAAAGGGTAGCAAGTCAAGCACAAGCAAGTGTGGTAGGCCTCAGCCTTTCAAGGAACTTGTCTACATCTTCAGGCCACCAAACTGAAACTCATCAAAGCCAACGCCATTAGTTTGATCTCTGGTAACATTCTGAGACTATGCCATATAATTAGTGGTGTCTAGTTGCTAACTGTTATGAGAAATTTTAAGGAGCAGAAAATTTTCACATATTTGTTAGCTCAGAACCATGATGACTCAAATAGATTCCTTTTAAATGAGGGTTGAAATTATGACTGTCAAGCATTTAATCTGTAGACAAACCTTCATAGAAAATTCAACACTAATGCCTATTTTGGGATTATGTAGCTTGTTTTGTAACCTTCAGGTGTGCTGGCTGATTATTATTTCATTTGATTGATGATTCAGAATGATCAGCAAATATCTCTCAATGGTAATGCTAGGAGAGGGGTTTGAGGTTGCAAATAAGTAAGGTAAGTAAAGTCTGTGGGATTCAAAGCCTGGAAATTTGGCTTTAAAGAACTGCAAAGTAACCCTGGATTTTTAAAATCCTTGGTCATATGTAATCTGTGATGTTTGCCATATCAGTTTCACCTGACTAAAACTATTTACAACAATAAATTAACTACCAATGCTTCCAATACAAATAGATGGTGCCTCATCTATTGTCTTTCCTCCACTCTGAAACTATTCCTTTATTTCTCTCCTCTGTTTCCTAACTTTTAACCAGTGGTCAACTCTTATTCCACCATCGCTATTTTTTCTTTTGTTTCTTTAAGTTTCTTCTCATTTGATAAGGGGAATTTTGACCTCACTCAACTTTCAGAATTCTTAAAACAGTGGCAAGGATATACATTTTGACACCTGTTCCGCATTTTTTTTCAGATCTGTAGCTCTGACTAAAAAACACTTTGTTGTGGCACTGATATTTCCTTAATGGCTGTACATTTTTAGGAGGTAACTCTCTTTAACATACCCTCTTTTTTCAGATCTGAGGGAACACCTTCAATTTACAAATCAGGAGAGATTAAAATCAACTGGGGGGGGGAGGGAAATGACAAATGTTTAATGTTGTTGGCGGAGGGTACACCGCCAACAAATCAGGTGGAATAACTGAATTAAGATTTTTTTTTAAACCGAGATAGGAAGAATTCAGACCAAAACTTTGCACAGTGCTAATAATTTGTCTGCAAAATAGCCTCAAGATAGCAGAATAATTAGATGTAACAATAAATGCCTAACCAGCTTGGGGGTATTTTTGTTTCCTGTTTTACTCTTACATCATCCTCTACCCTAAACACAATGGATCTTATGACCTCAGAGTGGAAGAAAAGAAGATGACAAGGAGGCAAACCTACTCTTGCTGAAACTGTTTGGAAGAATACAAGACACTTCTCTCTCACATCTCACTCCGTGTACTTGACTGCTGACAATGATGTCACATATGGAGTTAGTCTGGCCCATTAACAACTTGTCAAGATAGGCTCCAACCCTTGCAGGCTTAAAAAAGCTATTGTCGCTGGTCTAGGGATAAGCTCTATAGACTGAGGGAAACTGTGGCTGCAAACCAGCACAAAGTTGCTCTTACAAAAGCTGCTTGAAGTAACAGGATCTTCAGAATTTAATTATGTATAGGCCAGAACAGGAACACATATTACTTTTTACTCAAAACACTTTTTTCCTGATAAACCATATACCCTAGACAGGTAAAAATGAAAAGCATCAGGCTCAGTCAGTGACAGTGCTACTGAAGTGATGATTATAGCACATTGCTTGCTATGACTCCTTGAATGGTGTGGAAACGTAACAGAATTTCAGTCGTAGGCACACTGACTTAAAATTATCTTGCACTAAAATGAGTGGCTCAAATGTCAGGGGTTCTGGTCAAGGAACTTTACCATTGGGCCCAGATTACTTAGTGTCTGTGCTACTATAGTTGCATACAACAGGGACATCTGGCTTGATCTCTACTACATTTCAGCATCACCACTAAGGATGACTAACAGTTTAGTAGGAATGAAATGCTACAAGAAACCTAAAGGGTGACACTGGTCCTATTAAAGTACTAACTCTGGCTCCTTGCTCTGAACAACTCATGGTACATTGGGGTGTTCTCATACTGCCCATGCCTACCTGCTTCTTTGCTCAACTACCAGCTTGTCTCCAAAGCAATAATAGGCCTGATAAAGGAGTTACCTATAAATGTTTATAGGATCACTGTGACAGAATTTCAGAATCTAAAGAAGGAATAAAGTGTGCAGTCATATACATGGCAAATAAAGCAGATATGAAAAATTAGCAAATAGTTATCTAGTGTTATTTTGCTGTGCAATTGAATAATAAAATAATATTTATCCATCCATATTTTAACTTACCATTAACATTTTGTCCAACTTGCCATTCGCCATCAACAGAGGGATCTGTAATTAACCCTACAAGACTTCTGGAATCAAAAGCTGTGTTGTCCTCTTCCAAACCATTTATGAAAAAACTAATTCTGGTGTAGTGAACCTATATAATATATAATATATATATGGAGAAAACATGCAAAAATAATTTGTAATTTTTTTATTAAAAAGATCACCATACCACCTTGTAAGAAGAGCCATGCTGGGTCTGACCAGTGGTCTATTTGGTCCAGCAAACTGTTTCACACAGCAGCCAACCAGCTGCTCTACAGGACCAGCAAATTTGGCATAGAGACCAAAGCTCTCCAAGATGCTGCCTCCCAGCACTGACATAAGTCGAATCCCCATTGCCATTCTAGTTAGGTTTTAGGACACAAATTAACGAGCTCAGGTTTGAGGAGGATTACTCGGTCGAATTTCACTCAATACCGTCTTAGCCAGGTTTCAGAACACAAACTAACCAGGTTTGAGGTCATTTGTGTTCTGAAACCTGGCTAAGACGGTAGTGGGGATTCGACCGGGGAGGTCGTCCCTCAAACCTGGTTAGTTTGTGTTCTGAAACCTGGCTAAGACGGTAGTGGGGATTCGACCATAAAGAAGTTTGCTATCTCTCCATTCTTCAGAGGTGGACCAGTTGGTGATCCCTGCCCCCAAAGTGATCCATCTGGCCTCAACAAAGGCCTGGACTTTTACAGTCCTGGCCCCTACTTGGTGGACAGGCTCCCAGGTGAGATCAGGGCCCTGTGGAACATACAGAGTTTCTGCAGAGCCTGCAAAATGGACCTGTTCCATCAGGCATTTAGCCAGCCGGGATAACATAGGATATTCACTACAAACAATATCTGGCCTCCCGTGGGTGCAGGGAAGAGAGAGATGGGGGAAAATAAAAATTCTGACGCTGTCAACAAAATAGGTTTTTAACTTGGTGAGGGTGAACTGTTGTAGTAGTTGGTAGCTGGTTAATGTTTTAATGTATTTATTGATGTGAACCGCCCTGAGCCCCTAGGGGAAGGCCAGTATATAAATTGAATAAATGAATAAATAAACAAGTTCACCATAACTCATAGCCAGTGAGGGCCCTATTCTTCATGAAACTTTTTTCTCTTTAATACCATCCGCATTCACAGATATCACTATATCCATTAGCAGTGAATTTAAACATTTAATTAAACTTGAGCAAAGAAGCATTTCCTTTTCACTGTCCTGGACTGACTACCATCAACCTCACTGGGTACCCGAGTTCTAATATTATGAGAGAGGGAGAAGTAGCCTGATGTGCATGGAGTACATTGTGAATGCACAACTGAGAGTCAATCAAAGGAGGTGGGGAGAGGAAAACAGGAGGTTGGGTAAACTGGCCAGCTCAAGTGCCAAAGAGCTTTGCGGTGCTTTCCTATAGCCACTGACTGCAACTGAATAAGAAAAATGTCACTTTGCATCAGATGGCACTGCTAGTACCCTGTAGGGGAAGATTTGTATGGGGCAGGGGAATGAGTTGCCATTTACCTCATCCATTTACCTTATGAACCCTCAGCTTTAATGAGTACTATAAAAAAATTTAACTGGCCTCACTGGTACTATCATTGTTAGAGAATCTTGCAGACATACTGATAAAACCTATTAAGAAATAACCATCATATTTGAGGCCTACCACCTGCGTGTGTGAGACCCCCCCCCCTTCTTGGTTATTTAAATTGGGGGGAGGGTCTGAGAAATAGTTAATGCCTCCTTGAGAGAGGGAGTGATCACCCTAACTTTGAAACAGGCTTCTAAGATCTAAAATCTCAATTACTCAATAACTATCTGAAATGCATATTCTTTATTTATTTTACACATTTAGACAACACAGACAAAAAAGGGAAAAAAACCCAAAACTAATCCTGCTCCCCTACTATACTATAATAATTTTAAAAGCATTTCAATAAAAGAAAAAGAAGAAGAGGAGGAGGAGGAGTTTGGATTTATATCCTCCCTTTCTCTCCTGCAGGAGACTCAAAGGGGTTTACAATCTCCTTGCCCTGCCCCCCTCACAACAAGCACCCTGTGAGGTGGGTGGGGCTGAGAGAGCTCCGAGAAGCTGTGACTAGCCCAAGGTCACCCAGCTGGCATGTGCGGGAGTGTACAGACTAATCTGAATTCCCCAGATAAACCTCCACAGCTCAGGCATTTCAATAATTATCACCCAGTTTCAAATTTTTCCATTTTTGAACAAGTTCGGTGATGGCTGGACAACTGCAAATTTTCCTGAATGGGGCAGATTGTTAAGATAATTTCCAGACTGATTTTTGGCCACATTAGGGAAATGAAACAGCCTTGGTTGCCTTGGTGAATGACCTGTGCAGAGAGATGGACAAAGGGAGTATGACTGTCTGTCAGTTGATTCTCTTGGCAGTTTTCAATACCACAGGCGTACTAGAGTACTCCTAGTCTTTTGGAAAACTCTTGAATCTTTTCCATGGCTGGCCTGCACAGTCTCAATGTGGGACTGAACAGAAACCATAACAATGAATGAATGTAATCATTGTTAGTAGAGACTATACCCTCCTTTCATTTAGAGGATGGAGTAACCAAGAACTCACCATCACAGTAGTGCTTTGTGTTTCACAGGGGAACCCAAACCAAAGTTACATCCTTCTAAATTCATTGATTTAGAAGGTTGTTGCTATGTGTTGACACAAAGCTATTATTCCAACTATTTTTGGAGGACCATATTCCAATCACAAGATAGATTTGCAATATTAGAAGTATTTATTTCTGCAAAACATTTCTACACTGCCACTAATCCAGCCTTCAGAAGCAGGGCATCTGAAAGCGGTCAGAGTGGTTAGGTTGTTTCAAATGGGAGCAGGTTGTTCTTATGTATTCTTCCAGTGACTTGTTTGTATATATAAGGCCTCTGTGTTTATAACCACATATAGCAGTGAAATTGTGGACCCTAACCTGTATCATAATTCTTATCACATATGTGTAAAAATTAAGAAATTATCACCTCATTTTAAGAGTGTACCATGGAAAATACTACTCGAGCTCAGCTAACAAGTGAAATGTGAAGCAGACCTTACCCATCTCTCCTGTCATATATTAACATTTTTTATGACTGGATATTGACTCAATATTGTGTTTAAAATTAAACATTCACTGTGCTTCACACTAAGACCAATATAACTACCACAGAAAAAATCAAGAATTTCAAAGCACCTTCAATCTATTTTCTATCTTTCAAACTGGGGCATGGTGAATTGAAATGAATCGCCAACAACCTCTCAACAGCACATTCAGATGAAACATTTATGTTGAGTAATTAGCTTTTAGCCATGTTTTACCCAAGAGGGTATATATGATGCTCTGGTACTTCTGGGGGAAGTCACAGGGTAAAGTCCATATTAGCTCTGAATAAACTGTTTAATCCAGCATAGCATAGCCATTTTCTCTGAAGTCACTTTGGAGTTTAGAAATAAGATGATATCCTCTATCTGATTTTCTGAGCTGTATTTTGAAACAAAATTTCACTATAACCAAGAAAACTCACAAAAAAGGCAATTACAGCTATTACACAACTGTAAAGCTGTCTAAGAGTCATTCTCAGTAGTTGGCAGACAGGCAAACGGTTTGGGGGTTCAGCTCCCAGGTGATAGCAGCTGTCAAACATGGCATTTTAGCCACTTGAACATTTGCTGTGAAGTTTGCAGCATTTCTAATAGCAACTTAGGCAACATCAAAGAACCTAGTTCAGGACTGCCTGCTCCTTGATTTTCTGCTTGACCCTGATTATTCCTCTTGCTTCTGGCTTCTCTGGACCCACTGCTTGCTTCTCAGATTTATTCTTGAATACTGTTGGAGTATTCTTGTCCTATACTCTCCTGCCTCTGGTTCTACTGATCATTTACTGGGATGACCTCTTTTTTTGCTCACAACTAGGGGCAGACTGGGAGAAAAAACAGTGCTGGAGAAGGGCTCCAGTCTTTCATCCTGCATTGCAAAGGAGGGAGAAAAATGCCATACCACATACAGCTCTGCTAGGTCCTCATGCGGTTCACCAAGGCTGGGGACTAGGGTTGTTCAAACTCCTCTGGGTTTGGATCACCTCAAAATCACTAGGTGCCAACAAGTGGAGGAGGAGGAGGAGGAGGAGGAGGAGGAGGTAGAAGAAGAAGAAGAAGAAGAAGAAGAAGAAGAAGAAGAAGAAGAAGAAGAAGAAGAAGAAGAAGAAGAAGAAGAAGAAGAAGAAGAAGAAGAAGAAGAAGAATTGGTTTTTATACCCTACTTTTTACCACCCTAAGGAGTCTCAAAGTGGCTTACAATCACCTACCCTTCCTCTCCTCCCAACAGTCATCCTGTGCAGTAGGGGGGTTTGAGAGAGTTCTGAGATAACTGTGACTAGCCCAAGGTCACCAAGCAGGCTTTATATGACAGCGAAGAGAATCAAAGATTATGGCCCATCACTCAACCAGTATACCATGCTGCTAGTCACTGATTTGTCAACTGTTTGGATTGACTGACCAGCCATTTGCTGGAGTTTGTGGGCTGTGGGGGAATGGCTACACAACAGCATTTAACATAAATTCAATTTTCAGGCATATGTTGTCTCTTATATTCCAGTATCACCGCTGCACAGACAATTATCTTCTCTGAAACCATGTTAATCAGCCCCATTGAAAGGGGAGGGGAATCCACTGATGGGAATGGCATCCCCCTCCCCCTTTCTCCCTTTCCCCCTCACCCCACCCCAGCTAGGGGGTTTCTTCAGGCAGCAAAGCAGCCAGCTGAAAAAGCTTTTTTTTCAAATGACTGCTTCGCCAGCAGAAGAAGGTAAGTGAAAGGGGGGAGGAGGAGGGGCTCCCCAAACCCCTCCCCCTTTCCCCCCTCGCCAAGCCCCAGCCAAGCTACTTTTTCCACAGGCAAAGCAGCAGGCTGAAAAAGCCTTTTTTAAATTAATTTTTATTTAGTATTTTCTTTTTCACAAACATCCAATTACATTCATCTATATCACAGTAACTTGTCATATTTATATACAATTTCACATCTAACCATCAAATATTAGCTGACAATTCAATATATTTATTTCTAATGCTGCTGCTATTAACTCTATATTAACTCTTTAATATCTATTCTGTTTGTACATTCTAAATTTGACATCACCTACTATATTCTATTGGTAAACATGTATATTTTGTCTTTTTTAATATAGTGTCACTCCAGTTCCCATATTCCATTTTATTTCTATCATTAAAAATGACCCTTCTGTATCATTACATATTTCTTTGAAATTGTAAATTTATTTAACATATAATGTCACTCTAGGAAAGAATTTGGTATCATTTTATTGAGTGTTTTGAAGGGGTGGGGCTGTGGGGAAAGGGGAGGGGCCAAGGGGGTGCCTGGGCACCATTTTGTCCTTGGCAGCATTTTCTCACCCCACGCCTCTGATCTAGGCTTTACTATTTTACCTTCCTGTCCAGTGAAACCAGTACAATCAGACTATCCCAGCAACCCCTGGCAGAAAGACATAAGTGAAGGAAACAGTAAAGGGATTTATGTGGGCATGTATGGGCAGATGTTTTAATCAAACAGCCAAAATTAACCCACTTTCCCATGCATCCCCCCACCACTGAAATTAGAAAAATTGGTGTGTAATTCCCTCAACAAAAATGTTCGTGAAACATGTTCCACTTCATCTCAACACAAGTCTTTCAGAAGATTGGCTTTCTGGCAACCAGAATAGTGTTTCATCTGATGCATTACAGGCTCCTTGGCCAGGTTTGCTTCTCCAGTATGGTGGACTTGAAGATCTAACTCTAGACTGTTGACATATTTTGGTTGCCTCTATTCCCCATCTCTGCACTTCTGATTCTGACCCTACTTCCTCTCTTTAAAAATTAGTACTGTTTTCTTTTTCTTAGACTAACTGAGGATTCACTCATAAGTAGCAAGCTCAGATCTCAATATGACAAGTCCAGCCTAACATGATAGTTATCACATTGAAACTTTTTGACTGTATGCCCCACTCCAATACCTTCCATCAACAGGAACAAGAGGAGAAGGCAAGGAATATCTTACATGGTTGTTCTTCTTGTTGTGGCAAGGTTAATTATTAACATGTCTCAAGCATTCCCCATTAGCTTTAATGTTAGGTATTCCTAGTTTTCCATATATAGTTGGAAAGAAATAATCAGAGCACTTTAGCCAGTATCCACATTTTGAGATAAGTACGAAGAAGCACTACCTGAACATGTGAGATTGCATAATGAAAGCATTTATCATGAAAGAATGTTTTGGGTTGAATCTTGCACAAAAGTCCCACAAATGGATGGAGGGTGATTTTTCCCAATTCCCCCCATACTATTCTTGGGGGTCTCCCATCCTGCAGAAGTAGCATTTCACAGAGCATCTTAGGCTGCTGCTGGAGAGGCAAAAGAAATTGTAGTCCACTGATAGAAATCCTTCCAACAGCAGAAATGCCATCATTCCATCACAGTTGGAAATCCTTCCAACAGCATTCAAGCCATCATTCATTGCAGAGGAGCTAATGTTGCAATGGTGCCCCAACTGAGAAAAGGTTATTTGTGTGCAATAGCATCTTCCATACAAGAAAATGCATTTCTACACAGTACCAATGAACATCTGAATGCCATCTACATCATCAACTTCAACTGTCCAGATACTTATTTTGATAAGCATGGAGACAGGAATCTCACAGTTGTCATATGCAACTAATGATAAAGTTGGGGAGACCATAGTGTCCACGCAGTCATTGATCACTATTTCAATGAATGGTTTGTTTATTTTTTAAAAAAACCTTGACAAATATTCATATATTAAAGCCTTTACTAACGCATTGTCTGTTTGAAAAAAACACACTGGAAATTCTGAGGCATTTGTTGGTCCTTTTGCTGCTGCTACTGTTCTTGCTGCCAGTTTGTAGAAACATATTTTCATTGTGCATAAACAGGTACTCAGGAATTTAAAGGGATGACTGCTGAATTACCTCTCCAAGATGCTGAGAGAAGCTAGTGTGCTTTAGTCTGCCTTGAAATCCACTCTAATCAAATCAAATGGGACTGGAATAATTGCCTCCCTGAAACAGTGGTTGAAGGAGGACAAACAAAAGGCTTGTAAAAAGCCAGAATGAATGGGATGCAAAAGCAAAAGGAGGCCCCTGAAAAATTCATTTGGAAAATCAGAACATGAACATTCAAAATGCCATTCCACTGTCAATAAAAGCCGCACAAATTCTGACCAAGATAAACAGCCACAGTTATCTATAAATCTAGTCTGAACAGTAATTATTAGTGCTTCAGGCATTATAGGCTGTATTAGTATTTTAAGTAAGAAAATATGATATAAATAGAAAATGGATTTTCATGGATAAAATTTTCATTCCTTAAATTAAAAAAATTAAAATGCTGAGGTTTATTATTTTTATTTCCAGAAGCAGTCAATGCTGCACAAGTTTAAAATACAAAGAATTACTGCCCTTTCACTGAATAAAAATCTGAAGGGTATTATCATAATGGCTAGGCAGTGCAATTTGGTTCAACAAAAATTGTCGCATTTGGAAAATTCAACAAAAGTTGTCACATATGGACATTTTCCTAATCTAAAAGAATTGGTCTTATTTTGTTTTAGCATTGTCTACTGATGCAGCAATGTATATCAAACACTTGAAGATTTTACTTTGTTGTAATATAAAGCCTTCCTTAACATCTGATGCCTCTGTTCGTGTGTGTGTATGTGTGTGCGTGTGTGTGTGTGCTGCTTGCAATGTTTTTCTTTTTCCATCACACATTTTTTACAGCCCGTTACTGTCTTACGGTATTTGACTGTTATCATTATAAAAGATACAAGGCTTTTCTACTTTGTTATTTGTAGCATTATCTCATGTTTTACAACATCTTTGCACACAAACACAGGCAACATGAAATATAACTAGTGAAAAGTTCTCAGTGGTATTAATGCATAAAAAAGAATGTGGTTCCATCTCCACTGTCTTTACCCAGCCAAAAGCTGATGAACAGCCAATTTTCCTTTATCACATTAGCACAGCCATGAGGGAAACGCATTTGTTCTAGTCAGCTACACTAAAGATACTATTACCAATCTAACATATACATGTTTTATATCAGCAGTATTCTCAGAGTATGAGAGAGCCAACAATATATTAACACTAGCATGACAGTTTATTTAAGAAAAGAAAATTGTCTCTGTAGAGGGACAGAAGTTAGAAATGTATGGCTAAAGCTCAGTGTCACTGGTCTAATAAAGGTAATAATTCTTCAGCTTTCTTTATAGCAGGTAACACTCCTGTGACAGTTCTGTCATATCATTCAAATAAAAATGTTGTCTTTTACAAGTTTAAGTGCACCTTTATTTTTAAGTCAGAAATGAAACACATCTTATATTCTCTTTTCATTGTAGCAACATTCGTGCTTTGTATTTCAGGATGAGCCAGCCTGCCTATATTAAAAATGTACTTATTACAATAATTCAGAATAATGTTCAGTTATGGTTCCTATAAGGTCTCACTCTGTTCTCAGTACACAGCCAGCATCTTTCTCTATTTACAAGACTGAGCTAAATACCATATTTAACTTGAAAGGAAGATGACCCTGAGTAAGACACTCCCCCAAAAAATTATACACAAAAAGGTTTTTTTAATTACTGGACATAACTCTAATGTATGCAACTTTAAGATAATCCTCTCTCTTTATGTAACACTTGGGAAATAACCATGTCTTGCATTTAAGTAAATACTGTAGTAGGAATTCTGTATGGCAAAATGGACAAGGAAGGAAGAATAGGTCACAAAATATGAGAACATTTAATATTTTTAAAATTTGTGACGAATTTCATGTTTTCTTCCCTCAGTCCAGTCTTTTCAGATTAAATGGACCTTAAGTTGAGTTTTATACTATGCATTTCCTAGTCAATCCTAAAGAATTCCTTTCCTTTTATCCAATAAAAGCTCTATGATACATCGATCTTGAACAGTGAATAGCTGTTACTAATCACTTATCACCCAATAGACTATAGGAGTTAAAAAAATTGCAACTGATAGAGTTCTTTTTGGATCCTTGTCAATGAGTAGATATATGTCTAGGTCAAAAGAATATATTAGAATGAACTGGTGAACACAGTGAAATATAATACCTCCTGAGATTAGCATACAAAGGACACTCCAAAAGAATATGTGCAATGGTGTTGATCTTACCTAAGAAATGGGCAGATTCTGGATAAGATGAACCTTCCACTCATAACTGTGAAGCAGTGGGTACTTAGTCTGGCCAGAGTGAATACTCTTAAAAGGTAGATAGGTATAGGAGGAAAGAGATTTTGGATGGGCAGGTTTTTGGATGGTTCATCTAAAAATAGGATGAACAGATGTTGTGTGCTCTAAATGCAGAACATTGGTGATGAATTAATCTTACATGATATTTGACCAAAGCAAATGCTGAATGAAGGGCCAACATCCTGGATAGTCCACATTAACATCAAGAGCCAAGAGGTTCTCAAAAATAATCTTAAACCATATTGACCTGTAACGGTCCTCTTTCAGGAGAGTTTGATAGCCCTTATTGCAGAAATATGACTTGATGAACAATCTAACTGCTTGTAACCAAACCTTTGACTCAAGGGAAGGTTGACCCAGTTCTGAATGAAGAGTCAAAGCAACTACGCAATGAAGAATGTATAATAATTTCTGCAGAAAGAGTATAAGATGGTCAACATTTTACTTAACCAAAACAAAACCTAAATAATATATATTGTTAAACTGGATGTTTGTAAAACTGAGTGTTATATAAATGCAGCAGCCATTATGCATTTGCTAATACTTCAGTGTCATAACTGTCCTTGTTATTGAAAAAGTTTATATTTCACAGACTTGGAAACCTAAAGGAAGTCACATGTAGCATGGATCTGTTATAGAACCTGGGAGCATACCTTCACATAGGCCCTTTCCGCACAGGCGGATTATGGCGCCCTGGGGATGGCAAAAACGCCTTCCCCAGGGAGCCATTCGCACAGGGGGCGCAGCTGCTTTACAGCCGTGCCGCCCTCGCGCCGCCGAATCGGGCGCTGGTCGCCATTTCCTAACCTCACTTGGTAAGCGAGAGGTTTATGGGAAACGATGGCTTGGAGCCGCTGCCATGCAAATGGCAGCGGCTTCCAGGCGCCTTCCCTCCCCCACGACCGGGCGACTTACCTGTCCTGCGGCCCTTCTGCGCGTCGCTGGAGGCCTGGGGACACGCCCCCTTTGCCCCGCTAATTCTGGAGCTGCCGCGCAGGGCGGGGGGCGGTGTCCCTCGGCTCCTCGGCAATGTGCCGGAGGGTCATGAGGGATCTTCATTTTCGGTTTTATCTGACGATCGGTCAGCTCTGTAAGCACGTTTTGGCCGAATTTAATCGCCGTGTGAATGGTCCCAGAGGGGTCGGGTCGGCGTGGACTACGCCGACCCGACCCCTTCTGCCTCCGTGCGGAAACGGCCATAGTCTTTGTAGATATAACCTTTGTTCGAACATATCCAAGGAGGAGATCCCACACAGGAAGCAGAGCTTTCTCTCTAAGCCTTCCCAAACAGGCACACTAAACACCACAGTTCTTAAAACCCTTTCTGTCACTGGGGTTTTTATCAACAGTAAAGGCACTGGCAAGCACAGCATTAGGGTAGACCTTACCAGTCTACAAAATCATACTGCAAAAATAGTGGGAAAAGACTGCCTGACTTTTTTCCTCCAATATCTCCTTTGCTGGTTAAGTGCACTCTCGGATCACTGAACTGAGAACATTCACCTCAATGCCTCTCACAATAACCACTAATACTAGGACATCACTTTCATGTTTGCTTCAAAAATGATTTAAAATGTTAACTTATTTCCTCCAGTTTCAGCAGCTTTTTGAGAGTGATGCCCAAACAAATAAGATTAGAAATGTGACATCATCTCCTTCACTATGGCCGTTTCCGCACGGAATGCGCCGACCCGAAGACGCTGGGACCGTCCGCACAGACGGTCCTGGGAAGAGGTGGGATGCCGGCGCCGCAGACCGCCGGGCGCTCGCGCAGATACTCAAAAAGAAATCCTAGTCTTTGGCGCGTCGCCGAGGCCTGGGGACACGCCCCCTGGCCCTGCGTGCCTGCTCGAGCGGCGCAGGCCAGGGGGGCGTGTCCCCAGGCCTCCGGGCGCATACCGGAGGCCTGTGGACAAGGTAAGTGCCGGGTGGGAGAGGCGGCGTGAAGTCGCTGCCGCTCGCTCGGCAGCTGGCTTCAGCGGCTGCAAGGTGATTTGCCCGAAAAGAACGCTTCCCAGCGTTCTGGGAATATGCCGGCTTCAGGCCGGGCGGGCGGCACGAGGGCGGCGCGGCTGCGCTGCAGCTGCGCCCCCCGTGCGAATGGCGGCCTAAAGACGGCGTTTTTACCGTCTCCAGGCCGTCATTTTCTGCCCGTGCGGAAACGGCCTATGTGATCTTGAACTGGCTTGGTTTGCTCGGAAAGGGATAGGAGCATATTAAATTCAATAAATAAAATATTTTTTAAGTAAGCCTTGTAAGAAAGATGGTGCAGTAGTAGTAATAATTTTCCCCCTGAAAAAGTATCAGATGGGAAAATCAGTGCAGTTGGGTAACAAAAGGTGATCTTTGTCACAATTTAGGAATTTTCAGAAAAGATTTTCTTTTCCCAAATTACTTCTGACCCAAACCCAAAAGAGAAGAGCATCCAGTGCAACTATAGTTAATAATTCCTTATTATAATAACCAAGAAATGCTTAATGTAATATGACTGCTGCATGCAGTGTTTCAAGTCACCATTTATGCCAGTGGATGCTGCGTGGTGAGACTTTACGTACAATAACTCATAACACAAATGGAACCATTTTCTTTCCTCCCACTTTTTCTGCATCCCAATACGGGCACATATCAGGTTCCTTCTGAATAACCTCACTCTTCAGGAATAGACACTGCATTAATTTCAAGGTGAGAAAACAGATTAAGGTTATGACCAAAATGACAGGTCTATGGCTTCCTTGAATGGCTTAATAGAGACAGCAAATCAACAATAGTCACTGATGCAATAGATATAAGAAAATACAATAGATGGTTGAGGGGACAAGAGAGGAAATTAGTGATGCTTCTCCATTACATAATCAGAAAACACAAGGACAGAATCCATCCTCACATTAATCTTCTCTAAATATGGTTGTTTTGACTGAATTGTATTAAGTATGACCCATAAAACCATTTAGGTCCAAGGTGGATATACAGCTATTATAAAATAATAACAATAATTAATAATTAACTATATTTCATCATATGAAATATAAGTTACTAAAATGCTTTGTCTGTGCCAAAATTAAATAAAAACTCTTATACTTCTTTTACAATAGACGTCCAGAGACAAAGAGTTCCACAACTGGATTATCTCCATCTGAAAGCAACTCTTTTTTACTAGAAAGAAGTGGACATTGCAAGTGATACAGCTTAAGGTGAGAGAAAGTTTGTTCAGATATGGAAAACAAGTCATTTGTGAAGAAGATCCCATTACAGAAGAGAATCTATGTCACATGTTGTGAAGGAAGTGAGACTTCCCATGAATTTGTAGTGGAAAACATTTTATCCTAACCAAAAACCCACTGATCTGCTAACTCCAACAATTAGCCCTTAAAACTTTAAAAATAATGTCATATCAGTAGAATTTTAACAACATTGCATTATTTCCACCAACTATGTCCCTGTCTGAAGTAATCTGGTATGCACTGCCTTTATCATTTTCCCTTCAATGAAGGGTGAATCATCACTTTATAACTGTTTTTCTTTCTGAGACCCAAGGTGGGTTTAAAAAAAAGTTGAAGCATTCAATTTCAATTGCAAATAAATCTAACAATGGCCAATAACTAAATGAACAATAAAACAGTAAAAGACCCAAAAGTTCACTTGAAAGTTATACATCTCTTTTATTCTTTGCTCCCCCAACTGTCTTCTCCCTCTGAAAGTTCTGAGGTAAATGATTGGCCATTGGCCATTATTGGCTTTCCCTGTCAGACCACCAGGTTACAATGGGGATTGGCAGACAAAGGGATTGACTTGGCTTTATCCATCTCTATAGGTGAAAAATTCTGTCTATTGTGCAATGTTCCAACACAAACACAACCAAATATGCACACACTATTTTAAAGGTATACGTGCATGTGAATAAGGAAGGACACTTAATCAAGATCAAAATGAATACACATTGGATTTTCCGCTAGAGTGCTGTGTGGATAAATAAGATGTGCACAATCCTGCCATCAAAAATGTAGCTCTAAAAGAAAGCAACCAGGAGAACAGCAACTATAATATATATTATTCACCTACTTGGACATTAGTCTTTTGGGAAGCCAGCTCTTCTTGAACAACATATATGCCAATGACTTCTTTTAATAAACTGCTCACACATGTGCACAAGACTTGGCATATGCACACCTGACTTCCCCAAATTTTCCTTTTCAGCAGCCTCCCTCCACATGCTGAATAACCATATGGCTGAATAACCAAAGGGATTGGCACTGGAATGCTCTGTCATTACTAATATAGGCCAAACTAGGATAATCCCAAATACTATTACATTCTATTTCATGACCAAATGAGGGGTCTCCACTGAAAGTATCCATAGGTCTGAATACCTACCCAAACCTTTGTTGAACAATTCAAGAAGAGGGAAAGTCCATTTCCCCATCAAATATTATTTACATTTCTAATATGAATTAGGTGATTTTGTATTGTGATACATTTTAATTTTACCTTAGAATATTTTAAACATAAGATGAATGGAATAATAAAATATATATATCTCAGTAGCCAATATATATCTCAGTAGCCCAAGGAAAACAGCAAATGTGAGAGATAGCATCTCCCACCTACTGTTGTGCCTGCACCACTGTGTGGCACACCCCGATGGCTTGTCCTGATCCCTCACCTGCTGCTGTCAATCTGACTCCCTTAAGCCTTTCACTTTGCAGGGTGAACATTTCTTTCCCAGGCTCAGGCCAGACTGTTCCCTCCATTTTCCCTCTGTCTGGTCTTCATCCTTTCACCTGCAGTCCTCTTCCCTGCACACTCTCTTTTTCTCTGTTTTTTTCTTTTCCTCTTATTTACTTACTTACTTACTTACTTACTTACTTACTTACTTACTTACTTACTTACTTACTTACTTACTTACTTACTTACTTACTTACTTACTTACTTACTTACTTACTTACTTACTTACATTTATACCCCACGTTTTTCAGGAAACTCAAGGCAGCTTACACTAAAATCCATACAATGCAATAATTAACAACATTTAAAACATCATAAATACAATTAAAACCAACTAAAACACATTTACAATAATTTAGAAATAGATAGGATCACAATACAATACAAGATGAATGGTTAACCATGCCTAGACGAGGACCAAGAAGATATTTCTAAAGAGGACGATGCCCGGCAGGAAAGTTTTGAACTATTTATCAGATGTGAAGTGTATCCTATATTAGTATACATATGACCATGTGTACAAATATGAATTTACAAGATTATACAAATGGGTTGGAATGAGGCATATGAGGGGCCCAGGTGGAAGCTTTGTCTGGAGGTGCACACTGGCTCTCACCAGCCCTGGTTTTTAGTCATATGTCAAACTTTTCATATGTAAAACAGGAGATATGGTTTCCCCCTAATATGAGGGTCAGATTAGGAGAAAACTGCTTCAAACATCAAAGTAAAGATTGGGAATTGCCAGTGTTTATTTTCTCTTACCAGTATGCTTCATTTTTTTTTGTACTAAAAACATGCCTGTCACTTTACAGTGGAACAAGCTGACTAGGTATAAGCACATGCAGGTCTAATTTGCTCCGGAAAGGATTCTAAGGTGCCTTATGAATCACGCACACCTATCTTGCTCCTGCATGGTTCCTCATCACCAGTTTGGTCCTGCATAAACCCTTTGAACATGATGCTGGAAATGGCTGCTACGGTGTTTACAAATGGTACGGTAGCTTCAGGATCAGTGCAATGTCCCATGCTGGGAAACACGATGTAAGTTTTAGTTATGATCTCAAGGTTTATCTGTATTAAGTGTAGTGGGAATATGAACAATTTACCATCTCTTATCCTTTCATATTTCTAATCATTTGCTGTTTTCATTTTAATATTGGATTTGGAAAGAAAACTGACACAACTCAGAGGGACCTTAGCAGATCTAAAGCTTGGGAAGAGATAATGAATTTATATAGCAAGCACATGAGAACAAGAACTGTGTCACTTGAACATGAAAGTACCTCTCTGCACATGTCATAAAGAATTTGTCTGGGGCCTTGTTCTTGAACAGACAAAAAATGCAACTGCCATGTTAACAGAGGAGAAATCAAAGGATGATGTCCATAAGGACAAGCCAGCTCAGCTAATTTACCTGCATAATATTTGACAGGCCAATAGTAACTGGTAACAAAACTCACTGATGAGTCTGTCAATTGTGGAGCAACTTCAGATGAAATTTGTCTTTTATATACCTTAATTTTACATATCTATTGAGGTCATAGAATGGGACTATAATTACTGGGGTGGGGAGAGATGAGGGGTTTACAACTGTTACCCAAGTCCAGGGATTCCTTACAAACACAATGGATTTGAGAGAGATTAAATTTTCAAAGAATATTCATTTTAGAAGAAGCTATCCATTCCACTGAAATTGGTGAGAAGGCTCACACCATGTCCCAAATCAGGACATGAGGCTGAATAACAGTTTTTCAATTTGTAAGATAAAAGGTAGGGGGACAAAACTAAATTCCCTGAAGTAAATCCAAAAGCCATGTAAAAGCATTAATTAGGATCTACAAAGGTGACACAAAACTGAAATAGACATCAACATAGTTCTGAAAAAAGTTTCATTGTATATGTCCCATCACAGTCATGTAATGGTAAAGCCTGAATTCCCATTACTGATATCTTCCCAAAAATGCAGAAGAAAGGCTTCCCATACTCATGTCTTCCCATAATTTCAGGCAACAATTCCCTAATATGTTGATTTTCCCCCTTTTTTCTTTATCTCCTGCCTTCTTCCCAATGGAGATCCAAAGCAGCTTACATCATTTTCCTCTTACTCACTTTATCTTACACTAACCCTGTGAAGAAGGTTAGGCTAAAACTATATGTTCCAGGGACATCTAGCAAGAATCCATGGTAGTGTAGGGATTTGAACCTGAGTCTCCCTTATCATAGCTCAGCACTCCAACTTCTTCACTTCAACAATGGATCTCAACTGTGTAAGTTCAATTCTCATAAGGATCACTGGTAAAAATGTTTTTTTTTTTAAATTTGGTAAATCGATGGATTCTAATTTGCTGTAAACTGCTTGGTTTGTGCTTTTTGCATTCACTGTTAATTTCCATGCTGTTTGGATGGTGGAAAGCAGTGCCTAGATAACTGCTCTCCATCTCTTCCCTAGCACTGTGGTTTATTGTGGTTCTTGTGGATGTAATTAGCAATGGAGGAAAGGAACTCTCTCTCTCTCCCTGGCACAATGCATGACTCATCAATGACTTCCTGCACCTAGTACATACCAAGAACCAGAGCTGGTAGGATGCCTGACATTATGATGCCAAATTCCTGGGAACTAACACCTTCACCCCTGACAGAATTAAAAGACCCTTTATTACAAGGGGAGGAATAAGGGGGGAGGTAGATTCCTATCAGTCAATCAAAGGGCTGACCAGTTTGTCACAGCTGCCACAGTTATTGTCCCGGCAGAGCAGAAATAGCAGGAGGAATGGGGCGAGGGGAATCTTCTACGTCTTGGATACTTAAAGATTTCTAGGGCCTATGCATTGAAGACAAGCATTATAAGCCATGCATCTGAATCCAGAAAGTGCAGCACCCACAGACCATCAAAGGTCGGGACAAAGTGCATAGTCTTTAGTTTATGCCCAAAACACGACAAAGTTCATAGCAAGATTTCTTAGAAGAAAGCTCAATAAGCTTCCTTATAACCACAGAAAAGCCCTCAGGCAGACATCTGCCTAACTGCCAGAAGATGGAACATCCAGAAGACAGTTTCTAGTAGAAGTCCAAACAATTATAATGGTGATGATCCTTTGGACACTTTAGGGCCCCCTTTCAGATCAACACTTTTAATTATATCTAGAAATATACTGAAGGCCAGAGAAGATCTTCAAACATGAGGGAAATTGACATATTGTGAATTTCCATGAACAATTTGGCTTCCAAATTCTGAACCTGCTGACATTTCTGAAGATGTCTCTAAGGCCATTGCACATGTAATAAATTTCCACAGTTTATCCTGGACATCATTAAAACATAGGTAGGTAGATATATATTCTACTAAAATCAGTAAAATTTCTGATTCATGACTGATGATATGATTTCACCTGCAGAAAATAAATTCAAAATATTTCATGTAGGATCATTTGTTCACCAACTCCCCCAACTGCAGTCCAGACTTCTAAAAGAGATTTTCTACCCAGAGTTGCCTAAACATATTTATTTAAATGATAATCTCCTTTATTTATTTTACCAAGACATTTACTTCTATCTGATTCACTATTTTTCAGTGGAGAAAAATCTTAACCTTTAAGATTAAAATTGCTAATTGGAAAAACAAGCCACTATTTTCATTATGAAATTAATCAGTATGACTACATAACTAAAGGTGATAGCTGGCGTGACTAAAACATCAGTTCTTAGTCTATTTAAATATGGACATCCTTATGTATTTATTTTATTTTATTAGATTTATATGTAGTATTAGTTAGGTAACAGAAAATATAAGATATGAAATAAACATTAGGCATCAGCTCTTAAACTCTCTGTCAAGAGTACACCAAGGCTTCTAACCACAGAGTTCAACTGAAGGTAACTATCTGTCAAATGTAATCTGTAAAAGTGAATATGCTTAAGCTAGTGCTATGAATCAACCAAAATTGCTTTGGTCTTATTGACATTCAATTGCAAGAAGTTGCAGCTCATCCAGCCCAAAAGACAGCCTGACAACAGCAAGAGTGCTTTGGTGACAGAAAGCTTTAAATATAGATGCAACTATCATCACAATGCACACTGAACTAAACTTTATGATCCTTCATAACATCATCAAAAACTGGTCAGTCAGTCATCAAATGGGCGCACAGGCCACAAGACCTTGCCGTCATGCTCGGCCTTCTGTGAATTCCTGAAGTTAACAAATCATCACAACTCGTTATGAAGGCATACAAATATGATTGACAGCAAAAGGCCACTTGAATTGTAGCCACAGTCTCACATAACTTTTTTGTACATTAGTGAGTCTTGGTCCAAACAAGCTGGAATTTAATGAGCAGGAGTCATGCCAGCCTGGACTAGAAATCAGAAACTACAGTTCTCTGCCTGGCAAATGGTAAGAATTGGTAAAACCAATGGGGTAGACTAGCTCAGGCTGATTTCACACAGGCAGCAATGGTTTCATGGAACCTCTGCCTCTGTCAACATTTGCAAGGCAGCTGCAGGGGCCAGCCAAGGATCGATGGGATCCCAGAGGCAGTAGGCAGCACAGTTTGCATAGAAATGCTGTGTTTCCATGAGAACCATGCAGCTGAGAATCCCCCCCCCAGAATCCACCCCAAGAATCCCCCCACCTGAGAATCCCTCCTCATCCAAGAATCTCCCCCACCTTCCTGCATGACATGGCAGCTGTCTATTAGAGTACCCCCATCTAATGGCAGCCATCTGGGGAATCCACCATAATGATGGAGGGAAGGAGGTGGAAATTGAAAATTTCCTGATTGCTGTAGTTTGCACAGGCAAGCAGGAAGCATTTGCAACTTGGGTTAATGAAAAAAGTCACTAAACTAGTGATTTTCATTTAACCTGAGTTAAATTTTGGAGGTGAGTTCTGTGGGATTATACTTATTCCCTTGTGTTTATACTTATTATTGTGTTTTAAATTGGAGTTGTCTAGTCATTTGGCTGCCCCCTCCCCTGGAGACAAAAATTTCCTGAGTTCACAGCATTTAGCACAAATCCTCTTATGAGTTGGTGGACATAATATATACAGAACAGGATACCTTCTTCTGGAAAAATGTGACTTCTTAGCTTATGGAAAGCTTTGTGAACTGGGGGAGGGGTAACAGTGCATTCCTAAAGACAATTACACTTTTCTAAACCCATGGGTTCATAAGTGATTATGCTTCTGATTTCCCTGCCAGTTAGTCAGTTTATCTGAGCCTCTGCCTACTAGGTTTGACTTGGGGGAGAGTTAAAAAAACAAAACATTAACTTGCCTTTTAAAATTTGAAACAGTGTGATCCAGTACTACTTGTGAACAGTTACAATGCAAAAAGGTGTAAAAAGTGAAAGTAATTATTTTCTTCTGTAGTCTATGTTATTTATAGTATATTGATTACTATGCAATACAAAACTTTGTTTATCCTACATTTTAGGAGAAATCATTTTAAATTCAGGGTATGTTGGTTTTAGGTATAACCTTTTTTTTAGGAAGGTTGTCTTACATTCAGGATCTTCTTCCTTTCCTGTAAATATGGCAATTAATCTCACTTTTCCTCCTCACAAAACAAAGACATCCTAGGGTTTTCTGCTATTCTTTAAATGCTTTGCACTAAAGCAAATTCTCCCATGCCACAGCTGCTCCAGTGCTCCAAAGCCATATTCATCCCTGTTTTTTTATGCTCTCTGATTATCTAAAGGGCCTCTATGTTTGATCAATCTATCTATTTCGGTGTTTGTATCTTCATTTTATCACATTAGCGTGCAAAGAATTCAGTGACAACTCCGACGTATAACCACTTGGTTAACTGGGAATATTTAAGTCCTGAAGCCATTCTGAGGGGCAAAAAGACCTGCAAAGGTAAGGCAGAAAAAACGAAAATAGAGACATGTCTCCTAACCCTTTTCCTCTAAGGATTTCACATTGCTCTGCAAAGCAATGGCAGAGTCAGAAGACAGAAAGGGACTTCATCAGGGGATCAGAGTGACAGAAGTGTCATAAAACAGAGAATCCAGGGGGGATATAAAGGGATTGGTAAAGAAAAGTGAGGGGGAGAGGCAGAAGAATAGGGTCGGGAGGAGCAAGTTTTCTCTTTGCCTTTCTTTCTTTTGCCTCAGGCCCATATCGGCTTTTCCCTTTTTTGACTTAACTGGGATGAATTTTAATTGCAGCCTCTCAGAGAATTTCATAGGCTATATATTTTCTACTTGTGAGGAGTGGATTTCCCATTCATCACAGGATTGCAGGCAAAAATCCCTGGAGCATTTTGCTTTTTCTTTCAAAGTTAGCTTTGTTATATTAAAAAAAGTAAATCAATAACTTCGGGACCATTTTGACTGTCTGTTACATACTCTCACATGTGTCTCAAATCTAGTGATTACATGACTGCTTGATCCTACCTGTTCCTTATCTCCATATACAGATTCAGACTGATATACCTTTCACGCACCAATATTCTCACAAATATTTTCAAGAGGAGCTTGTCATTGTGGGAACTCTATAAAGCGGAGGATCACATGTTAAAATGTGGGAATCTTCACTTTCAAAACTCTCAGTATGTCAACTATTCACAAGTTTTCATTTCCTCTCAAATTCTCTTGTTATCTCATCAGTGTTGATACACTGTTTCTTCAGCTAAACAGTCCTGTTTAAATACCCCAGTTACTGGTATTTCCCTCAACATCTACACAAACTCTTCTCTGTTGAATCAGTCAAAATGTTTGCAGGAGTTTCTCTTTGTCTTTTTTTACCTCTTCTGTAAATTCAGTATCATCCTTCACCAATATTACTACTTTTTCTTCCAGCTTTATATTAGTTCTTCCTCCTCTAAAACTCTCTTTCTCTATCTTGGCATTTTAAATCCCCTTTCATTTTCTTGGTTGTCTCTCTTATTCCAGTAATATCTTTCTTATCCTTGAAAACATGTCACTCCAATTCAGCAGTCTTATTACATATGCTCCTAGCATTTGTCTAAAAGATATTTAGCTTTTCTTTTTGCCCTCCTTTACTCTCCTTCCTCTCTATCTCCTACAATGTTAATCCCTTCTCAACGGGAAATGGTTTTCCTTCAATCCAAGTCTTTCCTTTTGTGCGTAGTGCCACTAGTTCAACTGGAATCCCTCAAAGAACCATGTAAATTAAAAGAAAAGAAGGGGCCAATGATGGAAATCTGGTGAGTACCTGAAGCAATTAACCTGATGTTGAAGAACTAGTTCTGTATTAATACAAATTTAACCTCATACAATGAAATCAGAAAGGAACCAGAATATGGTGTGATTCTGGAGGTCCCCCTGTTATTCCAGATAATCTATGATCATCCTGCAAAATCCTTACTGCCCACCTATAGCCGTACAGTAGGATATTACAAATATAACAAGTGCAAAATTAATTGCTTGTACTGGTAGAGTTTCATCATTCAGAGAGATTCCAAAAATCCATTTCAAAGAGATCCCTATCATTATTGCTAATAAATGCTGCCATTCAGCACCAGCACTAAGCTAGTTGAGGCAGAAAACACAGAAGTGGCAGTCCCCTAAGAAACATTATATATTTCATACATATGAATTTTTCATAAGTATATACTTATGAAATGAGAGAAATGAGAGACAGCCAGAGAGAGAGGACTGCCAATTTGTTGCTGTTGTTGTTGTTTATTGTTGTGTGATATTTTAGTTAACTGATATGGAGAAATGATGATGCAAACCATTTCGAGTCTAAGCAAATGGGCAGGAGGTCTAATAATCCAATAAATAAATAACAATTAAAAAATATTTCTATGGATGTTTATGTATCTATATACATGTATCTATACACATATTATATATTATACAGTCTTCCGCAGATGAAAATTTACAAGTGGAGAAATTTGTGGTTAGGGGGGGCTTTACCCAAAGTTTGTATCCTCCCTTCTCCTCTACTTCTCTGCCTCTCACTTTCCCCATCCTGACATCCCTTCTCTCTGCCACACTATCCCAGCTTTCTCTTTCTGTCACCCTACCTGTAAGGCTGAACACAACTTTCTTTCCACCCCATTACCCAAACTATTTATTTCTGCCCACCTACCCAATTCTCTATTTTTCTTTCTCTCTGCCACCATTCTTCAGCTGTCTTTCTCTCTTCCACCTTACCCCATGCAAATAGCTGGACCTCTCCTTCTGCTTAGGGGTGCCATAAAGGAACAGAGACCAAATATTGGCATAAGAGCAAGACACTGTTCTACACAAAATGGTTGCCCCCTCAGATAATTTTGGGAGCTATCTTGTGGGTTGAGCCTGGGCAAGAAGGCTGTTGGCAACTGAACTTTTCCCTTGGCCCAAAGGTGTGCTTGGCTGGACAACGGGGTTAGCTAATCTCCATTGTCTCACCTTAAGGTGATTCGATCACTGCTCCAAGCAGACCATTACTCACCCTAATTTGCACCCATCCCAGCAATTAATCAGTATTCAGGAGAACAGTCCAGAGATTCTCTTGCATCCTGATGACTTATTCATGCCTTTCCCATCTCATTGTTCAAACCTCAAAAAGGAAATCAATTATTTATCTCTGGCTTTTTGCCATATTACCCTATACTGTTGCCAGATTGACCTATGGTGGACCAAGGAATCCTGTTTTTGATACAGTGGCATCTCTACCACCTCAGCTAATCCTTGGGGTGTGCAACAACTCCCACTCCCCAAAGAGAGACAGAGGCCCAACAGGGAGGGAAGCGTGTTGCAGGGGTGGAAGGTTTGATAGCTGTATGTTGGCTTTGGCCACTCCACTCATGCATACACACAGGCCTTTTCTGCCAAAAATCCTGTCATGAACTAATATATAAGCTGCCACCAAAATCTGAGGTAAAAATGGAATTTAGAGAGGCCTTTAAACAAAGCTAGATTTTATTTTAGAAACTTTTCACCTCAGGTTGTTGTTGTTTCAGATAGGTATGTTTCTGGTTTCTGTAGGCAGATATTTCTTAGTGGCTACAGAGCAAATGCAGGTTCACTTAAATGGCTGTTGCAGTTACAAGATTTAGCTTCACTTAAAGATGGCTGTTTCAGTTTCCAGATTACTTCACATATAGTTTCACACATGCACAGGTGTCTCTGCTTAGGGTAAACCTTTTCAACACAGCCCTGAACACTCACCTGAAACTCCCACCCTTAACTCAAAAGGGTCTCATACTGTTTTAGGACAGATTAAGCTCTGGGGTTTCACTAAACCCACACTTAACTCTACCAGTTAAGCTAAACACATTTTCATGGGCTCTACGGCACCAGTAACTAGGTATGGTCTCCTCATGAGGCAATAGCCAAGCCTTCTGTGTGGTCTTAGGAGTGTCCCCGTGAAATCAGTTTCCTTCTTGTTTTCCACTCACACAGGCCTCCTAGCCTTGGTGAAAACAAGGTTCTTTCCTCTCAGCAAGGATGTAGGTAAGGGGGGGTTCTCGGGTTCAACCCCCATTGCATGCCTGAAGCTCCGCCCCCCATTTGTGTGGGTTTTTTGTATTTGTTAGTGTTTTTTGGGTTTTGGCCTGGAAGGGGGCGCATTTTTCAGGCTAGCAACACCAAAAATTTCAGGGATTTGTTGGGAGACTCTCCTGATTATAATAACCAGGTTTGGTGAGGTTTTGTCCAGAGGGTCCAAAATTATGGACTTCCAAAGTGGGTGCCCCATCTCCCATTGTTTTCAATGGGAGCTAATAGAAGATGAGGGCTAGGGTCCATAACTTTGGACCCCCTGAACCAAACTTCACCAAACCTGGGAGGTATCATCAGAATAGTCTCTTACTCATGCTTTGTGAAGTTTGGTCCAGGGGGTCAAAAGCTATGGAATCCCAAATGGGGTGCCCCCATCCCCCATTGTTTCCAATGGGAGCTAATAGAAGATGAGGTTACACCTTTGAGGGTCCATAACTTTGGACCCCCTGAACCAAACTTCACCAAACCTGGGTGGTATCATCAGACATGTCTCCTAAAGATACCCTGAACTCCTCCTCATTAGGAGAGTCTCTTAAAGCTAACCTGAAAGTTTGGTGCTGCTTGCTTAACAATTTCACCCCTGACAGCAGGCACCCTCCAAATTTCCCCAGATTCTCCTTTTAAATCCACCCCCTTCAGCATGGATTTAAAGGGAGAATCTGAGGTCCCCAGTTTAAACATTGAAAGTGATGCTGTTTCAGGGTGGGGGAGAATCCACCCCAAAACTTTCACTTTCAATGTTGTTTTAACTGGGGACCCCAGATTCTCCCTTTAAGGTGGATTTAAAAGGAAAATTTGGGCTCTCTAGTTTAAACACCATTGAAAGTGATGCTGTTTGGGGTGGATTCCAGCATCACATGGGGGTGGCGTAAAACTTAGAATTTGCACTGGGCTCCATTTTCCGTAGCTATGCCTCTGCCCAGAGGAGAGGGCAGAAGGGGCTGCTGGCTGGAAGCCCAGCTTGTGGGGGGCGGGGGGGGGGCGGGGCAGGGGAGTCTGCCATTCCTGGCCTCAGAGAGCTGCCTTTATAAGCACTGAGGCTGGGGGCGGGGCTTGGGGAGGCATGGCCATGCCCCGAAGGGTGGGTGGGGGCCTGGCCCCATCCCCTGAATCCCCCCATAAAAAATCTATACCTATGTCCCTGCCTCTCAGTCTGAGATCTCTTTGAGAACACTGGTCCCTAGCCATTCTCCTTCTGTCTCTGGCCCTCTCTGCCTTTAGACTCCATCTCCCCTGACTGAATCTGAGGACTGACACAAACTGAATGTCACACAAATTCACAATCTGCTTTCAAGATCTTTCTGATCTGTTCAAAATCTCCCCTTTCCCAAATTCTCTTTCAGACTTTTCCTACTTTTAAATGAGCCAGCACACCCTATCTGTAGCTCCTGGCTACTGCATTTCAGCCAGCCAATCAGGTGGTGCTCTGGTTAACACTTGGTGCTCCTGCTCTGGCTGGACTGCACCTTTTAAAATTAACCATTATAAAGCCTAATCCGTCACAGGGTGCATACAGCAGTGCCGAAATAGGGAAGCCTGTTTTGGGCAGTGGTTCAATGTATCTACAAAGAAAAATAAGTTTGTTTGTACTTGTCTCCCTCCAAAGCAACTTGCATAATGTTCTCTCACACCCTGCCTGACAAAATTAAGTCTACACAAAAGACCTTGCCCCATCTCCAGCCCTGGATCATACACCCCAGTGGAAAAAAAATAGGTATTAATGTGCTTATCTGCCCAGTGTTGTACTAATGTTTCTTCCTCAGACTAATACCTTGAATGACCACTACTTTGTATAGTCATTGTTTAACAGCTGTATTTTTTTCAGCTAACTTTCCCCTTGGAGACACTTCCAAGCCCGGACACATCAGGCTGATGTCTTAACCCATTCGACCAATGACCCAGCCATTAAGGTTGATGTATGTCACTTGTCCTTCCAAGGAAGGGCAGGAAATCCCTTTGTCTAGGGAGATTTAGGATCTCTCTGCATAACCCTGAGGGTCTGTTTTTCCCCATAAGAAGCCCACTCTCCCATAGACAATGTTCAGTATCTCTGGACCACTCTCTGTCAGTGATATTGTTCCACAGTCCTGTTTCTTCCAGGGCTAAGCACAAGTACCTCAGTTCTGTTCATTCGACCATTCCACTCCAAGATCAGGTGACTATAACTTTTATTGACCCTTCCCATATATACCTTAAATATTCCAGGCCTATCCCCTCACAACTGCTGATATCCTAGGACTGTGTGTGTGTTCTGCTGCTTTTATTGTGTGCTTGTCTACCCCCATTTTTCCTAAACAAAAATTATTAAACTTTATTCGCTCTCCTGCAAATTTCTCCTGTGGAAAACTGACTTTCACATACAAAGGCAATCAAGTCCCCTTGTTGCCCAGTCTTTTGCAAAGCCAAGAGTCTGCTCCAGCTAATTTCCCACACTGAAAGGGAAAGACTTGTCACCACTTCAAGTAACGATGCTGCCTCAGAACCCATTTTGGAATATAAATATTAGCCATTCTTAAGCGGATTCTGCATGGGCCAAAAACAGTGGTGTGAAAGCGGTGCGAAAATGGTGTAAACCTTTTTACACTGTTTTAAACCATTTTACACCATTTTCACACTGCTGTTTTTGACCCATGCGGAATCCGCCATAGTGTGTGTGTTCTGGATCAATGAGTGCATCCCCAGTTTGAAGGGGGGACCTCCTTTTGCTGCTGGAATGTTGGTTGTTTCCTCTTCGACTCTGCTTTCCCTTCAAGACTGGTAACTATCACACATCCCTGAAACCTTATCCAACTTGGACCTTTTTTTCTTTTAGTCAGATCTTGGATTCTTTCTGTGTGTGCTCCTTGCCTAAAATACATACTTTGTTTTCAGTAACTATTGTTAACACAAGGCAATTTGTTAATTGCCTTGTACAACTGGCTGCTCATTTGAGAGTCTTCATCCATGGCCCTTTCCGCACGGGCAAAAACGACGGCCTGGGGGCGGTAAAAACGCCGCCCCCAGGCCACCGTTCGCACAGGCGGCGCTGCTGCAACGCAGCAGTGCCGACCTGACTGCGCTCCCCCTCCCCCAGGGCGGCTTCAGGCCGCCCTAAACAACAACCCTTTAAAGGGTTGTTGTTGAGGGGAAAGCGTCTTCCCGGCGGCGCAGTGCGAACCGCGCCGCCAGGAACACGCTGTTTCCCCTTCCCTTTCCCATGTACCTCTCGTGTCGCCGTCCTGCTGGCCTCCTAAGTCCCTCCCTCGCTGTCCTCCGACCCCTGGAGGTCGGAGGGCAGCGTGGGCGGGGCTGAGGAGGCCAGCAGGACGGCGACACGAGAGGTACATGGGAAAGGGAAGGGGGGAGAGGCGGCTCCATGCGGAGCCACCTGCCATCTGCCGGCCTCTCCAGAGACCGTCCGCATGCCTGCATGCGAACGGCCTCCGCCTCCACGCCGGCGGAATTCCTGCCGGCATGGAGGCGCCCTTACGGCCGTGCGGAAACGGCCCATGATTATATTGGTATACCCAGGTTATTGATTACAGTTACCACACATCTTTCTCTGTGTCCAGCTAATTTCCCCACCTTAAAGTGGAGACTGGCTACTTAGGGTAACACTCAAATCTCTCTTTCTGTCCTGTTATCCCAAGTGATTCTTTCAGCCTCACTACCCAACTCTCCCTTTCTGCCGCTCTACCCAAACTCTTTCTTTCTGCACCACTATCCCAGCTTTATTTCTCTCTTTCTGCACCACTATCCGAACTTTCTTTTTCTCGGTCTACCACCCTGCCCAGATCTCTATCTTTCTTTCCTCCTTACTACTTACAATTCTGTCACTCTGTCTTTCTTCTCACCAATCCCAGCTCTGTTTCTGTCCACCCACCCGTAGCCCTGTTCTTGCCAGCTTGTCTGGAGATGCTCTGGGAAAGTATGGCAATACTTTCTTCTCCCCAGCCCCATTGTCTCACCAGGCCTGCTGTTCTGCCATCACTGCAAGGCCCATTACACCTCCAAGCTGTACCACCTAGGGTGAATATGTTCTGTGTGCTGCATTTGGGAGGGACTCAAACATCCCAATTGTTGTAATCAGACCTAGGAGATCCCACGAGTCTGCAGAAACATCTGTTTTGGTAAGTGTGTCCCTGATCTATGAACTAAGGTATCCACAAATGAAGCAAGAGAGAACTGTGTATTAAAGAACACAAATACAAAAGTTAATGTTAAACATACATTAACAATGTTGCCTTTTTCAAACTTCAAGCACTACTCTCACAAACTCCAAACAATGCACAAGGAAGCCCAATGCCATTAACAGTTGTACAGAAGAGGGAATTTGGGTAATCCATGTCGTCTCTGCAACACCAGGTCCCTATTCTAAGTACCCAGAGCCCCAATATTAAACCATAATCAAGGAATCTTCATCAGATCTGAAAACCAATTGTGAACAATTGATTCTTCTGTGTATCACAACTGATTTCCCCCTCCCAACGTACACACGCACACAAACACATACAAAACTGCTTCCCCATTCTTAGAATCTATATCTATAAATGCAAAATACCACTCACTGACTCACTCATGCACAGAACTCAAAAACCACCGAACCTACAATGTTGAAATTTGGCACACCGGTTCATTATGTGGTTTAGGTGCTCGCTAAGGAAGGATTTTTCAAAATATTCAGTTTTACTCGAGTTATTACACAATTACTGTTTTAACTGCTCATCTCTGGCCATCTGCGTGGACATTCTAAGGGCAAACCAGCCCCTCAGTCCACAGACATGCTGAACGAACATTCTAAGGATGACAGTTAAACACAGCCAGCTTCTACAAACAGGCTGCAAAAAAGCATGCTGAATGTCACCCCAAAGTTAACAGACAGGCTGTGAAAAAGTACTCCTCCACCCACCCTCACATTAACAACACCACTACAGCCAAATACAATCAAACCAGATTACAAACCACACTATCACCTTGGACTACTAAACATTTGTCGAGTTTTGCATATGGACATCAGATTGATTACTGTGCAGACAAGTTTACTGCTCTTGGCCTCCGATTACACTGTGCTTGGTGTTGTGTTCTGAAGTGGTGGGAGGAGAACCTGCTATTTTCAATTGCTTTACACATGGTACCAATAGTACTAAAAAGAGCATGACAGTAATACTCTGCTACCCTTCAGAGGCAATCCCCCCTTTCCTTTTGGGAGCCATACCCTGCAGCAGTAAAGCACAACTCTGTCATGATCCAAGGAGCTAAGGTGCTTTCACTCCTTCCTCCTGCCAACTATTCTACTGGGGAACAGGAGATCAAACAAGAAGGGAGAGATGAGCACTCTCTCTGGGAGATTTAAAATTGGAGGAGGGCCTTATCTATGGTGTAGCCTGGCAGATACCCCACAGGGTAGCCTCCTATGTACAGTGGGACTAATAGAAAAGGATGGTAGAAAATAGAGCAAATTCAAAATGTAAACTGTGACGCATTTTTGAGAAAGCATGGATTGTGAAAATTCGGCACTTTATAGAGCGGGAATAAAGAGGGTGCAGGGAGCATCGACTTTTCCCCATGGCTTCAGAATCCCTAATATAACCCCTGGAGAAAGGGAGACTCATAGGAAAATAAAAATTATTTAATTATGGGATGAAGGCTTGGAGAAGGGTAGTCTGCCATTTATAGGAGCAGCAGTGGTGTAGTGGTTAAGAGCAGGTGCATTCTAATCTGGAGGAACCGGGTTTGATTCCTCGCCCTGCCTCTTGAGCTGTGGAGGCTTATCTGGGGGATTCAGATTAGCCTGTGCACTCCCACACATGCCAGCTGGGTGACCTTGGGCTAGTCACAGCTTTTTGGAGCTCTCTCATCCCCACCCACCTCACAGGGTGTTTGTTGTGAGGAGGGAAGGGCAAGAAGGTTGTAAGCCCCTTTGAGTCTCCTACAGGAGAGAAAGGGGGGATATAAATCCAAACTCTTAATAGTGCTTTGGGTTAGCTCCAGCAATTATTCATGCCTGCCTGGAAGTACTGCTCTTTGATTTGCCAAGTATTTCACTCAGTATTAAGCACAGAATGTTTAATAATTAAGTAATGTATCTAAAACTGACTTTTCAGACAAGTCTCTCCCAAAGTGCCACATATTATTAAAGTAAACACCAGCTCTGCCCCGAAGATTGCAACTAAAAAGACATGAGAGCTAAATCAGACATTACAGTAACCACAGGTCAACCCATGGCAGCCAACACCATTTTAGATGAGACTTCAGTAATTTAAAAATTGCTGCAAGGCACTGTGCAGGAGTACCATGCAATAAGTTTCCCTCTGTCCCATGCACCCCATGCACCTTTTCAACTGCCAAAGCAGTTGTAGGGGACTGTTTGGGTACTTGAAAAGGCAGACAGGGGAAGTAAATGGTGCTGCTGCAATATGACAATACTGCGATGCCTAAATTCTCCTCTAAAATGGTGGTGGGGGCCACATATTGGAGCCATGGCTGCCATATTATCTAGTTTGGCCCTCAATGGAATAAACATAAAAGGAAGAACAGGGTCAAAATAGACATTTAATGAACATGCAAATTTATATAGATTTAATCAAACTAAAACCTTATAATTGATAACTTAAAATGACATTAATTAGATTGCAGCCAGGAGTGCAATCCAGGGAGGGGGGGAATAGCTGAGGCACACCCAGCATAAACACACTGCCTCCTAAGAGTTTTGCTGTGTCACAGTCAGCAAGTCAAAAGTGATGCTCCCCTATGTCTGTGAAATCCCCCTATATAATACAGTGGACTGTGTCTACCTTTTTGCTACAAAGGAGGGCATACTGAAGCCGAAAGCCAGCTCCATCCCCCAGGAATACCCACTTCAGCACTGGCTCCTGTGCCAGATGAGCATAGGCGCTGTGGATGCATTGGCACTTAGGCGTCACACAGCTGCACAGCTCTCCTGTGCCAGCATAAGTGCCTTTGTAGCCAGCATAAATGCCCCTTATACCAGTGTAAGCCCCCTCCCCCAGGATTGCACTATTAATTACTCTAGATAGTGAGGAGAATTATTTGGAACTGCATGAAAAAGTGTTATTAGAAGAATAATTTTTTCTGTCCCACCATGAAACAAATTCTACAAAGCATAGACTGATATTAAGAGTGCAATCCTAAAGAGAGTTATATCCATCCAAGCCCATTGACTTCAATGGACTCAGAAGGATGCAACTCCATTCAGGAGCTGCAGAAACCTTCATCTGAAAAGAGGTAAAATGATCAACTAGGCATAAGAATCAAACAGAAGGACCAGCTAGTTTCAACAGCTTCTGTATTCTTCCTGTTCCCCGATTGGAGATTACTTATATCTATTTTTAGCATGTTGCCCTTGAACTCTGACCAAGCCCCAGGGCATGTAGCTGATACATTGAACAAAAGAAGATTAATTCTCTGTATGTATTAATTTCCGCTATACCAGTCAGTAGATAACAGGAATCATGTTTATCAGGTGGTACATGAACATATAAAAGAAATTAAGGTCTACACATCTAGCTTGACTATAATTTCTGACAACCTCAGACACAACTTTTCAAAACTTAAATAATCTCAAATAAAGACCATGAATAAGAACTAAGCAAACAAAACATTAGAATATACATGAATAAACATGCTTGTGCTATTTACAAAAGTGTCTAATAAATGTAAATGCAATAACAAAAATTTAAAAATGTTAAATAATAACACATTCACCTTTGTGACCATTTTTGTTTAATATGTAACTGTATATTAAAACAATCCACCCCCCCTCCATAGCGCCCTGCCTCCCTGCCCCCCTTAGTGCAGGCTGGAGAAGCAGCCTACTCCCTTCAGGCTGAAAACAGCCTGGTGGGAACTACACTTCCCATGAGATCCTGGGGCTCACAAGGTCTCCTGGGAAGTGTAGTGCCCACCAGGCCGTTTTCAGCCTGAAGGGAACAGGCAACTTCTCCAGCCTGCACTGTTTCACAAAGGTAAGTGTGTGGGGGGGGGGTGCCGCAGGGGGGGCACTGTGGGGGTGATTTTCGGGGGGGGCAGATGTGCGCCCCATGCAACGTGCACCCCCAGCCCCCTGGTAGCTCTGCCTCTGGAGTAGACTGCATAGGAGAAGCCAGGCAACCCAGCTCTACCTTTGCCAAGAGGCCACCATCCAAGAACATATCTGAGGCCACTGCTACCATGCCAGGGCAGACATTGTAAAGTCTGGCTACTGATGGGGTGTGTCTGCAGGCACCAGAGGAGTCCTGTCTCCCTGCAGGGCACCCTGAAGAAAAGAACATAAGAAAGAGCCTGCTGCATCAGACCAGAGTCCATCTAGTCCAGCACTCTGCTACTCGCAGTGGCCCACCAGGTGCCTTTGGGAGCTCACAAGCAGGATGTGAAAGCAATGGCCTTCTGCTGCTGCTGCATTCGAGCACCTGGTTTGCTAAGACCTGCCCCTCAAATCCCAACTCCTCCCCGAATGCCAGTTGTGCTGTTAGTCTGCACCTCCTGATCTGCTCTGGCTGACTGACCATCTGCTTGGGTAGAGAACCACTGTAGAGCAGCAAAAGAGCTGCATGCAGCTCCGGAGTCCCAGGTTTCAGACCCCTGTCAGGCTGTGCCTCAGAATTATCTACCATTCACTCGCAAATGAAAGCTCTTCGATTCAATGACAGGAGATTTACCATCTCTGGAGCCTGCACGTGTTACCTTCTTATCAGGATGCAACTCTGAATTGGGAAATTCCTGGAGATTTGGGGATGGAATGGGGTGACTAGGGTGGGTTTGGGGCAGGGAGGTACCTCCACAGGGTACAATGCCATAGAGTCTACTTTCCAAAACAGCCACATCCTTCAGGAGATCAATTGTAGCCTGGAGTTAAGTTATAATTCCAGCAGATCTCTGTGAAGCTGGTGACCCTAATAATCTAAGTAACAAATAAAAGGTGATAAAATTCAGAGACCAAAGTAACAAAAAAAGGAATACAGTGGATATCTTAAGTGAACTTAAGATTGCATCTTTTAGTTTACTTTTACTTTGTACAGTTATAATGAGAAAGTAAATGTGTTGTTCTATTTAAAATTTTCTTGGCATTAGCCATAAAACCTGGAAAACTGGAAAACACTGGAGGACAATTTAAAAAAAATCACAAATTGGAAAGGACAAGTTTTTTCTTGATAGTCAAATAGTTATGATGTAAAGCGGTCTCATTAAATCATAAGTACTTTAACCTTTTCTTGAGCGGGCCGGAAGATTTAAAGATTTATAAAGAAATTTTGCCTAAACTAGGAAATGACTCACATTTGACATGTATTGCAATGATAATGCTGATTTCAACAGGCACTCTAAGAGCATTTCACTCCCAGGAGAGTAATTCAGTTCTGGTTACCTCTTTGCATTTTGAATTTAAACTTTCTTTCTAAGGCTTTTAATGTACTGTTGCCTGCCAAAACACAGCAGAGTTATACAGACATGTTCACGACAAATAAAGGCTAGTATTTTAAAAATATATATCATTTAATAATTATAGGGCCTGAATTGGCAACAAACACACCAAGCTGGCAGATTCCATAGAACTGTATACTGTTTGCTACTTTGAGGGTGAAGTTAGAATTTCTTAAAATGTCACCTTGTTTTTCTTCATTATTTTTTTTTAAAAGCATACTACCTAATGGGTTGACCCACTGCAGCAGACACACCTATGTTAACACAGGCAAACCTGACCACTATATCCCTGGCAAATGGAATATGCCTTTCTATTTCTGCCCTTTTCCCCACCTCTCACCTCAGTTTATTACCTTTATTAGCTTCATTTAAAGAAAATCAAATTGTATTGCATAATATTTGTATACACATTGCTGGCATCAAGAATTGGCATCATCAGGAAGGAAGTGAATCTCCAGGACCCTATGGAACACACAAAAGCAATTCCTGATTATTGGACCCCCTGAAAGGATTGGTCCATCCAAGGATGACTCCCTTTATCCTTCTCTCCCTTCCAACAGCAGCTCTTTGCTAACACATACATACCTGATATCCACTAACATAGTGGCGGCCAGCCTATGGGTGATCCAGATGTTCATGGACTACAATTCTCATCAGCCCCTGCCATACCAAAACTGCCACCATCCTGAGCAAAATAAGTAGATGAATTAGCAGCTGCAATGGCTGCTCCTCAGCTCATTCACCAGCATAGATGAGTAAGCAACAGTGATGCCTAGAAGCAAGTACTGCCACATGCTTGCTTATCACAAAGTGCCAGAAGTACTGAGAACAGGCCCTACTGATTAGCAGTATTGGATTAGCAGTAGTCACTAATTTCCCTTGTAAGACAGCCAAGCAGTCAGGTGAGTCACCAGTAGTGATGGCAGCTTCTAAGTTCAATTGCTCATAACAATCACTAGGAAAGGTTTTCATCAGTGCATGCTTACCTGCTCACTGACTCAAAGTGGCAAGCAGGAAGGAGAGCAATTATGACAGATGATTTTAAGTGCCATTACTGCTCACACACCATACCACCAATGGCCTCTGATCACTCAGATCCTTTAGTGGTACCTGCCCCCACCATTTCTGCTGACAGAAAGAGAATGTTGTCCATACTCACACATATGCACTAAGACACACACACAAACACCTAGAGCCAGAACCAAAACCACTAATACATCAGATGAGAGTGTCCGTTCCTATGTGCCATTTAATAATCTCAGGAGGTCATATTATTGAGCCTAAAAGGACAAAGGTAAAAGACAGCCCCACTGTAACAAGACAAGTAGCGTACTTCACCTGGATATTTTTGTCAGCATTCTTTGCTTTGGCTGCAAATGGCTAAGGCTTTAAGTCTTTCCTACCATACTAGACTTTAAGAGTTTTACAGCCCCACCCAAGGTGCCATGGGCCCAGCTGCAGCACCATGCTGGGCCATCATCCCCAAAAAAGCTTCCCAGTGGCAAACGAGGCTGGTAAAACAAAAAAGCCTCCCCACCACCTCCCCACCAAGAAGCACCATTGGGCTTCACAGATTTACACCACCCTTTTTAGTGGCATAAGTCAGAAACCACCGTTGCCAGTGTAACACGACAAAGGACCGGTGGAAGCCAACTAACATTGGCTCCTCCCCCAGCTTGCCACCAGAATGCTGTCAGTGGCAGGGATACTGGTGCTGTGTCCAGCACCATGTTCCAGCATTGGGGAAGGCCACAGTGACTGCACACCAGTGAAATCACCCATCTATAGGGGTAAGTGCACTGGGGAGGACAAATCCACAGGCAAGGATACAAAGATCCCCCCCCCCAATGAGACTCTTAGCTGAGATGCCCAGGATTGAGCAAGGGACTTTAGAGATATCAAATATCGACTCCAACCCCTTCATTTGTTTCTTTGAGGCACTGAACCATGTTCTGCTACTTTGATTTGAACACATAACCTCACAGGAAACTACCCAAACTCAAACCAATCAACTGAACTGCCTCCATCAAGTGGGTGGGTCAGAATTTATCTGTACAATCTGGAAATCCAAGCATTTATAGTATTTCCCCTAAATAAGGGCACAGGACACTTAGCCTATAAAACATTGTGGCAACTTAGCCAGTGCTGCTACAATGAAAGCAGTTTTGAGCAAGAATTTATCATTATTTATTATCATTAAAGGAAATGTGACTTCCTTGTTCATTACACAATTCCAACCTTTATCAGCTTCTGAGTCCAGTACAAAATGTGGCTGACAGAACAGCATAAATGTAACATCCTTCTGAGTATAAAGTTCATTAGTTTGGTCTTAAGGTCACTTTTTCAATCCAACAGCCAAAAAATTTTATTCACACCAATTTGCTGTTATATCAGGAAAAAAGATAACTGAGAAAGAAAGCATAGAGGAAAGAATATATCTAGAAATGATAGAAATAAATCTAACTAGAAGACAACCACTGCACATGTTTATAAGAATTCACAATAAGACTTTCTAACCAGTATGCTTTCTAACTAGTATGTGATGACCAGGGACAGACTGGGAAAGCAAAAACAGACCTGGGGGGAAAGAGCTTCAGAGTGGGCTCTACTACATACTTCTGCTCAGCTTGAAGAGTGAAATCTAGGAGGACAAAGGGCACAGAACTAACAAGTGTCCAGCAGGAAAGGAGGGGGAGAGGGTTGCATCTTCCCCTCTGCAGAACCTAAGGCTGGGTTTTTATCTCAGGACCAAACTAGGCATAACAGTGTCCTTGTGGTCACCATGAAAATGCCACTACCATTTAAAAGTCATTTTAAAATGCTGAAAGGGTCTGATCTTGATAAAACCCAAAGCACCATTGACTGTGGTGGTCGTTTCCTCCCTCCACACATAACACACCTTATCAAATGCTAAAACAGCTGCACTCCCCTACCCCCCCCCCCCCCACACACACACACTCATACAGGGGGGACTCAAGTGCCATGCTTTGGGCTTACAACACTTTTAAATTACTGTAAAATGATACAGAATCCTTGTGGTGGTTCTGAAGATGCCCTCACATCAAGTGTGACCCCCATTCTGTCTCCAAGGAGCTCAGGGCAGCATACATCATTCTCATTTTCCTACTTCTATTTTAACAACAACTTTGTGAGCCTGGTGAGGCTTGAGAGAAGGAGACTAAGATAACAACTGATTAAAGCTTATGAAGCAAATTTTATGACTGAACGGGGATTCGTCCCACATCTCCCAACTCCTTGCCCAGCACTATAACAACCACATCAACTAGCTATTAAACACTTTGAATAGGGACTTTAAAAAGAATGGTTTGCCAAAGGCCACCTAGCGTAGAAATGGTGAGAGAAGAAATGGTTACATTGCAGAAGACCACAAGAGGTAAGGACAGACTGTGATGTTTCTGACACAGTTTTCTCAGAACTCTCTCAAACCCATCTACCTCACAAGGTGTCTGTTGTGGGAAGAGGAAGGGAATGTGATTATAAGCTGCTTTGAGACACCACAGAAGTAGAGAAAATGGAATAAAAGCAAGGTGGGTGAGACTGACCATATTTTCGTCAGGTAGGGAAACCACTCATTCAGGTTTTTCCCACCTTTTTCCCTTCAGGGATTGAGGTGCCTCTAATAATGGTAGCATTAGGTAGAAAGCACTTTCCCCTAGCCTTGTTGACACCCAGAAGGTGGAGGATGCACATGGACTTTTATTTCTATTTTCCATAGGCACTCCCTCATGGAGGCACAAATAAAACAAATACTTGAGGCAGATTTTAACTTTACAAAAATAACAGATTTATTTAACAGGCAGAGGAGATGGTAAAAGTAGTAATATTAACTTGCAAATGGATTTGGATGAGGCAAATAAGGCAGGAGGCAAGAGGAATATATTTATACTATTCACAAGAGAGTTTGGCACAGAAACTTATAGTTTCTAGTTTCTTCAGCACAGCACTTGAGATTACTTAGTTCAGTTTACCTTAAATGTTTCCAAGATGTTTCACAGTTTGTACAGTTCATTTTCTTAGATGTTCTGGCTTATGGCTGTTCACATATAGGGTCCTAATGTAGGCTAGGTACATTCACTCAGTACCCTCACACAGCTCTCCCAGTTAGGAAAAACCCTCAGATATAAAACAAAGGCTCATTATGAATGGAACATTTGCCTCAAGCCTGTTCTCTGTGCAATGGGCTTGTAGTGGGCTCTCCTTGCATTTCTGTTTATGCACAAGGAAGCAGCCCAGTGCCTTGGATCTCCTTGCAAGTCTTAAATGGGCCTCTGGTTTTCTCCCAGTTCTCTTAACTCCGCTCATCAACAACCTTAAAAGCACAGAGCAGACTCTCTCTCTCTCTCTCTCTCTCTCTCTCTCTCTCCCCTTGTCCACTCTCTCTTTCTCTGGGCCACCACTACAAAAGAAGAGAAGAGAAGAGATTTGTTTTAAAGCAGTGTTACTTGAAATAAAGTTTTAAAAGGGAGTGGGGAAGCAGAGTGGGAGAGATGGGGTGGAGCCAAAAAGATGTCTGCTTGTACTGTTCCTTGATAAAGCCTTCTCTGTTATTTTGTATTGAAATCTCTCCATATGTGCACTTCAGAGAAGCAGGAAAGAGTCAGTAGCATGGGGGGGGGGGCAAGGAGGAAGGGTCCAGGGCACCTGGCAACTGAGGCTGTGCTGGTGGAGGAGAGACTGAGCACAGATGTTAGACAAAGAGGGGGAGGTTCTTTTGAACAAATCAGAGTACCCAGGGTTTGTATAAGGCAGGCATGCCCTATGTCACAAATCTGCTTTCAAAACAAGGATGAAGCGCATATGTATAGTGGCCACTGTCTCTCCTCTATGTGCCCTCTTCCCTTTGTGCATCTCTCCCTGATGCTCAGTTTAGCTTTCATCTCTCATAGTTTGATGTACCGTTATGCACATACCGTTACGCCCCAATGACCCCACCCTCTTCCCCTCCCACTTACCCTTTTCAGCTGGCTGCTTTGCCAACTGAAAAAGCAGCCTGGCTGGGCTATGGGGGAGGTCAATGATCCCCCTGTCCCTCCATAGATACACCACTACCTACTTTGTTGTTTAAAAGCAGGGTGGTATGGTGGTTAGGAACACATTCTATCAGCTGCATCTTATTTACCAACTCTATGGTTCCTAGACTCAGGTGATCTGACCATGGTGGGGATACTTTTACCTATTACTGTAAGCTGCCTTGAAGAAAGGCAGGATATAAACATTTTAATTAAAAAATGGCAAGAACCTTTGGAAAATTTAGTGCATCCTGATTTTCACCAATTGGACTCCAAGGCAGAGTAATATCTCTAAGGGACAGGGCAAATGGAAAGTTTAAATAAATATAGTTTACAGAAATAGATCAAGTTACTGGACTGGAGGAATATTTGAACACCTTTATAATTTTATAAGATAGATTTAAAATTTAGTGGTGTCTGACTATTAAGCCTGTAAAGGGAAATATAAGCAATACCCTCTTCTGTATTTATTAGCCAAAAATGCTTCAATCCCAAATTAAAATATAATGTCCCTTAATGTTGCTTAAAACTTGCTTATTTTAATGTTATTTCAATAGAATATTTAGACAACCATTATTGTCTCCCTCAGAATGTCCCAGTTTACCAACCACCATATCTTAACTTGAACTTTTAATGTTTCAACGTTTGTTCAAATACACTATCTCAGACAATTCATATCTTTAACCATGCTAAATGTTTTTTATTTCACTCACCTGCACGCTAAGATGATTCCATTTCTTCACAAGAATTCTCCCCAGTGTCATTACTTTTATCGGTGGCTGCAGCCCATTTACAGTGCGATAATAAAACATGGTCTCTTTCTCAGAGATGGTAAGCTTGAACACGGTCTGGCCATCAACAGCTTTCTCTACCACACACCTTTGGAAACAATAAAGAAAAAAAAAGCAACCATCAAAAGTCAACTTCCAGAAGAGTAGTTGGGTTGTTTATGAACAAATATATGTACTTATAAAGTTTAGAGAAAGATTAATCAAATTAAGGAGGAAAATATGTTGATAGAGGGGAGCATACAATGCAATGCAGAACACTGTGAAAATTGCAAACTGGCTTACAGAAGACATGCATCAGTATCTACCCTTGCATCAATATCTGATGCATTACACAGAATAGTGGTTTTGTATTTTATTGCTAAATATAAAACCTTTCTGCATGAACAAATCATGACAGGCTTTAGTGAACACAGAGGGTGTTGGCACAGGTTGATGTAAACCAGGTTTTCCCTTGTCTTTGCTCTTGCATGATAGACCAATGACTTGAAGAGAACTTCCAGTCTATGCTTCCATTTTGACAGAGCACTTTTAATAATGTAGAACAGCCATCCTGCTTTCACTATTCAAATTAGAAGAATGCTCTACAGTTGTTCAGTTCTTACCATGAAGCTACAGTTATTTTCAGGAGAATGCTCCAGGGCTGACACTAGTTAATGATAAACTCTTTATTCTCCCTTGGAAAGCATCTATAGCATAGCAGCATAGTATATGTTTGCATGCAGAAGAACCCTACATCTCCAGTTATCCAAGTAGCTTTAAACGGCCTGAGATTCTGGACAGCTGCTACCAGTTAGAATAGACAATACTTAGCTAGATGAGGCAATTATCAGATTCAGTATAAGGTAGCATCATATGTTCATAAGCTCACCAAACACTATATTCATATTGAAAAATGATCCCACTTCCATCGCTATAGTTAGAAAGCTCTGAATCACCGAAATTAG
Organism: Sphaerodactylus townsendi; assembly: GCF_021028975.2. Taxonomy (NCBI): domain Eukaryota; kingdom Metazoa; phylum Chordata; class Lepidosauria; order Squamata; family Sphaerodactylidae; genus Sphaerodactylus; species Sphaerodactylus townsendi. Next base: position 58,822,073 of record NC_059425.1, read on the forward strand.
AATCCTTCTGAAGATAAAGAAGCTTCATGTCTTCCACTGCACAGTTGAAACTAGCATACCCTGTCTTGAATCCATATTGGGGGTGGTCAACTTTTTTTGATATTGTTTATGTTCAGTTTTTAAAGGCCTGAATATTGTAGGGAAAGTTTTCATTTTTTTTGGAGTTTTTAAAGTTGTTCCTGAATTTTAGGAGCCCTGCACAGCAAATGCAACGGTCAGCTGAGATGACCCCTGCATTCAGCTGTACAGAACCTCCTTCCCACAAGTCAGAGCAGGCTTTGCAGGCAGGAAGAAAGAACTGCTTTTGGGATCAGGAATCTCCCAGCCCCACAGGCAGCTCAGAAAGCTGAAAAAGCCAAAAACTATTTGGCTTTTTCAGAGCCAGGCTATTCAGGGGTGTTGGTTATTCAGATTTACTGAATGATCAGTCCTAAATATACTATCTAAACCTTACAAATGGATTGCTGCTTTCACTCATAACTACAGCGCTTAGGAGAATTCTAGACTTTAACCTTCATGTCACTGATGTTGCTGTCCAAGGGTGGAACCAACGTTGTTCAGAGTTCCCCCCACACCCAAATATTCACACCACATGCTTATCTGTGGGTAAAAACATCTATTGACAGGAAAAGAAGTGTGAGGCGCAGCATCTGAGCACTGGGCAACCCATTGGTTGTCACCCAGTAAGACCGAAACTGATGACCTTGGGCAGCTTTAGCGGAGCTCCTTTGGGCAGATACCTCTTGCTAGAGATCTGCTTTTGCACAGTGCAGCCTTCGCAGAATTCTACTGGGTGGGAGCCTCCTGCTGAGAGGCCATTTCTGCTAAAGGGCACAAGCCTCAGTAGCCACCCTTGGCATTCTGACTCATGGCTTGCTCCGAACCTCATGAAGAGATTCTGCTAAAATAGGGGGAACTCCTCAGCTCCCCCCCCCCATCAGATCAGTTCCCATGTGCAACCCGCCAGGTTGACTATGACAGAGATCCAAGCATTAGAACCACAACTATGAGGGAGACGAGGGTGGGAAGCTCTCTGAGCACTGCAGCACCCAGATGGCAGGCCCAAGGTTGGGCCTTATATGGCCCCTGGTTAGCCCACCTTGATGATGTTGTGGCACCGTGCCTGCACCATAACGCATCCATGTCTGCCCACCCCAGGCATGACTGCTGTTGGCTACCTCCTCCATCCAGGTGCACAGGCCTCTCTTCTTTGCCCTCCCTGGCCTGCAGCAGCGGCCGCAGTAAGTCCCGGTCACTACTTTGTTAGTAGTGGGTGTCATACTTAATACAATATGGGCATGATAACCCCAAAGGTAAGCATTTGTATAATGTACGCTTATTTCAAAGAGCAGACAGCTGAAAAACCAGCCTGGCTGGGCTGCTAGCTAAACTAAGGTATGTGGGGAGGGGGTGGGGAGTGCAGGAAGCAGGGCCCTGCCCCTCATGGGCTTCCACGCAGGCCCCTGTCCCCCTTACCTTAGTTCAGCTGGCTGCAAAGAGCAGCTTGCTGAAAAAGCAGCCTGGCTGCACCACTGGCTGAACTAAGGTAAATGGGGGGTAGGTCCCCCATGCCCCCATTGGGCCCTGCCCCCACTTACCATAGTTCAGCTGAACTTAGATCAGCCGACTGCAAAGAGCAGTTGACTGAAAAGGCGAGGTGGGGCAAGGGAAAGGGGGGAGGAGTGGGGAGGTGATTTTCCAAAGGGGGAGGAGTGGGGGTGATTTTCCACCCCCACGTGACCCCAATGGCATGCACCCGGGGCACGGTGCCCCCCATCCCGTGGTAGCTACGCGACTGATAAAGAGTAGGTTCTAGTGTAATCCTTGCACTCTTTTCATATATTGTTTTGATTAAATGTCTTTGTTCTGCATGGTGGTACACAAGGAAGAATTTGATTCAAACAGTCCTCAGACACAGTCATGCTGGGAGACCATGGGCAGATTACAAATGAAGACTTGGTTTCTCAACTGCAAAACAGTGGCTTGCTACAGAGGCTTGTTCATGCAGTTCTAAATGAAATTACTCCCTTCTAACTTCACTAAAGTCAATGGGTTTAGTCTCTGTGTCAGTCTATTTAGGATGGCACCATTTAACAGTGAGCACAATAAGAGCCAATTGTTATTTCTCACTGAGTTTAATTGGATTATGAATGTGTGTTCAGGATCACATTATGCTTGTGCTGTAAAACTGATTACCTATTTATAAAACTGTAACCTATTTTTATGCTTAACCATGTATGTAGTACCAGTGTTCTGACAATATGTTATCAATAAAATCATTTGAAACAGCAACTATAAAAAATCTTTGTATATGTCTGTGTGTATGTATTTGTAACATGTGCCTTTCTTTCTGTAAGTTCTGTTATTTGTTCAAAACTATAGCGTACAATTTAGCAAAAGGGATTTATTCATTTTCAACTAACTCCCATTCTATTTAGTAGAATTTAAATATGAGGACTTTTACTGGACTCTGCCCATTGACAGCTCTGTCATGAATTCAGCATAGTTAAATGGATTTTAATCGCTACTCTCTTTCAGACTTCATCATTGTCAGCAAAATTTTAAAGCCAAAAATGCAATCTGCAAGTTTCCTAAATGTGCATTTCTTAACATATTGGTGATTTTATCTGTATGTAAACATGTTAGTTTTTAGTTAACAAATATTTGAGAGAAGACACAGCCAAGTAGGAAAATATTTAGGAACTGGATTCGCCCAGTTCCTGGATAAACAACAATTGGATAATCCAAGGTTTATTAATTTTGCTTATCTGAAAACAAACAGCCCCATATGTGGACCCTTCCACAGGTGTGGTAATTTTAACAAGAGAAATGACCTTGATGTGCAGCACTCTCGAATCCAGAAAGTTGTTAGAGTTTACAGTTATTTGCAGCCTATTTATCACTTGGTGAACAGGAAGTGAGTGTTCCTGTACACACACAAAATTATCTCATCCTAACAGAAAAATGGCATAGTGACATCAGATCTTATTAGCCATTGTCTTTTCATTTCTTTCCTAAAGCACAGCTGCTCATCTGGAAGTTGCTGCACTCTCTTTTCAAAAAGTTTCTTTCTTCGATTTTAAATTATTTGGAAACCACAACAGTCAACACACACACACACAAACACACACCGATGTCTCAAAAAAGCTGACTTGACAACATGCAAAACATGATGGTATACAGGATGGATTGTTCTGAGTTAAGGGAACAAAATCTATATGTAACATTTATATTTTCTCTTTTTTTCTCATGCCCATATGACTGCATTCCAATGAAGGTTATCTGAACAGATGTATTGCCATTCATCTATAACCAATCTGAAGACTGAAAAGGCAGTTATTCCTTACAAATAATATTGGGCCTCTCTATAAGTCTTTGACATTGTGGACCATCAGATTCTACTGACTATGAGAGGTCCAATGGGCACTGGATGAAGAATTTTGGAAAGGTTTTAATCCTCCCTTTCTAAGACCGAGTGCTTTTCCACATGGGTTTTTTTCCGACTTAGCTGCTTAACTATATCGCTGCTTCTTCCCTTCTTGTTATAGACTTTATTTTTTCCTGGTGGGTGTTCTTCCTGGTTTGTCTTTTAGTTTCCCCAATTTTTATTTTTTAAACAAGGGTGGGGAGCAATGACCAGAAGGGGGAAACCAATGCAGTTAAAAAACTGAGCTGGAGAAAAAAAACACATAAAAGCCCTGGTGTTATCAGCTTTTTGGGAATTATTCTATACTAGCGGGCCCCAGCCACACGTTGCTGTGGCTTATTGTGGTGAAATGGGAAAGGAACAGTAGCAGCAAATCAATTGCAGAGGCCAGCAGTACGTGCTCATGGAAACACTCAGGCTGATACTGTGCAATGTCATTGATGTCTTCCCTTGCATGGCACCCCCTCCCTCCCCTTTCCCTTTGCTAGACTGGGTGGGTCATATCCAGATGCTGTGCCCCTTCCCTCCCTTCCCTTGCATGCCACGCCTCACTCTCTCCCCTCCCTAACTTCTCTTCCCTTGCATGCCTCCCCCTGCATCCCTTCCCTCTCCCACCCTCTCTTCCCTTGCATGCCACCCCTCCCCCTCCCTCCCTTCCATCTCCCTCTGCTAGGGTGGGTGGGACATATCCAGATGCTGGGCCCGCTCCCTCCCCTCCCTTGCATGCCACCCCTCACTCTCTGTCCCCTCCCTCACTTCTCTTCCCTTACATGCCTCCCCCATCCCTTCCCTCTCTGCTGAATGTGTATGACAGCAGGTGTGTTGTGTGGTAGTAGTGGGTGAGGCACAGAGAGTGAAAGGTACCTGCGTGTGAGGGGAGAACCCCACCTGACGTCTCACACGGCAACACGTGTATGTGTTTCACGTCCACTCGAGTTATTGCCTATGTAGTGTTTTCACTGCTCATATCTGGCCATCTGAGCGAACATTCTAAGGGCATGAACATTCTAAGGGTGACAGTTACACACAGGCAGCTTCATGGCCTGGTGCACCAGGAAAAAGATGTTTTACCTGGCTCAGGTGTGTTGTCTGACAGCGGGAGGTACGTAAGAACACAGTAGGGGGAATGAGTAAGTGTCTGTGAAATTTTCAGAGCGTTTGGGCCAGCAGGTGCGGGGTTATTCTCGAAGCAACAAACGCATGGTTCCATTTTTATATATATAGATGGGAATTTAGAGGATGTACTGCTTCTGTTGTTCATATCTACATAATGCTGGAAGAAAGTTTTCATAGGTTTTGGGCGAGGTATCACTATGATCATGAAATGCAGCTTGTTATCTTACCAATCTAGCCCTCTCAGACATGGCTGAATTACAAGACTGAAACAGAACCCAGATGAAGTAGGCAGATTATTCTTGTGAGATTGTGAATGTTGGATAGAAAGGACAGAGTGTGAGGTAAGGGATCTGCATACTGATGGGATTAAACTTGGAGAATTGTATGATCTCACCCATATACCTTTAGAATAATATGAGGTTCATAGTCGTGGGTATTCTGCAGGGATGTAGGTATAGATTTTTTAATAGGGTGGGTTCAGGGGGGCAGGGCCACGCCCCCACCCGCCCCTGGGGCGTGTTCATGCCTAGCCAAGCCCCGCCCCAGCCTCAGTGTTTAAAAAAGCAGCTCTCCGAGGCCAGGGACAGATGACTCCCCTACCTCGCCTACCCCCCCCCCCCACCGACTGGGCTCCTAGCCGGAAGCTGGCAGCCCCTTCTGCCCTCCCCTCCGGGCAGAGGCATAGCTAGGAAAAATGGAGCCAGGTGTTTTGCACAAACACCCCATGGGCGGCCGCTGTGATGGTTGAATCCACCCCCAAACAGCATCACTTTCAATGGTGTTTAAACTAGGGAGCCCAGATTCTCCTTTTAAATCCACCTTAAAGGGAAAATCTGGGGTCCCCAGTTAAAACAACATTGAAAGTGATGCTGTTTGGAGGTGGATTAACCCCCACCCTGAAACAGCATCACTTTCAATGTTTAAACTGGGGACCTCAGATTCTCCCTTTAAATCCATGCTGAAGGGGTGGATTTAAAAGGAGAATCTGGGGAAATTTGGGGGTGCCTGCTGTCAGGCATGCAATTGCTAAGCTAGCAGCACAAACTTTCAGAGTATCTTTAGAAGACTCTCCTAAGGATACCACCCAGGTTTGGTGAAGTTTGTTTCAGGGGGTTCAAAGTTATGGACCCTCAAAGGTGTCGCCCCCATCTCCTATTAGCTCCTATTGGAAACAATGGGGGATGGGGCACCCCCTTTGGGAATTCAAAACTTTGGACCCCCTAAACCAAACATCACCAAACCTGGGTGGTATCATCAGGAGAATCTCCCAACAAATCCCTGAAATTTTGGTGCTGCTAGCCTAAAAACTGCGCCCCTGCACGCCAAAAACGAAAAAACAGTTAAAAATAAAAAAACCCACAAACATGTAATGGGGGGGGGGGTTAAACCCGAGAACCCTCCCCCTTACCTACATCCTTGGCATTCTGTGCAGTCCCACATTGGGACTGCACTTGTGCAGGCCTGCCACAAAAAGATTTTCAAGCTGTCTGCTCTGCAGCTCTAGTGCACTCACTCTCCCTCCACTTGGGAGGGAGGATTCCCGCCCAAATGGTCACGTGATGGGAGGGGGAGGTATGCTACTCCCTCAGTTCTTCTTTTGCAGTCACAGAGGAAAGAAGTTCTTGCTTCAGCTTTTGCATCAGGCCTCAGGCCCTGTGAGCAGGTTTTCATCCAAATTGTGAGCTTTTCTTTTCTACCATATCAATTTAAGAGGGCTCTGTCCTTTTTCAGCAGTTTTTGCTTCGGCCCCAATGTTTCTTTTCCTCACATTGGGCCTAAAGCTCTGTGAGGTAGTTTTGTTTTCAAAATTGTGTGTTTGTTCTCTTTTACCATGGATATTGAGAAGGATTCTGCTCTTTTTCAGGTAGTTTTTCCTTCGACTCTGCTGATTCTTTACCTCAGATCATGCCTTAGACCCTGTGGAGTGGTTTTCTTTGTAAAAATGTGAGTTTTTTCTTTTCCACCATGGAAGTTGCCTCTTTTGGTTCCAGCTTCTTCAGAAACTCCTGTGCCTCTCTCCAGAGGGTAAAGCTGGATGGGGCCTGTAGGTGGTCCTCTAGGGCAGGGGTAGGGAACCTGCGGCTCTCCAGATGTTCAGGAACTACAATTCCCATCAGCCCCTACCAGCATGGCCAATTGGCCATGCTGACAGAGGCTGATGGGAATTGTAGTTCCTGAACATCTGGAGAGCCGCAGGTTCCCTACCCCTGCTCTAGGGAAATGCTCTGGCTTCTTCGGGCACTTCAGAGCAAGATGAGAAGGCTCATGCTCCAGCCTCCAGCCTCCAGCCCTGTATGAAAAGTCTCTGCCTCCTTCAGGTGCAAGGGGAGAAGAGGGCTTGTCCCTCCTTTCAAGACCTTCCAGGCTTTCTCTGACCTGGGGAGGGCAAGGGGGATATGCCGTGCACTGGGCACATGCCGATGGGGGAGGAAAATCGCCCCAGACCCCGCCCCTTCCCCCCTCACTCAGCCTTGCCAGGCCTGGCCTCACCCCACTAGCCTTGCATGTTTTCAGCCTGCAGAAAGCTGTTTTCAGCAAGCAAAAAAAGGTAAGTGGGGGGAATGGGGTAGGGCAGTGGCGCCCGGGTACCATTTTCCCTTGGCACCATTTTCTCCCCCTATGCCCCTGCTGTGACCTGAACTGCTTGGAACCCCCTCAAAGAAAGGGTCCTAAGACGAAGAATCATGAAAAATCATTTAGAGGCCATTCTTCTAAAAAGGCGGTCATTTCCTCTGACCAGGCAATTGGTCACTATGAATGACTCATTCTGTCAAACCACTTGGTGGCTGTGTTGTCACTTTGTTGGAGTGGGGTTCTTTCTCCCCCTATTCTACCATGGTAGACAAACCCAAGCCAGCAAGGCCTGGGGCATTCCCATTATCTGTCATGAGAGCAGGTATCCTTGGTCCCCATCCTATCATCCTTGGCCCTGGTTGTGACCTCCAGGTTCCTTCCTGCTCTTGACTACTCAGGGTGGGCTGTGCCACAATCTGCAAGCACTCTGCCTAACAGATTGACCACCACAGCCTCAGAAAAGTAGCCTGTTAGGATGAGGGCAATCCTCTTTCTGTCCAGAAAAGATACCATCACAATGTCCTAGGACAACAGTTGGGTCCATTGTCTTATGTGGGGTCAAGGATAAAAAGTTGTATCTGAATCATGTGACTTATCTGTGTTTGATTATCTACTAAGAGCAGAAGTGGTACTCTAATCTGGAGGAACTGGGTTTGATTTCCCACTCTGTCACTTGAGCTGTGGAGGCTTATCTGGGGAATTCAGATTAGCCTGTGCACTCCAACACATGCCAGCTGGGCGTCCTTGGACTAGTCACAGTTCTTCTGAGCTCTCAGCCCCACCTACCTCACAGGGTGTTTGTTGTGACATCATCAGGACAGTCTTCAGATGAAACTCTGAAATTTTGGTGCCACTAGCTTTAAAAATGTACCTCCTGCAGGCTGAAATGCAACCCCCCCCCCCCCCAAAAAAAAAGCCCAAATGCTTTCATTCATATTCGGGCAGGACATATTTTGGGCGATTTTGGGCCGAATATGCCCAAATGAGTTCAGATTCTGGCCAAATCCAGGATTCAGTGCATCTGAATCTCCAAGCCTAATTGTGACTTATCACACCTATCTTCTATGACTGCCCTCCTTGTAGCTATCACCTCTGCCAGGAGGGTGAGAGATCTGTGGCATCTCTGGTGTGATTCTCTTTCAATGGGTTCCATAAAGAAAATGTTCTGTGGGCCCTGGCCTAGAGCAATCCTAAGTTGTTTTCAGCATTCCACATGGGTCAGGACTTGGTGTGGCTAGTGTTCTCCAAACCGTCTTCCACAGTGGAGCAGTCCCTGCAAATACTACACATACACAGGTCATTGCTTTTCAACCTGCATCACATCGTGGACATGATGAAGAGCAATAATCTTTTCATTCTGGTAGGGGACCACATAGACGGCTAGCAGTAGCTACATCTGTCCACATGAGCATGCAAATCCATGAAGCTGACATACAGCTCATCAGGGTTTGTTTGGTCATTGGAAGTTCATGCTGTCTGCACCAGATCACAGGTAGAATCATTTCAGTGGTTGGATCCAAAAATTTTAGTAACAGGTTCCCATGGTGGTGGGATTCAAACTGTGGCATAGCGCCAATGGGGCTGGGCGGGGCATGACGGGGTGTGGCCAGTCATTCCGGGGACAGGGCATTGCTGAGTGGGGCTGTAGCAAGGACGCAGCCACTGCGCCGGTCCTTGGGCGGGCAACGAATGCACGCAGGTGCAGGCTGCCACGCACGCCGGTGCACTACCTGCTAGACTGCTTCAAGTTCTGCGCGTTACTGCTCAGGAGCGGAGGAGGGGCGTAACTAAGGCAAAAATCACGTGGCAAAATCACCAATTAGTAACCCCCTCTCGGCACACACAAATAATTAGTAACCTACTCTCGGGAACCTGTGAGAACCTGCTGGATCCCACCTCTGAATCAGCTGCTTGGCCATCAAATGCACACAGTCAGAACATTTACAGGGCAGCCACTTGGCCCTCCCTGATGTCTGTTTTTGACACTATTCAGTGGATATTAATGCCTATAGGAAGGACTACACAGTCTGCAGGTGTCAGTCAAATATACAGCCTCACACCCACCACCAAGCTACTTTAGCTCACTAATCTCTCATGTGGGGCTCCACAGAATACTCATGACAATGAAATACAGAGTTTCACATGCTGGAGGACTGCAGTTCATTGAATAGGTTTCTGTGCAGACACATATCACTCCCTCCCTACCCCACCAAGGGCTGCTATTTTTTATCACATTGCAACTGACTTTTCAGGTCTTCCTCTAGCCATGGCAGTGGTAGGAAAATCGAAGGAATAGAACTCCTCCCCCTCCTATCATGTGACCATTTGGGTGGGAATCTTCACTCTCAAGGGGAGGGGAGTGAATGCTCTTTAGAGCTGCAAAGCAGACAAAAAGCTTGAAAATTTTTCCATGGCACGCCTGCACAAGCACAGTCCCAATGTGCATCTGCACAGGAACTCACTCAATGAACTACAGTTACAGGTAAGTGCAACTCTGTATTTTCTTCTCGGTCATATTTTGGTGAGATTTCATATCAGTCTCCTACACGTGTAATCAGTTTGCCTGATTAAAGGGCTCCTTGATGAAAGATAAGAATAGTTTGAGTTCTCTGGTATTATGTGGACAGGTACTGGCTTGAAATAAATTTCAAAGTTGTTTTCCTCCCACAGAACTTGCCATTATCTCATCACCTATTGGTGCACCCCAGAATAATCAACACAATTTACTGTTATTTCTATTATTTACTATATGCCCCCTCAGCCTGTAAAGAAACTGGTTTTTAAGGATGTCTTGTTGGGGAAAAGTGGAGAACTGTATTATAACCAGGAAAATGCACAGTTCCATATACCTAATATATGATGATCAAATAATGATTAGCAACAGCAGAAGAACGAACTGGTCTTATTCTGGTGAGCCCCAGATGCTTAAAGCAAGTGACAGTGTGTGCATTTGCATTTACAACTAGGTCACTGCAATCAGGCATCATGCCCTACTTGAAAATTACTGCAAAATGTACTTAGAAATTTCACTTAATATAGCCCTTCTATTTAAGAGTAGTACAGTAGAAAGAATTGAATGTTTGCTGTGCTCAGTAAACAAACACTTCACACACCAATAATTAGCAGTTTGAGATGAGTCTAGAAAACGTCTCCTAGCATTTTAGCTTTCCAAAATCAGGGTGGAGAAACTACCAAGCATGTGACCTCCCAAACGCAGCCTGAGGTGGAACAGTCCTGGCTGTCCACATGATGTGATGTCCAAGTTCCAACATAATCCACATAGTAACATCATCTAGTATTATGACTGATTTTAAGATTAAGTGAACACTTGCCAGCTACTCACATTACACCTTCTTCTTCAGGTTTCAGCCACATAGTGAAAGTAAAAGAAGTTCCAAGCCTCCAAACACGGGAAGTATAAAAGCAACCTTTCCAGCTATGAAAAATAAAGCTTGATGAACTGTTGGGGGATCCAGGATGCAAATCATTTTTGTCTTGCGTGATGCAGGTGCCCAGCCCTTCTGAAAGAATGGTCATGTAGGAGGCAGATGATGATCTATATGGACACTTTTGAATGCAAAATCGCTGAGTACATGATTGAATACTTTCAACAGCAATAGAACTTTGACAAAAAGCACTCCGGTCTGGCAGTCCACAAGTAGCTTGGGTTGGCACAATAGAAATGTTTTTGAAAGCACCCACATTTTCAAGTCTTGGGAAGTATCCCTGTGAAGTTGCCAGGGGTAAGGATGTGTAATAAGTCATGATGAATGTTTCAATGGCATGAAACAGAAAACTACAGTGCAAGGGGAGAGCCAGGCAAATCATGTTTACAGAAAGGTCTCCTCTTGATAAGGCATTCCTAAATAAATAATGAACACTGCCTCGGTGGCAATGCCCTTGGGTAGCCTGATACAGAGATGATCAGCATTTCATCTTCATTTGAAATACCGAGGATGTCCAACTTCTCTTAACTAGTGGCCCAATTGTTGGTAATATCTGAAAGCCAAAATAAAAACAATGTACAAGAGAAAATGTAATTTTATTACAAATGTACACAAACCGTAAGGCCAGACTGACACAACAATACAACATCTGTTTACAATCTTTTATTGTTATATATGCCAGCAATTTAATAGAACCATAGAATTATAGAGTTGGAAAGGGCCATATAGGCCATCTAGTTCCACCTCTGTTCAATACAGGATCAGAGCATTCCTGACAAGTGTTTGTCCAGCCACTTCTTAAAGACTGCTGCTGAGGAAGAGCTCACCACTTCCCTAGTAGCTGATTCCGCTGTTGCACAACTCTTACTGTAATTTTCCCTTCCTAATATCCAGTCAGAACTTTTTTGCCCATAATTTAAATACTACTACTTCTTCACTGAACTTATTCACCTGGCTTGAATAACTCCAAGTAAATAAGGTTGTATTTTACCTAAGGTAAATGCACAACAAGGAACAAGCAAAAATTAAAATCACATTTATTTGGATAAGAGAATGTATACAGGGAAAACAAGAAGTAGAAAAAACTGTCTTTGGAACACAATTTCATTTTCTGCCATGTATGAAAGTCAGTCCACGCAGTTCTATAGATAAGCTGTACAGTACTGCAGCTTAACAGTTCTATATTTGAAGTGAACAGACTACACAGCTACACAGTGCCAAGAACTGTGTTCACCTTCACATTTATTATAGTAGGCAACCCCCCAGTTCATATATAGGAGTTATTTAAACATGACAGGAATATATACATATGGTTACATTTTTAAAGATACTAAGAGAATAAATATACAACTTTAAGTTTGCAAAATACTTATGTCTTACCCCAATTGTCCATTTCACACAGCTTCTTTTAGCTCTCAGCAAAGCTGATTAAAAACATATCACCATCTGTCTTGTATGACCCTTTTCCTAGTCAATGTCTGTGCTGTTTCCGACACTACAGATAGATAATATGGCTTATAAAGGTAAGACTAATACTGTGTAATTGCAATTGTTAAATAAGTTGAGTTGCTGTTATTTATTGCATTTCAAAGTGGAGACTATTGAACCCTCGGTTTGACAACTGGCTCAAATGGCAGGAACGCTAGTTCTCGTTGCATGGCAACAGTGGAGTAACCCCCTGTAATCCTTAGTAAACAGGCCTTGGCAGGAGGCACAGTGGAAGAAAGACTTACAGGTAAAGTATATCAGACAGTAAGCACTTTACGTGGGATCCCAGAGAACTATCTGTACTTCTTCCTAAAGCAGAACTCTGTACATATAGGAATGACCTGTAAGACTCCTAATCATGCCAGCAGAGAAATGTGGAAGAACACAGGACACGATTGTGTATATCTAATTTTAAGCAGCAACAGGCCAAAGTATGTCCTTCACTGTAATCAACATTGAGGAACTACTTTTTCATGTAAAAAAGTAAGCATCAGCAAACTATGCCATTGTTGTTAAAATTCAAAGCATAAAATATTCAATACAGCCAGGGGCAACACATTAGTTCTTGTTCCCTTACTCTGGTTCAGAGGTTTATTTTGGGGGGAGGGAATAATTTTTTGTTAAGAATGTAAAGACGTACCAAAAAAAAAGGAAAAACCAAACAAACTAAAAAGCTAAACAAAAAATTACACAGAAAGTACATAAAAGCACATTACAAGGAAAGATGGAAGGCTCTCAATTTCATCTGCACCAAACATAAAGACAATTAAAATTTACTACTTGCTCTCTAATTACAATTATAAAATTAATTCTTAATTATTTTCACTAATAAGGTTCACACTTTTCTCTATTTACTTGGTCTATTTCTCAAATCATCAATTTGTGGGTTTTTTTGATCGGGAGCAACAGCCGCAGAAGGCCATTGCGTTCACATCCTACATGTGAGCTCCCAAAGGCACCTGGTGGGCCACTGCGAGTAGCAGAGGGCTGGACTAGATGGACTTTGGTCTGATCCAGCTGGCTTGTTCTTATGTTCTAAGAACATAAGAACATGAGAACAAGCCAGCTGGATCAGACCAAAGTCCATCTAGTTCAGCTCTCTGCTACTCGCAGTGGCCCACCAGGTGCCTTTGGGAGCTCACATGTAGGATGTGAACGCAATGGCCTTCTGTGGCTGTTGCTCCCGATCACCTGGTCTGTTAAGGCATTTGCAATCTCAGATCAAGGAGGATCAAGATTGGTAGCCATAAATCGACTTCTCCTCCATAAATCTGTCCAAGCCCCTTTTAAAGCCATCCAGGTTAGCGGCCATCACCACCTCCTGTGGCAGCATTTTCCAAACACCAATCACATGTTGCGTGAAGAAGTGTTTCCTTTTATTAGTCCTAATTCTTCCCCCCAGCATTTTCAATGAATGCCCCCTGGTTCTAGTATTGTGAGAAAGAGAGTAGACAATGTCCACCGGTTCACCCCTGTCCACATGCCTGTTTACACCCTCAAAGAACTCTAGTAAGTTTGTAAGACAGGATTTGCCTCTGCAAAAGCCATGCTAACTCTTTCTCAGCAGGTCTTGCTTTTCTACATGTTTTATAATTTTATCTTTAATGATAGATTCTACTAATTTACCAGGAACAGATGTCAAACTGACTGGCCTGTAATTTCCCGGGTCCCCCCTAGATCCTTTCTTAAAGATTGGTGTGACATTGGCCATCTTCCAGTCTTCAGGGATGGAGCCTGATTTCAGGGATAAGTTGCATATTAAAGTTCTTATGTTCTATCTTATGAAAAAGTCTATTGGGGTTCCAATATCAATGAATTTAATTAAGTTCTTTTCTCTAATTGAAGAAGTAAGTTTAACCATTTCTACCAATTTCAAGAACTTCACAAGTCATTCTTCTGTTGTAGATATAGATGAAGCTTTCTAATTTTTGTGTATATGATATCCTTGTTGCTGATATGTATAAAAACAAAATTCCATTTTTTTCCAAGCTGTCTGTCCATAAGACTCAAAAAAGCCTCTGGTTTCATTTGTGTATTAATGTTAAAACCGTCTGAATTGTAGAATGTATTCTTATTCTTGTCCAAAAATTTTAGTTCCTAGATCAAGTTATTATTGCCTTTATTCCCCAAATCCCTCACTGTTCCAAACCTGTCCTCTCAGTTCTACATACATCGTAGGACTATGTGAATTCTCTGTGTGCTGTGATTATTGTGTGCTTGTATTTTAATTATTTTTTCCTAATAAAATTGTTAAACTTTTACTCCATTATCCTGCAGATTTCTTGCAGAGACTCATCTCCATAAATGTAAGCAACAAAGATCTTGAGCTTACACAGCCTCTAATTAAGCAAGGTCTGTACCAACAGCCACTGCATGGGTTCATATTGAGAGAGACTGTCCTTGAAGTAACTGGGCCCCAAGTCACAAGAGGCTTGAAATGTAAGCTCCATAACCTTAAATGTAATCCAGAAACACATAAGCAATCAGCGCAGAGACTTCAGAACCAGAGTAATATAAATAACCTCAATTACAAATGGGTTGCTGCATTTTGCACCTAGTGAAGTTTCCAAATAGTCTTCAAGGGCAGGCCCATGTAAAGTGTGTTACACTAAACCAGTCTGGAGGTTACTATAGCATGGATCAGGGCAGTCAGGTCAGATGTCCACAAAAATGGAATATGTTTCAAACTAAATGCAACTTGAGAAAACCATGTTTCACTACCATATTTACCTTATATACTTGTGTATAAGTCTACTTTTCAGCACATTATTTGTGCTGAAAAAAGCTCCCCTCAACTTATACGCAAGTGAACAGATGGCAAGTGGGTGGGGGGAACCATCATCGACATAGCAGTCCCCGGTGACAGCAGGGTCATTGAAAAAGAACACGAGAAGGTCACTAGATACCATGATTTGAAATTCAAGCTTCAGCGTCTATGGCACAAACCAGCTGAGGTTGTCCCAGTGGTAATCGGCACGCTGGGCACCATCCCAAAAACACTAAGGCAGCACTTGAAACATCTTTGAATTGACAAAATTAACATCTGTCAAATTCAGAAGGCAGCCCTGCTGGGATCTGCATGAATACTACGCCGATACATTATAACTTCCTAGGCTTTTGGGTGAGGCTTGAATTGTAATGAAGGCCAACAACCAGCTAAAGATCTGGCAGCTGTGAAATCTACAATAATAATAAATCAGCACGCTGGGCGCCATCCCAAAAACACTAGGGCAGCACTTGAAACATCTTTGAATTGACAAAATTAACATCTGTCAAATTCAGAAGGCAGCCCTGCTGGGATCTGCATGAATACTATGCCAATACATTACAACTTCCTAGGCTTTTGGGTGAGGCTCGAATTGTAATGAAGGCCAACAACCAGCTAAAGATCTGGCAGCTGTGAAATCTACAATAATAATAACATACCTACTGCAGAAAGATCCAAAGAAAGGCACAGCTCCATCAAACTACAGGCCAATAACGTGTTTGCCAACTACATTCAAACTGCTCACTGGCATAATAGCTGAAAAGATCGTGGACTTCTTGGAACTGAACAACATTCTGCCAGTTGAGCAGACATGTCTTTGGCACAAACCAGCAGCAGTGGTGCCAGTGGTCATCGGCACGCTGGGTGCTGTCCCAAAAGACCTCGGGCAGCACTTGAAACAAATTAACATCGACAAAATCAACATCTGTCAACTTCAAAAAGTCATGCTGCTGGGCTCTGCAAACATCCTTCGCCGATATGTCACAACAACCTAGGCCCCTGGCTGGGGCTCAATGGTGACGTAGATCAACACTGACAATGATACCTGGCTGCTGTGTAGTTTGTAGAATGATGGTGGTGGTGGTGGTGGTGGTGGTGGTGGTGGTGGTGGTGGTGGTGGTGGTGGTGGTGGTGGTGGTGGTGGTGGTGGTGGTGGTGGTGGTGGTGGTGGTGGTGATGATGATGGGGCTTACGTGCTTCGATGATGTTGAGAGCTATGCTGGAGGTAGGGTATTCTACCAGAAGGGGCTCTCATGCCAGACAGGTCTCAACTGAGAAACCAGACTAAGAGTGTCCACCAACCCATACAAAATGGTGATACAAAAGAAAAATTATTCCATACCTCAGCGGTCGTCGCACGGGTTAACAAGGGCAGCGTCGCATGCTGGGGTCCCTGGGCATGCGTCGACAAGTGGGCTACAAGTGGACCAACCATCCAAAAGAAAGAAGTATAGTGTGCAAGAAAATCGTGCCATCATGGCTTGTTACTACCACTCAGAGCCAAAAAAAAGAGAATACTTGAAGCGAATGTACGAATTGTGGAAACAACGCTACCCAAATTTGAATATCACTGGGCAAAGACTGGCAGATCAAAGGCGATTCATCATACGGAATACAGTGTTTACTGAGATAGAACTGAAAGAGGTCCAGAAAAATTGTGAAAAGAAAGCAACTGTAACATCAGAAGAAAGAACAGTACATACTCCAGAAACAACAGGAGAGATCATAATAGAACTGCTAGATGAAAACGCCAGCACAGGGGAGAAAATAATAGTACAGCCACTAGAGAAAGTCCCCATGACAGAAAAAACTGATAGACTGACAGAAAGACAAAAAGAACTAAGGGAAAAGATCATCCAGTATGGACAATCAAATGAGGAAAGACAACAGCTGCCAGCATTGAAAATGGAGCACAAAAAAGACCTGGCACCCATAATGAGGGATGTAAACATGGCATTGATGACAATTGAAACAACATCCATCAAACAAACTAATCAGCTCATGTACAGTACAGCTCATGTACAGTACGGCACTAGTGGTCACAAGAGAACTGGGCATTGAAATACCTAAACCCAAGATAAATCAACCATCAAAACCAAAGTGGAAAATTAGACTGGAACAGAAGATCAGAAAACTAAGATCAGATGCCAGTAACCTGAAAAATATGAAAGAACAAAGATTGAAGAATGGCAAGATCATGAAAGAATTAATTAGAAGGTACTGGCTAGACACTAGAACAATTGAAGAAGCACTGGAGATCACCAAACAACAAATAACAGCCACAGCGAGAAAAATTGAAAGATACGAAGCAAGATACATCCAGTACAGACAAAATTAGCAATTTCGTTCAGACCAAAGGCATTTCTACCAAAGCCTCAACACAAAGATCAATGTTGAAAGCAAAAAAACAGAGAAAAATGCAACACTTCAGTTTTGGAAAGATCTGTGGGAAAACGAGAACGATTACAACAGGAAGGCGCAGTGGATAAAAGATTTTGAGAAAGATGTTGGCCAAAAGCAAATGCAAGAGCTGGACTTAACAACTGATATGATAACAAATCGAAGCAAGAAAGTGAAAAACTGGACAGCACCAGGACATAATCAATTGCATGGCTTCTGGCTCAAATACCTAACCAGTCTGCACCCGGCAATAGCCAAGCAGTTCAATGAAGCCATCCAAAATGGTGAAATCGATCAATGGCTAACAACTGGGAAGACATACTTGATTCAGAAAGATCCAGCCAGAAGAGCAACACCTGGAAACTACAGGCCAATAACATGTTTACCCACGATGCTCAAGCTGCTCACTGGCATAATAGCAGATAACATCATGGACTACTTGGAAGCAAATAGCATCCTGCCAGTGGAGCAAAAAAGGAACAAAAGAAGGAGCAGGGGTACAAAAGATCAACTCCTGATAGATAAAATGATAATGGAGAACTGCAAGAATCGAAGAACGAATTTGCATATGGTCTGGATCGATTAGAAGAAGGCATTAAACTCACTCCCCCATAGTTGGATCATGAAATGCTTGGAAACAATTGGCATCAGCAAAAACATTCGAGTATTCACTGAAAAAGCAATGAGACAGTGGGAAACTGAACTGACAGTCGGAAAACTGAACTGACAGTCGGAAATGAAACTTTGGAACAGTCAACATTAAGCAAGGAATTTTCCAAGGTGATTCACTATCACCTTTACTGTTTATCATTGCCATGATCCCACTAACAGTAATTTTAAAGAAAACAAAGTTGGGCTATCCAATGACCAAAGACTCAGAAAAAATCTCACATTTGCTGTACATGGATGATTTGAAGCTGTATGGGAAATCAGACACAGAAATCCAGTCACTAGTAAACACAGTCCGAATATTCAGCACAGACATTTCGATGGAGTTTGGCCTGGAAAAGTGCGCTACTGTGGCAATAAAGAGGGGCAAGATCACCGAGAGTGATGGGATTGAAATGCCTGATGGCCAACTCATCAAGTGCAACCAAGAGGCAACTTATAAATACCTGGGCATTTTGCAGCTGGATACCATCAAGCATGGGCAAGTGAAGACTGTTGTCAGCAGAGAGTACACCCAGAGGGTCAGGAAAATTTTGAAATCTAAATTAAACGGCGGGAATACTATTAAGGCCATCAACACCTGGGCCATACCCGTCATCAGGTACACTGCAGGAATCATCAACTGGACACAGGCTGAGTTGGAAGCATTATGACAGTGCACCATGCCTTACACCCACACAGTGATACCGATAGATTATACCTTCCCTGGAGATCTGGAGGCGGGGGCTTACTGCAAGTACAGCAAACAGTGAAAGAAGAGAAGCATGCACTGGCCGATTATGTGAAGGAAAGTCAAGAACAGGCATTGATTGAAGTGAAGAACAGACATTTGCTGCAAGCCCAGAAAACCAAACAAGAATACAGAAAAAAATGTGATTAAAATGAGGACTGAAAGCTGGCACAACGAAGCACTGCACAGCCAATTTCTGGAGAAAATCAAAGACAAGGTGGATAACAAAAAGATCTGGCTGTGGTTAACAACTGGAAGTCTGAAAAAGGAAACTGAATCCCTGATTTTAGCCGCCCAAGAGCAAGCCATCAGAACAAATTCAATCAAGGCCAAAATCGAAAAATCCTCAGATTATGCAAAATGCAGATTGTGCAAAGCTGATGAAACTGTAGATCATGTCCTCAGCTGCTGCAAAAAGATTGCCCAGACTGAGTACAGATAGAGACACAACTCAGTGGCCAAGATGATCCACTGGAATTTATGCAAGAACTACAACATAAGAACAGCTAAGAACTGGTGGGAACATTGTCCAGAGAAAGTAATGGAAAATGAGAAGGTCAAGATCCTGTGGGACTTTCGAATCCAAACGGACAAAGTGTTGAAACACAATACACCAGACATCACTGTGATAGAGGACAAGAAAGTGAGCATCATTGACATAGCAGTCCCCGGTGACAGCAGGGTCATTGAAAAAGAACACGAGAAGATCACTAGATATCGCGATTTGAAAATTGAGCTTCAGCATCTATGGCACAAACCAGCTGAGTAGTCCCAGTGGTAATCAGCATGCTGGGCGCCATCCCAAAAACACTAGGGCAGCACTTGAAACATCTTCGAATTGACAAAATTAACATCTGTCAAATTCAGAAGGCAGCCCTGCTGGGATCCGCACGAATACTATGCCGATACATTACAACTTCCTAGGCTTGTGGGTGAGGCTCGAATTGTAATGAAGGCCAACAACCAGCTAAAGATCTGGCAGCTGTGAAATCTACAGTAATAATAATAGTACAGGAATGACAATATAAGAACAACTAAAAACTGGTGGGAACATTGAAGAACTGGCAGCTCTGATATTAAACAAAATTAAATAATAATACAGCATGGTGTAGCGGTAAAGAGCAGTGGAGTCTAATCTGGAGAACCGGGTTTGATTCCCCACTCTGCATGTGAGCAACAGACTCTAATCTACTGAACTGAATTTGTTTCCCTGTTCCTACATATGAAGCCTGCTGGGTGACCTTGGGCTAGACACAGTTCTTTGGAACTCGCTCAGCAACCCACAAAGGAAGGGAAATGAATTTGTAAGCCACTTTAAGACTCCTTACATGAGAGAAAAGCAGGGTAAAAATCCAAGCTCCTCCTCCTCCTTCTAGACAGACAAGACATAGGTGGACATGAACCACAAAGGTTTCTGTGTTATGCATGCTACATGCTATTGTGTTGTTTCTGATTTATGGCAACCCTATGAATTAATGATCTCCAAAATGTCTTATTACTAACAGCCTTACTCAGTTATTGGAAACTGAGGGTCATGGCTGTCTTCATTGAATTAAACCATCTCATGTTGAATCCCCATGTCTTGGCAGATTAAGGACCACAAAATTGAACTAGTCAAATACTTTCGATATCTTGGTATTTGCTTTAGATATAATTTGTCATGGCTCTCACAGCAACAAGCAGTAATTATTTCTGCACATACCAACATTACGGCAATATATTGCTTTTTCTTTAGCAAGTGTAACCAATACATACCTGCTGCACTGAAGGTTTTTGAGGCTAGGACAGAATTACTGGGGGTAAATGGCACCCGGAGACAAATTGTCTCCAAGTGCCCCCCACATGCTTGGAGGTGAAGCCCTGCCCTGCCCTAACCCCCCACCTCACCCTCCTCCCAGCCAGCAGTCCCTTCTGCCCTCCCCTCCGGGGAAACCAGAAGTGACTGCAGTCCCCGGCCTTGGAAAGCTGACTTTATAAGCTCTGAGGCCGGGGGCAGGGAATGGTCACACCTTCACAACCCACCCCTGACCTCAGTGCTTATAAAAGCAGGTCTCCGAGGCCAGGGATTGCAGTCTCTTCTTGCCTGCCCGAAGGGGAGGATAGAAGGAACTGCTGGCTGCTGGTTGGGAGCCCAGCCAGCAGGGGGGAGGAGGTGGGTGAAGCTGGGCACCCTCAACCCTGCCCATGTCCATGTTGATGACAACATGTGTGGGGTCGAGGGCACTCGGAGACGATGGCAGCAGGAAGTCCTGCTGCCTCGTTGTCTTTGAGCGCCCTCGACTCCACCCATATGGTTCAGGAGCGCTCAGAGATGATGCGGCAGTAGGAAGTCCTGCTGCCTCATTGTCTTCGAGCGCCCTCAACCCCGCCCATGTGTCATCAACATGGGTAGGGTCGAGGGCACACAGCTCAGCCCCCACTACTGTCTTCCAGGTCACATGGGGGGCAATTTTGCACCCCCCACATGACCAGAAGAGTGGCACCCGGGGGCAAGGGGTACCCCTTGTCCCTAAGCAAATACGCCACTAGAATAGGATTGGTTTCCTGTTATTGTATGGCTCCCCCATCTGGATTTCAGAAATAAATAAATCACTTAATATATTACATTCCAAGTTTCTTCAGAAACTAATGGGACTCCCAAGATGTTTGCCTTACGCTGTGCTGTGCTGTGTATAGAGATTGGCCAAACTACTCTTGAAACTTTGGCATGGATGAGGGCCATAACATTTTGGCTGCATACACACTTGCAAGCATGTTCTAATAGCTATATTTCCTCTCTGTTATCAGAGAACTTATTTCGTAGTGGTATATTCTGATTTTCATCATGATTAAAGCAATTGGCTTGCCTTTAGAATCACTTCTCATGCTTATGAATGTGGAAGCCTGCAAGTTAGTCAAGAACAGACTCTTGGATCTTGACTTTCATAACTCGATTCTTCCAGCTAAGACAACATTATTAATTCCATGCGAGCATGGAGTTACGGCAGCATATCTTCGCCACTTGATCAACCCTACCCAGAGGAGAGCCTTGGCTACCGCACGATGTAATGTGTTACCATCAGCTCTTTTGGATGGAGATACAAAAATGTGAAACATTATAAAAGGGTTTGTTCTTGTGATTTGGTTACTGTCAAAACACTTGACCATTCTTTGTTTGTATGCCCAAAATATAAGATATGGATGAAATATATGAACTCCATTTTTTGGCAGTGTTCCCAATGGCAAGACTGTTATAAAATTCCGTATCTCCTGAATAGTTCTGATGCGCTTTTGTGAGAATGTTGCAAATTTCATTCTTGAGATCAGTAATTTCTTATCAAGTTTTTTCTCACTTGTAATTCTTCTTTATTATACATATCTGTTTTGTAATTTTTTGTTTTTGTATGCCATTAAAGGCCGTTGTTGTTAATCTCATGTTGAGTATCCCCTCTTTTCCAGATGCTTCCAACTTTTGCTGGCATTATTGTCTTTTCCCATGACTTTTGTCTTTTCATCATGTGATTGAAGTTCTATAGCCTCAGTTTAGCCATTTTAGCTTCTAGGGAAAATTCAGACTTGATTTGATCTAGAACACCCTTAATTGTCATTCTTGTAGTCTACAGTATCCATAAAACTCTCCTCTAAAGTCACATTTCAAAGGAATCTACTTACATCCTGTCAGCTTTCTTCACTGTGTAATCTTCTCATCAACTTTCATTTAATTGTATAACTTTCACTTTCTATAATCACAGGTTCATCTTCAAAAGATTCTTCTTGGAAGAAATATGCCATCATTTCACCTCCTCTGTATAACTCTTCAGCACATTGTTCTGATCTTTTCTTTATTTCGTCCTGTTCAGTTAATGTATTCTATGGTGAAATACAACATGCCAAAGCATGCTTTAAATTTCCTTTTCATTTTTTGGATCTTGTTCTTGTATCTTTTTCAGGTGTCTTGTTCTTCCTTTTTTGTTGTTTTCTTCTGTTTCTTTACACTGGTTATTGTAATAGTTCTATTTGTCTCTATGTACAAGTTACTGGAACACTGCATGTAGCTTAATTCTATTTCTATCACCTTTTACTTATCTGTCTTTAGCAATTTTTGTAGCATTGCATAGCGTAGAATAGAATAGCATAGAATAGAAGCTTTATTTATATTGCACCCTTCCCAGATAAACCAGGCTCAGGTCAGCTTATACCATAAATATAATATATATAAATTCAAATTTAAAATCACAGTTATGAAATTAAATTCACCACTAATATACAAATTCCTATGGTTGGTACCTAAATGTTATGATGTCAGCTCAGAAAGATGACCTATTCCAGCAGCTATGCAGTAGTATAACAGGAGGAACCAACATCACATGGCCAGAAGGGAGGGAAGCCAGGTTAAAATTATTGACATTGTTGTCCTCAGTCACACACCTGGCAGAACATCATTGTCTTACAGGCTGGAAGGAGCTAAGTCCAGCAGGGCCCAGGTTTCACTAGACAGAGAGTTCCACCAAGTTGAGGACAGGGCCAAGAAACCCCTGCCTCTGGTCAAGGACAGGAGGATAGTTTTAGGGCCAGGAATCATTGAAAGGTTGGTACCAGTAGATTGTAACTTAAGAAGAGGGTATATAGGAAGAGGAGGCCTCAAAGACCTCCTCTTTAATCTGGAGTATCAATGCTACAGAATTTAATCTGGAGCATCGATGTTACATGGGATTTCCATGGGGTCCCTATTGTTCAAATACAGTGAAAATTTGCTACTACCTACTAATTCTATTTCATGGTAATGGTCTATGTCAGAGCTTTTTTGTGTGCCAGTACTCATACATAAAGTTGTGCTGATTTTCACTAATTGCTCCCCTCCCTCTTCAGAGGGTGCCCCTAGGCCAGGGGTCGGCAACCTTTAACATCCAAAGAACCATTTGGGCCCGTTTTCCATGGAAAAGAAAACACTTGGAGCTGCAAATACTTTTTGACATCTAAAATAAAGATAACTCTGTATATATTCTCATGCAGGGAGAAGTTCCCTTCTTTGGGGCCCATTTTTACCCATCAAAGCAAAAAAGGGGGGGTTAAAAAGCCTGTTGTTTTGTACATGATTCAAAAGACCAGCAATAGAACCCCCGTTTCACACATTTCTCTTTTCTTGTGTTGAAAGACACTGATTATGCCCTCCAAAAAAGAACCCCCCTCAAATTCCACTTGGATGATGGATCAAAATTGGTGCCTTTAATGGGGTTGTCAAATTCTGGGGGGGGGGGAGCTGAACTTCTCCCTCCCTGAGAAAATGTCTGCCATGGAGGGTGGACTCGACAGCCATATTCCTCACTGACCATGGCCCCTGCCCTGGTCCGAAAAGCCACGGCTTCTGAGAATCTACCCCCCAAATGTCCTGGGATTTGCCTGCGGGAGTTGGCAACCCACAACAACCATGGCTGAAGATGATCCTGTCCTTCCTCCCTTCCATGATCTACAAGCTTACCATCCACTGGCTTACTCTGAAGTAAACTTTCCAAGATCCATGTGCAAGGCTTTCCCCACATGCTCCTGCCCTCTTTGGCAATGCAGAAGCAAACAATTCCCACCCACCCCCACCTCCCCATCAAACAGCCCTCACGAGTGCAACCTTGCAGGGCTTCAGGTAATAACTCATTTAAAACCTGAAATTGTATTTCTCACCTGGACTCAGCCAGGCTGCCATCTGTCAGGAAAGCCCCTGGAGCTCAGTGGAGCTGCTGGGGGGTCTGCAACCCAAAGTGGTGCTGCTGGGGTCCCCCATGTGGTCCCACCCCCAAGAAGAACCCGGGGGAGGGGGAATTGAGGCCACCCAAAGCAGGGGCGACCTCTGAGCCCCTTTCAAGGGAGACAGACTAAGGTTAGGATTGCGCTGAAAATCTGCACTCCTCCCGTTTCGCACCCTTCGCCACTCACCTGTTCAAGAGGATTCACCAGCAGTGCTCCACCCCCATTCCACACTGGCTTCACTGGCATCAGCCAACCAGGCAGCTGGGACAGGGTAGCCGGAAGTGGCTTTGGGTAGCCATCTTGGGCTGTGCCTCTCTAGGAATGGGGAGTCTTTCCCATTAACCCTAACGGCGACTCTCCAAAGGAGGCTGAGAAGACCCAAGCCACGCGGAGCTGCAGTGCAAGGACAAAAGTGCCACATGTGGCTCCAGAGCCACAGGTTGCAGACCCCTGCCCTAGGCTGTTCCTGAGGGTTCAACTCCTTTTTTCCCTGGCTGAATGAGGGGGTTGATGTAGAAGGGTCAGGTCTTGGAAGAGCCCTAAAAAAAAGGTGCCAGTACTTATTACTAGTGCACCCCATCACAAAAAAAAAACTCCAATCTCCTTTATTTGCTAGAGAAGACAGTATGAATCTATTTTTTCAGAGTGACTGATTTTTTTTCTTCAAAACAGGGTTCTCTTTTATGTTCTTAAGTCCTCAGTTCAAGAAATAACTCGGACAAAGTAAGTGTAACTCATTTTGGGATGATCTGCTCCCTCAAGCCAACTTGGACTAAGAAAATCCTTAACAACAGACCTCAAAGTGACCTGTCTGCAGCAGGTGGAGAACTACCTGAGAAAGAGGATAATATTGAGTTTCATTTCTCTTGTGGCTCTGACTGCTTAATAATTTATTAAGGATCTCTTCCAATAATTCTTAAAAAAGAAAAAAAAAGTTCATTTCACCACCATATTTGTATGGTGTATTTGCCCACTGGCAGCCATCCTCCTTAAATATTGGAATAATTATAACTGAATACCTCAATTCATAATTGATCTCTCTCAGCTTTGCTTTGTATTCAGTTCACCAATTGTTACCTCTTTGCAAAATTCTAAGAATATATTTAGTATTCAGCATTTTTACAATATATTTTTCATATATAAATAGATTGTTGTAAATGCCAAAGCCTGACCTTCAACATTATGCTGTCCTTGCTACTTACATAACTCACACTATATTGCTTCTTCTTCTAGATGGAATGACTTATAAAGAAATTGCCCAGCAGTGCATAAATTGGAGAAATTTCACTTTATCATCCACTGCAAAATTCTGAGGAATATATTGGGAGGGGGGAATCTTGATATTTATCCTACTACATAACTTCACCTTCCTGGTTCTACAAAAGTGACCATAGAAAAGCTGTGATGTGGAATAGTCAGTTGCCACATCCCATTTGATTGATTTGCTAGGCTCTTTTTGTACAAGTAACTCAATGCTAAATAATAAAACTACCCAGCATGTACATTTTAATAGCTGGAGGGGGAGCTGGATACTGACATCTCAGAAATAATTAATAACTTGTGCTTTAAAGGGGAGGAAATTTGGTATAAGCCAAGGAGATAAATACTAAAGTAAAAATATCTGAAGAAGCAGGAGGAGGCGGCAAATATTTTATAGACCTGTTAAGAGCCTTTTAACAGCTTTAAAAATGTCATACATCACATGACATCTTTTAGCACTCGTACTTCCTTTGTTACTAAAGAGGTAGGTCTGAAACTTTTTTTGAGGCAACAAGTTTTAGAAAAAGCACTGTCACGAATAATACGTAGAATTATTTCCATTAATACAACAGGATAACCTCCACATGTGTTATCTGCCTCAGATTCAGTGTTCTTGGGAAGTTGGCTTTTTTCCTGCTTCCCCACAACATTGTGGTAGATTTGTGCTTTTGACCTGGCTTTTCTCCAGTATTTCTCAAGCCTGCTTTGCTGCAGTTTTTTGAAGAAAGTCATAGTAAAGCCAGGATGGCTACTGTATGGTGGGAAAGTTTGAGTTTTCCCACTCACATAGCAGCCATTTTATTTCTATTTCCACCATGGCGACGTTCCCCCACCACCAAGTTTCTTTTTTTTAAGTCTTTAGTAACCCCGTCCATTATGGAAAAGGGGGAAAGTATATCTCCACAAAGGAAAAGGCTACAAGCAAAAACTGGGAATTCACAGAACCTGTTCCACTTATTATAATGTTATATTGATATAATTATATTAAATTTACATTCTTTCAACAAATTTCATTTATTTATTATTGGATTTTACCCTGCCCATCCACGAGGGGCAGCAATATAACACCATAATACTCTATATCATCAAAACAGTAATAAATATCTTAAAACACTATAAACAGTTAATACAGTATAATAACTAACTAAGAAGAGGAAAACATCTTGCTGGCCAGGAGCAACTGAAGATGGAATAACACGTGGACCTTGGAGTCAAAGCAGTTGTTGGGGAGGCCAACAGATCTGATCGATCTGATACAACGTTGGGTTCTGTGACCTCAGAACATCTTATTTATTCAACTGAATCTCCAAAGAGTCAAATTCAAATTCCAATACCTTTAATGGCATATATAAAACATAACATAACAGCCTCTCAGTTAACACAATTTAGAACACATAGAAGTTACACCATTTAAACATTTAGCCACAGCTTCCAACACCTCATAGCAATCCCTGTTTAAAAGGAAAATAACCTTCTGTTTGTCAGCTGTCCTTTCAAACTCCCACAAAAGGCAGGGGGTATCTACTTTTCCCTAGATAAAATATAAAAGGGACAGTATGACATCATGTGAGGTACAGATTCTACTCAATCCAGATCACATAAACATTTCCTATCATTGTAAGGAATCCCCCAATGTCATCCTTGTTAAAGGGAGGAAGGTAAAATATTGCATCTATCAAGGGTAAGAGCTCTTTGCCATCGGGCCTCGGTCAGTAAATAAAGATATCTGGCAACTTAGTCTAACAAAGGGGATTCTAAAAAAAACCAGGGAAACAAGATTTGTTAGTCGCATCCAACATCCGCAGAAATTCCATGTGAAAGAGTATTTTCTTAATCTATATATATAAAAAGCTAACAGTGTATGTGTTGATGACAGGGTACCTCATTAACTGCTGGGCCAATTCCTCTGAAAATTCCCAGCCACTATAGTCAGTCAGGCAAGAGTGTTTTCAGATGTTCACATACCTGAAATTTCATACCTGGCCCAGGTAAAAACGCCTTTTTCCTGGCGCTCCCTGGTGAAGGACAGGGAGGGGCCTGTGTGTAACTGTCACCCTTAGAATGTTCGTGCCCTTAGAATGTTCACTCAGATGGCCAAAGATGAGCAGTGGAAACAGCACATAGGCAGTAACTCGAGTGGAAGTGAAACACATACACACGCATACACACAAGGGAGAGGGGAGGAGGAGGAGGAGAAGAGGAAGAGGAAGAGGAAGAGGAGGAGTTTGGATTTATATCCCCCCTTTCTCTCCTGTAGGAGACTCAAAGGGGCTGACAATCTCCTTGCCCTTCCCCCCTCACAACAAACACCCTGTGAGGTAGGTGGGACTGAGAGAGCTCCGAGAAGCTGTGACAAGCCCAAGGTCACCCAGCTGGCGTGTGTGGGAGTGTACAGGCTACTCTGAATTCCCCAGATAAGCCTCCACAGCTCAGGCGGCAGAACGGAGAATCAAACCCGGTTCCTTCAGATTAGATACACGAGCTCTTAACCTCCACTGCCACTGAGAGGGAGGGGTGGTATCAGAGATGGGATCCAGCAGTTTCTCACAGGTTCCCGAGAGTAGGTTACAAATTATTTGTGTGTGCCGAGAGGGGGTTACTAATTGGTGATTTTGTCACGTGATTTTTGCCTTAGTTACGCCCCTTCTCTCAGAAGTAGCACGCAGAACTTGAAGCAATCTAGCAGGAGGTGCACCAGCGTGCGTGGCAGCCTGCGCCTGCGTGCATTCGTTTCCCACCCAAGGACCGGCACAGTGGCTGCGTCCTTGCCACAGCCCCGCCCAGTAATGCCCCGCCCCTGGAATGGCCGGCCACGCCCCCGTCGTGCCCCGCCCAGCCCCATTGGCGCTACGCCACAGTTTGAATCCCGCCACCTTGGGAACCTGACACTAAAATTTTTGGATCCCACCACTGGGTGGCATGCAAGGGAAGAGAGGGAGGGAGAGGAAAGGGACAGTGGGGGAGGCATGCAAGGGAAGAGAAGTGAGAGAGGGGAGACAGTGAGCTGTGGCATGCAAGGGAGGGGAGGCAGGGGGCCCTACATCTTGATATGACCCACCCACCCTAGCGGAGGGAAAGGGAAGGGAGGGAGGGGGAGGGGTGGCATGCAAGGGAAGAGAAGTGAGGGAGGGAAGAGAGGGAGGGGTGGCATGCAAGGGAGGGGAGGCAGGAGCCCAGCATCTTGATATGACCAACCCACCCTAGCAGAGGGGAAAGGGAGGGAGGGGGAGGGGTGGCATGCAAGGGAAGAGAAGTGAGGGAGGGGAGACAGTGAGGGGTTGCATGCAAGGGAGGGGAGGCAGGGGGCCCAGCATCTTGATATGACCCACCCACCTGTAACGACCCAAAGGACCCCAAGAATATTATTTATATATATTTCTGCTTTAAAATCATATTGGCAAAAGCTAGTTGCCAAAAGCACTCCTATGGGTTGTAGGTAGCAGCATGTCAAAAGGTCAAAACTACTTTAACAAAAGCTAAGATCATGAGTTACTCCAGCATAACTTGGAGGCCTCATTTGAGTCACTAGAATGCTTGATTACCTCACCTTGCAAAGATACTGTTAACAAAGAATATGGATCAGATACTGTCATTTCCCTATCTCTTCTGGAAACCAAGTCATCAACAGATGGTTGCTTCTCTGTATCTCCTCTTCCCATTGTTATGAATTTTCCTAAAGCATCCACCTTTCTCCGGTCTAATGTCTCAGCCACAATCTGAGCTACTCTGCATAAAGCCATTCTGTGCTTCCTGACTTAATCTAAGAGCAATTGGCCCCATTGTCTCGGGTTTAGCAGTAGACCAGCTGACTAATGACCTCAGCACCCCCAGACCCAGCACAGATGTGAAACGTAGTGTGATTGGTTCCTTTCCCATCAAGGAACAACCCACCTTATAAAGGTTCAGTTTACCTGCAGCATATTGCTCATTTGCCACATGTTCCTGTCTCTGTTGAGACATGAATTCGTCCTCCATTGGGTTCCTGTGCTGGCATGGAATCCCTGCCTTCTATTTCTACCCTTCTAAGAATCGTTAGGTAAAGTATCACCCCAGAACAATCCCCATTCCCTTCTCTATTATCCAATCTATCTCTAAAACCTTTTTATATCTTAGGAACTTGAATGTATGTGCCCTTATGTCTCACTGTGTGTTTGTATTTTTGAACAAATTTATATAAAACGTTTAAACTCAATTTGGACTCTTGCTACTCTGTGGAATATCCATTGCTAGAATTCCTTCTCCGTATTACACAGTCTAAAAGATCTCCTCTCGGCCCCTCTCGCTGCCAATGTGAGTTCATTCCCCTTTGCTACTTTTAAAATATATATGTGTGTGCTGTTACACTTTTTAGCAGCTGGTGGAGAATTCCTTTAATAAAATCCTTACCCCTGTTAAGGCCGTAACACACCCTAGCGGAGGGAAAGGGAAGGGAGGGAGGGGGAGGGGTGGCATGCAAAGGAAGAGAAGGGAGGGAGGGAAGAGAGGGAGGGGCGACTTTCAAGGGAAGGGAGGGAGGGGCCAGGCACCCTAGATTCCCTGAATACTGCGGTTACAGTTAAGAAAACCAGGCACGCATTACTCAGGAGTAAGCTCAGTACAGCAACCATGACATACTTTGAATGGCTGCGTCGCACCCATCAGAGGGTTTCCTCAGAAGCGACACCCATTGCCACCAACCAAACTTACTCCCAGGTAAAGGATCATGACCAGCCAGCCTAGATGTGTGGGAGGGGTGCCTTTCCATTCCCCCCCCCCAAGGAATGCGGGCACACACATCACTGACATCGCACAGTATCAGGCTGCATGTTTGCATGAGCATGTACTGCTGGCCTCTGCAATTGATTTGCTGCTACTGTTCCTTTCCCATTTCACCACAATAAGCCACAGCAACGCGTGGCCGGGCCACGCTAGTAACACAAAAAATATCTTGTTCTGTTAACATTGTCAAGTCGTCAATGGAAATCCCCAGAAGAGCTTTGTTTCAACCACCATTTGGTAGAGCGAAGAACTGTGAGTGCTTGAAATGTAAGATCAGATTCCTCGTAGTCGAAATCATAATCTGACGCAAAATTTACAACACCACACTTGAGTTTCCAACCAATGTTGGCCTGTTTCTAAACATAAAACAGCATAGGGGACAGAGTGAGGCATACCAAGAATTTTATAAAGGAAACTAACTGAACCCTTTCAACCTCGTTATTCCATGCCCCGATCCTAATAAGTGAAGAATTTGTGGCCTACCTTAGCGTTAAATGCTCTCAGTACTGCAGGGACATAGCCCTTCCTTTCCCTTAAAGGAAAGGTATAATGGCCAAGGCACTTAATTTACCAGCAGAGACAGCCCAACTTCTATGAAGAGTCCAAGATGCCTGGTGATGGAAAGTGAGACCTAGATATTTATAAAATTTGATCTGTTCAAGACGATTACTTGTTATCACCCAACTAATAGATTGCCATCTATGGGAAACCCCAAAATGTTAGATTTGTCCAAATTCAGCTGTAAATCGTTCTGTGTACAGTACTCCATACAGCAATCCAAGGCTCTCCTCAGCCCTATTCTTGAGTGGGAAAGGAGGACTGTGTCATCAGCGAATAGAAGCAGAGGGTTGGTGGTGGAGCCCAGGGTTGGACTATGAGCTTTGACTTTACTAAGAGTTGGGGCAAGATCATTCAAAAACAAGCATGAAGAGAGTTGGGGCCAGAACACATCCTTGTTTTACCCCTGCAAACTGGAATTTGGGGGGTTAGTAGTCCCTCTATATCACATCTCACGTGGCAGAAGGTGTTAGTGTGGAGAGTCTTAATTAGATTTAACAATCTGGGCTCAATCCTTAATTTAATTAATTTCCTCCAAAGGAACTCCCTGTTTAAAGAATCAAAGGCACCCCAAAGAGCGATAAAGGCTGCATACAGGGAGGCACTTTTTCTTCCTGTATTTGATAATTAAACAACTTAAAACCAAGCAGTCATCAAGAGTGGATTTGCTCCATTGAAACCCTATTTGTTCTTTACCTATGTTTTTTTTAGAAGAAATCCATTCTGTGAGCTTTCCAAGAAGGAATTTAGCATAAAGCTTACCCAGGACCGAAAGAAGACTAATTGGCCAATAGTTGGGAAGGCAGGAAGAATCTCTCTTTTTATAAATGAGTAAAATGATCGAATTATACCACTGAGAAGGAATTACACTTGATTGATTAATCATAGTAAAGGCCAGCCAGAGAAAAGGCCAGCTGAAGTCTCTATGGTTGTGGGTGCTGCATCTCCCTGGAAAGCAAGGGCATCTCTGGAGGCACCAGAGATTGATCCAATGGCTTTGAGAGTTGCCAGACTGGTCTGGATCCTGCAGCATTCCATCAGAGTCCTTGGATGACTTTGGGGCTTTCCGCACTACAGAAGGGAGCTAAGGTCGACTCGGTTCCCTTCAGTGGGGGGCGATTCCAGGCTGTCCGCACAGCAACTTACTTGGCCCCCTGGAACCGAGCTAAGTGGGCGGGATCATCTTGGTGCCTGTTTCGCTCCTCGATCGTGATTGTAGCTTGTGTTACCATGGGAAACGGGAGTGTTCTCTTTTTTTTTTTTACAGTTTTTACAGTTTACAGTTACATGCCCGCCACTACTGTCCCGTTCTGCGCATGCCACAAAAGTGGCTCCTGATTGGTTGAACGGATGAGGTGTCGTTTCGATGCGTCCGCACTTCGAAGCGGTATCGACCTTGTTCCAGCAGAAAGGTGCAGTTCATAACTGCGACAGGGATGTCGCAGTTCTGAGAGAGGGGAACTGAGACACAACAATGTTGAGCTCAGTTGCAGTGCGGATACACTGAGGTGAACCTAGATAGAAACCAGTACAACTCTGTCAGTGCGGAAAGCCCCTTTGTGTATGCAACAACAATAAGATCCCAGAATAACCCCCAGAATGTCTTGGGACCGCTGGCATTTATCCATGGCCTTGGGAGGCCTCTTTAGGCCTTAAACTTTCATTTAAAGATATATCAAAATGCCCTGACTTCCTTCATCTAGATCAGGGGTAGGGAACCTGCGGCTCTCCAGATGTTCAGGAACTACAATTCCCATCAGCCTCTGTCAGCATGGCCAATTGGCCATGCTGGTAGGGGCTGATGGGAATTGTAGTTCCTGAACATCTGGAGAGCCGCAGGTTCCCTACCCCTGATCTAGATAGAGGATATATGTGATCCACTAATCCTACATTACTAATTTTGAAGAGATGGGACACAATAAACTAAACTATTGATTATGTGTTTATCTTCAGTGCTAATTAATAAACAATATTTAATGTATTTTGCAGAACACATGATAAACCAACCTGGACATAGAATATTATTTGAAAAAACAGAAATTCTGGACCACTCTGAAAGCCACTACGTCAGACTACACAGAGAAGCAATTGAAATCCATAAGCACATGGACAATTTTAACAGGAAGGAAGAAACTATGAAAATGAACAGAACTTGGCTGCCAGTGTTGAAAAATACTAGAGTCAAGACAGTGTCTAACCAGCTCCACACAAACACAGGATGACCATGGACAAAAGAAACAAAGGCCAGGATACTTCTATTCAGATACTCCCACCAGTGACCTTGCTATCTCCAGTGTTACGCCCATGCTATAGTCTTCATTGTTACTCATACTTCTATTCAGATGCCCTCAACTATTGACCTGGTTGCCTTCTTTGTTACTCACAGACAAGGTTTCTCCACCCACCCTGGACACTCCAACAGATATATACTCCACTTGCTTTCCCAACATCAGATCCTCTGAAGATGCCAGCCACAGATGCAGGCGAAACTTCAGGAGAGAATGCTGCTAGAACACGGCCATACAGCCCGGAAACCACACAGCACCCAATATTTAATGTAGACACTGAAAAAAAACACAAATTGCATTAACAAGTAATCTCTCCTGCAAGACAACCCTTGGATGCTTTTTGAATGTGTTGCCTTAGGTGGATTGCAACCGAGTCCTTCCAGGATTTGGCCAAAGCAGCCAACTGACTATTACAAAGCACCATTTTCCCAACATATCAAGCAACCATAACTTCAGAAGGCACATCTTCTAAAATATTAGTCACCAATCTTTTCAGATCCAATGCCCACCTTTCAGTTACAGCATGGGATCCACTCATTCTTCATTCTTTGCTACAAATGAGAGGAAGACAAAGGTTGCTGTGCCTAATAATACTAAGGTTGTTGTACCTAAAATGATTCAAATTTGGAAACGAGGTCTTCAAAAACACAACTGACCTTGCTTACAGTGCCTATTATCTCTCAAGCTGAACATACAATCACTTTGATAGCACATCTGCAATTTAAAATGTACAGGTATAAGTCCTTAAGAGTTAAAGCTCCCTTCTCTAATACCAATTTAATAATAAACAGCATTTCACGAAAGGCACTGTGTGGCAGTAAGCAGGCATGGTGGCTAGCCAGGTAGGTGTTCTTGATACGCACTCACAGTTGTCACCATGCATCATATAAAGTCTGTTACTTTTTGTATGTACTTTTTGTATCTTTGGCACCTGTACAGCTGGAAGTATTCATCATAAGCATTCATCATATTGGTGCACACTCAGAATTTACTGGATTGAATTACAGGCAACATGCAAGAACATGGAAAGTATTTATAATCCACTTTTGAACACTCAGACAAGCACAGGGGGCAGTTTTGGAGACAACAGAATGCAGCTTCTCCCCACCCTGCCCATCCAGCTCACTCACACACACACACACACACACACACACACACACATATATACATATACATATATATACACACACGCAAGCACGCACGCACACACACACAAACACACACACATGGCAGTGATGCCTCTGCTGAAACCCACCTTAGTCAACTCCTAACCCGATAGATGAAACCAGTGGTCTAAATCTGACATTAGCAAAGCTGACTATTCCTGAAGAGGCAAAGTAAAGAAGCAAATGCCCAGGATGGAACATGACCCAGCAATTCTCCAGAGCAGAGAGTGTTAAACAGTAACAAGCTTTTTGATGCAATCAAATGCTCAGGAGAGACTACACTTAAGCCACCTTTTAGCAAATGAATGCTAAGCTGGAAACTCACGTTTTCAACAATGAAAAGTACAAGATTTGTTCTACATGCTCTTAATCTATATTAAGCAAGGGTAGAATAGGATGCTGAAACACGGGGAGGGAAGCATCAAAGTGGCCCCATGAGTTTTTCACAACGTTAAAGGATGAAGCCAAGCAGGTCAAAGGTCACAGAATTGTAAGGAACCACCATCTCATCCTGACCAACAGAAACATTGCCTAACTCCACTTCTCTGGGCTTTGAGATTTGCTGAGGTATTTTCCTCACAAGGATGAGTAGGCAGTTGATAATTTTTCTCAAATTGTATTAATTTAGATTTAGGAAGAATTTGGGAAGAAAATTTTCCAGGTCAGAAATTGATGATGTTGGGAAAGAAAAGCCAGGAGGCACAAGGATCTCTTCATAGCTTTCATGTGGTCTTTGCACTGGATCTAACTTGCTGTTTTAAGACACTTAACTAAACTATGGCACCCTTTGAACTGCTAGTATTTGACAAAGGAAAACCAAAACAGAGTTCTAAAACAGTATCCACTATTAGTTATGCACTTCTATCCTTTCCAACCCAACCCAAGGGACTCCACAAAGTGTGGTATTCCTGGATGAGGCCATGAATAGAAAGTGTTAATTGCTTCATTTGTGATGTTCATCCAGGGAACTGCTGCTTCCTTTTCACTTGCACTCTCTCACAAACACCCACAGTCAGTTTAATTAGCTTGCCTTTTTCTTTTACAAACACACGAGAAGCTGAATTTCTTCTTTATCTGTTTAGACTGTCAGACTCTTGGATACTCTGTAAACCAGTCCCCTCCTTGCTTCCCTGTTTGCCACAACTTCTTTCAATTGGTTGATGTTCATGCCCATGTCCCTCTTAATGGTTTCTAACCAACAAGTCATTGGCCTACCCCGTTTCTGTTTACCACTGACCATTTCGAGTAGCATCTCTTTTTCCAGTGAATTTGCCCTCGTCACATGTCCGAAGTAGGTCAGCTTCTGTCTAGTGATCTTGCCCTCCAGGCATGACAAAGGGAAGAGAACTGCACCCAGGACTGCCCACGCACCCCCTCCTGCCCCCACCACACCTCTGAAACGCCCCCAAAACACCCCGTCCCGCACCCACCCCAACATGTGACTGCAATGGTGGCACCTGGGGCAAGCCACCTCAGATGTCCCCATAGCAATGGGCAATGGCAGGCGGATTCTCCCTGACCGTCACAGTGGAAGGGAAGGAAATGAAGTGCCTCCTGCTTGGCCATTCACACGGCAGTGGCTCCAACCCAGGATTTTTCTAAAGGATCACTGCTTTTGTGATTTTCAAAAATCCCAGGTTGAGGGAAATAAAATAGGGCAGGCTTGTTTTGGGGACAGGACCTGTGTGAAATCCACCCCCGCCCCCCACAAAATGGGTTATGTAGCATCCTACAGCTGTCATATTTGACCTGTGAGGAATTGACCAACATTAAATACAAAACATCATCACATGAGGGCTCTTAAGACCATGCCCTTCCAGAGAATCTCACAACTGAGCTGCTGTCCCACAGACATAATTTGAGGTCTTGGTTTTCACCTATGAAGCTGCAAAAAGTTGAACATGTATGAAAGGTTCATCAAATGAAAATAACCTGAGAAAAAAATACTCTGAAGAAGGATATTTCTTCACTGTAGCTTCACTGTGTCAAAATCAATGGGAGATTATTGACTAATGAGTCCATTGTATTTGAAGGGTGGGACCACAATTAGACTACTGAAATTCTTCTTCAGATTGAGAGTCTAGAGTGGAGTTCCTTTGCTGATATTTAGAAGATTGAGGGAAACAGGGAAACAAATCTGTTAGTAAATGCAGGCAACACTAGGGAAAACATGACTTGCTGAGACAGACTTACTGTATCTTAAGGAATGTGTGTTTGAGAGGGGGGGGTGTGTGACATGCTTAAAACTATATAGAGGATAAATAACAGATGCCAGATGGGAGACTAGAGAAATGCCTGAGGTCAGTAGCTAAGAACATGAGGAAATCTGAAGGCCAATATGTGCAGACATTATGGTAGATGAGGTAGGAAACATAATCCTCACAATGAGATAATATAGCTTTTCATATAATTGAAAAATATATAACTTCATTTGAAATATCAAAAATACAGTCAGCATAAGCTCTAATATTAATAGGGTGAGCAAATATTATCCTATTTAATCATGAGTGATTTAATGACCCTTATCTGATTATACAGGCATCCCAAGCAACACTATTAAAATAAATAAATAGAACATTAAAAAGGTTTTTATCCAGTAAGCTGCTTGAAAATATCCAAATTAAATGGTAGTGGGGGAAGGGGTTGGAACCCATCAATTTTAATGGTATCTAAATATTTAAAATTAAAATGGGTGTGTGCACGACACTGTCCAGTGTTAATAATAAATAGGTGTTAATATGAGGGTGAGAACTTCCTTGGCTTGTACAGAATGAGATGTATTAACAGTGGTGGTCAGCCTCTGGCACAGGTGCCATACATGACAAGGAAGAATTAAAGGCATCTTGGACAAGAACAGGAATATCCACAGACCTGGCTATACCACGGACCTGGAGTCTGGCTATATTCCTTCTTGTCTCTCCTATACTAATGACTGCTTGCTAACTCACTAAAAAATATATGTAATTGCATACAGAGACTAATGTCTATACTGCTGCAGCCCTATATAAACCTTTAAGGTGGCCTGCATACATCATAAAACAATTTAAACAAGCTTTAAATCTTCTTCATAAAATTACAAAGGACTTCATAAAACAGGATATGGTGAGGTGGAACCAACTATTCTCCAAAGAGCAGTTTGTTCAGTGGTAAAAGGTAAAGGTGCAAGCACTAAGTCATTACAATGTTGCATTAAAAATAGACTCCACCCAGTGGGCTGTCAAGCAATCACTTGTCAGTCCAAATCATTTCAAAATGGGGGACAGGATGCAATATATACTTCAGCATATGGTAGAGTAGCACTTTCTCAGCTTTTGATATATAATGCCCATATGACCTTTTTTGGCTGCCTCAGAGTAACAACAGTAGACTTACTTGGTGGTCTCCCATCCAAATGCTGACTCTGCTTAACTTCCCAGATCTGCCAAGAATCAGGCAAGCTTGAGCAATATGACTATAGATATAAAATGATTTCACACACTTATTTGTTCAAGCAATGTAATAACAATTCTTGTCTAATCTGAGGGATTAAATTGTGGTGTCAAACACATTCAATTTACAGGAAAAAATTGTTGTAAACCACCCTGAGGGAGGTATAGCAATGGAATAAAATAAAATAAATATTCCTGTTGTTCAGAGTTCTGAATTAGTAGCTTTCCTCCCTAACTTGCAACTGCAGATATTATTTTTGTTATGCTGATTATTCAAAATGCTCCACTGGTGTTTCTAAATGGATTTTAGTTGTTAGAAAAAATGATCACCTAACAGAAATAATTTGGAACACTTGACTTAAAGAGAAGCAATTTAAATT
Source organism: Sphaerodactylus townsendi (assembly GCF_021028975.2). Taxonomy (NCBI): domain Eukaryota; kingdom Metazoa; phylum Chordata; class Lepidosauria; order Squamata; family Sphaerodactylidae; genus Sphaerodactylus; species Sphaerodactylus townsendi. The sequence continues at coordinate 58,860,249 of NC_059425.1, forward strand.
CATCTTTTCTTTCCTCTAAATAATTTGTTGCCTCCTACAAACATTGCTACCTCACAGTATCACTACAATCACTAAACTTTCTTATGTACCAGCATAGGGACGTAGGTATAGATTTGTTATAGGGTGGGTTCGGTAGAGGGGCCATGCCCCCACCCGCTCCTGGGGGCATGGCCACGCCTCCCCAAGCCCCACCCCACCCCTGTCCTCAGTGCTTATAAAAGTAGCTCTCCGAGGCCAGGAATTGCAGACTCCCCGCCCCCCCCCCCCACTGGCTAAGCTCCCAGCTGGTATCCAGGAGTCCCTTCTCCCTCCCCTCCAGGCAGAGGGGTAGCTAGGGAAAATAAAGCCTGGTGCAAAACCTGAGGTTTGTGTGCGCCCCCCCCCCATGGGTGGCTACTGTGATGCTGAAATCCACCCCCAAACATCATCACTTTCAATGGTGTTTAGGGAGCTCAAATTCTCTTTTTAAATCCACCTTAAAGGAAAAATCTGGGGTCCCCAGTTAAAACAACATTGAAAGTGATGCTGTTTGAGGGTGGATTATCCCCCACCCTGAAACAGCATCACTTTCAATGTTTAAACTGGGGACCTCAGATTCTCCCTTTAAATACATGCCAAAGGGGGTGGATTTAAAAGGAGAATCTGGGGAAATTTGGGGGTGCCTGCTGTCAGGGGTTTAATTGTTAAGCTAGCAGCACCAAACTTTCAGGTTATCTTTAGGAGACTCTCCTGATGATACACCCAGTTTGGTGAAGTTTGGTTCAGGGGGTCCAAAGTTATGGACCATCAAATGTGTAGCCCCCATCTCCTATTAGCTCCTATTGGAAACAATGGGGGATTGGGCACCCCTTTGGGAGTCCATAAATTTGGACCCCCTGAACCAAACCTCACGAAACTTGGATGGTATCATCTGAAGAGTCTCCAAAAAAATCCCTGTAATTGTGGTGCTGCTAGCCTAAAAACTGCACCCCCTGCAGGCCAAAAACTGAAAAAACACTTTAAAAATACAAAAAACCACAAATGGGGGTGCAGAGCTTCGGACATGTCCTTGTACCTGCATCATAGGGAATTTCTGCTTCAGTATCTTTTGAAAACTTCGAAGAGTCAGTAAATATGCAAATAAAAGTAGAATTTTTTTCTGGATTACTTTGGGTGATGTTTTTGTTTTGTTTATAATAACATAAAGTCTTCTCGGTAGCTGTAAGTAAGGAAATAAGGAGTCTACAGGAGTAATTTTTAAAAATACATTTGGTTGATTCTGCAGTCAGTTATGGATTTTTTGCCTTTTAAATGGCACGCATGCACACTTGTTGAAAACAGAACAGGGAGTGATTTAGACAATAACCTGTTTCCTTCATATGCTAGCATTTGCATCCATGAAGGGTTAGTTTTTCCCAATTTGGAGAAACTTTTAAAAATGGAATATTTGAATCCTCAAATCCTCCCACACAACCACAAAAACACAAAGCCATTCAAGAATCAGGTGGGCAAAAAAAAAAAAAAAACTAGCCCTGCCCACATACTTCCTTACCAAACATTCCTTTTTGTATAGCAAGAAGCCACAGAGAAGCACTTCCTATACTGCTTTCAGATGAAGTTGAACTGGGTTAGAACAATTTACCCCTTGTAGTCCAATACAATACATGTACCCAAATCTCATGCAACAATATCACACTGTGAAGTACTGAGAATTTTTTTAAAAAAGATTGTTGGACTCTTCTAATCTTTGTTAATATTCTCAAGCTGAAATGCCATATCTTACAAGTTTATTCATTAGAAGAAAGTAGACTGGATTCTGCGTAGGTTTCTGTGGGCATTAGCAGGAATTATTTTGACTGATTTCCCCTTGCTGGCAGCAGACCATATCACCCCTTTAATGCAGCTACTGGGGGTCTCCTAGGAATAGTTTAGGGTGAATCAGAGATATCCTGTGGGAAATCAGTGGAAATCTGTGTAGAATCCAAACCATTATTTTCCAGCTAACTTCAAAAAATAACACTTAGCAGGCAAGTGCAGTTCAATGATACTATTTAACAATTAAATGTTCTCAAATGCCTTACAGATCTTTAGATTTCCTTTCATGTAGCTACAGAATAATTAAGTTGTATTCTGGTCCCATCAAAACTGTTTTTATTTTTTCTGCATGTGCAATATCTGCCTAATTAATTACTAAACTTTCCTTTTGGACGGGAATGGCCCTGATTGCATTTTCTCAGATTCATCGGGATACCATACTTCAAGGGAATCACTGATTGAATAGTGAAACTGATGAAGAAACAATCTTCAGACCCAACAAGAAAATTCAACAAAGGCTATGTTTAGCAAAGGATAAGAGGGATCCTCTAACTTCTGCAGGAGTCTATCACATACCTTGCAGCTGTGGACAAGTCTATGTAGGAACCACGAAACGCAGTGCCCAGACACGAATCAAAGAACATGAAAGGCACTGCAGACTAATTCAGCCAGAAAAATCAGCAATAGTAGAACACATGCTAAACCAAGATGGACACAGAATGTTATTTGAAAACACAGAAATTCTGGACCACTCTGACAGCCCTACGTCAAACTACACCATTGCCATTGAAATCCACAAGCACATGGACAATTTCAACAGGGAGGAAGAAACTATTAAAAATGAACAAAATTTGGATACCGGTGCTTAAAAACACTAAAATCAAGACAATGGTTAGTGAACACCACCCAGAAACAGGATGTCTCTCTGCAGGAAACAATAAAATGGTCATCTCCAGACTTGACTATTGTAACTCGCTCTACGCGGGCCTTCCCTTGCGTTTGATCCGGCGATTAAAACTGGTTCACCATGCAGCAGCACGTCTGCTTACGGGCAGCACCTTTCGGGAACACATCCAGCCTGTGCTGCGGCAGCTGCATTGGCTTCCAGTAGAGTTCCGGATCATCTTCAAGGTGCTGGTGTTGACCTTTAAGGCCATTCACGGCCTGGGACCATCGTATCTTCGAGACCGCATCACCCCATACGTCCCTAGGCGGCCTCTTCGATCTGCAGAGGCCAATCTACTGGTGGTCCCTGGCCCCTCGGCAATGCGGCTGGCCTCCATGCGGGCCAGGACTTTTACTGCCCTGGCCCCGGCCTGGTGGAACGCTCTTCCTCCAGCTGTCCGGGCCCTGCGGGACCTTAGGGAGTTCCGCGGGGCCTGCAAGACGGAGCTGTTCCACCGGGCCTTTGGAGGACCCAGCCGCCAATAGTGCCCCGCCTTTGGCCCTCAACATCTGGGCCACAATTACATCTTTGAGACTCGCCATGCCCCCCTCCATCATGGGGAGGGAGGGTTTTTTACATTATTGGAACGCTGGACGCTACTTTATATCTTGAATTTTAACCTAAATTTAATCTTGGGTTTTAATTTGTGAATGCATTGGGAGTTTTATCGCTGCTTTTAAATGTTATTTAATTACACTGTTTTAGATGTTGTACACCGCCCAGAGCCCCCCGGGGATGGGGCGGTAGAAAAATCGAATAAAATAAATAAATAAATAAATAAATAAAATGGATTAGAATGCTGGACAACTGCTATGCAGATTCCCTCACTAATTGGATTATGCAACTTCAGTGTTACATAGTATGCTAAAATGGGTGGATTCCACTTAACACATGCAAATTACCCTTGCAAATTGAACCCTTAACACTTTTAACCAAAGCAAATTATTCTTTTTCCCACCCTGAACATTCCACAGACATATATACTCCACTTGCTTTACTACCATCAGATCCTCTGAAGAAGCCAGCCATAGACACAGGCAAAATGTCAGGAGAAATATTATCATATATTCCTTCTGCTTTGGTATTCTTCGTTAGTGTAAAGAAAACAGTAACCGAATGAACTTTTTGGTATATAGAATTGGTACTTAAATTGTGCAAATCTAAGCAGTTGTGTTACCACACTAAATTCTCACAACAATGAGATTATGTGAGAATTTTACATTTAGAAGAAGAGATGTTCTTTAGACCCTTCTTTTCTCTACCGAAAAGAGTCTCAAACAGACTTACAATCACAGCAGAAATGTTGCACTGATTCTGGTACTGTGCAAAGCGGGAAGGATACCAGTGCACAGGAAATTACCTTGCCAACAATGCACCAGAGTACTGGAATCAGTATCCTCCACCATTTCATCACTTCTGCATAGCAGGAGGCTGCACTGGCATGGAAGGGATGTTCCAGGAGCGTTCCTTGAGGCAGACTTCAGTTGGCTCCCAAAGGAGTTTCAAACTAGGAACAACCACCTTCAGGGGCACAGGCCTACGCCTGAAAAGGTTTGCATAAAACATTTCCCTCAATGGGTTTTCCTGGGAGAGAAAGGAGTTTCTCCTCCCTAGGTGCCCCCACTGCTAGTTGCCTTTTGGAGGCAGGGCTGTGGAGGCATCCCTGGCTGCCAGTCTACTGTCCCCCACACCTTTGGATTGCGCTGCCTATATGCTAAATCCAAATATGCATTTAAATTGTCCAACAAATTTGTGCAACAAACATTAATGCCTCTGTATAGAAAAAAGATATAATTAAGTGGCATGGTTCACCACCTCAAAGTGAGAGAGAGCACCCCATAGAGTTTAATCCCCTTCCCTCCTACTTCTCCATTGATCCTTCTCTTGGAGGATGAATAATCTGTGCACATGTGGGAAGCTATGGACCAACTGGATCTATGGATCAGAGAAGAGGCAATGCCCAATTTATTTATTTTTAATATGCTAGTTACACTTAGAGGTACTTTCTGAAAGTCATTTTTGCACTTGGCAATTGTTTCTTACCAACAATGTAGTAACCAAATGCCAAAACTTCTCTAGGTATAGTATTATCAGTGTTTGTGTGTCTGTGCCTGTGGTGTTTTGGGAAAATATAAATGTCAAACAGACATTTAGATTTATAGGTACCATATTGGTAACATATAAATCACTTTTAACAGCCACTATTACTTTGGTAAAGAGAAGCTTGCTAACTGCTCTTTAATTAAGTACACTAAATGACCTTAAGGGGATTAGTAGTCTTGTCTGATAATCAATAAGCATGGCAAGATTGCTGTCCCATAAACTAGGACTGGAGAACAAAATTAATCTGTGCAGATTAGTTCTCCTTAGGCTACTTTGCTGAATCCTGGATGAGAATAGCTGCAGTGGAATTCATTCATCAGAACTGCAAAGGCAGTCTTTTGCAAATGTGGATTCTCATGTCTCATCTGTGCTGGCAAAATAATAATAGGACTCAGGGACAAGGACAAGAGAAATTTTGTAACATAAGAATTTTGGTGCCTTTAAGAAAGGAAATGTTTGGCCAAGCTGCACTGATAGATGGGCAGAAAGAGATCTCAGGTGCACCGTGTAAATTACCAGCACAACAAGGTGAAGGCAGTTCACACTGCTTTTAGGTGCTTCCTCATAGAGAAGAACATCCATCAGACTTCCTTTACCTAATGCAGAAAAACAATTAACTTAGAGCATCCATTACAATGCTTTGCAGTGTGTAAGGGTTCTGCCCAAAAGCCAGAGTCTTCCTATAAAGAAATGGACCATTTCATACATGGCAAGTTAAAGCAGTTTGTTTATATCTGTATATAATGCAAATGTGCAGCCTACATTTGCCACAATGTATATTCACATCACAAATGCCCCTCTTCCATTTTATAGTAATGATCAAAGATTTACAGTAAACAGTGCAATAGAGATTGGAAGGGGATTTCTCTCAACTGACATTTAAGGCTGAGATATTTTGCCATGTGAAAAAGGGAACAATGACACAGAATATCTGTCTGTCTGTCCTTTGTATATATAAAGAAAAAATCTGCCACAATACGTGCGTATTTTCAGCTCAGATATCCTATACACATACAACATACTTTATAAAAAGCTAAACTCACCCGTTGTCTACCCATCATTAAAATAAATGAATTTTGGTCATCAACAACTTCAGAATCCTGAATTAATTCCACAAGCTAATCCAGTCTGTTTTGAGCATCTCTGACCTTTTGATGCACTGAAGGCTTCAGAGCATGAACAGTGAGGCCAATTGCAGCTTGATTATCAAAAGGCCTTATTGGGCCAGGCTACATTTTGTATGCCTTAAAGATTCTAAGACAATGATCAATGACGTGATTACTCCTGTACCAAGCCAGGATCATAAAACAAAAGAACTCATTTTAGGGCACATCCCAGTTTGTGCTAGTAAGGAAGGAAACAAAAGAAGGAAGATTGGGGTGGGGGGAAATCTCAAATAGAGAGAGGGAGAAAAAATGATCAATGACAGTGGGAAGAGAAGCACTGGAGGGTAGAAAGGTATATATGACTGGCTTGCCAACTGGGCAGGGAAAAATGTCCTGGCCATTTCACCAAGTTTTAATAAAAGGTGGCAGGTAATGGAAGATTTGCATAGCATGAAGTTAAATGTTACCTGATAACTGCTAGCATATCAAGTTGATATTAAAGGTATACCTAGAGTCCTAGAAGAACAAGTTTAACTCTGCTATGTTGACTTGGAATAGGAAGGTTTCTACTTTTTCAAAGGGAGCCTGGGTATCTTGTGGAATTACATCTCCAGAGCACTGGTGCCTGTGATAAAATGGGTGCATTATATTAAAAAAACCCCATTGCATGTCCGAAGGTCCGCCCCCCCCCCGTTTGTAGGGTTTTTTGTATTTTAAAGTGTTTTTTGGTTTTTGGCCTGCAGGGGGTGCATTTCTAGGCTAGCGGCACCAAAATTTCAGGCTATCATCAGATGACACTCCTGATGATACCAGCCATGTTTGGTGACGTTTGGTTCAGGGGGGCCAAAGTTGTGGTCCCTTAAAAGGGGTGCCCCCATCCCCCATTGTTTCCAATGAGAGCTAATAGTAGATGGGGCTACCCTTTTGAGGGTCCATATCTTTGGGCCCCCTGAATCAAACTTCACTAAACCTAGGTAGTATCATCAGGAGAGTCTCCTTCTGACACCACCCAGGTTTGGTGAAGGTTGGCTCAGGGGGTCCAAAGTCATGGACTCCCAAAAGGGGTGCACCATCCCCCATTGTTTCAAATGGGAGCTAAAAGAAGATGGGGGCTACACCTTTGAAGGTCCATAATTTTGGACCCCCTGGAACCAAACTTCACCAAACCTGGGTGTATCATCAGGAGAGTCTGCTAAAGATACCCTGAAAGTTTGGTGATGCTAGCTTAACAACTGACCCCTGACAGCAGGCACCCTCCAAATTTCCCCAGATTCTCCTTTTGAATTCAACCCCTTCGACATGGATTTAAAGGGAGAATCTGGGATCCCCAGTTAAAACAACATTGAAAATGATGCTGTTTCAGGGTGGGGCATAATCCGCCCCAAAACAGCATCACTTTCAATTTTGTTTTAACTGGGGACCCCAGATTATCCCTTTAAAATGGATTTAAAAACAGAATCTGGGCTCCCTAAACACCATTGAAAGTGATGATGTTTGGGGGTGGATTTCAGCATCACAGTAGCCACCCATGGGTGGGGGGGGGCACAAACCTCAGGTTTTGCACCAGGCTTTATTTTCCCTAGCTACCCCTCTGCCCGGAGGGGAGGGAGAAGGGACTGCCGGATACCAGCTGGGAGCCCAGCTGGTGGGGGGTGAGGCGGGCAGGGCAGGGGAATCTGCCATCTCTGGCCTTGGAGAGCTGCTTTTATAAGCACTGAGCCCAGGGGCAGGGCTTGGGGTGGTGTGGCCACACCCCTAAGGGCAGGTGGGGGCGTGGCCTTGCCCCCAAACCCCCCATAAAAAATCTATACCTACGTCACTGATTCAAGGTATAATGAAAACTAAAATTTCAGAAATCAGCATTCTAGCACAAAGCAAGCCAAGCAGAAAGTAGAGGCTAAAATAGGCAAGGCATTGTCCCCCAATTCACCCTTGGGATGCGCCACTAATATAAAGAGTAAGTTCCCACCAAGGAACTTCTTTAAATTATGCCTCAGGGACACATTTCTGGTTGAGACTACCATGGGGCAGGGAAGAAGGGGATCCTGCCTTTCCCCACACTATTTTTCAGGTCCAAAACAACATGGAATGCATGTGGGCAAATAACGCCCCACAGGCAACCAGGAGAATTTGAAATGTGTTGAGATGGCAGGGTTGTTGAGGTAATATTCTGAGCAGGCATGGAGAAATGGGGAAATGGTTATAGTAGTCACAGCTTAAGAATGGGACCCACTCTCCCTTGCTTACTTGTATGAGATGCAGTGTCCTTAAATCCCTAGTTCCTAGAGTACAAAATCCCTTCCATTTGAATCCCTGGAGTCCAAAATCCTTTTCACTGTTTGTGTCTTTTGGTGAGCTTCTTGGTTGGGGTCTGAAAAAGGTGTGTTAACAGTATGTTTCAACAAGGTATTCGGCTATTTGTGCAAAGTTCCTCTGTTTTTCCTCTCTCTCTTGCCTTCTTTTGTGTTCCTCTGTTTCCCAGTACATTTTCAAGTGAGCACACTCTAAGTCCAAAGAGATATAGCCACATTGTGTGAGTTATGGGTGTCTGATTTTGTAGTGCTTAGGGTATCTTTGATTGGTTGCATATTTAGTGAGCCCAGGCTTAAGGTTTGATGTGAGATGGGTGGATGTCCTGCCTACCTGTTCCCTCTGAATGTGTAGGACTCTCAACAACGGCCCTTTCCCCACTTACCATTTGCGGTGCGCTACTCTCAGCGCGAGTCATTTCTGGTGCGGGGTCATGTTCCCCATCAAAAGGTGCCATTTTTCAGCGCCAGAAATGACGCGCGCTGAGGGGACGCGAGAGCGGCAGAGTTGGGGCGGCTGTGTTGTTGCCGCCCGGACTCGTGGGGAGCGCTGCTGGACCCCGCGCTATTTGGGGAGAGTAGCGCGCAGCAAACGGTAAGTGGGGAAAGGGCCAATGTCTCCCTGTTTGCCCATATCACTCAGGTAATTTCTGCACAGCAGACACAAAATATCTTGAGGATGTTTTAAAAACCATTTTGGGAAAGAGGTTCACACAGCTCTCTCCCTCAAAACATCTTCAAAACGTTTTATTTCTCTCCATCCAGGTTATTCAAAAATTGCTGTACTAGCAATCATTTCCCCTCAACCTGGGTTGAATATTTTTCCTGCTTGCTGAGCAAACACAAGCAGGCAGAAATCTTTTTAAAATGTCTGCAGTATGTTTTATTTCTGCTGTGCAGAAAGAACCTCAGACTATAAATTGAGACGTTTGAAAAAGCAGAGCATCCAGGAATATTCATATATACAGAATATAATCTTTATTTACTTGTACATAAGAGTTACAGCAAGGGAGCGCCCCCTTCCCCCTCCCCCTCTCCTTCCCCCCTGCATCTTTTTGCACATACCATCTGATGCACTTTACCACCTATTATCCTCCCAGAGAGGAACCTGACCCCTCCCTTTTCTTTTTACTGGGGTGATCTTAATTGAATTGGCCATAATAGGGCACCTATTATGATACAAACCGCTGTTTTTAAGTAGCTTTTAATGGATTTTAGTATTATATTGTTGTTATCGATTTAATTAATTGTATATGTGAATGTTGTTCACCGCCCAGAGCCCCCAGGGGATGGGGCGGTTTATAAATCGAAACAATAAATAAATAAATAAATAAATAATGCATTCTCGATTTTGTTGACTGTAGATGTTCTATAACTGTATAGGGGAAGAAGAGTCTGAAGAGGGGATCTGTGGTTATTATTTCTTTTGGCTTCTCTTCAGATAAAGGTAGCAGCAGTTAACCAGTTCATACCGAATTTTTAATTTCCCTTTAAAGAGCAACAAAGAATGACTGTTGTTCCAAAAAGGTATGTTAAACTTGAAGAATACATTTATTATTTTTGCAAATCCTTGGAGGGCTCCTAGGAGAGCAATTCCTCATCCCAGCTGACTTCACTTTACCAACAGTCCTCACATTGTGGACGGTCTCAGTAAGCTGTGAAAAGATTAGATGGTGCACGGTACAGTGAACTGGAGAGTGTTAGGAGTGTGAGTTTAATGCTGTTGCTGTTAAAATAGTTCTCTATTAATTCTTTTATTCTCTACCATTATCAAAAACTGATAGATTATTCCCACAGTGTGCTCAAAACAGATATATTGAAACCAGACATAGGGACTTGCTGATATTATATTAGGTAAATAAACGTGGTCACCTGAATTTCAGAGGAAAGTAGGTTAGATTTCTCTTTTCAACATGGTAGTTCATGTTTATGATGCAGAAAAACAATGAGGCAAAAGAAATTCAGAGAAGTCAGTGATCCTGTGCGTGAGCTGTAAAAGAAAATAAAATTGGTTTGAGATTTGAGATTAGTATAGCAAGAAGCAGCTATCAGTAGTTATATTGTACTAAACTGGCAAGTTCCAAGTTCAAATTCCCCTTCACAATATGGTTGCCAGATACCCCTTGCCAACTGACAGGGAGCTAGAAAGACTAAATGGTAGTGGGAGAGACTGAATCCAACATTTTCACCATGTCACCAGAGATGCAGCAATGTCACTTCATGAGCATAACAAAAGTAACATCACTGGGTTGCTGGTGATAGGGTGATACTCTGGTATTTGGGCAAAAACTATATGGTAGAATTTTCCCCCAAATACCAGAGTGTCACCATATTGCCAACAATGGAATGACTTTGATTCTAGAGTGCACCAGAAGTGGCATTGCCAAGTTGATGAAAATGCTGGCCTAGTCCCCCCACCACTGCAAGTAACAATAACCATAACAAGATGTCTGTCCATGGCTTCCATCTCTGGATTCAAATATCCACACCTTTGGCCACATGCTGAATTAGACTGTCTCCCTTTTTTGTTGAGTCTCAGTGAAATACAGAAGTTAAAAATACACTAAAGGTCAGTTTAATAAATATGGATCACATAGCTATTTAAAAAAATGTACAGTTGACTGCAAAAAAACCTGACCTGAATAGTTCCAGGGTAGCCTGATTTCCCCAGATCTCAGAAGCTAAGCAGGATCAGCCCTGGTTAATATTTGGATGGACAGTGTTCGACTACCAGGGTCATGAGAAGGAGCCAGGCAGTGGCGGACCACCTTCCAATATCCCTTGTCTTGAAAACCCTACGGCATCACCATAAGTCAGCTGTGAGTTGACAGCACTCAAAAATGTAATATGGAGGGAGATTGGCTAATTTTTTCACAGATGATAAAAAGAACAACTCTATTCCCTTTATTAAAATGTACTCTTGAACACTTCTGTTTGTTGTAGTGACCTTCCTGCTCTGTACATACAATACTACCAGACAGTACATAGGGCTCCACACTCTCTCCCTTAGCCATCACTGAGAATAGATAGGTGTTTACTATCCTTGAATAGTATGTACATTACATACCATGATAATACCATACAGTGACAGGATGATGTTGGACAAAGCAATCAACATTTTGAATATACTGAAATATTCACTTCCATTTTTTGTAAGTTACTTTCTAGATAGATAGATAGATAGATAGATAGATAGATAGATAGATAGATAGATAGATAGATAGATAGATAGATAGATAGATAGATAGATAGATAGATAGATAGATAGATAGATATTCAAAAACCGCCGATAGAGATTCAAAAATCTCTATCAAAAGATACAGATTCAAAAATGACATGTCAGTTAGGCATTAGTGGTTCAAAAGGCCAAAAATGCCTGATATATCAACCTTACAGTGGCATGTCCATGGCTCAATAATTTCTTGTTTTTGCAGCCTGCCTGAAACCACAAGAAACAAGAAATAGAAGAGGATATCAAATATTTGGCTGGCCCTGGCGGCCGGCCAGCCAACCAGCCAGCCAGCCAGCCAGCTCTTGATTGGTCATTCTTTTATTCCATCCATTTATTGACTGATTTTCAATTGCGCACTTCGCAATGCAGTGAACAGTCAGTATTTGTATACCCTTTCCTATGCATCTAAAGATACATAGGGAAGGGTATACCAGCAAAAATATCTCAGCAATATCATGTATCCCAGCAAAAATAACAATGTCAACTAGAACCAATTCAATTACAGCCCTGCTTTAACAGAGCATGTTTAATGGCTAGAACTACATGTGTAGAGCCCTGCACCTTGGATCCTGACATTTTGGGTATTGTAGATGTATTCCACAGATTATACAGACAGAGAAAGAAATATTTAAAAAAAAATATGCCAAAACTCCCAGGAATTGGATTTAGTTCTCCCGTCAATTAATCAGCACTCTGACTGATTTTCACATCACTCAGTGTACAGTTGTATAGACAAGAAGAACTATGTTCATACCAGGTCCTTCACTATCTGCTTCCTCATTTGTGTGTGGCCTAGAGCTGTGAGAAGGTGTAAGATGGATGGATATTCTTGCTGTTATATCATTTCATTATACAATGTGAAGAGGAAAACTGGGTCATTTGAATCTAAGCTTTTACTGTTTTGTGACCATAATTCTCTCAGCGCTGTACTTTTTGTTCTTCCCCATTTTTTTACTGCACTATTAATTATTAATTTGTCACCTCCACTGTAAAAGGGAGTTCTCCTGCTTCCAAGCAAGACTTTCTCTCTCCTGGTTCCAGCATCACATTCTTGCAGTTTTGGTTTTACCTCCTGTCTTTTGTCTGCTAATAAAGAAAGCTGTCTATGAATCCTAAATACGGAAACTAGGTGTTTATTTCAAATATACTCCAGAGAAATAGTAATGCAGTTCTGCTTGGGATTTAATTTAAACAGAAACAAGCAAAACAAATCTCTATGGAGGGCATTTGACAATAATAAAATATTTCTCCCAGCGGGTGAGCGTGTAGCAATTGTATTGTTGCCATCAAAGCGCCCATTGCAGCAGGTCATTACCATCATAACAAGCCCCTGAACCAACTGGCATGGACATGCAACATTGAACTCCTGATGGGCACATTATTTCAGACCTTTAACTTCACAGAGAACAAGACAAATGCTCCTGGGAAAGGAGGATTATATTTTAAAATTCCTTTCTTTTGTTTTCTTTTTTACCCCCAGCCCAGTTTAATGAAAGGATGCCACGTGTAATCAATTGGCTGCTTCTTGCATGCTTCATGTTTTCTGACTCTGGGAAAGCTAAGTGTGTGGGTATTGGGTATGCTATGGAAATAACGGTTTCAAAGACTAATAAAGATAAGCGATAGTCATGACTGAGATATATCATTCCTCAGCACACACAAAAGTGAAATACCTGCAGATAAAATTAAAGGGGGAAAAACAGGCAAGCTGCAATTCCTTCTCTATTTTTGGGATCACACATTTGTGGAATGTTTGCAGAAGATACCGTAGGAGTTTAAGTTCTTTCAAGATGTTTAAATGAACACTGAAATATTGATTGCTCCCTTCAAGTCACTGTTGGTATTCTACTTGCTGAATGTGTGTGGGTTTTTTTTTCAACAGAACTGGTTACATGCGTATAAGTGCTGCTTCTAGGAGTTTTCCACTAATGAAGTTCTTCTTAGAGCTGGATTTGTACTCTGCTTAGCTTCTGAGTTCTGAAAAGATCAGGCTATTTCATGCCACCTTCCCTCCCATGGTTTTGAATTACCAACCCTGAAAACGTAAGAAATGTCATAGCTTTTGATGTTGAGGCACAGAAGCACTGGGACATAAAAAAATCCTTTAAATACTTGAAACCAAACCATAAGAAAATTATTAGGACAGCCTGTTGATATGACGGAGAAAATGTGTGACTACGCCATTTGATTTTTTTTCTCTTTCGAGTGAATAGTCTGGAGAGGTGATTTCTGGGCATGGCAGGGGTGTGGCAGGGTCGCAAGGCACACGCGTGCCCCAGGCGCAGTTCCCCCTCGCTATGGCTCTGGAGTACTGCTGCAGGTTTCTTTCCTATGCATGTGTATTTATGTTTCAGTTTTGTAAGCAACTCTTTTCTTTAAACACTTCATTTACTGGAATGTGTTTGCTATCTGTACAGGATTATAACACCCTCATTAAAACTGGTGGTTGTAGAATCAGCATGGTGGAATGGCTGAAAGCAGTGAACTCTAATCTGCAGAACCAGGTTTGATTCCCCACTCCTGAGTGGCAGACTCTAATCTGACGAAGCAGGTTTGTTTTCCCACTCCTGCACAAGATACCTGCTGGGTGACATTGGGCTAGTCACAGTTCTCTCAAAACTCTTTCAGCCCTACCTACCTTACAAGGTTTCTGTTGTGGGAAGAGGAAGGGAAGGAATTTGTGAGCAGCTTTGAGACTCATCATTGAGGAAAGTGGGGTATAAATCCAAACTCTTCTTCTCCTAGAAAGTGCTCTCAAGTTGCAGCACATAGGATTTTCATGGTGACCATGTTAGGTAGGGTGATCTCCCATCCAAATAGGGATGACTATTCCTAGCTTCTAAGAACTGACAAGATCAAGCAAACCTACTGCAGATTCAATCATACATAGAAAAGCCACCTAAATTAAATAAGAAAGGTGGGTCTAGCCCTAAATATTAATGTTAACTGGTAGAGTTCTGGATTCTCATAAACCATTACTTGTTTTGAGTATAGACAAGTGGATTAGGCAGTAGTAATTACTAAAGTTAATTGAGCAAATTGGAATCAGATTAACCCCTTCTTACCCAAGGGCCAATTATGCACAAGGTGTCTGCTGCATGGTGAGGACGAATGTCTGTTGCAGCAAGATTTGTTATACATATTTATTCCTGGAGCCCCACTTTCACTTTCCATTCTCTCCATGGAAAGCGGCACCACTTCTAGCAAGTCTTCTAATTTGCTTTGCCACTGGAGTGGGGAGATTTGCCAGTGAGTACAGCTTTTCCTCAGAAATCTTCTCTCCACTCACAGCCAGCCTTCCCATTCTTTTACACTGCTGTTCAAGCCTTCCCCCTCATCCTCATTCCATGTTGCTGGCTCTTTCCTGCTTCTCTAAAGCCTCATATAAAGGTATTAATTCTTACCCACAGCAGTGGCGCAGTGGCTAAGAGCAGTGGCTAAGAGCAGGTGCACTCTGATCTGGAGGAACCGGGTTTGATTCCCTGCTCTGCCGCTTGAGTTGTGGAGGCTTATCTGGGGAATTCAGATTAGCCTGTACACTCCCACACACGCCAGCTGG
This sequence comes from Sphaerodactylus townsendi, assembly GCF_021028975.2. Taxonomy (NCBI): domain Eukaryota; kingdom Metazoa; phylum Chordata; class Lepidosauria; order Squamata; family Sphaerodactylidae; genus Sphaerodactylus; species Sphaerodactylus townsendi. Next base: position 58,875,298 of record NC_059425.1, read on the forward strand.
GTGAGCTTGGGCCAGTCACAGCTTTTCGGAGCTCTTCAGCCCCACCCACCTCACAGGGTGTTTGTTGTGAGGGGGAAGGGCAAGGAGATTGTAAGCCCCTTTGAGTCTCCTACAGGAGAGAAAGGGGGGATATAAATCCAAACTCTTCTTCTTCTTCTTAATGGCTCAATATAATAATTACAGAGAGTTGGCTTTTGCAAGGAACAGTACAAGCAGCGTCTCCTTTTGGTACTCCCCATCTCCTCCTCTCTGCCCCCCCCCCCAGGATCAGGAGGGCTTCTAAAAACTTTATTTTAAAGAAACCTCTATTTTAAAACAAGTCTTTCTCTTCTCTTGTGGCAGCAACAGCTGAGTGTGTATGTGGAGGAGAGGAGTTTGGTGCTACCGGCTGGTAACAACTACACATCTGTCTTGAGACTACCAGATGTGGTGAGATATGTGCCTTTAAGGCTATGTTGATGGGCAGAGTTAAAAGAATTGAGAAAAGCAGAGGCTCAGCATCGTTCAGCAGACAAACTGCCCTGCAGACAGCCTCCTGATGTGTAAACAGAAAAAATGCAAGGAGACCCCACTACAAGCCCACTGTGCAGTGAAGAGCCCGAGGTAAGCATTTCCTGTATAATGAACCAATGATATCATTTCAGCATGAAAATTTATGGTTGCATCCTCCAGAGCATCTAGATTAATAATGAATCCTCTCACTAATCATGTTGGGGTTTCATTTGAAGCATCTGGACTGTCTCTTGCATCCAGGCAAACATTTTCCTGGGGTGGTATCTTCTACAACCCATAAACACACAAAAGAGAATGCCAATTGATCACATCTGATTTTTTTTTTCTGCACTGTTTTCTACATGGGCACCATTAAGGTTCAATATATATAATTTGCAGGACAGCCAAACCAAACAGCAGTGCGGCGCTATAAGGGGGTGCACCCTGTACCACCACCACCGTGGCCCCCCACTTACCTTAGTTTCTCTCTCTTCCCCCTTAGTTCCTCTCTCTTGCAACTTGGTGGGAACTACACTTTCCAGGAGAGCTTGCTCCTGGGAAGTGTAGTTTCCACCAGGCTGCAGGAGAGAGGAACTAAGGGGCATGAGAGAGGAACTAAGCCGGTAAGTGGGGGGGGCACGGAGGGTGCAGGGGCAGGTGCCATTTTGCACTCCCTATGTCTCTGCCAAACAGTCTGGAAATTAAAAAGAATAAAATACTCAGATGTTAATAATGGACAAGGAAACAAATGGAGAAGCATAAGGAAGATCTAAAGTACAGACACAACAGATTTCTAATTTTATTTTGGAAGCTTTGGCCCTTTCCGCACGGGCCATTTATGGTGCCTTGGGGACGGCAAAAACGTTGTCCCCAGGGAGCCGTTCGCACAGGCGGCGCTGCTAAAACGCAGCAGCGCCGACCTGGCTTCCCTCCACCACCCCCAGGGTGGCGTCAGGCCGCCTCCAAAAACCTCCCTCCTGGAGGGAGGTTGTTGGAAAACAGCGCGTTCTCGCCGGCGTGGTACGAATGGCACTGCCGGAAACATGCTGTTTTCCCCGTCCCTCTCCCACTCACCTTGTCGCCTTCGTCGCTCTACTGAACTGCTGAGACCCTCCCTCACTGTCCTCCGACCCCTGGAGGTCAGAGGGCAGCGTGGGCGGGTCTTCGGAGTCCAGCAGGGCGATGAAGGCGATGAGGTGAGTGGGGGGGAAAGGGAAGAAGTGGCTCCGTGCAAAGCCGCCTCTCCCGCGCCGGCCTCTGCTCCTGTGCAAACGGCCCCCACCCCTCCATTGGCAGAATTCCTGCCGGTGCAGGGGCACCCTTTCCACAGTGCAGAAAGGGCCTGAAACAAATCCCTTTCACCTAATTTCATTTTTGCTCCTTTTCCACTTTTATGGTGTAATTGTGCTAGTATTTGCTAATTATTAATATTTGTTGCTAACACTGGTTTTATAATTTTAACTGTTTTATTCTTACGAGTTGCTCTGTTGTTAATATTTGTTTTAATTCTTGTTTTGTTATATATGTTTTTCGTAATTTATTGTAATTTTGTAAGTTGCCCTGGACCTAAATTATAAAAAGGTGAGATATAAATATTTAAATTAACAAAATAAATAAATAGAAGAAGGAGAAGGGTTTGGATTTATATCCCCTCTTTTTCTCCTGTAGGAGACTCAAAAGGGCTTACAATCTCCTTGCCCTTCCCCCCACACAACAAACACCCTGTGAGGTAGGTGGGGCTGAGAGAGCTCTGAGAAACTGTGACTAGCCCAAGGTCACCCAGCTGGCATGTGTGGGAGTGTACAGGCTAATCTGAATTCCCCAGATAAGCCTCCACAGCTCAGGCGGCAGAGCGGAGAATCAAACCCGGTTCCTCCAGATTAGATACAAGAGCTTTTAACTTCCTATGCCACCGCTGCTCCTCCTACGCCAATGCTGAAGGAGCAAAAAAAAAATGCAAACTTGATGTTTATTGTATCTGTCAGAAATAGTCAATGAGTCAGACTTCAAAGCTAGTCAAAAACACTAGATAAATACTATGAATCTCTGATCACAAGACTAGTTCTGCTGCTGTACATGCAGGGAGGGAAATAACAAACCAGTATAGTTGTTTAAAGCTAAACTATATGTGATTGTCACATTCATGTAGCTATTGATTTAAAGCCAAGCAGGGCAAGAACTAGAAAGAACTTGGATGAGAAAAATTAAATTAATACAAAATATTAAAAATTAATACAAAAACTGATACTATATTCTTTTGGGAGTCATTGCATAGGTCCTCTTTCTAATGAACACTAAACATCATATTCCAACATGGTTAATAGTTGACAACATACAATAGACACAACTCTATGATTAAACTAAGCTCTGGCTTAGCTTGACACAGGTGACACTTTCACTGAACAACTTGATGTCATTAGTTGTTGCAGCCCTTTATTCATTTTTTTAGGTGTATCTTTGGGTCGTCCTATGAAAATGCTTTCCAAGTTAGCTTAGAGTCTAAAATATTCAGTAGAGTTCCTTAATGTAAATCATGTAATGACAAATCATAATTTGTGGGGTGCTGTGTGTTTTCTGGGCTGTATGGCCGTGTTCTAGCAGCATTCTCTCCTGACGTTTCACCTGCATCTGTGGCTGGCATCTTCAGAGGAGAGAATGCTGCTAGAACACGGCCATACATCCCGGAAACCACACAGCACCCCAGTGATTCCGGCCGTGAAAGCCTTCGACAATACAAATCATAATTTGTTGTTATGTCTGAATCATAAGGCTGTCATATATTTACAAAAAACTTACAATGGTTTCGGTAGTATCTCCACTAAAAAAAAGCTTTAAAAGAGTGGGGACCAGACACAGCCCTGTTTGACCTTTTTGGAAATTGAAATACTGTCTGTCAAAAGGCCTTCATGGGAGCACTTGATCCAGCAACTGGTATTTGTGTGCAGTTGCTTAATCAAGGAAAGGAGTCAATCAAGAAAAGGAGTCTCTTTTCAATCTTTTTTAAAGTGACTTCCGCTCTGTTCTTTCAGCAGTGAACAGCCATGCCCCCAAACTGAGCACAGTCCATGTACTAATTCTGCTCTATGCAGATGACGCTGTCCTTCTCTCTCGATCCAGAGTTGGTCTCAGATGCTTAATGAAGCACTGTGTGGACTACTGTGAATCCAATAGACTGACAATTAATTATGAAAAAAACAAGGTTTGGGTCTTCTTTAGGTTCTTTAAGAAGCTCACATGGGCAATGAATATCACCCAAATTGAACAGGTTAAGTGTTATAAGTACCTTGGCCTTTCTCCTATAACCTTTCATGGGCAGTCCATAGGAAAGCCGCCCTCCTAGCCACATCCAAGAGTATTTCAGTGTTACTACGCTTCTTCTATAGCTGTGGCCATTCCTTTATTCCTCCTGCCCTCAAATTTTTTAATGCCAAAGTCACCTTGATATTGCTTTACGGTGTCCCAATTTGGATTCAAGCTGTTAACCACTCTTTGAATTCCCTTCAATCCAATTTTTTTCATAACTGGACTCCTGAATTGCATGCCCTACGCCGCCCTTTGCCTGGAGTTAGGTCAAAACTCCTTGGAATCAGCCGCTTGGCTGAGGGTTTTTAGGCTGATTCTGCACGGGCCAAAAGGCGGTGTGAATATGGTGTAAAAGGGTTTAAAATGGTGTAAAAGGGTTTATACTGTTTTCACACCATTGTTTTTGACCCATGCGGAATATGCCTAAGATTCTGGCTGCAAATTCATTTTCTCTCGAACTGTAATACCCTGATCCACTGCCTGCTCTCTGACACCCATTCCAACCCCTGGTTTTCCATAATTGAAGAAAAAATGGCTTCTATTTGGACTGTCAGTGTATTCACTCTGCCCTTTGTCCTATTCAGAAGCTTAAACAAAATTAAAAGGTCAACTATTGGATAGAGAGTTCTCTATCCAAATCATTGCAGCCAAGAAAACTTGCTCCCCCATGTATTTTTCTATCCCATTTGAACAGGGTCATTTGACACACTACCTGTGTTGCTTAATAAACTACGTTCAAAGGAGAGCCATAAAGCTAGCCAGATTTAATGTTATGTCTTCCACCTTGTCACATGGCAGATTTAACAAGTAAGAAAAGTCTAAAAGATTGTGCCTGTGTAATGCTGGCTCAGTTGAATCTCTGGCCCACCAATTATTACACTGTCCCAGATTTAAGAAAATCAGATCCAAGTATGTGAATCTTACTCCTTTCACTTACCTGATCTCCCTGATTTATTTATATTACACTACATGCTGGACAATCCTGATCCTTCTCTCTGTATGATAGTGGCAGACTTTCTCCTGGAAATTATTAAATGCCAGTAGATTTCCTTTCACTTAACATTTATTTCCTGTATTGTATTTTTATGTGTGTTTTTTAATCAGCTCTTTACTATTGTTATATTGTTGTATATGCCAATAAAGGCTTGCTAAATTTGTATCTCCACTTTCTTCTCCATAAGATGACATGCCAGGCCTCACTGGCATCTTTCAGCTTATGCACTTTGGATAACTGGCTTAGTTTGTATGCTAAACCATAATTTTATTGTAAGTGTGTGTTCTAACCAGGCTTAAGGCAGAAGTCTATGATTATCGCTAACCATGGGTAAACATCATTTCTACACTAAGCCTCAGAACCAAAATTGTAGTAAAGACCAGTTTTTTAAAAAGATTTTGTTTAACTACTTGTTATTTAGGAAGAATATTTCCTAATCTTTTTGCAGGTATAGTTTGTTAAAAATTCATGCAAAGATCTAACCTGTCAGTTTGACTGGGTAGAGGGGCACAAAGGTTGTTACTGATCCTGAATATCAGTTTTTGGAGCTTTGCATCATGTTTAATATCCAGAGAATGACTAGTATGTTGGGAAAACACAATGGCAAAAGGCAGTGGCATAGCGCCAAGGGGGCGTGGTGTATCGGGTGTGTCCCAGTGTGGGGCATTCCGGGGCGTGGCAAGGATGCAGGGCACAAGCATGCCCTGGGCGCAGTTCTCCCTCGCTCAGGCCCTGGCAAAAGGTTATCAAGACTAAAATTGGTAGTTAAGTGATGGCCCCAAAGGGGTCCTTGGGAGGCGCAGATTGAGCTGATGGAAAGAAAGGATCCAGCTTTTCTAGATCTTAACGTGAAAGTGTAAATCAAGGCTCTTTTGTGGTCTAGTAAAATTATTGATGATCATTATTAATACCAGACTGTATCATTACTCTTTCAGCTACTTGTCTTGCAAGTCATATATCCTGGTGTGAATGCCATTAAAAAACAAACAGAACACAACACCTAACTCAGTAAAATCCCCACATATCTTGTTGAATGGTGTTGATAAAGAAAGCAAATAGCTACTTGAGGATAGCAGTAATATGATCTTACAATAGTGGATGGGTTTTCTTTTATAACACTGACAGAAAGGCAATGATTTTGAATAACTTTGCTTGATGTGGAGCTGTTTTAAGATTAAATAAGTGCTTGTCAGAATGAATTCTAATGTGTTAAGAGACAGACTGCATTTTTGAGAGAACGCCTTACACTGAAATATATTCTGGCAAGTCTTTATATAGCATATAGCTAGGTATCTACTTTACGTTAAGGGTATACGAGCTTATGGTACAAATAAAAGTGAAGCTTCTTGATTTGATTCTTGTATACAGAAAAGTAAAAAGCAAAACAAAACAAAATGCACAACACAAAAAATTAAAAGCAATTAAAAGTGGAAGCTTGTTTAATATTGCTCTACCATCATCCTGAAAGGCATAATAATTTGAGTTACACATCTGAACTGATTGGAGTTACAGAACCATATCTCCTTTTTGCATTTAACAATATATACAATATAAAATAAATACATTTACACAAATGGACATTGGTTGGAGCACACAGTATGATACACATCACAAAAATATACAGTTGATTGCTTTACAGATGTGAAGCCCGTCTACAGCTATAGACATGATTTTTTTAAAAATTTGTGTTTTTTCTACTGGTTATTATGCAACTCCTGGATTATAATAAGCAGCTTAATTCAGTTTTCCCCCCTTTTGCGATCTTTGCACAATAAGACTGCCATAAAGTGTTTTCCTAGGCAGGTAAACAGAGACGTTTAAATAATTAAAATACAATTACCAACACCCATTTTCTCTTCCATAAGAAAAATAGCAGTTTTAATTTTTAATATCTTTTTATGTTAGCATTTAAATGCAAAATAGTGGAATAAATACAACAATCTGATTTGATTGAAACAAATGTGCAACTTCCAGGAGCTACACAATCATATTGCTTTAAATAAGAAAAAAAAATGAAGGAAAAAAATAGCCCAGGGTACCATGCATCAGAAACATCTTCTTGGCATCAGCATGTTGAACTGAAAAGGAGCCAAACAAGAACACAAAAGGCCTTCATGATGCCCATTAATTTCAATGGGGCTCGTGCAGAAGAGTTTCCAGATGAATTTTATCCCCTCTCAATGAAATTGTTATAAGCTAAAACATACACTTTTTGAATTTTCCCCAGTATTTCACATTAAATAAGTGGTTGGGAAAATGTATTCCAGTAAGGTTTAGGATTAATGTTATTCTAATGCCTGTGCAGTATATCTATTACTCAGTTAATGTTTGTACAGCCACGAAATATTTGTTCATTGCAGCTCTGAATATTACTGAAAAACAAAAGTAAAAAATTGCACTGTGTTCTTATAACACATATCCATCTTCCTTAAGTCTTTGTTTTTCTTTTCTGAGTATGTTGATTGGATATTGACCCTGAAACCCAAGAATTTTCAATGTGATCCGACAAAAACAATATTTATATTAGATATTTATATATACATATATAGTGTAGTTGAACAGTAGTAACTTAAACCCTGCACAAATTTTCTGGAAAATAATTTTTTTCTGCACTCTTACATATATAAATAATTTTATAGAATCAGCACCTTTCCTCCCCACCCAGGAGTTGTAAGGGTTTGTCATTTTTCAAAGGGATGTGCCAATTTCCAAACTCCTATCACAGCTATTATTTCAAGTTATTGGCCATCTGAATGAATTGCTAATGATGATTTATCTAGGATCACACGACAGTCACTTCTCTACTGAGAAAAACACAATCTACAAGAGAATCCCATATAGCTAATGAGAGATACACAGTATTTCTAGCATGAGGTTGATGCACCATCAACCTGCTGTATTTTGTTTAAAGCACACAAAGTAGCAATAGTTTTGGAAACATGTCTGCACAAATGAAAAAGAAATAAGGTTTTTGCAACAAACACAGAGCAAGTTAATAACAACATCTGAGAGATGACTGGTTGAAAGCTATATTTACAGCGTTTAAAAATTAGACTTATCTATAATCTTGAAATATTCAAAGTTTCATTTCTAAGCTATACATAGGTATTCTAGAATAAACCAATACAGAAATTATCCCTTGTTTTGAAAATATTATGATTTCAATGTGTATCTGTCCATAATGAGTACTTGGTTGGATTTTTTTTTCCAATCTCTTAATTATTACTAGGAAGAACTGTATTACCAGAAGGAATAGAATATACTACTGTAGTCTCCTGAGGAATTTTACATCCAATATTGTCTCTAATTCTACCCTGTGTCTATAAGCACACGCCACAAGAATCCAAACACCACAAGAAGAACAAGACAACAGTCTTTGAATGCAACATAAAAAATTCCAAAAAGCACAGCAAACATGAAACATTGAAAAGCTGAACTACATTTCTTTTTTTGTTGTTGTTGTTAGGATTACAATTTTAATTACATTTGTGTACATAGAATAAGGTTGTTCACATAGTACAGGGAGCAGCTACTAACACTGGTACATTGGTATAGCATTTGATGGAGGTTATTGTTTATTGGTTATTTAGCGACTGTAGTTTTTGGGGGGCATTTAATTGGTTTATACATTAGATTACACCTCTTAACAGTCTTAGAAACTGACCGACTTTCATGCTGTGACAACAATGGTTGAAAAAGCAGATATACTTGGTTAGGCTGTTCATTTAAAAATGGCAATTACCCAGAATAAAACTTTTATAAATTAATAAATAATGTATACAAGTGCTAAGTTCTTGAATTTGGTCAGATGCTGACTATTCTGATATCTGATTTTGCATTATTGCTAGTGGGAGGTGAATTGGTCTTTTATTAATAAGTCTGTAGTTTTGAAAATGACAAGCCACATCAATAATGAACATGTAGAATTATTAAGATCATGGGACAGCTGTATCTTGGTCATACAGAAGCACCTTACTAACATCTCCTTAGATGTCTACTTGACATGGCATCTTTAGACTACTCAGATATATTGTAGGTGTAATCTAATCCTTTGTTTCAGTTAACACTTAGGTATAAATTGGAGCTCATGCAAAGAAACGGGATGTCTTAGACCAGACTGGCACACAACATAAATTGCATCCGTGATAATATGCACCTTCCTTTCAACTATTGCTTGAGTAAGATAAATTCCCACATTAACAAATGGCTAAAAATTAGTAAAGCTGGTAGAAAAAAATCTCCCCTTTAGTAAGAAGAACCAAAACATTTTGTTTAAAAAAATCTTCCTTCAGGATTCATTTGTCCTTCATTAATGTTCATTGTTGTTCAAGCCAGCACAAAAAAAATGCAGTGTTTGTTTATTTATCTTTCCTCTTTAGTATTGCATGAATGAATAAAGCTCAAACTATTCCCTGAAAAAGTTACACCGTAGCTAACCTAAGAAATATCTGGAAGACTTGAAAAAACAATTAAGGAATCAAATGGCTGTAACTGATCTAGATGGAAAATGCCATGATAAGAAGCAGCCAATGCACTGTCATCGAAGTCGTCTAATTAGAGGCTGCTCTCGTGAAACCTAATACTGCATTCAGTCAGTTCATCGTGTTGTACTGTACTGTACTGCTAGGTATGATGGTTCTCTTTTGATTCCTTTGTCATTGGGGTATTGTGGTTCGTAATAAGTTCACTGGCATCCATATTATGGATTTCCATCCTTTGGCAGGCCTGGCTTCCATCTCTCTTCTATTAGAGACCTCTTTTTAAAAGATTCAGCAGCAAGGGGGTGGGTGGGGGGATAATGAAGAAAAGGAAAAAACAAGAACAGGAAAAGAAGAGAGAAATGAAGAAGGAAAGCTGCATCAGATAAGATACAGATCAGATTATAAAGAGGTGAAAACTGCTTCTCAGTCTTGCTGCTAAGTATCAGTGCAGTCATTTTAGTTTCCTTAATTTAAACACTAAAGTTTCTTTGCTGTTTTTTTCCTCCTGTTCGTTTTCCCTTTAAAATTTCAGCGCACACAATGGAAGGCTAAGGATGCTTTAGTCAGACCTTGGCTTCCAGCATTTCCAAAAAAAGTTTGTGCATGGGGACTTTGCCTTCCAGTTTGATGTTGTAGAAATGCTGCACAGCTTTAGTGGAAGTTTGCCTCAGCAGCGGAAGAGTCATCAGCATCTTGCCAGCCCGACGTGGATCTTCCATATGCTGCCCAGCCTCGTAATCCTGCAATGCCTCATGTAAGACATCTTGAAGTTTTTGAACGGCTTCAACATCTTCTATGTGCATTGAGTCTGCAAGACAAAGGAAGCAAAAGCAGTGTTCAGTTTCCGTGCCAGCAAGCAGGATTATAATACCAATGCTCTAAACTGTAACTTGTACTGTAATAAGTAAGGCACAATAATTGTTTATGGACTTGCATGGATTTACCCAGCATTTTCTGGGCTCACTTGTGAGTAAGTTAGATAATTACCTACTTATTACCATACTGACCTTCTGGAAAAATGTTTGGGTCTCTGGTGTAATTACAAACATGTAATCGCTTCCTGTAGATGTACTTGGTTTATATAGATTAAGAGAAATGAGTGTTGAAATTTGCATTAATCTGTCTGAAATGTATTGCTGAGATATGCAAGATGCTCATACCATTATAGGGCTGTAAAGCACTTATTCTGCCAGCTGGTCAGATTTTCAGAAGTTCAAGTCTGTTTTGCTAAATAGTTAGGATTGACAAAGACTGCTACAGTTTGGGCAAGATTTCCGCATACAGAAAAATCAGAGAGTTCTAATTTTAGGCTATCAGTCGAGACATACGAGGGACATTCAGGAACTCAAACTGAAAGACTTATGTGATAGCAAGACCTGAGACCTTGGAGTTCTGCAGTTGGTCTGAGTCCAAAATACAGGACTAGATGGACCAATTTTGCCTTGAATTAAACAACAACCCTGACCTGGCTAGAAGCCAAGCAAGGTCCACCCTGGCTAGTATTTGGATGGGGAAACTCTAAGGAATATCGGAGTTGTGATGCAGAGGCAGGCAACAGCATATCACATCTGAATGTCTCATGCTCTGAAAAACCTATTGGCTTGCTGTAAATCAGCTGTGACTTGATAGCAATTTTTTTTAAAAAACCCTAAATTCCAGATTATCGCCCTCATCTTAAAAAAGGTAGTAACTCCAGGAAATTGGGGGCATATCTGAAGAGGCTCTGGCCAGGAATGTGCATGCAACTCCGTATGTATTAAATGATTGCCAGCCTCATAGATTTCTCTCTTGCTCATCCCCACAGCTACTCTGTCCTGCAGTCCACTGTCTCAGCTACTGCCTATTGAGGGGCCACTGTATACAAGCATAAAACTGCTGATGTTCCTGGAATATAGAGTATTACATTCTTAGATACAAGAACCTGCAAGGGCAATTGTACAGCAAAGAATGCATATAAAATTATAACAACCTTAGATCAGGATACCAAGAACCGTGCAACTGCTTCTGCATGACTAAGGGGCCTTTGAATTTGTTTCTTTAAAAATGTTTTTGAAATTTAAAGGCATTTCAAAGATAATATGTAATATGGAAGAGTGTTTTGTTGCCCTTTCAAGGAGAAAGTGTAAGTCTTAAGGGACATTTAGATCATATGAATACATGAGTTGACTTTCAGCAGTACATGAGTCTTTCAGCAAAATTTCTGATCCCTTGATGGAAGAGAAAACAATCCCACTGAAAGCATCAGCCCTTCCAACCAGTTTCTCCTATATCACCCAAATTCAGCTTTGGTTTGTTTTCTCTCTGCCTCCTGACCACTGCAATCTTATATTGGATCAGGAAGAGATGGTCAAAACTGGAAGGTTATTAAAGACGGTATATAGCTGAGGATCATAAGCATATTGTTCACATCCCGCTCCAGACTTTGGACAGTAGAACCTTGTGGCATCCTTCTCCCCATGTCAGTTCCCAAGGGGATCACTCAGTATGTCTTTCTGCAACCTTTGGGATTGGTTTGAAAAAAAGGACCATCTCCACAGTGCTCTGCCCTGTCTCCTCTGACTTTATAAAAAGCTCAGCAGTGTGATATGGTTGACCATATTTAAGACTGCTGACAGATCTAATGACACCAATTTGGATGCACTAACGGAAACCTGCAAGGAGTTGCAGGAGGCATATCATTTCTCCCTGCCCCATTATTTCCTCTTTCCGTTTCCTCAGAGCAGAGGTGTAGCTAGGGAAAATGGAGCCCAGTGCAAAATCTGAGTTTTGCGCCCCTCCATGACCAAAGGCCACCCTCCCCCACTATGACCAAAAAACAATTTTTTGCACCAGGTCATCTCAAAGTTACCATCACATTATGGAACATGCCCCAACTCACAAATCTGAACACACTCAGGGCTCCCTAGTTTAAACAACATTGAAAGTGATGCTGATTTTTTTGGTAGGGTGGGGGGAATCCACCCTGAAACAGCATCACTTTTAATGTTGTTTAGACTACAGAGCCCAGATTCGCCCTTTGAATCCACCTTAAAGGGAAACTCTGGGCTCCCTAGTTTAAACAATACTGAAAGTGATGCGGGGGGGGGGGGATCCACCCCGAAACAGCATCATTTTAAATGTTGTTTAAACTAGGGATCTCTGATTCTCCTTTTAAATCCCTTTTAAAGGGAGAATCCACCCTGAAACAGCATCACGTTCAATGTTATTTAGACTAGAGAGCCCAGATTCTCCTAGAGAATCCAGATTCTCCTTTAAATCCACCTTAAATGGAGAATCTGGGCTCCCTAGTTTAAACAACATTGAAAGTGATGCTGTTTCACGGAGGATTCCCCCCACCCCACCCCTCAAACAGCATCACTTTCAATATTGTTTAGACAAGGGAGTCCAGATTCTCCCTTTACATCCACTCAGAAAGGGGGGGGGGTTTAAAGGGAGAATCTGGGGGAAATTTGAGGATGCCCGTCAGGGGAGCAATGTTTAAGTTAGCAGTACCAAAATTTCAGACTACCTTCAGTAGACTCTCCTGATGATACCTCCCAGGTTTGATGAAGTTTGGTTCAGGGGTTCCAAAGTTATGGGCCCTACTATTATCTCCCATTGTAAACAATGGGAAATGGGGCACCCCCTTTGTGGTCCATACCTTTGGACCCCCTGAACCAAACTTCACCAAACTTGGCTGGTTGAATCATCAGTGGAGCGCTATGCCTGACGATAGTCCTTGGAAATTCTTTTGGGTGTGCTAAGCTATCCTAAAAAACTGTGCCCCCCAAGCATCGGGATCGGCATTGCAAAGTAAAAACACTACAAATATCAAAAATACATTTTTCGCTGCTCCCAAGTGTGCGCCCGGTGCAACGTGCACCCTCCTGCCTCGCGGTTGCTACATCTCTGCCTCAGAGTCCCATAGCTTCTTCCCTTTTCCTCCATCCTTCTCTGCTTCTGAGAATGTTACATCATTCTCCTCTCCTCCTTTTAATCCTCACAGCAGTGGCGTAGGAGGTTAAGAGCTCGTGTATCTAATCTGGAGGAACCAGGTTTGATTCCCAGCTCTGCCGCCTGAGCTGTGGAGGCTTATCTGGGGAATTCAGATTAGCCTGTACACTCCCACACACGCCAGCTGGGTGACCTTGGGCTAGTCACAGCTTCTCGGAGCTCTCTCAGTCCCACCTACCTCACAGGGTGTTTGTTGTGAGGGGGGAAGGGCAAGGAGATTGTAAGACCCTTTGAGTCTCCTGCACGAGAGAAAGGGGGGATATAAATCCAAACTCTTCTTCTCACAATAGCTGCCCTGAACAATAAACCTTTCCTTCTCCTTCCCTGTATGGTGGGTCAGGCTGAAAGTATGAGACTGGCCCCAAATCACCCAGTGAGTTTCCACAGCAAGATGGAGATAAGAACCTGGAACTCCCAGACTCTATTCTGAAGCTACACTAAATTGGTTTCATAGGGTGGTTCCTGTTGACAAGTAGCAAGCACCCAGTCTAAGTTGAATCAGGCAAGCAGAGGCGTATCAAGGGGGGAAAGTGCCCGGTACACTGGTGTGTGCTTTGCCCAGCCCTGCCCCAGAATACCCCTGCCATGCCCATGGAATGCCCTCACCACACACCCACAGGGGCGGACGTCCGGCGCATCGCCCCCCTGCCTTCTTGGAGCTATGCCTCTGCAGGCAAGTTAAATGGTCCTTTCCTGGCCTTTTACTAAAAAAACCCCCAAGCCTAGATTTCTGTGGTTGTCTAGCAGTAGCCACTGAAGGACTTTATTTCTTAAAGCTACCAGTGTTCCTGTTATCATTTTTTAACACACACACCCCTCATAGATTTCAGATTTTTCAGAAAACCTGGGATGTATCTCAGGTTTGTAAAAAAAAAAATCTGTCTTGCTGTTCACAGCTCACCAGATTTAAGTACCCTCAAGTTTGACTGACTTAACTATTAGAATATACAAGTGGAAACCTGCAAGGACTTGCAGGAAGCATCTCATTTCCCCTTACCCAACTATTTCTTTTTTTCCTGAAAGTCCCCCTAGCCTCACCTTTTTGGTCTGTTTCCTTCTCTCCTTAGGGTTACCAGCCACAGGTTGGAAAATTCCTGGAGATTTGGAGGTGGAGCCTTGGGAGGGTGAGGCTGAGGAGGGAAGTAACCTCAGTGGGATATAATTACGTACAGTCCATCTTCCAAAACAACCATTTTCTCCAGAAGAACTGGTCTCTATCATCTGCAACTTGTAATTCTGGGTGACTTCCAATTCCCACCTGGAGGCTGGCAACCCAACTGTCCATTTCTCATGAATTAGAGAAGAAAAAAGTTTGGATTTATACCCTGCTTTTCTAAACTGTAAGGAGTCTCAAAGCAGCTTACCAACTGCTTTCCCTTCCCACATCAGACACCTTGTGAAGTAGGTGGGGCTGAGAAAGTTCTGAGAGAACTGTCACTAGCCCAGGTCACCAGCAGGCTTCATGTCTAAAAGTGGGGAGACAAACCTGGTTCGCCAGATTAGGGTCCACTGCTCATGTGGAGGAGTCGGGAATTAAAGCCTAGTTCTGCAGGTTAGAGTCCACTACACTCAACCGCTACACCATACAGGAGGAAATGGATTCTTTAGAAGGTAGAATCTATGGCATTATATACTTCTGCAGACCCTCCCCTCCTCAAATCCAAGTCTCCCCAGGCTCTACCTTTCACATCACTATGAATGTTCAAAGTTCAAACTCTGTGTCCGTCCCATCCAACAACTAACCTAATCTTATCTGCCCCTCTATCTTAAGCTTTCTTTCTCACTCCCCCCCCCCTTTCCTCAGAAGCCTCTATCTAGGAAAACTGGCCCAATTATGTGGTGCCAGCTGCTGGGTCGGGTCTACTTCCATGGTAGGGAATTCTCAAGGATTTGTGGGAGGGCACTTCTCTTTCCACTTTATCCCCCTCTCCACTATTTCCTTTTTCCCTCCCCCTGGCAACCCCCATATCCTCCCCTCTTTAAGTATCTCATTCTCTCCTCAGCCATTCTCCAACCTGCTTGTTATCTGCCTTCAATCTTCAAATGTATTTATTTTAAATCCAGCCTTTCTCTACACTGGGAATCAAAGTGGATTACATGATTTTCCTCTTCTCCTTTTTATCCTCACAACAACACTGTGACGTTGTAAATACCCTACCCCCTACTCCAGTTGAGATCTGTTTATAGTAGGATTCCCCTCTTATTTTGGACTTAGTTGTTTCCTTTTAGTTGTGTCCTTTTACAGCCTAAGGCTGTTTCTGAATGGCGGCAGAAATGGCTGTCCACTGGCATAATTAACGCCGGTGGACGCATGAGACCGTTCACATGGTCTCATGTGGGCAGCGCTGAGGCTGCTGCAACCCACAGAGGCAGCTCTGCATGGAGCCACCTGAGGATCATCCTGTTCACCTATCTCTCCTCCCTGCACAGCTCTGGATGGCTGGAAGGTCATGCCCACACTGCCCTCCAACCTCCGGGGGTTGAACAGTAGTATGGGCGTGTATCTCCAGCAGTCCAGAGGTGCGTGGGGAGGAGAAGTGGATGGGAACACTGGAGGGGCCAAAAGCGGCACCCTCACACCAGTGCACTTCGCACCACACCAGCAGGAAGATGCTGCTTTTGAAAAAACTCGCTCAGGGAGCGAGTTTCAAAAGCAGCGTTTTGCACCAGTTGGGTGGGGCAAGCATGGTGCTGCTGTGCTGTGCGAACAGCGCCCTAGGAACAGTGTTTTTACCATCCTAAGTGTCAGAGACTCTGAAACTTGGGGAGTTTCATATGGCCCCTGGGTGGGCCATGGCACTGGAAATTCCCAAGAATAAAGAGGAAGAGGAAGAACATAAGAACATAAGAATAAGCCAACTGGATCAGACCAGAGTCCATCTAGTCCAGCTCTCTGCTACTCGCAGTGGCCCACCAGGTGCCTTTGGGAGCTCACATGCAGGATGTGAAAGCAATGGCCTTCTGCGGCTGTTGCTCCCGAGCACCTGGACTGTTAAGGCATTTGCAATCTCAGATCAAAGAGGATCAAGATTGGTAGCCATAAATCGACTTCTCCTCCATAAATCTGTCCAAGCCCCTTTTAAAGCTATCCAGGTTAGTGGCCATCACCACCTCCTATGGCAGCATATTCCAAACACCAATCACACGTTGCGTGAAGAAGTGTTTCCTTTTATTAGTCCTAATTCTTCCCCCCAGCATTTTCAATGTATGCCCCCTGGTTCTAGTATTGTGAGAAAGAGAGAAAAATTTCTCTCTGTCAACATTTTCTACCCCATGCATAATTTTAGAGACTTTAATCATATCCCCCCTCAGACGTCTCCTATCCAAACTAAAGAGTATTGTTGCAATGACAGAATAAATGCAGTCTCCCCTGGTAACTGGTATAACATTCTCAATAATAACCCTGGGGACATCACCCCAATAACCTGAAACCCCCAGAAACGTCTGCTCAATTCAAGGACTTTGCTATTTTATTAACTAACTCAAAGTTTCTCCACTTCCTTTTTTAACTTGATCAATAAGTGAACTCAGATCATTAATTTCAACTTCAACCTAATTAAAGTATATTAATCACGTTGCCTCAACCACATTGCCTCTCAGCCTACCTTACAAGGTGTCTGTTGTAGGGAGAGGAGGGGAAGGAATTTGTAAACTACATTGAAATTGGTTCTGGTGGGTTTTCCGGGCTGTGTGGCCGTGGTCTGGTGGATCTTGTTCCTAATGTTTCGCCTGCATCTGTGGCTGGCATTTGAAAAAGTTCATTTTCAAATATCCTCCCCATTATAATCAGTCCTGATTTTGTGCTTAATAATGATGATATTAGAGGAAGATAAAGCATATGAAGCAAAAGAGAAAACAGGTAGGAAGCTGATTGGTCATACCAAAAAGTAGATACCTGCACATTGTAAAATAGGGGGAGAACAGTACTGGGGAGCAGCTCATGATCTCAGTTTCACAGGAAATATTTTTGGCTGCCTGATACTTCAGGAAGTAAATTATTGAACTGATCATACACAGCTCTCAAAACAGGACAACCTAACATCCAGGATCTTTCATTATCTCCTGTTCTACAGGATTCCTGAGCAGTTATTAAAGTCCTTCTCAAGTATTTTTAGAAATGGGCACCATTGCTTTGGTCTACCATGGCTTCTGATTGTCCACAGTAGATCTGATTGGTGCTGCAGATTAAAAGGCATCCTGTTAAATATACCTTACGCCTGAAATGTTGAAGAGTTATTATTTGAGTTACCGTAAGTGTAACCTCACTCCCTGACATTTTGTGATTGGCTCTGCCTCCTGCAACAGCCATTTTGTTGTTGTGTCCATGACCTTGGGCTCAAAAGGTTTGTGGACATCTGCTCTAAAAGAAATCAGACTTGGAATATCAATTAGCAGTACCTGGCATGTTTAAAATGTAGCATGTCTACATGGTTTGCAATATTTACTTTAAAAGCCTATTATCCTATGATAAGCTCTTTCAGATAGCCTGAATAAGTCACTTGCTATATTTATTTAGGAAGAGGGAGGTTTTGAAAAATGGCATGGTAGTGCTTGAGCTCTGCACCATAGCTACAAAGTTATCTATATTTCATTTTCAGGAAGCCAGGAATAATAATAAACAAAATTTTATTAAGTGCAGAATCAATATATTGAAAACCTAGTTACAATATATTGCATAGGTATGTGGCTATATGTATCACATTTCTATTCTTCCTGTCTTCCAAGGAGGTTGGTATATACTTTATCCTTGCAAAAAACAAACAAACCCATGAGACATGTCAGGCTGAGTGAGAGCAACTTGCTGAAGATTATCAACTGAATTTCATGGAAGAGTGACATTTTAACCACAACCTCACACTAAGAAAAGATTTTGTGATACTAGGTATAGTAACAAATAATTTGCCCCAAATTTCAACAAAGAATGCCTCACAAAAACACCAGCGAACACATTTCAGACGTCTTTACAGATCTGTATTCTGCTACTTTTCACCAATAGTTTTCTCACTTCCCTGTGTAGTATACTTGTCCTCTCACCAATGTGGCTCACATGATTGTAGATGTCTTGTATGGGCCTGAATGTCAAGAAATGTTCCTCTCCAAACGCCTATCAGGGCTTGAAAGAAAACAGCTTGTTAAGGGTAAGGGCAGGTGTGTGTGTGAAAAAGAAGTGGTAGTTCTGATGCCAGAAATTCCAGAAAGAGAGAGCACCACTGATATGTAGGCTGAGGTATTTTGGGGTTGCAGGTTCTTCCTCCCCCTCCCCCACCTTCAGCATCTGATATGGAGTACTAGAACTGCTTCCCTGTAGGAATGTGTCTGTGCCACTTCCTGTGATCTACTTGTATATTGGAAAATAAAACAAATACTACAAAAACATCTTAAAACTCCAGTGCTCTGCTGTCCAAAAGGAACCAAACCAGGTAAGCACTAGATCCTGGAACTCTTACTTACAGGAGGTGCCTACCGTGATCATATTCAGCCTGTACTACGCCAGCTGCATTGGCTTCCAGTGGAGTTCTGAATCATCCACAAGGTATGGGTATTAACCTTTAAGGCTTTGCGTGGCCTGGGGCCCTCGTACCTTCGGGACCGCCTTACCCCATATGTCCCTACACGGCCTCTGCGTTCGGCAGAGGCCAATTTACCGGTGGTTCCCAGCCCCGCAATGACACGGCTGGCCTCCACCTGGGCCAGGGCTTTTACGGGCCTGGCCCCTGCCTGGTGGAACACTCTCCCTCCAACTATCCGGGCCCTGCGGGATCTTGGTGAGTTCCGCAGGGCCTGTAAGACCGAGTTGTTCCACCGGGCTTTTGGGGAGGCCAGCCGCTGATGGTGTGCGCCCTCTTTGTCTCTCCCTTTTAACATTCTGGGAGCCTGTGACATCTAGATTTACCGTCCCCCTCTCTGGGAGGGTTTTATTGATAGTTTTGATGCTGGATGCCAAGTGGTTTATGTGGAATGATGTAATTTTATGTTTTAATGATGTTATTTATATTTTTATTAATTATTTGCTGTTATTACTGTTTATGTAATATTATTTTGTTGTTCACCGCCCAGAGCCCTCAGGGGATGGGGCGGTATATAAATATGATAATAAATAAATAAAATAAATAAATCAGTCAAGAGAACTGGAGAGCATGTAACAACTTGGACGTATCAAATCTGACAAACTTCTCGCAGCAGATTTAGCCTTTTGTCAACACTGGGCACTATGGCGCATGCCCTGGTTATATCTAGATGATATTACTGCAATACACTCTACATGGAACTGCCTCTGACACTTCAGTTACTACAGAATGCTGCATCCAGGATAATGATTGGAGTGGACAGTAGGGATCATATCAGTCTTGGGCCATCAACAATGGCTCTCGATCTGTTTCAAGATGCTGGTGCTAAACTTTAAAACCATAAATTGTTTTGGACCACCATACTGAAGGAGTGCCGACTCTCTTCTGAACCTACACATCTGCTATAATGTTCTGAGGACCGGTTTTGGATAACATCACATTCTGAGATTACATGTGTAACAACCTGGGAGAGGGCCTTTTTGGTTGTGACACCAAAACTCTGGAATTGTTTCCACAGAGAGACTCACTTGCCTCCTTCTATTGTCATTGTATGTCAGTGGGTGAAGACATTTTTGTACTGTCTGGCATTTCCTTAGTGAACCATAATTCTTGATATTATGATTGTTGTTTTGATATTTTTACATGAATATTTTAACTTGGTTTTAATTTTTAAATTATGTATATTTGGTTTTAACAGGTTTTGAAATATGTTTTGATTGTGCATTTTTAATGTTACCTACCTTGGTGGCCTTGATGAAAGCAAAAAGGTGGGAGTATAAACTTTGTAAACAAATAATTAAACAAATATGTGTGAAATCATCACTCTCCTAATATTTTATTTATCTTACTGTAATTATTCTAATTTTTCTCAAGATTTCTACAGGTCTTTCCCTAAGTAGACCCCTACAAATATGCTTCACATTGCAGTAAAATGTAACAATCCCAAATTAGCTGCTTTCTTCACCTGTTAGGAATGCAGGTCAAAAAAAAGGCTTCAGGAGTTCAAGGGGTACATAAAAACAGCACAGTCTGAAACTTTAATATATCATTTTAAATCAGAGAACTGTGTTGATGTAGAAAATCAGCATATAAATGGATAATTAAAGGAGAACATTATGAAGGAGGGCTGATACATAGAGATTATTCAGTGGCATAGAGTGAAGAGTAGCTGATATCTGTACCAATCTTATTTAAATATACTATGAAAGTTGCACCCTCACAAGTGATGCTTAATATAGAAAGAATATTTTGAACACAGAGATTTAATTCACTTCACAATTTGAACAGACTGTTAGATAAAATATGAAGATGCAAAGATTATTTCTAATATCAAGCCTGACACTAACTATATTTCTACTAGAAATCAAAGGTCACAGTGGTATCTCCCCCACCCCCAGATCCACACAAGGAAATTTGTGGGCCAAGGTGATGATTCTCTTCTTACCAGAAACTGGTAACCTCACCAGAAGCAGCAACAGCTGTCCTGTTGTATATAACACTTGGCTGTCACTGATTCAACTGATCTGTATGATGGCTTGCTGATTCAATGGTTGTAAGGAGATGCAAGGAATCATTTCCTGCATATGCAACCTCAACCTCTGTCCTGGCTCCTAGGGCTGAGCAAGATCTCAAGAGACCAAGCTGGTGTTTCTTGCCTCATTACCCCCGGAGCCTCTGCCAACTTACACTAACCAGTCTTATAACTATCTGCCCTGTCTGCCTCTGTTGTCTTTGTCAGTGTGCCTTCCACAATCCATTTCGAACTACTGAACCTTTAGGTTAATTTTTCTTCCCTTTAGATCACTTTCAACCTGCCAGTTTAATGCTTCTTAAGCATGTCATCTTTCTGGGGGATCGTTTCCATAGGATTTTTCTCCATTTTGGTGTTATAACCAGTTTCTCTAGGGATCCATTAATGAGAGAAGTTATAACAGATCAGGGGTGCAAAAGGAATTTGAGATTTCCAGATACTTGAACTGAGTGAGGATGCAAACAGGTTTTTTGTTTTGTTTTGTTTTGAAAAGCCTCTAGCCTGAAAGTACAAACTGCTGGGTTGTTGTTTTTTTGATGAAATAATTAATAAACCTGTATACTTGCATCCTTCCATTTGGCATTTACCAATCAATACCCAGGAGCACTTAGTAACAGCAAGAAGAAACATATCAAATATCATCTGTTATGCTGCAAACAATTCAGTTGCCCATATGCCTGAAGTAATCGGTACATCCAAGCTTTGGAAAATATTCCAGCACAATTTTTTTAAAATTTGTGAGTAAACAAAGAACTCATTGGTGCCAAGTTGCTTGCTATGTTGCAGTTTAGTTTTATTTCCAGAACACCACCCCAAGATCCTCTGTTATACAGCCAAACTTCACCTCTAATATTTTTGGGCTGTGCAAAGTCAACAATTGGCATTTGATATACTAAGAGCAGGAGGTGTTTACTAAATGGTGGTTTACTGTTGATGACATATAACTGTGTTTGTTTATATACTGTTTTTTTCATTCAAATGTTTCCAATCATTTAAAGCTGTAGTAGACTTATGGTGATTTCATAGGGATTTAAAGGCAAGAAACATTTGAGCTGGTTTGTCATTGCCTGCCTCTATGTTGCATCCCTCAACTTCCTTAGTGGTATCACATGCAAGTACTAGCCAGGGTCAAATCCTGTTTAGTTTGTGAGATCTGATGAGATCAGGCTAACCTGGGCCATTCAGGTGTGGGCCCAAAGCAACATACACGAAAAAATGTAAAACAAAACATAGAACTGACATGAAAGAGAAAATGAGAGAACTCTTCGGAATGGAGCCAAGTCAAGGCATGATGCAGGGGTGCCTGGTTCTGCCTCCCCTCCCTCTGATGGCCTCAGCAAAGGCAACTGGAGGGAAGGGGGCTCAGGTGTGATTCTTCTTTAGTCAAGGGCAAATATCTATTTACCAAGAAGCAGAGAAGGAATTTGCTATGATTTCAGATCCTAGGATTGCTGAGCTTGTGCTTAGAAGCAATGGACTTTAGAAAACATTGCACATTGGTACATAGACGAAAACTATCCAGTTCCTGGTAGCCATGCAGACTGGTTTCTACAGAATTTCAAAGGCCAGGAAAGGGTAATTGCAGCTCACTCCTTTCTTGGACATTATTTTTATCTGACTTTTCAACAGAACATGAGGTGCCAGAAAAGGCTTAAGGGAGGGATTGAAGAGTTCCTGAGAATGCGTCTACATCTTTTTGTATCTAGATCTTAGCTGCTTTGTGGAAACTTATCACCTTTGTTTCCAGACTGGACTGACTGGAGTTATAGTGTGAGTGGTATTCTGCCCATGTAAACGTAGATAGGTCCTGTAGGTTTATGGGTTGAACAAGAATGGAGGGAGGCACTGAAGTTACCATTAAATCAGTTCACTGATTTAGAGCACAAAAGAGCATTAATTACTATTGAATCAAGCCAGATGTTTATGCTAAGCTGATAATTTCAATGAATGTCACATTAAATCTCTACAGGTCAGACTGAAATAATGTCTCTATCACCTCCAAATATGCAGATGTAAGCTGCTTAAGAAAACGTTTTTAAAAGAATGTTTTCATACAATGTGTAGATTTCTAGCTTTGTAGATATCTCACTTTATCAGTGACTATAAAAGGTTGTGACAATAATAGCGACATAATATATTGGTTAATTACATTATCCTGCTTAAAGCAAAATCCTCCTTGTTACAAATAAAATTATCTTGCAAATAAAATAATAACTTTCAATGACAATATTCTGTATTATAACAAAATCTACATTCATCGACATCTAAAAGGGATGAAATTTATATTTACTAAAAGTGAGGCTTTGTTTCGTATTTTAAGGGAAAAATTAAAACCCCAATTAAAAATGTAAAATGCTAGGTCCCATTATGAAGACAAATAGGAAAGTACAACTTCATTGTTGAAAACAATTTTCCTCCTATCAATCTGAGGATTCATGCATCAATATTGTAGATGAACTGTTAATTACAAAATCAATTAAAAATTATTTCTAAAAACAGTCACGCGTCCTGGCTCTCGGGGGGGCAATTTGGGCAGAAGGTCTCATCTCACTAGGACCGCGCCAAATCACAAGTCGTCATCCACAAGTAAGCAAAAGCAATCTGGTTTTTCATTTTTCAGCGCGGCTGAGCCCAGCCTGAGATTGATCGTCACATATGGCCCCAGAAAACAAACTGTCAATACCTTGAATGCTGCAGAATTTGAACAAATAGCCGTCCACCCATTCAAGCCACTCATTGCATCCCATTTAACAGATTTTATTGACAGTTTCCTTCTTGTAATTAAAGGGAAAACTACTGGCCAGCAACCAAGATAAAGTTCAAAGATAGGGTCAAAACAAAAGCAGATGGAGGGGCACGGTGTGACTGTCAATGGTACATAGCATCAGAGCATGTTATTGACACACAGGTATCTAATGATCGGCACGTCATTAAAGAGGGATCTATCATGAACTTTATGCAAATGCTAAAAGGGACTTAAGACCACAATAAAGCATTAGGGAGGCACAAAAGAAAAAACAACAAAGAACAAACGATTTCTACTTATCAGACAGTAGCTCACTGCTTCAGCACTTTTAAGTTCAAATGCAGAGAAGAAACCTTCCTTCATTTCTTAACCCTTTCCGAACAAGTAATATCTATCAGTTAAATGTCAGCCTTAAAAATCAAACTTGTATCGTGAAAAAGAGACCCTGTAAGATTAAACAGCGATTTGCCCCTTTCCCTGATGAAACCTGAGTTCACCTTGCTTATTGAGTTCACCGTATTTAGTAGCTGGATTGAAGTAGATCATATATTACGTTTAGTCATGGTCCCATCCATTCTATTGGGGTTTAGTGAACTGATTAGACTTATCTGGATTATGAAATGGATTTAGCAGAGCAACATTTATGTTTATTGAAAAGCATCATTGCTTTTAATACAGTCCAAATTTCTGGTGTCTTTTAACCAAATTAGAAACCTGTGCAGCAAATAGTTATAACCATAAAGATCTTCCCTTTATTTGAACTACCTTACTTCTAGCTCCTCAGCATCTTCCTGCAATAATATGATTAAAAATTACTTATTCCTAGTATCTTGTTTAGAAATCATCATGCAGAAGGAATTAGGGGAGGGGGGGGAATGACATGAGCCATCATGCCAATCTGCCAACCTGAATTAGCAAGCGCGATAGCTTTGAGGGTGACAAACTCTTCCTTCTCCAACTTCATGCTCTTGTACTTTTTTACCAGTTGCAGGATGGCATTGTTGAGGTCAAGAAGGCCTGCTAATTTGGACTGATCTTCATCCATAATATAATCTTCAGCATAGACAAGCTCATCCTCAAAGGAAAGTGATCTGTATACGACTCCCAGAATCAAAATCTCCATCCAAGCACTCTGCAGAAGGCTCATCTGGTCAGCAAGCGATAAAGTGGAAAATCCTAAACCAGGAGGAAAAGTACACAGGAAAATAATTAAATGGTCCAGGGTCATCATAATTCTACATTATAACATTTCTTTTCTATTGGTGGCTGTTACATAAGTTATAAATCTGTATGTATGTACCACATCCTTCCTGATTTCCAAATATTCACAAAAATGTCATCCAATAAATTTAAATGTATATGCAGTTCGTGCAATTTTGAAGGGGTTAAGTGGCATAGGAGGTTAAGAGCTTGTGTATCTAATCTGGAGGAACCGGGTTTGATTCCCAGCTCTGCCGCCTGAGCTGTGGAGGCTTATCTGGGGAATTCAGATTAGCCTGTACACTCCCACACACGCCAGCTAGGTGACCTTGGGCTAGTCACAGCTTCTCGGAGCTCTCTCATCCCCACCCACCTCACAGGGTGTTTGTTGTGAGGGGGGAAGGGCAAGGAGATTGTAAGCCCTTTTGAGCCTCCTGCAGGAGAGAAAGGGGGGATATAAATCCAAACTCTTCTTCTTCTTCTTCTTCTTCTTCTTCTTCTTCTTCTTCTTCTTCTTCTTCTTCTTCTTCTTCTTCTTCTTCTTCTTAACAGCAACATAAAAGGACTCACATTTTTTCTTATCAGGAATGGAGAAATACATATTTTGGCATCTAGGTAGATACTGAAATAATTCTTTTGCGATGCCTTTAAAATTGCAGGTTGACAATATGCATCATAGCTAGCAAAAGAAATGCCGGTAATGCCAGGTTCTGCCTTGGAAATGGTGGAGACGGTAGTGAGATTTTGAAATGAAGAAACATGAAAATATTTCCACAGGATAAGAGTCAGTACCTTAATAGAATTAAGGTGATGACCACAACAAGCAAAATGCTTTCTGAACTTCAACCTCAGCAGAAACTGAAGCAAGACCTATCCTCTTCAGAGAAGACACTAATTACTTCTGTAATGACTTCTGCATGTACTATAGTTGCTGAAATAACAGGACGGCACATTAAAGTGCCAAGTGAAGAGTAATCACGCCATCATTTTTAAGAGAGAAAAAGAGTGAAAATTTAATAATGTTTCTTAATGAATTTAAGTTTTGCTTTTGTTCCCCTCCCCTGCTTTCCTAATAGGATCACAAAGGGCAAATATTTTCACTGTCATACCTTTTCAGGCTCCTGTTTACAGTAGCTGTAAATTTATTATCTCCAATTGCTAATATCCCGCAATCACATAAGACACTTCAGAGCACTGTGAGAAGAAACAAGAATTTCCTGGCCTGTTGGTGAAATGTTGTGGTTTGCCAATTGGCACCAGTCACCACAAGTACTTAATAAAATCATCAAAGGGGATTAGTCAAGCTTTTCTTAAGGGGGTCTTAAAGACAGGGCTCAAGCTTTCAGTTAGTTGTTTTTGGAGCTGCTTTAATGTTCTTTGACAGGGATCCTGCAGGAAGAACAGTCTGCTTTTGCTGTTTCTTTAGCTTTAAATAAATTTCCCTCCTCTTTTGAAGGCCCCAGCCTTAGGATGGAATAATATGACATGAAAAACAAAAGGGGATGGGGCGGGGAAGGCACCACCACCTTAGGCACCAATTCAGATTCAAACCACTGTACCACTTAGAAACAGATTTACTAAAATCAAACAAAATTACAAGAGAAATGCTTACATGCCTCAACTTTTTGTAAATAATATATATATATATATATATATATATCTTTTATTATCTTAATATAGTGCTTTTGTACCCCGAGGGTGGATATTTTAATTTCTTCAAAACAAGACTAACACAATTTTCACAAAGTAAAAAAAAAGCCTCTCAAAAAGGTGACAGAAACTTAACAGTGCTCATTGGAAATGGAAGGAAATGGAACAGAAATAATAATTTGAAAGGTCTAAAGAGGAATGCATATTTTCAATTAGCTCCAGCATTTCTGTCCTTTTCCTCTCTCAAGAACCAGTTTTTCTGCTACAGCAGATGGACAGAGAATGTAGCCTGCAGCAGTGTCCTGTGACGGCCCCAGTCCCCCTCCCAGACACTGCTGTTAGTAAATAGATTTACACATTCTCCAATCTCCACACATCTTTCTGCCGAATAATTAAAAGGAGGATGATTAGTTTATTGAGTGGAAGGAGGAACTTTTTTATTGAGGTCCGTCCACGATTTTTATCAGGGCCAGCACTTTTACGGTTGTCATGAGGGTGCAGGCATCCAATTTTTCTTATCTGCCTGATTAATACAAACGCTGTTTCAGGACGCATTAATTAACAGATACAAATCTACGTTCTCATGGAAGGATCAATACAGAGAAGAAAAGAGGCATCAATGTGAATTTAGTGCTGATGATGGAGAAGGCACTCTATTGACATTTACGTGCACGGAAACTTTAAAGTTGCAGCACAGCCCCTTTGTCCCTACGATTTACAAGGTAACAATTTTTAACCATAACAATGTTTCCCACACTTCTAAGGCATCTAATTAAGCAAAAGGCAATAAAATCCCTCTTGATCACAAAAGAACTTTAATTTGCAATCATTTTCATTTCTATCTTTTTCTCAGTAGGCTCCTAAATTCCTCCTTTTATTTACTTGCCTTTTATGTGTGTGTTGTTGGTTTTTTTAAATTACAGTGTAGTAACACAATGACAGTATGAGACAATGGAGAGAAACATTCCAAATCAGGGCACCACACTATACATTTATAAGAGTAGAATACTCTATATTTAGAAGGGATATTTCTCTCTGTGTTCTCCACAATACTTTAATCCATAAGTTTTCATAGGACAGCTCCATATTTGTACCTGAGTAAGAGTAAAGCACATAAATAACAAATTCTGCAATCGTCCCAAGGGACAGGACAACATTAGCTATCTTCCCTTCCTTTGACCGTTCTTCTGAAAACTATCTTCAGAAAACACTGTCCCATATTCGTTGCATACACAGCAAAGGACAAAAGGCAGAATTCTCAGTATATTTCTTTTGCCCTGTACATTCAGTAAAGTGGTTAACAAAACAGTGAATAGAAATAGGCAGTTGACTATCAATACAAGTAAAATAATTTTGTAATGGTGCATTAAAGGGTCATAGTATCTGATGTCTAGTTTGCAAGTGCCTAAAACTTGTTTATTAATAGTGTTGTCACTTGATTGTTCTCTTACTTGATTGTCTAAAATATTTCTGCGAACCCAGATACTCTCATAGACTGTACATAGTTTCAAATGCAAATGATAATGTCTATATTTATAATAAAATCTAGGTAATCGTAAAACTGGATAATCTTTCTTGGAGAGATTAACAATAATAATAAACCACTCTAATATACCATGCTGGGCAAGAGTTGGTGGGGTGGGGGGAAGGATACCACATTTTCATATTTTGTAATTGTTTTCATATACAAAGGCAAAACTTTGAAATCCCAAACTGTCTACATGATTATATTTCCTACTGTGTTGGCTAGTTAATCTTTTCCATTTCCTTGCCCCAGAACTAGAAGATGCTGCTCTGCCAAGAGGGTGCCTAAACTTTTGAGTTCTGTATTAGGCCTTGTTCCCTAGTGTTTGGCAGGTCATGCTTTTAAATGCTCAACTATATTATGTCTTTTAAAAAAATACACTACAATATACTGTTGTGTATTTTTTTCTTTTTCCCCCCTCCAGCATACTCCAATTCCATGCATACTGGTGACAACTTTGATCTCTCTACACATCCCTCTGCATGTCAGTGCCATTTAATGTATCTCAGGCATTTTGCTAGCAGAATGACTCCGTCCCTTGACCTGCAGTTAAACAGCATGTTTATCTGCGAGACAGTGTGCTCCAAATAAACCAGAGGACAGTTGGGAATAACGTCATTTGGAAGGATTGAAAAGCTTCTCAAGAGTCAGGTACCTCCGAGGTAATAGGCTTGAAGGAAGCATGTTCTCTGCCAACCCTCCTGCCATCTTCTACTTGAATCTCATGTACTTGACAATGACGCCATGGGCACTTGTCACGGCTTTCCCTCCCCCTTCCTTGGCTTTTTTCCCCCTGCCTGGCAAACTAATGCACTTTGCAGTCAACTTACAAAAAAGGCTAAGCATTTGAAAGTGTGAAGGGCAAAAAATATCTGACGGCTAGTCTTCAAAAATACACTTTCATTTCACAAATCATGAATGTTTGTTTCCTGAGCCCAGTGTTGACAGAAGTAGGCTGCAGTGCAGGCATAAGAACTTAACCCCTGCTAGGCATTCTCCTTCTGTACTATTTCCATGATGCTGAATGCAAGGCATCGTAAATTTCCCTAGCCACAAACAACGCCAGGTTTTGCTAGTTGTTCACCCCCTCCCCCCCACTTCACATACTAATACTCCTGTTACTCCTATGTAGAGTGCAATGTATCACTCACTGTACAGATTTTGGAACAGACTTACACTGCAATTAGAGTTATGCCTTAATGATTCACTCATACCCACTAGCTATGTATTGAGAAGAATACTGACTTTGAAACGGAATAGTTTGCTTGATTCCTCCTCCCCTCCCCAAAAACTAATGCTCAAACAGTGAGGAATAAAGAGACAGCAAAGCTCTTGGCATTTCACTGCCAACTGGAAATTCTGACGCTTCTATTCAAGTGAAATGAGTTCTAAGCTACAGGTTTTCATGCACATGCAGTGATCTCTTAAGGCAGTCAACATAGACACCGTTGCTCTGGCAGTTATTTTACACATAATGCACATTGCCCGGCTAAGCAGCCTAAATTGTTTACATTCCCAAAGATGCTTTTCTATAGTTCGCTTGGGAAGACTTCACTGATGCTAAGGGCACATCTGTGGTTCATCCACAATGCCCTTAGCACACGTTTTTGTCATGCTGTTACTAGATAGCTGGCAAAGTTTTTGTCAGGAAGCTGGGAAGGCTTGCCAGCTACTGCTTGCACAGTCTCTGTACTTCCAATCCCCCCACAGGCACAGTTTGTCTCTGTCTAGAATCTAGTTCTCTATAAAAGGTTGCAGACAGACCCACTTCTCTATTCATTGCTATTGTGAATAACATATGCTACTAGTTTCTAGCATGTAGTATTCAAAGCCCCATTAATGCAAAGGCTTCTAGTTCTCTTGTATAAAAGAAAATTCTCCATGTGGGCAAATGGAGTTTGCATTCTGCCCTGATCATAAAAGAGAAAGGAACAATTCCTCTGCTGGAGGAACTCTGCGAGTTGACCATCCAGATAATGGTAACTCTTGGTTTCCTTCCTAGATTAAAGAATAGTGGACTGGTTCATACTTGCATGTTCACTTCCAGATAGGATATCAGATTCTGGGTTTTTACCTACAGATCATTTAAAACGTTTTACAAATTTAAAAAAAAGAATGGTTTTCACTTATTTTTGTCCACATAGCACGGAAAAATAAAGCGTTTCCAGCAAAAAACGTCCTTTTTTCTACCAATTTCTGCCGCCTCAGGGATCCTCTGTGCCACCCATCATTTGTTGAGTGTTTCCCATGGATGTTTCCTCAGTTGGTATCATGGCTGCCGACTATTTCAGTATTTAAGTGTCCTCGCAGCTACGGAGACTCAAAATCTGAACATATGGTTGATTCTTATATAGTGTCTCTACAGCTTCAAAAACACCTCATTGGGGGGAAAATGGAAAAAAAGACAAGAGCATGTAACTGCCTGGCAAAACTAAGTTTATTCTTGTACTTTAAACACTGAAATAGTGGGTGGCCACAATGCCGGCTGAGGAAACATCAATGGGAAACACTCAGCAAAAAATGGCGGAAGGCACAGAAGAACCCTGAAGCAGC
This sequence comes from Sphaerodactylus townsendi, assembly GCF_021028975.2. Taxonomy (NCBI): domain Eukaryota; kingdom Metazoa; phylum Chordata; class Lepidosauria; order Squamata; family Sphaerodactylidae; genus Sphaerodactylus; species Sphaerodactylus townsendi. The sequence goes on from NC_059425.1 coordinate 58,905,834, forward strand.
AGAAAATGGTGGGCATGAACTGCAGAGAAAACAAAAGTAAAAACTTTAAAGTTGAGTGGAAAAAATAAAACATTTCCTGCTTTCTGCACAGCAAGCAGGAAATGTTTTCAAAACGTCTCGGGGGGGGGGGGAAGCTAGATTAGTATTTTCAAAAAAACCTGTTTTCAGCCCAAATAAAACATTTTCAAAATGTCTTAGGGAAAAAATGCTTTGTATTGTTGATCAATATTAAGAACAATGATTAAGAAAACAATAAATATTAAGAAAAGCAATATTAAGAAAACTGAATGAAAATGTTAACAGTCAAGGAGACATGGTATAGATCAGTGTTTCTCAGATGGTGGGACACAAAACTATTCTAAGTGGGACTCAGGGGTGTCACAACAATTATTAAGAATCTGTACTCCCCCAATCTACATGACCACCTATAAGTGGAATGGATTCTGCTGATCCTACCTGCCACAGATTATCCATCTGTAATCTTTTGGCATGTTAGTAGTAATAATAAGATTTCTATAAACATATAAATCTCCTTCTTGGAAAAAGTGCAACTTTCTTTTGCATAATGGTGAGACCCAGACACTTTGACAAGTGACCAGTGGGACATATGATTTCAAAGGCCGATTACCACTAGTATGGGGTGGTACAGGGACGTATGGGAGATTAAGAATCTTGCAACTCTGAAGAAAGTGACATAAGTATGTCATAAAACTGAAAAATACTGACATCTGAATAGGCGAAAATATAACGCTTGTGGAGAAAGGCCACATATAACTAAATACAGTAACAACATTTATGTTTCATAGGTATGTTCCTATATACTGCTTTGGAGAAGCAACCTGACAAATTATCTTTTTAATGTGAATCAGGCTTAACCAATGCATTAGTTGGTAGAATTAAGGGTAGATCATTTCCAGTGGATTAGTTTCTCCACATAATATGATATTCATTTAGTTTTACATCCCTCCTTTCTTCAACTATTAAATTCAAGACAAGTTTCTTAGGATTCTCAGGTGGCTTCCTATGTGGATGCAGATCAAAATTTATCTGCTTAGCTGAAGGAAAGCTGCAGTATTATTATTATTATTATTATTATTATTATTATTATTATTATTATTATTATTATTATTATTAATTATATTTATACCGGCGTAGCCACTACGAGAGAACTCAGGGCGGTGAACAACAGACAATAGAGGCACAGTAAAATCCAGTATATATCAGCTATAAAAAGTCACTATTAGAAACAGCTCTATATATTAAAACCCAATATAAAGCGAAGCGTTCTAACATCAAAGCGTATCGATGGCGTCTCTCTCAGTCCAGTCCCCCTGAAAAGGAAAAGGGAAGGAAAGAGGCTGTAGATCTACAGGATGTTATGGAGAAAGCTGGAGACCATCAGCAAGCCGGACCCCAAAGGCCCAGTGGAGACAGCTCATGTACTGGTACAGGCCCCTGCGGAAATCATTTAGAGTCCTGCAGGGCCCGCTGTGAGCTAGGGGACAGAGCCCGTTCCACCAGGCAGAGGCCAGAGAGCTGGGTAAAAGCTCTGGGTCGGGTGGAGGCCAGCTGCGTCATTGAGGGACCAGGGATCACCAGTAAGTTTGGCCTCTGCTGACCGCCAGAGGAGCCAAGTTGGAACATATGGGGCAAGACGGTCCCGCAGGGTAACGGAGGTCCCAGGCCGCCAAGCAAGCAGCGCTTAAAGGATCAATACTCAGCACCTTGAAAAATGATTCGAGATTCAACCGAAGGAGCCAGTGCAGGCTGGCAAGCAACAACAGGTAAGAAACATGGTCTACTGGCGGCACCCCCCTGTGAGCACCAACGGGCAGCCGCGTTCCTGGACCAGTTTTGGATTTCCGAATCAAAGACGCGCCAAAGGGAAGGCTCATCGCGATAAGAGAGCGAGTTGCAATAGTCTACTAGCCTGGGAGGTGACCGTTGCATGGATCACAGTGGCTACAGAGTCCGCTTTGAGAGAGGAAGGGGGCCAGCTGTCGGGCTTGGCGAAGATGGAAAAGAACGCAACTCGCGGTTACATGGGCCACCTGGGTCTCCATTGAAAAGAGAGCCGAATCCAGGTGGACCCCCAGGCTATGGACGGAGGAGGCCGGTGCCAATGTAGCCCCCTCCCACACCGGCGGCTGAAAATCCCCAGCCTCACCCCCCCGACCCAGCCAAAGGATCTCCGTCTTCGATGGATTCAGTTTTAACCTGCTCTGCTTCAACCAACCAGCGACCGCCTCCAAACAATGCTGGAGAGCTACAGGGGCGACGACCGTTCCCCCCTCCATCAGCAGAATGAGCTGAGTGTCATCAGCATATTGGTGACAGATCAGCCCAAAGCTCCGTACCAACTGAGCAAGGGGTCGCATATAGATGTTTAGCGGGGACAGCAGCGCTCCCTGAGGTACACCACACTGAAGTGGGCACTTTCGGGAGGCTTGGTCCCCGCACCACACTTGCTGGGTCCGGTCCCGGAGAAACGAGGCAATCCACTGAAGGACAGTGCCTCGCACCCCGGAAGCGGCCAGGCGGTGGGTCAAAAGGTCGTGGTCGACCACATCAAACGCTGCGGTGAGATCTAACAACACCAGCAGCGCCGATCCGCCTCGGTCTAGTTGCATACGGAGCGTGTCTGTGATGGCGACAAGAACAGTCTCTGTCCCATGCCCAGCACAGAAGCCGGACTGGAAGGGATCGAAGGCCGATGTGTCCTCCAGAAAGCCCTGAAGCTGCTCCAACATCACTCTCTCAATTACCTTCCCCAGAAACGAAAGATTCAAAACGGGGCGGTAATTGGTCAGATCTCCAGGATCTAACGATGGTCTTTTCAAGAGTGGGCGGACCACTGCCTCCTTCAGCCCACCCGGAAAAACTCCTTGCTCAAGGGAGCTATTGATAATATTCAACAGGTGGGGCCGTAGCTCCACCCGGCATGCTTTAATAAGCCAGGAGGGGCACGGATCCAGAGGACAGGTAGTAGGTCTAACAGCAGCCAGGACCCTGTCGACAGCGGCTTCAGAGAGCAGGGAAAACTGGGCCAAACAAGGGCCCGAAGACGGCAAGGGAGCCTCCAGTTCACTTATTGTCTCTAAGGTGGAGGGAAGGTCTTGGCGGAGCGACCCAACTTTATCTGCAAAAAAGCTCATGAATGCCTCACAGCTGATAGCCAATTGACAATTTGTAGAACCCTCAGACAATGAGGTGAGTAACCGAATGATACGAAATAATTGTGCTGGGCGAGAGCTAGCAGATGCAAGAGAGGAGGAGAAGAATGTCCTCTTTGCCTCCTTTGTCGCCATCTTATAGGCTTTCATAAACGTCCTATAAGATGTTCGCGCAGCCTCGTCACGAGATTTCCTCCACACTCGCTCTAGCCGTCTGAGCTCCCGCTTCATACTGCGTAGCTCCTCAGTATACCAAGGAGCCAGCCTTGACCGGGGGCGCAGAGGGCGCCGGGGGGCAATAACCTCGATGGCATCGGAAAGACGGGAATTCCAGTCTTCTACCTGCCCATCGAGGGTGCTAGTAGGTTCAGGGTCCCGCAGAGCATTCAGGAATCCAGTGGGATCCATAAGTCTCCGTGGGCGGGCATAAATCCGGCAGTCGCCTAGACAGGGATGCTGCGGCACGTCCACCCGGACCTTCAGGGCATAATGGTCAGACCATGGCACTCTATCGATAGAGGATATGACCATATCAATTCCCGACCCAAAGACCAAGTCAAGTGTATGCCCGGCCTCATGAGTGGGGCCAGAACTTACCAAGGAGAGGCCTAGTGTCGCCATGGATGACACCAGGTCCGCGGCCACCACACACGAGGCGGTGTCGACATGGACGTTGAAGTCACCCAAGACAATAAGCCTGGGGAACCGCAACGCCCAGTCAGCCACCACCTCCAGTAGCCGCGGCAGGCCGTCCCCCAGCGCTAGGCGACCGGTACACCAAGAGGACGGCCAACCTCTCCGAGGCCATCCACTCCAGGCCGACACATTCCAGACGTGCAATCTCCGGGACAGGAACAGCCCTAAAGGGGATGGTTTCTCGGATGAACATTGCCACACCCCCCCCCCCGGCCCTGTGTTCGTGACCGGTGGAGACACGCGAAACCTGGTGGGGAGGCCTCGCCCAAGGCGACGGTCTCCCCTTCTCGCACCCAGGTTTCGGTGATACAAGCCAGGTCCATCTGTTGATCTCCGAGATTATGTGCCTTCCAGCCATACCTTGGTAAGGAATTGAACTTTCTAATACCTGATATTCAGGTTTACTTTGGGCACTTCTTTGTATACATAAGGAAGAAGATAGTTCTGTGAAAGTTTTGCTCTGTTTGTCCATTATTTCAGTTACAAAACTGCTACCTTCTCAGTTTAGGAGCTAGGAACAATTACAACACATCTTAAAATCAGCAAAGCAGAAAAGTATTTTGAAAACAAAATTAACCAGAAACCACAAAGTCACAGTAGCAGCAAAGCCTAACAAAGTGTAATAGTTCAGCTCATCAAGAAAACCACTTCTAAAACTGGGTTGAGCAAGTATTACAATATGCAATTTACTGTCTCATCCTTTAAAGAGAGACAATGTTATTTCAACTGTGAATCTGGTTCATGGGTCTGTGCAACAGTATGACATCACATCCAGGGGAATTCACTAATTGCCAGATCAACATTTATTGCTACAGATGAGGCAGAGCCCTGTTATGCCTGATTCTGTAATCAATTTAGCCCTTTGTTTCCAAGAAGTCTGGACAGGCTCAACCAATAGCAAAGCGGGGGTGTGAACATTTTGCCAACAGCAGACATCTTTCCTAATGCCCGAGAACAAAATCCTTTCTCAGCTGTAGTGATAGAAACTATAATTTCACAAACTACCACTGTAGCACATGCATAGGGTTGTTAAGGCAAATGCAACCATCTATGAATTGTTTCTTTAAAATCACACACAGTAAATATTACAGAAGCAATATTTTACAAAAACATCTCTCTAAGGTCATCTTGCACTGCCTTGGCTCCATGGTTAAACCTCAAGTAAGCAGGCAAAAAAAGAAAAGAAAAAGAATAAGAATGCAGCTATGAACTATTCTAAGCTCTTGACACAGGCAACACTTGGAAAGTCTGGCCACACAAGTACAGCTATTTATTAGAGTTCAAATACACAAATGTGTGCATATTTTGTAAAGATTTTTTGAAAACACTGGGCAGAATTAAACCTCTCAAACAACTAATCTACTGATTAAAGATTTCCTAAGTACTCGTTTGCAAGGCTCATAGGGAGGAGGCAGGAAAATCTGCCAAGTTGCTTAGGGCTTACCCAGTGACTTCATCAGGGCTAAGCTATATTAAGTACCAGCAAGCCACTTCAAGTAGTTTAAGAGGAGCCCTGCCATCCGGTACCCACATTCCTCATTTCATTACAGAGGTTTCCGTATCTCTTGGCTGGTATGTATTTGTGTCATTAAGGCTACCTCAGGAGGCAGAGTGTCTTAAGTCTGCAACAGTTCTAAAAGAGAGAGAAAAAAGCTGCCTGATTCTAATACACCTAATTAGCCATCGGCAGACTCTTAATTGCATACATTAGGATGATTCCATAGTGGAGATTAATTCTAAATATACCCAAGCAGCTGGTTAAGATGCCATGGATTACAGTGTGGACTGTACTTTTCCACTTAATTAGATATCAAAATTAAGCAGCAACAAGCATTTTGACATAACGGGGATCAAGCCGCCACTTGGCATCCCAGAGCTGCACTAAAGTGACCGCTAAACAGAGCCGCACAGATGGAGAGATATTAAATGCCGCACTGGAAAGTAATTTCAAATAATAAAATATCAATATTTACATTTTAATTACCCCTACTGAGAGCCGCTCTGTCATTTTCACTATTGCCGACGCAGCAAGGGGTACCAGAATGACATTGCAGCTCTGACAGCAATGACTATTTTGTTTCCATTAAAGAATGACAAGTGTTTTAGAGGCAGTGACACCCAGTGTGTGAACAAGAATGACAGCCGATCAGAAAATTCCTATTAAGGGAATAAATGACTCAACAAAAGAACTGACTTCAAGCAGCAAACTCCTCCTTGAAGCTCATAATCGGTTCCACATTTTCCAGCAAAAGTTTATGATTAAGAGATGCCCAGAGTATCCTTGCCATATGATAAAGTGCTGAAAAGCATAATGCATTATGTGACTGATCCATATAAAACCAGTAATATTGAAATGGAACAGTTCTCTTCATCCACAGGAAAAATGCATAACAGTTTAGACAAAATGGGCATATGTCAGAAGTGGGAGTCAACACACAAGGCTGCAAACTATTTCAAATACTTTGTTTTAGTGGCATCATGCCGATTATTATTATTATTATTATTATTATTATTATTATTATTATTATTATTATTATTATTATTATTATTATTATTATTATTATTATTATTATTATTATTATTATTATTATTAAAATAAATGCATTCTCTATTTATGCCATATGTTGTTGATCTTTATTATTTCCACAAGGAACTACTCTCAATCAACCAGGATGGTTACACACCAACCGAATTTTAGAAATAATATATCGAGTCCTGGAATATGTGACATTATCTATTCATTTATTTCAGTCTGTTTTTCTATGATACTCCTTCCCTAGAGTTCTGCTGCATTTCATCCATTCTTGAACTCTTTCATCAGTGCAGCTAGGGGCTTAGGAAGGGATCACTGAAACCTTTTCTTTCTGACCCTTTGGCTGTTATTTAGGGCTCAAGCAATTTGTAGAATGAGGATGCAGAGAGGATGGTGGTGGCTAGACCTCCCCATTCCATGTACTGGTCAATACATTCCATAATGAATGCCTCAAGGGCCAGGAGAATAAGACTGCATTGAACTCTTAAACTGATTCATCTGTTGAAATGGGCCGTGGCTCGTTGATAGAATACCTGCTTTGCATGCAGAGGCATCTCCACTTAATGAGATGCAGTAGTAGGCAATGTGAAAGACCTTAATCTGAGACCTTGGAGAGCTGCCACCAAAGTAGACAGTACTGACCATGACTGATCAATGGTCTCATTCAGCTTCAGGTGCTCATGCAATCATCTTCATATGCATAGTTGCAACTGCAAAGGAAGAACTGTTTATCCCTGGCCAACATAGTCTAGTAAGATTAAAATCCCACATAAACCAATTCCCTCAATCACCAATTTACGCTGGACCAATGATCCACAGTGCCACTTTTGTCATGCAGTCAGCGAAGAATGTGGCATGTTGTAAATTTGCAGCACGAATAATGTGCGGTGGGAGCGGCTCTTTTAAGTAAGTCTGGCTCAAACTGCAGAGGACAAGACAAAATTGTGGGTAGGTATGGCAGCAAAATGACCTTTCTATGCTACAGGATGTATTATGTAATATTAGTAGACTTGAACTGTAAGTGTGATAAATGACTAAGTCAAGAAAGCACATTAAATATTTTCCCCTTCTCTCTTTTCAAAGAAAAATAAAATCTAGCAGGCATCTTTTCAAAGAGTTTCAGAAATTGATTGGAAGTTAGCATAAGGGGAAAGCACAGAAACTACTTATCTAATATTAGTTGCCTAACAAGGTAGCTCTTGATATTTTCCACTTTAAAGAAAGTATTTTAGAAGTACTTCTTAAGCATCTCTAATGCTTTTAGGACTAGACGCTTTCCCCCATTTTTCAGCCACTAGCACCTTTTAATTTCTGAAAGAGCCATGGTTGAAAATCTTAATTAATTGTTCCATACTGCTTCAGGATCATTATGCAATGTAATAAAGGCCGTGTAATTATGAAATTTTACAGCCATTACCAAGGCTGATGGCTCGTATTTCATCCTCAGCTGGACCCAATGGCTTTTAGCTACTCAGCTTCCCTTTGATGAACTACAGTCAGATCTATCAGGCCCAAACAATATCCAGGCAAGGTGGCTATAATAGCTACCTACCGATGAAGCCATAGATAAAGATAAACTATAAATCTACACACAAATGCAGGCACATTGCCTCCGGATGACAGAGGAGAGAGTATGATACACTTGGGAAAGCTTCCCACTATCATGAATTCAACCATTTCTTTTCTTTTTTTTCTCTTATTCAAAGTGGAATTAGTTTGATTTCTCAGACTGTGATAATCCTCTTGAAAAATGTTGTTTCTAGGGAGCAAAAAAGTTTCAATATTATCTGATGAGGTATTCATTTGCAATCAACAAGGTACAAATGATATATTTATGGTGGGCCCAGTTTGGTGAACTACATTATATGAGACAACAAAAATTGCCCCCTCCTATTAAGTTCTTCTTTCTACCTAACCTGTAATAACAAGAAATGCTTATTTGGATTAAGATGTCATATTGCGCATTTTTTGGAGTTGCCAGGTACCTCCTGGCAACCAGCAGGGATAGGAGTGGGGAAACTGACTAGCTACCAAAGGAGGCCAGCAAGGACATATTAACATCAGTTCATGTCACTGACAATCACGGGCATGTTCTGGCATCTGAGCAAAAACTCTGTGGTAAAAGCCCTTTTTACCACAAAGTTTTGCCCAAATATCAGAGTGTCCCCACTGTCATCAATGATGTGATGGCATCACTTCCGGAACTGATGTTGACACATTGACACTAGTTTCCATTTGCAGCTAGTAAGTTCCAGCTGAACAGCACGTGTGGGACATGACTTGAAACAGGGAATCCCTTGCCTCCAGAGGGGAAATGGAAAACCCTAGTATCTTTCCTCCATGAGTCTATATTGTTAACTTTTGCTTGATGTTCTTACAATTCAGGACATACTCACATATCATACATTTTGAGATCTGGGGTGGAGGAGAACTCACCATGGAGATAAGCTTTCAGTGTCATTTCTGGAATACCCCTTCTCATGAACAGATCACTACTTGCTGAGGGTAACCTTACAAGGTGGGGTATCAATTAAGATGATCTACTCCTGGAAGTAGATGGATCTAAAGCGGTTTCAGATTACTTTAGGGGATATTCCTGCTGATTCAGTTAGTGCTTCTGTTGACGCTCTGGTTGACTGCTAGAATGGCAAAATAATCAGGGCAGTTGACAAAATTGTCTCTTGATTCCCTCTCTCAGATCTTACAGCCCAGGTAGCCTCTTGCTTTACCAGGGGGCTGTGACTATGAAAACACAAGAAGAATGGCTAGAGAGGCAGAGAAAGACTTGTGATAAATCCAACAAGACATGATAGTGATGGGAGTGAAGAGATAGCTTGTGGAACTGTTTCACATTGTAAAGGGTCTATTAAGATTTGGTCTGCAGGAGGAGGTGGACTGCTTAGCTTCTGACTGTGACCAGTTTCCCATCATTTGGTAGATAAAATCTCTTGCATCAGTACCAATTTAGACTCTACGTTAGTGGTAATTTAGCCAGTGTTCCAGGGTTCTGGACTGTCCAGTTACATAAGATACTTTTCAGTTTATTTAGTCTGAGAATGTGAACAAGATTTTTGGAAGTCTGAGACCTACCCCTACTTGTATGGATCTGCCCCTCCTAGTTGGTTAAATCTCCTGAGGGATATTGGTTGAGTAGAGCTGGGACACAGTAAATGTTTCCTTCAGAGAGGGTGTGGTCACTTGAAATGGACAATGATACATCCATTCTAAAAGCAATGTACTTTGGCACTAGGAGATTTAAATAACTATAGTCCAATGACAAGTATACAAATCTTAAGCAAGGTGACTGAACTAGTGGCACCTGCAGAACTTTAAGGATTCTTGGATTAAGAAGATTGTTTGGATTTGTTTTCAATCTGTTTTCAGGAAAATGCAGCAGGAGATATAAAGGGGAGTACAACCTTGTTGACTCTCCTGGACTCTAAGCACTTGTGATAGTATCAGTAATGATATTCTGCTGGACTACTTTTCAGGGTTCAGTAATGTTTTGCAGTCCTACTTGGGAGGTAAGTTTCAGAAGGTGATCCTGGAAGACTGCTGCTAACACCCAGGGCCTCTATATGAACATCTACATGAAACGGCTGAGGGAGGTCATGCAGACTTGGGTTGGGTTGCCACCAACATGCAGGTGATACTTGGCTTTATCCTGCACTTCCAGCAACACCCAGAAAGGCTGAGGAAATCCTGAACTGATGCCTGGAGGCAGGTTTGGGATGGATGAGAGCTAATAAACTGAAGCTTAATCTCTACAAGGTAATACTTGTGAATGCAAAGACCAACCTGGGTACTGAGGATTATCCTGCTCTGTATGGGCTGTATTCCTTCTAAGGGAGCAGGTTTGCAGCTTGGGGTTTTTGCTGGACTAAACCTCCTGTTGGATAAGCAGGTGGCAGCAGTGGTTAGGGATACTTTTTACCACTTTTGACTGCTGAGCCAATTACAGCCTTTCCTGAACAAAGAAGATTTTACCACTTGATGCATGCCCTGGTAACACCTAGATGATGAAGAAGAGTTTGGATTTATACCATAAGGAGTTTCAAAGCGGCTTACAAACTCTTTTCCTTCCTCTTCCTGCAAAAGACACCTTATGAGGTAGGTGGAGCTGAGGAAGTTCTGAGAGAACTGTGACTAGTCCAAGGTCACCCAGCAGGCTGCATGTATAGGAGTGGGGAAACAAACCCAGTTCACCAGACCAGAGTCCACTGCTCATGTGGAGGAGTGGGGAATCAGATCCAGGTTAGAGTGCACCTGCTCTTAACTATTACACCATGTTGATGAGATTTCTGCAATGTGTTCTAGAAGAGTGTCCAGACATTACAATTGGAATAGAATACTGTTTGGAGTGAATCACAGGGAACAATATCACTCCAGTATGGTTCCATCTACAGTGGCTTTGGTTTCTCTCTTGGCCCAATTGACATTTACAGCCCTATTTGACTTGGGACCAGAATACTTGACTGCTTACTTCCTTATGAACCAACATGACCATTATGGTCATCTTCAGGGACACTACTTGTCTGAGGTTATAAGGGTGGAAACCCAAGAGAGGATCCTCTTGGTTGTGGCATCAAGACTGTGGAATCTCCCCCCCCCCACCGATTTATTTATTTATTTTTGATTATTCAACTTCTGTCTATTCCTTCTATCATTAACTTTCACCTTTCTATTTCATTTGCTGTAAATAAAACCAAATATATAAATACATGTTCCATCCTTAGTTTCCAAAAACTGAAAAGCTGATGATCAATAATACTACCAGTATATCAGAAAGTTTAAAATGGTTATTAATTAAAAACAAAAAAAAACAAACAGACTAAAACAAGTGTAATACAGTTTCATGTAACTTTGCCTTCACCATTATGTCTTGGAATTCAAGTGTAAACAACAACCATATAGAGGAATGAAGTACTACTAGTACTGGATCAATGTGTGCTGAGGGAGCCATCATGCACATCAGAACCTTCTGAGGTTGATTCTACACAGCGAATGTATAACAGGTTGCAGGCAGTGATTGGAACTCATGGAAACAATCTGGGCTGCTTTTGCACCCTCCCAAGGAGACACTTCTCTTTTCTGCAACACACACATAGCTGTGCATGCATGCAGAAATGAACTCCCACGACCATGCCAATTGTCCGACAATACAATCAATTGGCTGTACTTGCATAGCTGTACATGTGCAACATGCAAAAAAAATTTTTTTTAAGGAAAAGGGGTCTCCCTGCAACAGCAGGGCAATGACAGGTGGATTCTCCCTGACTTTGGATGGTGCATGGAAGGGTGGTAAATAAAGCGCCTCCTGCCTGGCCATTATCACAGGAGTGGCTCCAGATGGGGATTTTGCAAAAGAATAACTGGTTTACTGATTTTCAAAAATTCTGGGTTGAGGTAAATAGAACAGGCAGACTCATTTTGAGGACGGGTTCTGTGCGAAGTCCTCTCCCAAATGGTTTGTACTGGGTCTTACACCCAGTATATTTGCCCTGTGTGGAATCCACCTGAGTTAGCCACAATGAAGTCACTTCAACACTTGAATTTTGGCAAGTTTGGTGAGGTATACTGCCCATAAGTTCAAACTATCACTGTTCACATGATTTGTTCATGATTAAAAAACTTCTCACAATTAGTGCTGATTTTACTTATTTCTCAATGTGAACTTTGGTATCTCCTTTAACAAGCAATAAAATATCTTACAATGACCTTTACATTTAAACAGGTGTGCTGTAATATTCCTTTATGCTGTCCTACTGCTTTAGGCCTCTATTGCCAAACCAATTTCACCCACATGTTTAAAATTTAAATAACTCCATCGCAAGGATGAAATGCAAACATATTCATTTCTCACCTTCATCCCTAGATAACTCTCTATAAAAATATGGATTTGATTACTATAAAGAAGGGTGGCACTGCACATACCAGTAACTATTGTTTATTACGTTTTTATATGATCCTCCTCCAAAAATTTTAGGGTGGCAGAAATGGTTCCCATGTTTTCTCTATCCATGAGTAGGTTCGGTCAGATAATAATAACTTGCCCAAAGCACTAGTGATGAAATCTGGACATGAATGAATCAATATTTATTAAGTATATCTAATTTAATATACATTGCATTATATCCAAATTAACATTTGGATATAAAGGTAGTCTGTTAATATTCTGTATTTGGGAGCTTTGTGGACAATGCTTCAGTTTGTCAAAGTTGGAGAGAGAAGAAGAAGAAGGGTAAGGAGAAATGGCAAGTGAACAGATAATGGAAGACACAGATAGGCACATGATATCTGGTAATGTAAATACTATATTTATAATTATGAATTTTGTATCTTTTCTCTATTTGCTCATGATCAATTGATTTGTGAGAAGTATTAAAAAGAATGGAATGGAATAGAAAGGCTCAGCAACCAGTAAACAAGTATATGGTAACATTTGCCACCAAGTAGAACTGGATCAGAAGATTTGGTGCATAGCAATTCTGCCCATCATGGATCCATTAGGGAGTTCTTCTTGGATCCTATATAGGTATGGAGCCACCATGGTCCTATCTGTGTCAATATTTATCACTGACAGACTGCATACATTGGTTCTCTATTGCCAGCTTAGCTGTTTTGTGTGAGGGAGTATTTGTGGCTACTTTTCTTGGGTCACCCTATGCCTGCAAGCTAGAAGTTTAATTTCCTGTAAAACTCAGATCATATCTCCTATGTGTCTGAAATTTTGCAAGGAGGATCGCCTAAACTGGGAGAAGGTAGGTGGGTTTACAATCTCGGAGAATATGGCATTGGTTAGATGGAAGAGAGACAAAGGCTGATTCCGCGTGGGCCAAAAACAGCAGTGTGAAAACGGTGTGAAAATGGTGTAAAAGAGTTTAAAACGGTGTAAAAGGGTTTATACTGCTTTCACACCATTTTCACACTGTTGTTTTTGGCCCATGCGGAATCAGCCAAAGCTAGAGCTGGAAACAAGTCTGCTTTCCATTGTTTATGAAATGAAGCTGCTTTCTCCCATCAACAAGTTGATCAACTAGATCCTAGGCCATACAGGTACAGCCTCAGAAAATGTCATCTTAGGTAGAAACTAGAACATACTAATTATAGTAATTAGTATGTTTCTAGTTAAAGCCAACAGAAACTAACAAGGAAGACAATAGAGACTCCAAACATGTAATGACAAAAATAAAGAAAACAAATATTTTCTAAATAATAAAATTTACAAAAATAAAATGTTGGTATTCATCTATAGATGGGATGAGCTGTGTGGCTGACTGAGGATTCAAACCTAAGTCTTTCCTATTTAACACACTACTCACTCCAGCACACTAGCTCCTCCCCTGGCAGGAGCCTCATTTAGGTAAAGCCAAAAGAAAAGTCAGTTTAAAGACAGAACTTAAACAGGCAGTTCTGCATTTGCCTTGGCCTGCATTCCACCCTCCTTTCCCATCAAATGCATGCCATAGTGGTAACTGCTCAATCAGGCAATATTTGCACACTTGTATTCAAAACGGTGAGCCTCTAAGTAGTTTAAGAAAGAATGACTAAAGACTCTGCATGGCAAATATTTGGGCAGTTAACTTATTGCTTGCTGTGAAGAACATGAAACAATTTATCCAAGTACATTAAACATTAAATAATATCAGCAAGCCATGTACACCCATCTTACACAATCCAAGAAGGCCTATTTTAACCCTTAAGTGGACATTTATTCCTTTTTTTAAAAAGCACTTTACCTCATTCCATATTGACACACTCTCATGCATAATTCTGCCATATAGCCTCTATACTGAAAATAGTTTTCTAGACCGTATGAATAAAAAAAGCTCTAAACCAATGCTGAATATAATACTTCCTGTGATGGTAGCAGTCTTTTATTAAGTCATCCTTAGATGAATGGCATACCATTCTCTTCTTCTTACCTAGCATCTTGAAGGTTTATTTGGGCTATGAAGGCCAGCATAGTGAATGTAAAGTTGAGGGATGAAGCAAGATGGGTTATTTTGCAAACAGGGCAGAGCTGTCTAGCCAGCATCAGGATCCCAATTTAGGTGCTATATTGCAAGTAAAACCAGTCCAGAAAATCCTGCTGGCCAAATGGATCCAGCACCCAGTTTAAATGAAAGCCTATTTTGCAAAGGTGCATTTAATGGTGCATATGTCTGTAGCTCTTATAATGAATTCCATGTTTTACTCTGATTTTATACACTTGATATTCCCCAACTGGATTGTATCTAAAGTGTGCAATGAATCCCCCCCCCCCGCCCTTCTATAGCAAATCAGCAGTTTTTCAAGAGGTCTCTGTGCAACCAAGGAGGATGACATTTACTAATGTGTTGAGATTCAGGGATTCTCTTTTGTAGAAGCCAACACTAATAAGAAAGATATGGTTCAGTATCTTGGGTATTCTTCCAAGTTTTATTAATTAGGTGGAAAACTTTCCCCCCTGGAATACTGCAAGGTATTTATTAAAACTTCAGCCCACAAACTAAAGAAAATGTACAGCAGCGGAGGTAATTGTTACACATAGCAGCCTGTGTTATCAACTTGCCAGAGAGAAGCACAGAAAGGTTTCAGATTATGATCTTTTTCATGATATTTTAATTGTGCTTCTTAATCTGCTAAATTAAAAACTCCAGTGAAATCTCACTGAGATCACAGACATAAAGGAGATTGCATCAGTGTGAAACAAAATGTATGAATACTGCTATCTGCTTTAATTATACGGAGAAATGAACAGTCAAATTCAATGTGATCATAGAGTGACTAAGATGTACATGTGTTCTTCTCAAGCACTGTAGTGTGCCCTCCCTCTACTTCTTCCACGTTGTCTCAAAGGAATAACTATCCCCATGAACAAATTCATGATGTTAGGATTTCCAGCTCTGGGTTAGGAAATCCCTGGAAATTTGAGGTTAGAATCTGGGGAGGGGAGGGCTTGGGAAGGGGAGACCTCAGATGGGTATAACACTGTAGAGTCCAAAGCAGCCATTTTCTCCAAGGGAACTGATCTGTTTAATCTAAAGCTCAGTTGTAATTCCATAAGATCTCCAGGCCACACTTAGAATTAGGGGACCCTAAATTTACTCTTCTTTCATGACTGTTGAACTTCGTTTATTAGATACTTAAACAAAAACCTTGTTAATTGTGCATCTAGTAAGTCTGCACAATGACAACAGTCTGCAGTAATGCAAATAAAGTTTCTTCTTAATGGTAGCCCCAAGCCTTTTCTGAACATCTTCAAGAATAAAAAGTAGTTGGGGGAGGGACGGGTGGAAAGGAAGTTGGAAGCAAAAATGAACACATGTTTTTTAAAAATGGTATTCAATTTGGGAAAAATGGAGTAGATGATGCAGTACAGAAAATCCAGCACAGAAAAGATAAAGAGGAAGTACTGGAATACCTGGCTACTTAGAAAGAATTCAAGTCCTCAGGGCCGAATAAACTAATATCCAAGAACTGCAGAAGTAAGAACCATTGGTAATAATCTTTGAGAATTCCTGGAGGAGAAGTCCCAGCAGACAGGAGGAAGGCAAATGTTCTCCCCATTTTCAAAAGCGGGGGGGGGGGGGGAGACCCAAACAATTAACTCCCAGTTAGCCTGACATCAATAACAGGAAAGATTCTAGAGCAAATCATTAAGGCCTTTGACAGGGTCCCCAATGATATTCTTGCCAAAAAAGCTAGTGAAATCTGGGATAGACAATGCGACTGTTAGGTGGATTGGTTGACCAACTGAACCCAAAGGGTGCTTACCAATGGCTCATCTTCTTCCTGTAGAGACGTGATTACTGGGATGCCATAGGGTTCTATCCTGGGACCAGTACTATTCAATATTTTTATCACTGACTGGGATGATGGGATAGAGGGCATGCTAATGAAATTTGCAGATAAAACCAAATTAGGAGGGAGGGGTAACTATAGCCCAGAGAACAGGGTCAGAATTCAAAATGACCTGGACAGATCAGAGAGCTGGGCTAAAACTAAAAAAATGAGTTTCCAATAGGGAGAAATGTAAGGTACTACACTTAGGCAGAAAGAATGAAATCCACAGATACCTGGCTTGACAATACTACATGTGAAAGGGATCTGAGAGTCTTAGTAGACCACAAGCTAAACATAAGTCAACAGTCCAACGCAGCAGCTAAGAGAGCCAATACAATTCTGGGCTGCATCAATAGGAGTTTGTAAGCTCTTGGAAACTCCTTAAGGTAGAGAAAAGTGGGGTATAAAAAACACCACTTCTTCTTCTCCTCCTCCCCCCCTCCTCCTCCTCCTTTTCCCAATAATGTCTAGATCAAGGGAAGTAATAGTACTATTCTATTCTGCACTGATCAGGCCTTACTGGAATACTGTGTCCAGTTCCAGGCACCACCATTCAAGAAGGAAATTGACAAGCTAGAGCATGTCCAACCAAAATGGAAAAAGGTCTGGAACCAATGCCCTATGAGGACAGTCTTAGGGAGCTGGGTATGTTTAGTCTGGAGAAGAGAAGATGAAGAGATGACATGATAGCCATGTTTAAATAAGACAAGGATCCAGAGTAATGGGTTCAAGGTGAAGGAAAAGAGATTCCACCTAAACATTAGGAAGAACTTACTGATGGTAAGGGATGTTTGACAGTGGGATACGCTGCCTCAGAGGGTGCGGGGGGGGGGGGGGGGGGGCTCCTTCTGTTTTTAAACAGAGGTTGGATGGCCATTTCTTGGGAGTGCTTTGATTGTGTATTCCTGCATGGCAGAGGGTTGGACTGGATGGCCCTTATGGTCTCTTCTAGCTCTGTGATTCTTTAATTCTATGAATTTAGGCTGAAATTCTATGAATGTAGGCTGAAATTCACTGCATAGTTGGACTAAGAGGCTAGGAAGTCCTGAAATGGTATTTCTGATTTCTGCAGCGAAAAGCATTTGGAAGTGTTTGAACTTCATACTTTAAAACTTTCATTACTTGTTACAGGTGACACCTTTGGGTAAGGGGGGTGCTTACTAACTCCTTCCCTTGCTCATCCCAAAACAGATAACTTGTGAGGTAGGTGGGGCTGAAAGAGTTCTGAGAGAACTGTGACTGTCCAAGGTCACCCAGATTGTGGCCCAAGGTCATGCTTGCAACAGGAGCACAACTGTCATCATACGGCAAAATGCTTGTGTTTCCTAGAACAAGAATCAAAGTTGGCCAGCATCTTCATTTAGCAGTGTGTGTGCTGGTAGGAATGTTTTCTAGCTTTTATCAGTGATGGCTTTGCATGCACCCCCCTTATAGATAAGCGTCCATATCTGGAAGGGCTCCCTTCAGCTAGGCATTAAAAGTACAATCATTCCTGCTTTAGTTGTGCTTTGCCAGGGCATCTACTGGAGTTGACTTGCCTGTGTAATTGAAGCGACCGAGCTATTGAGGGTGGAGAGGGGATTGTATCAGTGTTCAGAAGCACTTCTAGGGACCTGTATAGATGGAGCCACCAGTGTGAGAAAAATTTTCAATTTTATAAAGCCAATTTTATAAAAATTAATATTATTAAAAAGGAATCTGTTTTATTATTGTTATGAAAGATGCCAGAATATATATATTATATATATATATAAATCCATATATAAAAACTCCCTTATATATATATAAATCCATTTCAAAGCAAGTTTGCAACAAAATTGACTAAAGCAATTCAATATGGACATTTGAAAGGTAAGCTTGACATCTTTGGAGCCGTTCTGATTTTTCTAGAAGACACATATTTAGGCTAGATTCTTTTTTATACCCCATGTATTTTTAAATATTAGAGAAAAGTGCATATTGTTTACTAAATTGCTTGGAATACCTTCTGAAGAAATACATATTTATTTTTAAAAGCAATCCATATATTATTTACTCTGTGAATGAGAATGTCTTCAGAAAATCCGTTCTGGTCTGTCAAATAAATACATATTTATAAATGGTTTCTAAAATGCATATTATTTACTCAATGGACTGTAATGGCTCTGTTGGTGCCATTATATTTAAATATGTAATTACCCACGTAATAAAACCTTTATAAAGCACTTTTCAAAGAAAGCAAGTAAGAAACCATTAGCTGTTTGTGTATCAAAAGGTAATTTTCAACCTATTGTTTTAATTTTGGCCTTAAAGTATCTGAAACGTTTGCATATTGATGAACCATCACTTATTACTTTTTCATTTAAAAGAAAAGATCAGATTTTGCAATGCCTGGATGATTTTCCAATCTGACCTCTCCAAGAATGTAGTTTGTGCACAAGGTTTTGCCATGAGGGTAAAAGACTTAACTTGGGATTTTTGAAAAACAAAATGCTAGCATTACATATGAATTATACACAACCTCAAAATACATAGCTTATGGCCATGGCAGGGCAGTTTTCAAAGGGCTCCTTTGAATCATGATGGCCCAAGTTGTCACAAAATTCATTAGATAATGGATTGCATTGTTTCCCTGTTTCTTCCCTGTCAACTGGGGTAGCATGTTTTTACTTTCTTTTACTGGTTTTAGTTGTTCTTTTAGTATGCTGTTAGGTGTTTTAATAGTGGAAATCCCACTGATTTGTGGATGTGATCTAATCTTGTTCACCAGCCCAGCAGCAGCTGGCTAAGAGAAGGCATATATACTGCACATAAACAAACAATTTATTTTAGAATATTTATATTTCTGCTTTTCTCCCAAGCACCTTAGGACCCAAGGCAGATCCTAACTGGGGGGGGGGGGGGCACAATTGGAAGGTAGGTGGGGAGGTGGAAGGACACAATTGGAAGGTCTGCAAGGGTGATAATTATCTTATTGCATAAGCTAATAGGAAACACAAAAAAACAGAGGGGAAATGAAAGGATGGTTTGATTTGCGATCAGGGTGGTGCAAAAATAAGCAGACCTATATTTGTTCCTAGGCAGTTGTACTGAGAAAGCAAAGTACCTATGGTTTCACATGAAAATATTTTTTAAAAAACTAGAATATTTTTAATTGCATTTACTAGTGTGAATGTGGGCTACTAGATGCACAATTGATTGAAATGTAAATGTGGTTCTTTATTCCAAAGACCAAGTGATTAATTCTTGCAGTGCAGTGATCAATGTGCTGCAGATGCTGTACCCGGCAAAATGTTTGGTTTTGTACACTGTGGGCATAGAAGAGAATCACCAGCACAGGTGTCTCTTGCATCGCTGTGCAATATTTTTGACTGCCTGGAAACATCGACATTCTTACTCAAATGTATGTAGTTCTGCCAATTTTTTCAATTAGGTTCATTATTGATTTGATGAAAACACAAATTATATAAAGCATCATGATACCTAAATGGGTTGGAGAAAGATAATACTGGGTTCCCAGCCACGTGGTTTTCATACACAGTTTTAACAACTGCAGCTCAGAAAGTGTTCGGGCAAAGGCAGAGGCAATTGGAAGTTCAAGAAGCTTTTGAAGTTGTGGTTCATGAACATGTGAAGCAGGCCACTGAAGAGCACAGGGCTTTGCAAGTCTCTGGAGCAAGTATGCCAGAAATATTTTAAGGCAGATCCACATCACAATAATGGGAGAAACTACTGAAGTTCTTTTGTTCAAATGAAGCTATGTTTCAATGCGGGGGGGGGGGGGATACCTAAATGAATGCTGTATTTCAAGCAGTTGACATGCAAAATGAGGTTGACAATTCTTTGTAATATTCCATAATGTATTTCATTTATACAGCTCTTTTGCCAGGAAAGATGACAAGACTTATCTGTGCCAAGAAATCATAATGTGCCATGATCACCCAGCAGTTCATATTTTCATGTTTGCAAAATGTGCACTCTACCTCCCCACCAGCCGTGCTAGCAAAGGACCACTCTGGGATTCAGTTCCACAAACATGTGGAGCTTCTGATCATAGAAATATCTTACCTAATTTGTACTTAATTTATTTGCAAAATCAAATCAAAAGGCTGCTGTGATTTTAAAAAAAGACTCGTACTGTGACTGCTGGGACAGCTTTTAAAGTATTTATTAGCATGCTGTCCACCAACCTGCAGAAATAAAACTTTGTTTCCTATATGGAGGTAGTAGTAGTAGAAGAAGAAGAGTTGGATTTATATCCCCTCTTTCTCTCCTAAAGGAGACTCAAAGGGGTTTACAAACTCCTTACTCTTCCCCCCTCACAACAAACACCCCGTGAGGTAGATGGGGCTGAGAGAGCTCAGAAGAACTGTGACTAGTCCAAGGTCACCCAGCTGGCGTGTGTTGGAGTGCACAGGCTAATCTGAATTCCCCAGATAAGCCTCCACAGCTCAGGTGGAAGAGCAGGGGATCAAACCCGGTTCCTCTAGATTAGAGTACACCTGCTCTTAACCACTACACCACAAATAGAATAATGCAAATGCAAAAAAAAAAATCTTGCCAATGGCTTGAGAAAGCTCAAGAATGGGTGGTTCAAACTGAGCACTGATTTATCTACAGTAAGATAGCTTAGTACAGCCTCTGAAGGTCAAACTCTTAAAGCATTATTTGTCAGTTTTGAACACTGGGTATCTCCATATACTTTACTGTGCAAAAAACTTACAGAACAACTTAATATCCATAATCACACAACACTAATCTTAAAGTCTGAAATTCCAATAATTCTCTGTAGGCTTCCATTTTCTATGAGTTTCAATTTTTTATTCTCACTCAAAGTTTGTGCCTATGTTCAAACTCACAGTTGCTCTACATAATGCACCCATCATCTAGTATTAAAGTCTTATGGAATAACTCACAATGCTTAAAGGGTCTTGATTATAACAAGTGTGACGGATTTCAAGGAAAAGATGATTTTTTAAACATAATTCTGCTAAAACGAATCTTCAGAATGAGGCAGGAAAGGCCTAGAAACAGACGAGCCACCTAACTGGCTGTGGCCTCCTGCATTCTGGGTAAGTAATAGTGCAGTACAGAGGGAGGGAGGAGGATATCTCTGTGTCACAGACATTCTTGGAGCTTTTGGAATTTTAAGTTTCTTAAAATTCCTTAAAGCTATCTGCCTTTGCCACATCAAAACATTACCTCTCTGGGGAAAGTAGTGGCAATGTGAAATTCTGCCTTGTTCTGTGGTGGTGATAGCCTCAAGTGCTGTAATTAAACCATATAAATACACAGACTAGGATATCTAGTAGTTAGGTTAGAGCAATAGCTTATAGCAATAGATATAACCAGTGTCAGGAGAGATCTTCCAGGAGAGGGATGAAGACTCCTACAGACCAGATGGTCTGCTGTAGGGGGGTTGCTTTATTTTCCTCAGAAGAGAGTGTTTTATGTTTATTTTGAGGATTATCTAACTGTTTGTGGGAGCACAGTGTTAAGTGTCAGCCTGAGTTAGACACTGAGGCCGTTTCCGCACGGCCGTCGTTTATGGGCCATGCGGAAACGGCCTGAGTGTAAGGGAAATCCATTAGCCAGAACCATCTGTAAACTTAAAGGAACTGTACCATCTTAAGAAACAACATCTCTAATATCTAAGGTAAACTGAAGCAAGTAATCTTCTGTCTCTGTGCCAAGCTCTTTTGTGAATATAAATATATTCCTGTTGCCTTATCAGCCTCATCCAAATCCATATCCAAGTTAATATCTTCTGTCTGTTAAATAAATATGTGTTACCGTTTCAGTTTACCTCTGTCTCATTATATTTATTTTATTTGTGCCTTTGTGATGGGTAGTGCCTGTGGAAAAGAAAAATAAAAGGCAGCGGACATCCTTTACCTCCTGGGGTGTGATAACAGGGCTGAGAAAAAGTGCTATCTACCTTACACTACCACTGCTAGAGGCATTCAGTCTCTGAAAGAAAAAGGTAGAAACAATAAAAGTGAGTGGTTTCCCTGTCTTGGTAATATAGGAGGTTGAAGGGGGTGTCCATCCCAACAAGACTGACTCTCAGCCTTTTGACTAAGATCAAATGTGTAAAGAGACATGATGTTGTATAAGAGAATAAGATTATCAAACATAATATAGGGGGGGGAACAGGAACATCAAACATTTAGTTTCCGTGTCTGAAAATATTAAAATAATTTCTGGATTAAAAACAGGAAGGAATACATAGATTCTGGCAAAGCTGTCTCTTGGGTCAGAAAAAAATTCTGCTTTGACGGCATAGAAGTAAGCACAAGCTTCTAAAGTTTCCTTTTATGGTTTTTGTACAACCATCTCATGCCAAATAAGACAGGCAGAAACTCCCAGAAATATTTTTAATAGGCTTCTTTGTATGGTATGACAATGAAAATACTTTTACACTATGGTATATATATATGGCACACTTTAAGAACCTCCTAGCTAACTTTTAGGGATAGATGGGCAATAGTGATGAGGGGCTGGAAATAGTATTTGAGACATTCCAGCATTTTCATGCTTGTTTCAAATTGTGTTAACTAGAATGAAATGAAAAACAGCGTATATACGGAGTTCCCAGTGAGCTATTTTTTGCAGTAATTTCATCTGAACTATTTTATTTGGAGTTCCTAAGGGAAAGAATGGGATTGCTGAGAGCAATTTAAATGCAACTTTTAGAGAGAAAGTGATATGTGAAGCTTCAGCTCACATAAGTTCTTGCTGTTAAAGTTTCTCAGTAACCCATGCTCACAAACCAGGCAGTAAAAGAAGGTTTTTTATTTTAAAAAAATACATAAGGCTAACATTTCCCTGTTCAGTCCCTAATATTCAGTTGAAAGGGTGTCTAAAAACAGGTCTAATAAAGACTTCTGCTTGAGAATCTCAAGAGCTGTGGCCAATTAGAACTGACAGCATTGGCTAGATGACCAACAGTCTTGACAATATTAGACAGCTCCATATGTTCATAATATGTAAAGTGTTCTAATCAGAAATCTGGAGCTTCAGGTGAACTATTGTGAAATATATGAGAGATAAGCACCAAAGACAGTTTTGTGAAGTTTGGGTTTCCAGTTTTTCCTCTTTAAGCATAAGAGTTCTAACATAGATGTAGTTACCCTGGCTCGTTACATTTTTGATGGTAGCAGTTTTTGCAAAAACCAGTTTTGGGACTGTATAAGTAACAAGCGGGAACCTGCACATACTTCAGAAGGCATCTCATTTCCCCCTCTCCCACTATCTATTTCCTCTTTCCCTTCCCTGAAAGCCTCTCACCTTTTACAGTTTCCTCCTGTTCTTCTAGGGTTGCCAATTTCCAGGTGGACAGGGAAGATTTCCTGGAACCACAACAGATCACCCAACTAGAGATCAGTTCCCCCTACAGTTGCCAGCTTCAGGTTAGGAAATTCCTGGAGATTTGGGGATAAGGCCTCGTGAGGGAGAGGTTTGGGGAAGGAATTGACCTCAGCAGTGCACAATGCCATACAGTCCACCCATCAAAGAAATCGTTTTCTCCAGGGGAACTGCTCTCTGTCATCTGGAGAACAGTTGTTATTCCAGGGGATTTCCAACCCCCACCTGGAGGTTTGACACCCTGGTACCCATGGAGGAAATGGCTCCATTGGAGGGTGGAGCGTATAGCACTTTATGACATCCCTCTCCTTCTCAAACCTCACCCTCCTCAGGCTCTACTTCCAAAATCGCCAGGTACTTCCTAACTTGGTAACCTCATCTCCTTCTCACCCAACAGCCAACCTACCTTCACCTGCACCACTGTCTTCAGCCTTCCCTTTTCCTCCTCCTGGCAGCCTCTAACTAGGAAATGTGTCTCTTGGTCATGTGGCACCAGCTATTGGGCCAGACTGATTTTTATGGAAGGGAACTCTCAAGGACTTGGGGGGTGGCATCTCACATTCTCCTGTTCCTCCTCCCTACGCTATTTCCTCTTTCTGCCCTCCTAAAAAAACCCATATTCTCCCCGCTTTCCCTGCCTCATTCTTTCTTTCTCATGCATTCATCAATTTACCTTTTATCACCCTCCCATCTTCAACTATATGTGTTATTTATTTACTTCATTTACATCCCACCTTCTCTTGTCCCTGGGTCTGCATGTTAAATACTTAAATCAACAAAATTACATACAATATTCAACATCCCATTTTTAATATGTAGTATTTTGGAAACAGATTTCTATGTTCCTTACTTGGTGCCAATAAAATACATAGACAAAAAAATTCTTCCCAACCTTTAAAATACATGTAGATACAAACAGACCCATTAATGGAAAGCAACACACTTTAAGTAAGACAAAAGAGCTATTAATTAATCCTTAAGACGCACATGAGGCAATCAATTCTCTCAAATCCCTAATCAATTAGAAAAGGGAAACAATTTGAATTTGTTTCTTTATAATGAAAAAATGGGTTACTCAATTACTGCTAAGTTCTCTGCAGTTTTACCCTGTCCTCATTATAAATAGCTAGATACTAAATAACTCATGAAAAAAGGTATGAAAATATATGGAGTTACAATCCTTAATTATTTGGACACCTTAGTAGATCTATTCAAAACAATATGTGTGGCCGTATAGCAGCGTGCCTTGAAGAGCCTGACAAAAGGTTCTAGAGATGGGAGGAAGTTTGAATAACTGGGCTTAAGCAAGTCTGCTTCACAAATGTTTTTCTCCCCAAAAGACAGAGAAAGCAGTTTGTTTGATGGTCCAGAATCTGACATCGTACTATTTTTCCTTCAAAATGGGAAACTGGATTTTTAAAATGGGTCCAATAAACCAACAGACAGAGAAAGCCGA
Organism: Sphaerodactylus townsendi; assembly: GCF_021028975.2. Taxonomy (NCBI): domain Eukaryota; kingdom Metazoa; phylum Chordata; class Lepidosauria; order Squamata; family Sphaerodactylidae; genus Sphaerodactylus; species Sphaerodactylus townsendi. Next base: position 58,930,867 of record NC_059425.1, read on the forward strand.
GGAGCTGGAAAAGTGTCTGGGTAAGAAAACTATTGTGAACTTTGAAGGCTGCTGCTTTACTACAGCAGAATGTTGTGTCATTTGCAGACAGGCCTTTTCTGTTTCCCTGCCTTTTTGTGCACCAGTGGACATGATAGGTACTTTATGAAGTTTGTCGAAGGGAACATTTTAAAAAAGCAGTGTCCATTTGAAGCTTGTCTGTGAACTTTGCATGAACCGCCAGAAATAATGTAGTGTGATGACAAGCCAGTTATACCTTCCACTAAATTTGCTGTCTGGAATGAACTGAAATAGTGTTTGGTTTGTGTAATTACGTCCATCTATCTTTATATTCCAGCGGCATATCGCAAATTGAAAATACTAAAAATTGACTGTTGGTTCTGATATTTAATGATTGCCAAAGACAAGACGATGATTTATTGGTTACTTACCGATGTGACACATTTGCATCTTATTAGACAGAGATTACTATTCCTTAAAATGCGGACGAGGCCTGATCATGTCTGATGGATTGATTTGATTTGCAAATGTAATCAAACTAATAAGAGGGAAAAAATGAGCAATAATGCCTTGTTTTTCAACTGGCAATCACTCCTCTGCCAACAACGCTGATATCCCTGACTAAGCAGCCTTCACACAGTCTTCCTGTCTCCTCAAATAAACAAAGGGAGGCAAAGAGCCTGATAAGAGGATAACAAGCAAAATACGGATGTACCGTGGAGCAGACACTCCAAAACACTGCAGATACATTAAAAAGCTGGTATTTTGAACACCATGGGAATGACCGTAAATCCCCCAATCTTTTTTTTTTTAATCCACCGAACTTGAACAATAATAAGTGAAGTAAATTGCAGTTCTAATTCAGAGAAATCCCAGGGGATAGCTTTTGCCATGGGGGGAGGGACACTATGAATTGAGGTGAAATCACAAAAAAGAAGACATCAATGACTTGGGACAATAGTAACCAATGAAATAACAGTCATAAATCACAAAAATATTTAAATAGGAATGTTTCCATGGTGTTCTCCTCAAATCAGAGGCAAATACATTGCAGTAAAATCACTAAGATTTGGCTAATGTCCATGTTAAATATGAATGTTGACAGTCATGGAGCAATGTTGTAAACTTCTGGGAGTATATACATACAAACATTACTACTTTTCAGATATGAGTAGCTGAATAGCGACCTAAATTTCACATTGATGTTTCTGCCATCATATTTCTGATTTCTAACCATCAAAGAAATCATCTGGGATTGAAAAAATCCACATGTGAACATGGAGGTATGAATTATGTCTCTAAGATGTATAACTGAAGGGAAAAGACATTTGTATGTAAACTAAAAAAGTACAGCTTTAAAGAGTACATTCATTCCATATATTCATGGAATTTTTTCCTATCCTTGTATAAACGAAACACTTCTAGTCACTCAATGGTTAGTCATGAGGGGTCTTCTGAAAAAGTCCTCCACCTGCATTTCACTACTAGGAGTAGTAGTATATTTGCAAATACGGTAGTAGTATAATTTGTCTGAATGGGCATACTTCTCATATTATGGAACCAGCTATTTGATATAGAGTGTACCAGGATCTTGATCCTTTTCAATAGGTTTTTTAAAAAATTATATACACAAGCTTTTTGTGGCCAACATGCTCTGATTTTAGTTATTTTTGTTTACAGTATAATTGTGATTCATCCCTTTTTGTTTACGTGGACTGGTTTTATTGATTTTATATTGTGTTTTGTTTTTAAATGTTAGCTCCTTGCTTTGAGAATCCTTGTATTGAAAAGTGAGCTATAAATTCTCTAAATACATACATTAATGGCTGTCCTTTGGTTTGTGTTTACTTCACAGTGGACAGATTATCACCTTTCATATAACAATTCATATGAAGGTGTTCCTTTCCCGTATGAAAAAAGCACACGGTAGTAATAAATTCACAGTAGTAGTACTTAACATTTTTAAGATATAGAAGTATAGTCAGTAAACATTGTCTAAAACACAGAAGTGTCACTTTTGCTATTTAAAGGTCTTGCAATCTATATCAATTGGACAAAACTGAGCAGGGAAAATAATTTATTCACAGGATGCTTGGAATTGGGGGAACCATGTGGACATACATCTAGAAAAACTGTGGCAAGAAGAGGTAATTGGGTAAACTCACCCTCTCTGCTTTCTTCTGCCTGCAAAATTCAACTTTTCAGAAGAGGAAAGAGTCAGTTTTACCCGATCCCCCCTCCTTCCTGCTGTCCCTTTCACTGTTGTCCACATAGTCCTTTGGGTCCCAATCTTATCACTTATCTGGGGTCAAAAGGGATTCTTGAGAGGAAGGGGAATTTGCCGGGGGAAGGGGGGCTGCCCTTTTGATGCTTACCTGGATAGATATAGTTCTGTTGTTTTGCAAATATTTCAAAACATGATCAATTTGAAGGAAGACTGGTTGTATCTGATCATGTGGTTGTTTGCACAAGTTGCATATGCTGTATGTATATAGCAACAACATGCATGAAAGTTACTTCAAAGGAAAGTAATGTAGTTCCAATTTTAAAATTACAATATGCCTATGCTACCATTCTTATTTATTCATATATTTAAGGAATATTAGCATTTTAAAAGTATGTTTGATGCACTGAATCAGGGTTGTCATTTTCTTTTGCTAGTAGAATTTCTTCTAGCAAAATTTCTCAGGGTATAACCTTTTGTGAATCAAAGTTCACTTTAACTCATGAATGATAATGCCCTGTAAAATCTTGCTGATCTTTGAGATGCTACTGCACTTGAATTTTGTTCTATACACTAACACTGCCACCCTCCTGAACTATTCAAAAACACTTTCCTGGGAGCAGGCTCCACTGACTACTACAGGTCATTTGTTTGAGTAGACCTGATTAGTAGTGCTCCCTGGACAAGAGAGCATTCCCAAAAGGGCCGACTGATACAGAAAGAAGATTTTAAATGGTCATTGATTCCTTTTGCTCAGGCTGGATCATGTCATATCATTATCATCTAGACACTGGCTTTTATCATAACCAACACTTACACCAGGGCATGTGCCTTACCAAAAACATGCTGATGGCTCCTGGGCCTTGCAATTCAGGTAATTAGTCCTATTCCAATCAGGGTTAAGCAGGTGGGCAGTCTGCAGCATCCAGAGAGAAACTACAAGCTCTTTAAAGCACAGCAAGAAATTAGACTGGTCCGTTCTGCCGACCTATCTGCTCTAAATCCAGTGAACCAATAGTTTTCTCTTTCCTCACTCTACCTATGTCGGATTCACAGCACCAGTAACATGTGGCATACCTTAAAAACAACCTCTACTCTCACCTTTTTAAATAGAGAGCTACACGATTAGCTATGGCCTGGTTAGTTTTACAGTTACATAGACAGAACCATGGCTGACCTAAGAGAAGGAAGATGTTGGATTTGTTTTAGCACCTGGGGACTGATTCTCTCATATACAACTTAGCATCTATTTCCTTAAGTCCTCTTTACAACAACCCTGAAAGGGAGAACAGTATTGCCATGCTCATAATAATGGGGAGCAGCTCAGTTGGGGAAAAAGTGCTTATTCAAGGTCATCTTATGAATTCATGGATGCAATGAGATTTCCCAGTTTATAAGTGGTGGTATTGAAATGGCACTGAGTATTTCTCATACCTTTGCAAAAACTGATCTTTGGCTCAGATGCTCAAAAGCCTTCAGTAGATCCTTGTGCTGAATTCACACCAGAATAGAGCATATTTCACCCTCCTTGAGCTTCTTTCGCTTATACAGCCTTGACCCTCTTTGATCTATTTAGTGTGAAGTGTAAGTTGTTTGGGAAATGAAGCCCCTCTGAAAGACTGTTTCAGAAATTTAAATTGGTATTTTATAGCACTCTCCTAATTAGAAGTCATTTAAGAAGGCTGAAAATTACACTAAATTATGTGGGAAACAGCAGGATTTTAAGGAAATAATATGTCTGCAAATGCCCAGGATGCCCTGGTATATCTTGTGCGGCACTCCAGATGCTCTCCCATTTGCAAAATTCCACCACTGCTTGAATCTGAGGTCAACTTGGAGGTCAATTATGGCTGCAGCTGCCCTATTAGATTCTTACAAATGAAGAAGTGGAAGAAAACAGAGAAAGGAGTCACATGAAAATAAGGAAATGGGATGCAATTTAGTTTCTCTTTCCTTTGCTAATAAGGTTACTTCTGCATAGGTTAATATTGTAAATGTGAAGAGTTCACTTACGTTCAGTCACCTAACAGGAAAAATCACAGTTGTACAAGCGGGCATGTAAACACTCCAGTCCCCTCACTGACAGTCCAATCCTAACTTAGATGCGTGTATTCAGAAGTAAATCAATGAACAATCAATGGAACCTAATTGTTAGTAAATTCACTTAGGACGCCTATGCAAGTGAGTCTCTGTCTTACAGGTTACATCTTCAAGAAAGATTCTCTAAAGGCTTGCCTGGATTCTGCATTCATTTGCGCTCTGAACAGTAATAAGACACATCTATAGCTATTACTGACACAGCTTGGTTTCTCAGGCACACTTCAGTGTTGGGATAGTTCAGGATGGGGTACATGAGGACAGGAGAGAAATTTTATTCTTCCAACAATACTGTAAGGTAGATTAGATTGAAAGAGGTGCTGACTCAAGTTCTCCAATGAGTTTGATTACTGAGCAGGTGTTCAAACCCAAGTCTACAAAGTCTTAGTCTAATAACTACACCACACTGGCTTTCTCAAATTGAAGATATTATCTAATGTATTCCAAATCTTACATTCAAGATCTCTGTTTAAAAGAAAACTGTTTTAGTACAGCTTCGAGGACTATTGCTCTATTAACAATTCATTGTTTTAAAAATGTATACTGTGAGCTATGGATATGTACAGGTGTTTCTGCAAACTCATTCTTTTCCTTTCATAATTATAGTTACTGAGCATCTCACTCAGCTTTAAAGATAACTTTAAAGAAAAAACATTTACATCCAGATGTTTTTATTGCTAGCAATGGGGATGGGATATGGCTCATGTTGAAATAAATGTGGTTAGTTTTTGAAGTGTCACTGACCTTTGTTTTATTTTGCAACTCCAAAAACATTTCCCTGGGAATAAGACCCACTGACTACAATGGGACTTATTTCTGAGTAGACATATTTAGATTGGGTCCCATAGGCATGTAAAATATGCCACCCTTGAATCCTCTGTCTGTAATACATCTAGTTCCAGCAAGCTGTTTTTCATTCCTCCTTTAAATGTATATATGTTCAAGTTAGGCAATGATATTCCATTCAAAAACAAAACAAAAACAAACGGTCTCTTCAGGTCTCCAGCTGCCACACAATTTATATCTCTTTTCTCTCCTCTTTGTTTTTCAGCCATTTTCCCTGAATGTCAAAGTCAATTTAGTGCATTTCACTTTGCTGAATAAATCAGAGGCGAAATCCTTGCTAAAAGTGAAAATTTGATTTGCTAAAAGGAGCTTAGGGCAACTATTAATCAATATATCCAGAGTGTCAAAGCTAAGACCATGATCGGCATGCATTCATTTGGAGATTGGCTGAGGCAGATAAAGGAGGACATAGGGGGAGAAAAGTGCAATCACCAGTGCATTGTGTGTGTGTGTTTGCACGTGCACGCACGCAAGAAAGTATGTTTGGGTGGGGGGAGAGTTTGCCTGAAAATGAGAAAAACAGCAGGAAAGAAGGGAAATGCTACAAAAATAAAAACTTCCAAACAATATACACTTGTAATACTGATTGTAGAAATTATGAAAGGATTTTCATATTTTTAACTTCAACATGTTAAACAAAAATCATATAATAATGATTCAACAATATTCTTATCCACAAATCATAATTAAAGACAAAATGAACTTCAGAAGGTTTCTCTGATTTATTGTACTGTTTTTGTCTATGATTTTGGCATACGCACAGGGCTCCATTTCATATGTACACATCTGTCTGTATGATCCATTTGCAGTAACATGCTTAAAGATAAAATACTTAAAAGTAAAATGGCCCATGGCTTTACTTTAAAGCATATTACTGGGAATGGGTACAAGCCAGCATAGCAAAGTAAGAAAAAACGTTTTTTGAAACAATCCAAGATGAAGACCGTGAAAATAGCAGAACCAACCTGTATGAATTTTCTGAATGTTCAAAGATAGTATATTTAAGTACCTGCTTTTCAAAAAATATTATTTCTTTTAGTTAAAGGAACATACTGTAGAGTTTGCTCGAAACATTTTACCTTTGGCAAAAGGTGACAGTATTTTTAATTACTACTTTTGACAGAATCTCATTATTGATTTCTAGAATTCACTAAGGGTGGCATTCTTCAGCAAATCTATACACCAGTCATGACAAATTGAAATTTCAGGAGCTACACCAAAGCCATTCAACTTGCTCTTTCTAGAGAGTCACCCAAAAGGAAGCATCCTTTGTAAATTTTGTTGAAAAGCCCTGATGTCTTCTTGAGATTCAGAGTCCAGCGGCAAGAGAGTTTGCCTCAGTTCTAATAGAATTTTAACTGTGTGTTTTAGATATCCAGTTTACCGTACTGAAAATAAATAAAGCTGTGAGAAATACAATGTAGTCAATCAGTTGTAGTTTGTACACGGCCATTGGCTGAGTTCATGAACGAGAAACAATATAAACCAGCCATGCCCTTCTCTTTTCTCTTGTTTTTCCTGCTCATACAAGTGGTCATCCAGGATAAACTAAACAGTACATAAAGGAAGAAATGACAGCATGCAGGGGTGATCACATGACATATGCACCTAGCAGACTGTGGAAGTTTCTGGTGCTCCAGCCCTGCCTCTTAAATTCTCCCAAATGTTGATGGCTGCAGCCTGGCAATCCTACATCAGAATAATGTTGTGCCACCTGAATAGCTGGGTAGCTTTTATGAGCATATGGGGCAGCCAATCAGCATGAGTTGCAGTTCATCCATAAAGATTTTTAACAGGCAAAAAATCAGGAGTCCGGCCCTGATCTGGATAGCCAAGATCCAACATTCCCTCTAAGCTGTGCAGTTGCACAGCCACACAGGCACTGCATTGGTCTCACACAGTTTGGGTGGCTGCCCAGCAAGGGAACGCTCACTATGGCTCAGTTCTGTACAGCAAAAAACAGATTCCACGCAGCCCTACAGAATTAGAGGGACTGTTGTCAAGATCTCATCAGATACTGGTCAGCCCTGGTCAGTATTGGGATGGGAGACCACCAAGAAATACCAGGATTGCAGTGCAGAGGCAGGAAGTGGCAAACCACATCTAAAATGCTACCAGGGGTTGACTTGACAACAACAACAACAACAAAGTTTAGTGCTCTTGTGTTCTTGGCCAAGATCTGATCCCTCGGTGGGAGGACTTAAGTGTGATTTATCATGGTTGCCTGAATTGAGTGACTGACCAGAATGTGGTAGGAGGAAGGAAGGAAGGAAGGAAGGAAGGAAGGAAGGAAGGAAGGAAGGAAGGAAGGAAGGAAGGAAGGAAGGAAGGAAGGAAGGAAGGAAGGAAGGAAGGAAGGAAGGAAGGAAGGAAATAAATAAATAAATAAATAAATTTTAAAAAATTTGATATATTGTACCTGAAATTTTTCAGGATTCTAAAATATTCCTGATTTTTCAGGATATTTTAGGATTCTAAAATTTTCCTGAATAGTATGGGGCTTTTTTGGGGGGCGGGGGAGGAGATCTAACAAAATCTGGCTCCAGTATATGGGGAATATTTCTGGTGCTCTGTGGGGAAAGTAGTTTTTTAAGGTAGAGGCACTGAATTTCAGCTTAGTTGCGACTCTCCTTAGAAGACCCTGCAAGTTTGGAAAACACTGGGTCAGAGGGTCCAATTTTATGGCTCCCCAAAGAGTGAGGCCCCTCTTTGGAAAGCCAGCACAGCATAATAGTTAAGAACAGGTGGACTCCAGTTTGGAGAACCAGGTTTGATTCCACACTCCTCCACACGAGCGGTGGAGTCTTATCTGGTGAGATAGATTTGCTTCCCCATTCCTACATTTCTTGACCTTGGGCTAGTCACAGTTTTTTTGGAGCTCACTCAGACCCACCTACCTCACAAGGTGTATGTTGTGGGAAAGGAGTTTGTAAGCCCCTTTGAGTCTCCTTACAAAGAGAAAGGGGGTTATAAATCCAAATTCTTTTTCTTCCCATGTTTCCAATGGAGGGGAAATGGGGGCCCATAAAATTGGAAGATCATAGCATTACGTTGAACCAGTCAAAGTTCCTCAGCCTAACCTAACTCACAGAGTTGTCATAAGGATAAAATGGAGCAGAGGAGAATGCTATAAGCTGCTTTGGATTCACACTGGGGAGAAAGGCACAGTGCAATTGAATAAAATAAAATATTTCCTGCTGTGCCAATTTGGCCTGCTTTTATAAGCACTGAGGCTGGGAGAAGGGCTTGAGGAGGCATGGCCCATTCCCCTGAGCCCCACCCTGGCAGGTCTCGGAGGCCGGTCTTGGAGGCAGATCTCAGAGGCCGAGGGATGGCAGTTCCTTCTGGCTTCCCCAGAGGGGAGGGCAGAAGGGACTGCCTGCTGCCGGCTGGGAGCCAGGAGCAAGGGGGCGGGGCAGGGTGGCAGCTGGGGGGCAGAGCCCCACCCCCAGGTATGGGGGGGTGCTGGGAGACAATTTGTCTCCAGGCGCCATTTCCCCCCAATACACCTCTGAAAGTCAGTAGAATGAAGAAGCTCTGACTAAAATTCAGCTATGTATATATTTTCCAGTCTTTTCTGTTCTTCATGTTTATGGAGTTTCAAATGGATACAAATATTCTGCTTCTTAAGATATCTGATCATTATAGCAAGCTTCTGTTCGTTTGCAACTGTTTGAAATTTTGATATGCTGTATGCCAATATTATGCCTTTGTGTCTCAGCAGCAGTTGCAGGATTTCAACTGAGGTAAGTCTTTCTCTGCTCAACTATTTGGAGCCAAAGCCTACCAACAGGTCAACAACAGGCACACAATAATGTTAAAAATAAGTCTTCAAGTTTATATGGGCAAGCAAAATTATTTTACAACATTTGGTCAGTAGATGTTTTTGAATGATACTCCCAATGTAACATTTCCATACAAAAAGAAATCAGTTTAAAAAGTTGCAAAGGTCTTTGGTTCAGTCAGTGAGTTTTGTGTTTGCAAAATGACATGGAACATTTTGTCTCTTAAGCTTCCTGTTATGCCATTTAAAGAGCTTAATGTTTCCTGCTTCCACTTAGTAAAAGGAGAGCACTGAGCATTTTTGCAGAATGCCAATGAGACAGTTGCATTACAGAAACAATACCTAAGTGACTTTGAAAATGTGGTCAGACATCAGTAGACTCTCTTATCATGGAAAAATGGGCTGAATTCTTTTAAGATACCAAAAGCCAACCGACACTCTCCAAAACGCAAAATAAGAACAGCAAATACTTTCAAAATTGGAGCTGGACTCTGCATATGAAACTCGTGGCTTTATGTAGGTCAGCTAATGAAGGCATTGTCTCACGGGCGACAAAGCAGACTTAGTACCTTCCTAAATACCTGCAGTATTTTAACCAACTAAGTTACTGAGCATAGGAATATTTTAATCTGACAGAAAGAACAACAATAGATCTGACTGCTGGGCTGATAATCTTCTTATCACACCCTGTGAAACCTAGCTCTAATATTTGGCAGTGTGAGCTTCCATTACTCGGCAACCCATTCTATAAAGGCCAACAATGGAAAGAGAATGAAGTGGAGTGTGGAAGTACCTCCATATCTACATAAAAGAGATTAGAGGCGACAGCGTTCCATTTTACAGCTCAATCATATTGTGTTAGCATGCGCTTATCCGAGCGCGGATGAAATTGAAAGAGAAATAAAAAAGAGTCAGGCAGATAGGAACCAGAAAAGCGAGGCATGAGCAATTTCCAAGGATATAAAAGGATGCTAATGGTGGGGCCCTGTCATTCTTAAAAAGGGCTATTAGGGCACCATCATCTGTTCTTGTGCCTTTACGCTCCTATAACTAAAGTCAAGAATTCCCTAATGTCATTGTGATCATTTTCTTTTGCAGATAAGATGTGGTCATGTTTCACAACAACACTTTTCATTTGTTTGATTTATTAATACAACTAGGCTAATTCTATTTACTGATAAAGTCTTTCCATATGAATATATATTTATGGTGTTTTTTTCAAAGATTGCTTTTCTGTAGACTTCTATCCCTTTTTATTCACTAAATGCTAATTGTAAAAAAAAATGGCTACAACAGCCATTTTGGCTGTTTGGAAATGTAGTATATACCAGTGTTTCTCCCCAAAATTGATTTCTAATTCAAATATTCCTTGAATTTCCCTAGTGAGTTGTGAAGCCAGATTTATTCACTAGACCAAAAAAATCAGTTTTAAAAGAAAAATTAAAAAGCTGTACTGAATGTAATGTTTCGAATGTTACCATTTACAAACCAATACAGTGCAAAATCATAGATCACTCCACTAACAAAAGACATTAACAAAAGTTCCGGTGGAACCATGCCTGAATTTTTTGGACATAGTGACTACATCATATGTTATCTATGTAGAAAGTGTGGTGTTAGTTTATAACTAATGGAGGGCTTTTTTGAGTAAATATCTGCCATGCTAGTTAGTCACACAAATGCAGAAAATCAACTAAATCAAAGCACCTGGAGTGGCTAGCACATCTTTAAACAATTAGAATTTTGCCAAAATGTACACATTTTCATCTCCTCTACTGTCCCTCTGTTAAAACAGCAGTTTGTTGACAGCAAAATGTACAGAACTGCAAAACTGCAGATAATTGTGTATGTCTTATCAGGGGGAAAAAGCTAAAAACATGGGCAATACAGCACATTGGGTTAAGATAAACATAGGTATCATGAGGTAGTGAAGAAGCATTCCAGAATAGGAGATGTTGCAAACTTAATTGGATTAGACGGTGCTTGGTGCAAAACAGATTTCATGTTGCCCCAGTGGCTACTGAGAACAAATATGGTTCATTTACTTTGAAATGTAAACGCTCAGCATAACTCGGATCTCTGAAATGAAGAATAGTTCTACTGAAATGGATTTATCTTAACGCCAGTCATCAGCTTTGATTTGGCAGTCATGTTGGTTGCTCCATCACCCAAAATCAATCTAAACAAACACTTTCAGAGCAAGCTCATCTCCATTTGCATTCAACCATTCTGCATTTGGTATTTTGGTGAGGCAGTACCAAATAGTAAGGGAAAATATTCAAGTCAGGTTTATATTTTAAAAGGTTTACCAGAGATGTAGTTAGCTTTGAGGCCCAGATCAGTCTTCCTAACCCTCTGGCCAAATGGACACACTTAGCTAACAGACCTTATATAGAATAAGAAGCCAGATTTTGAATCTGCCTTTGAGGTTTCCACAAATATTTCACCATTGATTCTAATTTCAGGACTGTATTTCAGATTGTCTGCCTAAAGCACCCAGCAGCTCCTCTGCTAACCAAAAGCACTGAACCATTGTTTTATTCTCTCTTTGGACTGCCCTGTTTCTTTCACACCCAAGCCTACACCAGGTGCTCACAATACAAATCAAACTGATAAAAGATCTTTGGCAATCACCATGATGCATTATTGACCGACTTATAGGGTGAGTGCCCCCAGCCTGGTAAGACTGATATAGGCATTGTCCAGAGATGAAACTCCAACTCACCTATTTAACTAGCTTTGACTTAATCTGGGGTGCTTTATTAGCAACCAGTGTAAGACAAAGTAGCTAGTATAATATAGAGTGATGTTTAAATTAGTTTACAATTTGCTTGGGCTCATCTAGACCTGCTCTGAACAAAGCCATTCAGAAATGTCAGCTGTGTTCCTAACCACTGTAACAAATTGTTGCCTGAACGCTGCACACCTAATGACTTCAAATTAGCTTCACTGCGATATTGCCTGACAGTTCGTTACGACTGTTAGTAACATAGCTGGCGTATCATGACCAATAAATTGGTTTCAGTGTGGGCTGGGAAAAGGACTTCCATCAATTTGATTAAAGAAATTACTGTAGCATTCAAAGCATAAAGACAAACTAGTTTAAGGAGACAGAAATAAGTTAACTGTACCAGAAAAACATTGCTCATGATTCAAAACCTCGTTTGTAAGCCATTTGTGAGGCAAACTCTGAACAACTAAATTTCTTCTGTGCAGGAAATATGGAACAGTTCAGAATGTGTATTAACTGTCCTCCTTTCTAAGCAAATTATGATTTAGATATGTATTGATTGTTGCATATTATTTGGTTTTGGAAAGTAATTAAACTCAGTCAGAGTTGTGTTTTATATTGTTCAAATTCACTGAAAGAGACAGCGCCTGAGCTGCAGTGTTAGGCTAACACTGAGGAGAATTTTATTTAAAACAAAGCAGAACAGCACAGTCTGAGAAGCAAAGCTACTCGCCAAACTATTTATATTACATCAAGTGCTGATTCACTTATACAGTATATGCTGATCATATGATGACTGCTGTCCCAACAGACAATGGTTAACTCTACCACTTCAGTGTAAAACACTTACATTAAAATATCTTATCCTAGTGCCTGCTATTCATTTGGAAAAGTTTTCAGCAAGGAGGGGTGTGTCTTGATCTTTTTTCTTATTTTATGCAGTACATTTAAAGTATGCTTTCAGACACTTTGTGTATGGCAACCCAATTTCAGCAAGGCATCAGGCATACACATGTTTTTCTTGCTACCAAGGGTATGTTTAAATCACAATCGGTTGGGTCCTCCCAAACTCTGCTGGAAATCCATTCACACTTTAGCAGGCTGTGCATCCAAGCACTTAGTTATTGAGTGGGGAACAAAAGACCTAAGGGGGACAGGGAGTGAAAAGGCTGATCATTACATATTGACTGGGAAAAGTCAAATCTTTGGTTTCAGGTTCCCAGTACAGATTATATTTGTTATGTGATCAAGAAAAATGATTGTGTTGTCTGAAGATATTAAGATACAGCAGTTCTCATGGCTAATAGCTGCCTAAAATGCTAGCTACTTTAGGATACAACAACCTCCACAGAAATCCAAACTGAGTGAAATGTACAATTGTAACCTTTCAGTTCACTAAAACATGAACAGGTATTTCATTCTTCTTCTCTAGAACTTAATATTTCTGAAAGGGAACAAACTGCCAGCTCTGAAAACAAAAGCAGTTAAAATGGGAATCTACAATATCTGTGCAAGCTTCTCAGCACTGCAGTGACATATTCTAACTCTGACATGGGGAGAGGGGAGGGGAGGAGTGTGTCTGTGTGGTGGGGAAAAAATTCTAAGAACCTAAGGAAACTTTTGATGCATTTAACTACTTTCCCAAACATGACTTCCTGAGCTATGAAAGACTAGACACAAAAGGTCACGGGCTGAAGAGAGAGTTTTGCTTCCACTTTAGATGGCTTCTCTCTGTAAGGGACTCTTCAGCCAAATTTGTATTAGCTTCCTTTCAGTACAATAGTTTACAGGACAGTCAGTATAAGTTACATAAAAATCAGCATAGCATACTCTAACATAGAACAGGCTGACTCCAAATGTCATTTTCTGCTGGCGTAAGGCACTTAAAATAGCACTAGACGTTCCTATTATGTACCAGTGCTGATTCTGTCCAGAAAAGGTGAGACATAAACAGCTATAATAGTTTGAGGGCTCTAATTTCTAGAAGCTAAGAAATATCTCTTTAACATAAAGCAGGAGAGGGGTAAGAAAAGAATCTATACATGACTCATGGACTTTCCTCATTTTTATGAAATGAACAAAATCATATTTACATAATGAGGTTGAAAGCATCGTCCTTCACTGTGAGTAAATATAAAAATAATGTGTGCTACAAACCAAAGAGTTACTTATGCAAGGGTTCCTTTTAAATCAATGGAATTTAAAGATACCTAACCAACGTGTGCTCACCTTAAGCCGTATTCGGCTTCCGGTTCCTCTCCTCAAAAATGGTATTATAATAATCATAAGAATTTGGAAGCAAAACTTAACACAAGTAACTATGTTTCACTATAATAAAATCAGTCCAGATTGTAGTTTATATAAAATGGAAGTCACTATAGTGACATGAAATCTACATGATAAATACCTGGAATATGTTTAGCCCATCCAATGATGACCACCAGTTCTCTGTCTGCCAAGTCACAAAGAGTGGTGAGGGCTTTGATGTCACTGTCTGGCACAGTGGGATCAGGCATAGCATAGATCTTCTCTGGTTCAGCCACCAGCAAATGGGAGACAATCTTGTTATCTGTAAAGAAGGATCAGGGTATGGGGTTACTATCATTATAAAAATTAATGATTCCACTGTTCACTTAAAACTTATTAATTTTTGGTATGTAGCCCTGACCTACAGAAATAAAGGAGAATGTTGCTATTATATCACTGAATCAAGATGCATGTGCAATTCTATACAACCAGCTATAGTACAAAATCACAAAAATATAGAATCATAAAGTGGGAAGGGGCTACATAGGCCATGTAGTCCAACCCCCTGCTTAATGCAGGATCAACCTAAAGTAACCCTGACAAGTGTTCATTCAGCTGCTGCTTAAAGACTGCTATTGAGGGGGAGCCCAACATCTGCCTAGACAGCTGATTCCACTGAAAACCACTTTTCCTATAAACTTTTTGCCTAATATCCAGTTGGCACATTTCAACCCACAATTTATACCCATTATTACGAGTCCCATCTTCTGCTGACCACAGGAACAGCTCTTAGCCCTTCTTTAAATACTTAAAGACAGCAATCATGTCCCCTCCCCCTCAATCTCTTCTTTTCCAGACTAAACCCTCCCAAGTCTCTCAGCATTTTCTAATAGGGCTTGGTCTCTGCGCCCCTGATTTGATCCTCACTCTCCTCTGTACCCACTTCATTCATTCCACATCCTTTTAGAAGTGGGGCCTCCAGAACTGTGCACAGTATTCCAGGTGTGGTCTGACCAATGAAGTGTACAGCCTTCTATTTGGAGGTTATGATTCTGTTGATACACCCCATGACTGCATTAGCCTTTTTTGCTGCTGACTGCTCCTATTTAGCTTACAGTCCACCTGTATCCCAAGAACTTGTTCACACACACTGCTCCAGAGAAGTATGCCCCCCATCCAGTATGCATGCTTCTCATTTTTGTTACTCAGAGGTAGAACTCTGCATCTATTCCTGTTGAATTGCATCTCCAGTGTGCTCATATCTCATTGAATTCTGTCTCTATTTTCCAGGGTGTTCCCTACTCCTCCCAATTTGGTGTCATCTGAAAATTTAGTGAGTAGTCTCTTCCACCTCCTCAACTAGATCATTTATAAAAAATACTGAAAAGTACCAGGTCCCAAGCTGAACCCTATGGCCCCCCACCGGACACCTCTATCCAAACAGACGAAATGCCATTGACAATTACTTTTGTGGTCAGGGTTAAGATCAGCACAGGAGCTGTCCGTGAATGATGGCAAACTAGATAGAAGCCAGAAGTCTGAAGAGCACAACGCTGAACAGCAGTGGAGCTGTCCAGACAGGTCACTACATCAACAGCTTGTCTGAGTTTAAGCATGGAAATTTTTAGTCATATTCTTCATTGAAGCTAATACATTTGCATTTTAAAAATTTTATTCTTCGTTCCCATTAGTTTCAATAGGAAGTGTGTTTTCTTCCTGCAAATCCTTTCATTCCCAGTTGCCCAGCAGGCACAGACAATCTTTGAAAAGATATGCAAGTTTTCCTTTCTTTTAATAGGGCCGCTGGGAAGGCAGCACTTTTTGAACAAAAAATGTATGCACAGGTGGAAGGGACACCTTTGCTATATTAAGGTATTTGAATATTTCTTTTCCTCCCAACTAGGCTTTGGATATTAACTGGCTGGGAGAAAAATATTTAGCATCTGAGGTAAGGTGAGATAAAAGACATGGTTTTATTCCTTCAACATGAGTTTGTTTTTAATCCATTGCTTTGTGTGTGAATGGGCACAATTGTATAAATGAAGAATACACAATTGGCCCTGAACATTGATTGTCTTTTCTTGACTCATACAGCTGTCTTTTAAATGGAATAAAATTGTTGAGAGAGCTCAGATTCTCAATCAGCAGTTCTTTTTTACATAGTCAGATCTGACATTTTCTCTCACACCTCATCTGGTTTAGTCCTAACTGTGTGTTTGTGCGTACCTACAGTTGGTGCCAGTTAGGAACACAAAACCTAAATCTTTACCTATACCCCTCCGAGAATGTAAATCAAGAAAGCCTGGTGATGGAGACCTCAGCCTCTTCTTCATTCCCTGAAGTCCACATAGCCCTGATTGGTGACCAGTGAATATAAACAAAGTTCCTGCCTTCATTCCTTGTACAACAGATATAGTGCATGTCACAAACATTCTGGGCAGAACATTTCACCTTATTGTGTTCCCACCTAAGAAATAAAAATATTGTTTCATTTGTGTCTTCATTTTTTCCCCTCATTTTAAGCTACCTTAGAGGCCTATTGGCAGGTGAAATGATCGTATATAAATTAGTATTATTGCTTGTTATAGGCTTCATAATAGACTTGTTGACTTCTTTCTTCTTGGGTCTTAGGGAATAACCATGCTGGGTCTGGAGCAGACAAGTTCAATTTCCAAGCCCCCTGTAAAGTGTACCCTCCTGGGTGCAGCACTTAGGGCTTCCTCCAGGAATTGTTTTGAGTCTCTCTAACTGCAGTAGTATCTGTTGGGGCAGCTTGATTCTGTATGATGTTGAACATCATTGCTCAGACCCTCTGTTGAGTGTTCAGCACATCCTTATCTGCTCTTCAAAATTAGAGCTTGAGTAATTATTTTCTAAAGTCAAGCTTTTAGGGAATATAGCACAATTTCCTAAAGTGCCTCAGCTTATTTTGGAACATTCCCTAGATTAGTAGAGAGTGATAATTCTGAGCACTCCAGATGATTAGGATCTTCATATTCCATCAGCCCCTGCCAGCATGGCCAATTGGCCATGCTGGAAGGGGCTGATGGGAATTGTAGTCCATAACATCTGGAGTGCCAAAGATTCGCCACCACGGTTCTATAGCAACAGTAGAATAGTTCTAAGTTTTTTATTCCTGAACTTCATCATAGATACTACAGGATTGCACTTACCTCCAACTGCTGTTCATCAAGTGGTCTTCTGTGCTGAAACACATTGGTACTGCACATGCACAGAGCCAGTGATGGAAAGATCTTGGGTTTTTCTCTCCAGAGGGTGCTCTTGCCATTTGGCGTTCCTGCACACTTCCCTCCCAATGGTAACATGCCTAATGGTAGAGTACTGTCCCATCAATTCCAACTGAGCCACCACCATCTTCACAGTGAGAACTCAAGTAGCAAAAGAGGGAGGGTATGTGTACCTCCACAGAAGACCATTTGATGAACAGAAGTTACAGGTAAGTGCAACCCTGTTTCAACATCATGGCTTCTGTGCAGCCCCACTTTGGCATTTTCCCAAGCTATACACAAAGGAAGACAGGCAAAGTTCTCAAACCAAAACAAGATAACTTTATTGAAAAATAGAATCTCCTCTGATGACCATGTTACCATCTTGCAGAACTCTAGAAGTGACACAGCCTTCAGAAATGCAGCTGAAGAAGATTGAGATCTAGTGTAATGGGTGTGTGAATAGGACACTTGTAATACTCTATCTATAGGGCTCTATCTATAGGACACTTGTAACACTCTCAATACAAATAACAATCCATCTAGAAAGTGTCTGAGACGTAGCCATTTTCCCTCCAGCTCTTCCTTAAAGTAATACAAATAAAGATCTCTCTGCCCTCAGCTCTCGTGTGTTTTGCAAATAAAAAAGGAATGCCCTCCTAACATCTATGTAGCTTCCTCTCAGCATCAGATGTAGAGTTTGGAAAAGATACTGGTAGCACCACATCCTGGCCCAAGTGAAACTTAGGCTCTACCTTCCGCAGAAATGTCAAACTCAGTCTCAACATCACCTTATCTGCAAATATCCTCAAAAAGGGTTGGCCCAAACTCAAAGCAGCCAATTCACTAAATCACATGTGTGGGCTGCAATGTAGATTTCCCCTCAATTGATTAAAAGGCCCAGTTCTTCACAAGTTTGCATCACCAGAGTCGCATCTGCCTCCAGTTTTTCTCTGAAGTAGCAATTAGCCAATTCTCTAAATACAGGTATATGGTACAACCAGTGGTGGGATTCAAAAATTTTAACAACAGGTTCCAATGGTGGTGGGATTCAAACAGTGGCGTAGTGCCAACGGGGCCAGGTGGGGCGTGACACAGTGGGGGCGTGGCCTGGGTGTTCTGGGTTGGGGTGTTCTGGAGCAGGGTGGGCGGTGCTGTGGCAGGGGTGCAGGGTCTGCGCACCCCAGGTGCAATTCCCCCTCGCTCCACCTCTGGATTCAAATAATGACCATTTACAGTATTTAAAAAGTGATATACCGCAAGGTAATGTATTATTTCTTTTTATATGTATATAATTATATTGATTGATTTTATGATAACGTAAGTGAGGAGAGAAGCCAAAAACTGTTTACAATTGTTAACATATTAGAAACATATCTAATTGTCTATCTCTCTCAGTCCCCCAATTAAAACATCACCAAAAATACAGTTACCCTGCTATTTTGCCTCCCTCCTTCCCATATTTCCCTCCCCATACTTTCTACTTACCCTTCAGATTCCTATAACTACTTTATTCCCCTTGAAAGAAAACTAACAGAGAGATCCAAAATCCTTAATCTAAAAGAGTAGTTTAAACTCCTCTCTTTCCATCTATATTTCAAGGGGAAAAAAGAAAATGAAACATCTTTACCTATAATACTTTCCCAACCTTTATAACAAACAATGAACAAATGAACAAAAAAGAAAATAGGAATTATCAAACCAGCATTTCTTCCAGTTTACTCCACTGCTCTTTAACCACAAACAGAAATGCTGGCTCTCTTTCATCAAGACACAGCCAACTTATAGGCAACTCCAGAGGACAAGGATCTTAACAGATGCAGTTTGCCATAGAGTGTTTCCCCTGACCTTAGGAATAAAATGGCAAGTCTAGGCTTCTCTTGACACAAATTACTCAGGATAGGCAGAGACCAGCAAAAACGAGCCTTAAAACAGAGAGTGGAAGATATTAAGAGACAGTCCAATCTTGCTAACTCCCCAGCCTTTTTTGTCCCCAGCAAATAAAAGATACATCCTCACATCAGCTGCTTATCTTTCACTTCTAGACATTAGTAATTACAGAACAGCATTTAACTTAAAGAGATGTTTTGCTCTACAACAACAGTACTGGAGGGGAGGTACAGAAAAATCCCTAGATCAGAGACATTATGCCCATGTGAACTAAAGTAAGTGGAATCAATGGAACGTGTCTTTTTCCACTGTCCATTCTATGAAGCCACTCAATTCAAGTTCACTATTAGATTTAATTCCAGACAGATATGAACAGGTCAAAATGTTCTTTTCTGATGATAAACCCCAGGTATGTATGGAAGTTGCAAAATTGTGTGCATATTTGTGTGAAGTGTGTCATCAGGTAGTCAAGCAGAAATGCCAATGGAATAGTGCTATCTTAGAAATTCAAATACCTATCCTTCACACTTTTCTTCCTATATCGAGTTTTATATTATGGATTATTTTTATACAGAGTAGATTTTGAGGTTTTAAATATTATTATTATATTTGTAGTTTTGATCAATGGCTGTATTAATAAACATAATGAGCATGGTATTCCATGGTGGTCTCCCATCCAAATACTAACCAAGACCAGCCATGCTTAGCTTTTCAGGTCTGATGAGGTAAGGCTAGGCTGGGTCATACAGGTCACCCACTCATATATACCTACTGTCAAGGTCCTGTTCTCAGCTTCCTCCAAAATCTTGGATTAGAGATAAAGGACGGAAGCAATATAATACTCAGGCCAACTTCAAAAACTATCACTTCAAAAATAAACAATCAAAACACGGTCTTTGGATTGCTCAAGAATATATGTAAGCAGAGAATAACCACTTGACATGAATGCAGAGTCTGCAAATATAGTAACCTTACACATTTATCTTCCTGGTATAGGGGGAAAACTCTAGGTTGGAGGGAGTGATTTGCAGGAATCTTACATTTTACCAATTAGAACACTAATTAATGACATCCCACACCTCAGCTTTTCAAGCACTATTTTGAGCCTTCCACTCCAGCCTTATACCCTTTAACATCACTTGAGAAGAATATAGGTGCACAAATTAAATCAACAGTGTGATTCTAAGCAAATCAATATTCCCTGGATAACTGATGGCAGGCCACACTGCAGCTCCATGGCTTCCTTCTTATATGTCTTTGCATTTCTTCTTATGGTAACTATTGCATATGTACTGTGCAAACAGGACACACTAGCAGTTCAACCATAGATTACATTCATCCATTCAATTTATAGGCTGCCTTTCCCCTCATGGGTTGAGGGCAGCTTCCAACAATAAAATCCAAAAACCATAAACATTCTGCTTGAAACACAGCATTGTTGATTTTGATGGACGAATAATATTGTTGCCTCCTAAGAGGTGATGCCAGAGGCGTAGCTAGGGAAAATGGAGCCCGGGACAGAATCTGAATTTTCCGCTCCCCGCCCTTCCGTATGGGCAGCTGCCCTCCCCCACCACAACTAAACAATCTACTAGCAGCAAATCCCATTGCTGGGGAGATACAATGAGCCCTAGAAAAGGGTAGAAGAGGAAGGACATCCCCAGCAATGGACTTCAGTGGGGCTGTAGCAGCTCCCACCTCACCCTTGCTCAAGGTGTGACACTTATCTGGGTGTGCATCTGTGGCTCAGAGGTGGGACAGGTTAAAGAGTGTGGCTTGAAGTAGGAAGGAGGTAAAGATAGGTGCAGGGTGGAGAGGAGTGGGGTGGGGGAGGGTGGCAAAGTGAGGACTGAAGTGGAGGAGGATGGAACAGAGTGGCTTGAGTGGTTAGAGGGTTGAAAGGACAGGTTTGGGGAGGCAGATTGGGAGAGGGTGGACTGGGAGGCTTCAGGTGGGGGAGGTCTGAAAGGTGAGGGTTCTGATGGGGTAGGGTGACAAGGTGAGGCAAAGGGGAAGGTTGAAAGGTAAGGCTTAGGATGGTGAGGTGGAAGGTGTGGCTAGGGGGATGGTTGTAGGAGAGCGTGAGGGTGGGTAGGGTTAGCAGGTTAGTGTTGGGGCGGGGCAGAGTGGCAAGGTGAGGGGTGGGGGAGGGTTGAAAGGCAAGACTTTGGGTGGTGGAAGGGTTGGAAAGTGTGGCTAGAAAAGTGGGAGGGTTGGTAAGTGAGTATGAAGGTGGGGAGGGTTGGAAGGTTAGTATTGGGGTGGGGGACAGTGGCAAGGTGAGGGCTGGGAGCGGGAGGGTTGGCAAGGTGAGGCTTGGGTTCGGGGGAGCGTTAGAGTCTAAGGCTTGGGGTGGGGAGGACTGGAAGGTTTGTCTAGGGATGAGTGGACAGTGGAAAGATTAGGATGAGGTGGGGAGGGCGGAAAGTGGCTGGGGGGTTGGTAGGTGAGTATGAGGTTGGGGAGGGTTGGGAGTTAGAATTGGGTTGGGGAGGAGAGGTTAGAAAATGAGACTTGGGTGGGTGGTGGGTGGGAAGCTGTAGGTTAAGGGGGTGGCAGGGCCCAGGCTTCCTCATGGGGGCCTGGGCTTCCTCACGGGGGGGGGGGACCGGGAGGGATGGCAGGAGTTGGGGGAGGGCTTGCCTGGCAGGGTGCAGCACGGGGCTCTCCAGGTGGTGGCGGTGGCAGTGGGTGGAGAGCAGGGCCTGGCGGGAGGCAGGATTGAATTATCTCTTTTCTTGCTTGCCGCCCAGTGATGAGCCGTGCCGGCCTGTGCCAAGTGCCTCATCCCAAGGAGGGCCACCGGGGGGAAGGAGAAGAGGGGTGATTTTCCGCCCTTCCACATGACTGAATGGTGGCCACCTGAGGCATTTTTCCCCAGATGTCCCCGTGGAAGCTCCGCCTCTGGGTGATGCTGCCCCTTCCCCCTATGCGGCACAATAAACAACCCCACAGATTTTGCCAAGATAAGATTGTGCCGGGTATTGGGGATGTTCAAGGCCAAAAGGGCTCAGGAAACCGACTAAAGCCATCCAGGCCCTCAGGAATGCCCCTTAAAAAGCTGGGACAGACTCCTGTGCTTTTCTTCTATCAGGAACTGTATTCTAAGTATTGAAGTACAAGCACAGGCATTCTGAATGTGCTCATGAAACCCCATCAGTCAGGGAACTGAATAGCCACAAGCACAGTTTCTACATAAATCTTGTTTAACATTTCCCTAATTAGAATCAATAAAACCCAATTTTCATTCGACTGCCTTTGTAGTGTACAAAATATCTGTAAGAGTCCAGAAAATCTCCCAGGCTACTTACTCAAACACTTCCTCAACCAAAGTGATGTTATGGTTTGCTCACAACATTTACTGAAATGGATGCTATAAATGTTTCTTACAAAGTGAATTAAGAAAAGTTATCACACAGTGAAGTAAAATTATGTTATGTAGAGACTGGTGCCTAGTTTGACTCAATGTTACTGAAAAAGGTTTAGTCATATTCTTAAAGGTTCATAATATATACTCCTTCAGAATTATCTCAGTTTTAAACATGGAAGAACAATCCACAGAAAATCCTTTACATACTCTATTGAAAGGGAGAGGGAATTGTACACAGCTCATTCATTTCAAAGGACAGGACAGATTCACAGTAGGTTTTGCCCCTTGATTCCTGGCATGTTCAGCCCATCAGCATTAACCTATGTTTATGATAAAAAGGTTTAATTGTGCATGTGTGAGTCGAGCTGCCAGTAATTCAACTCAATGACACAATATAAAATAAATGAAAAGCTGGCAATCTGTGCATACAGAAAATCTAAACCTCTAATGAAATTAAAAATTAGAGTTTATTGAATTTTATTGTATTATCAAAAAGTTTTTATTATAATGCACAAAATCTGCTTAATGTAGCCTAGATTGTATTTACAGAATAGTGGAACAGCTTATGCAGACTGTGTGGAAGATGCCAGATTGGACAATTGAAGGTATAATCAGCATAATGTTTTTTTGGAAAGGCAAAGGGAAACTATGCCATATGTTCATTTAAGCCTTAATTTTATATAAAACTGGTTCCTTTCCTCTTTGACATAGAAAATGCCCTTTTCCCTACAGTTCACTTTATTTATTTGTTCTCTCGATTTCCATATGCTCATGTGTGTTGTTTATGACTTTGCCCACTGCTATGAATGAGAAGTAAAAAATAAAACAAAAAACAAACACTGCATTTTGACATAACCAGGTAAGTGCCATTAGTATAATCCTAAGAGCTTTTTGTCCAGCATGGAGGCACTTTTGTAGAGGCTGTTTAAACACCTATGTTGAAATTGACAATCAGAACACAAAAAAGCTTAGAAGTACCTTTAGATGTCAGATGACAAAGGACGGAAAGAATTACTTAAGACTGGCAGGAAGACAGTAGAAAACCTAAATGAATTTTTTGTGCTTGTTTTCACTGTGGAGATCATGCAGTTACACCAGAGCTGCTGTTTTCAGGAAAGGTATCTGAAGTATTGAGTCAAATAAAGGTAATAACCAAGGAAGTTCTAGGGCAACTGGGATAATTAAAAACCAGTAGGTTTTCATGTTCAAATGCATACCTCAATGATTCTTAAATAACTCAAATGTGAAATTGTTGGCCTTAAGAACAGTTACAAGTTGTCACTAAAAACTAGTCTCTCTACTAGAGAGCTGAAAAATAGCAAACAAAATGCAATTAAAATAAGATTCGGGAAAGGCTCCAGAAAATTATACACATATATATAAGAGTGTGTGTGTGTGTGTGTGTGTGTGTGTGTGTGTGTGTGTGTGTGTGTGTGTGTGTGTGTGTGTGTGTGTGTGTAGGAGACACTAATATAAACTGTCATTGCATTGTTACTGCAGAATTACCTGTGTAATTCTACTACACCTTGCCTAAACAACTGTAGTTTACATTGACTACTAATTCTGTAATCCTAGTCCTATTGCATTGTTCATTGGATATTTTATGCTGTATGACTTTGTGAATTAGCATTATTCCTGCATGAATTTTTAAAGCAATCTCTCTCTCTGCATTAAGGAGGGAAGGAAAGAAGAGAAAGGAAAAGAAAATTAAGAATCCATAAAACAAAACAACAAAAAACCTACGTAGGAATATCAGTGAGGAAATTACAAACCTATGCTTGCTGTAAATGTGGCATATTCCCATTTTAATCTAATACCAGATAGTGTCAACCTATTATAGCTATAAATTAATGAGGCTCCTAATGTATTTTCATTGGGAGGTTGAGCAGTCAAACTCATTTAGTTAGTGAAAACTACAAAAATCAGTTTCTAGTAAAATCTGAGATTAGAGGCTTCAATGAACTAACGATCACAGCATGAGCCGTTTTATGTACCACTGAAAATAAAGATCACCTGTAAATGTAAAATTTGCACTGCATAAATTGAGCACTGCAAGCTCTCACCTGTAAAAGCTTTTCTTTGACTGTTCTAAGAAAAGATAGCGATGACATTAATAGTTTACAAAATTGTAAATGAAAGGAATATAATTAATATTGCTTTACTGAGATTTTAATGGCATCCAGATCCACCTCTGGCATAAGCAGACACACACACAACCCCCCACCCCACCTCAGTACTTACATGGCTTTTTGGCTGGCTGAACTAGCTGAGGATTCAGGTATGGACTGTTCTCTGCATCTATTCTGCGCTTATACTTCTGGCGACCACCACGTACTCTGTCTAGGCGCACCCCTAAAAGAGATAAAAAGAAACAGAGATACATTGTAACACATTTGTAGGAAATGCCTTAGGTAATAATTTTCCCACCTACACAGTGAGAAAAATCAGAGAAAAGCTGTGGAAACATCAGGAGTTGTTATGAATACACCACAATGCTGTGGGGAAGCAGGGAAAAAAACCCATTGCCCAAAAGCACTGAACCTGGTGAGATAACTCATGTGGAAATGGCCATAGTGTGTGAATTCTGAATCATCTATTGAGAATTTTCAAGTATATTTGAATCACTGGGCTAAAGAAATCTCTTGAACTCTTAAGCCATTAAACACTACAGTAGAAAAAAACACTTCCTGGTTGACAATTAAGTTACATCATGGAATGTTTATATATTCTACAGTACTGAAATTAATCTAGAAAGAAAAATAAAACTATAAAAAATTGCATTGTCTCACACAGAAGCAAGGCCTTGGTTGCACGTACTAAATAGGTCTGGAATTTTCCAATAGTGCATCAGTAAGTAAAATGCAAGTGAAACTAAAAAGTAATGGAGAGATGCAAAATGCATGCCCATTAGCCCGGCAAATTTCTGAAAACAGAATCCGAAGTCATCAAAAAAGATAAAAGCCGTGCCTTACATTAAAGCTTTCCTGCTCTGCTGCTGAATTAACAATTAGCAAGGGGAAGCCAGGTTTTTTTTTCTCTTTTCTCCTGATAGCTATCTACCCTCTGAAGCGTATTACTGAGTGTGGTACAGAAGACCTTAAAAGGCAGCCACCTCTTGGTCTTCAGTTAACATACATATAAAGGAATACAATTTATAGTTCTGAGAAAAAGCACATGCCTCATCAGTTTAGAGCAAGAAAACAAAGAACAGGATCTAAAGGACAGTGAAACTAGCACCTTGAGTATTTATTTTATTTATTTATTTTTAGATTTGTATCCTGCCCTTCCCCAAGAGGTACAGGGAGGCAACAACAGTTTAAAACAATCACAATAATATCATATAAATATATTAAAACAGTTCAATAATCATTGTTAAAATAACCTAACTCAGATGGTGACTGACAAAAACTAAAAGCCCTCCCCCCCGGAGGCCAAAAGTAGATGTTAGCCTGGCGGACCATCAGGAAAAGCTGTCTTACAGACCCTGCGGAAACTACTCAAATCCCACAGGGCCCTGATCTCAATCGAAAACATATTCCACCAGGTAGAGGCCAGGACCAAAAACGCCCTTGCCCTTGTCGAGGCCAGCTGGATAGTTTTTGGGCCAGGGATTCCCCAAAAGAATGAAGGGATCTACTTGGCCAAAATGGGGAGAGGTGGTCCCCAAGACCGCTCACGGCCTTAAAGGTAAAAACCAATACCTTGAAGATAACCCGGTACTCGATAGGCAGCCACTGGAGATGGAATAGGACAGGTATTATGTGGTCCCTACTTGAGGCTCCAACTAGGAGCCTTGCAGCCACATGATCTACAAGTTTCAACCTCTGGATTAGGTTCAAGGGCGGGTCAGAGTAGAGCGAGTTAAAATAATCTAATCTGGAGGTGACCGTTGAATGGATCACCGTGGCCAGATCAGAATGGGAGAGATAGGGGGCAGCTGTCCTGAGCCTGACCATTGGGGGTGGCAGGCATTTGAAAGGGAACTGTAATACTTTTGCAAGGGAACCGGTGTCCGGTTATCGGTCTCCCACTGTTTGCGGCCTTGGAGCCAGGAAGAGCAGCCCAAATGTGAAATGTTCCCAGCTCTTTCATGCTTTGTTCTAGGGCTAGAGTGTACCATTTGGCTATAGGGGGGCGGGGAGCTTTGAGAAATATAGGCAAGTGATTTGCGTGGGATCTTCAGAATCGTGTTTGCTGATGTTTACCTTTTGACTTGAAATAAAGACTTTAGAGCAAATCTACAGCTGCTATTATTTTCTAACCCGGGGTCTGACACATGCCTGGCAAAAATGGTAAAATGCAGTCTGGGCTGTTTTGGTGACTTGGGTCTCCAGGGAAATCCCGGAGTCCAGGATCACCCCCAGACTGTTCACCGACAAGGCCAGATGTAGGGCCTCACCGTCCAGCACAGGCAGACTAAAGTTGACCGGCATCTCCCCGTGACCTACCCACAGGACCTCCATCTTTGCTGGATTCAGTTTCAACCTGCTAGTTCTTAACCAACCAGCCAGAGCCTCCAAACACTGCTAGAGAGCCTCAGGGGCCGAGTCCGGCCGGGCTGCCGTTGTAAGGACAAGGTGGGTGTCATTGGCATATCGATGACACCGCACCCCAAAGCTCCAGACCAGCGTGGTCAGGGGGTGTAAATAGATGTTAAAAAGCATCAGTGAAAGGATAATCCCCTGTGGCACCCCACATTCAATGGGGTGTCACCTGGAACTCTCCTCTCCCAATGTCACCCGCTGTCCCTGGTCCCGGAAAAACAAGTTCCTCCAGGGCAAGGCTGTCCCCTGTACCCCGACATCAATGAGGGGGTGGACCAGAAGGTCATGATCTACCATGTCAAATACTGCAGTGAGATCTAACAACACCAGCAGTGCCGAACCACCTCTGTCTAGCTAGCAACGGAGCACATTCACAACAGCGACCAGGACTGTCTCGGTCCCATGACCAGAATGGAAGCCAGACTGGAAGAAGTCCAACACTTTGGTATCTTCTAGAAACTTCTGAAGTTGACCCGCCACTGCTCTCTCAATTACCTTACCCAGGAACAGAAGGTTCGACACTGGCCAAAGGAGGATCTAAATTTGGTCTTTTAAGAAGTTGGCAGACCACTGCCCTTTTCAAGACAACCTGGGAAGGCTCCTTGCTCAAGAAAGTCATTGATGATACCCAACAGGTATCCATGGCCCCATAACTCCTCCTTACAAGCTTTCTCTAGCCCGGAGGGGCACGGGTCAAAAGGACAAGTGATAGATCTCACAGCTAACAGAAGCCTGTCCACCTCAGAGGGATTAAGCAGGTTGAAATGGTCAAAACAAGGACCAAAAGATGGGCAAGGGGCCTCCAGTTCTCTTATTGTATCAATCGTGGTCGAAAGAGCCTGACGGAGAGACAAGATCTTGTCTGCAAAAAAGCTCGTAAATGCTTCACAGCTAAATGCCAATTCATGATTTTTAGAACTGACAGATGTGGTCATTAACGTCATAATTACTTTAGAAGGATTTCTTTGCCCTCTTGTAGGATTTCATAAGCGTCCTATATGAGCGTCTTGCTTCTTCATCACAAACCCGCTGCCACACTCGCTCAAGTTGACTCAGTTCCCATTTCATCCTCCTCAGCTCCTCGGTATACCAGGGAGCTGATTTGGGATGGGGACAAAGAGGACATCTTGGGGCAATCTTCTCGAATAGCTTCAGAGAGTCTGGAATCCCAGCTCTCTACCAGCTCACCAAGAGAGGAGCCAGTGGGAGGAGGATCCCGCAGGATATCCTGGAATCCCTCTGGATCCATAAGCCTCTGCAGGCGGGCCCAGATACACCCATTGCCTAGACAGGGAGGGGGCATGGCAGCATCAATCCGGGCACTCAGGACGTAGTGGCCAGACCATGGCACTCTGACAACAGAGGATAGGACCACATGCACTCCTGCCGCAAAGATCAAGTCAACAGTATGGGCTCCTTGATTAGTAGGAGTCTCTGTGTTTACTAGAGAGAGGCCTAGCATTGCCATGATGACACTAGGTGTGCATCTGCCAAAGCGGAGGCTGAATCGACATGGATGTTGGAATCCCCCAACACTATCAGGTTTGGGAACCGCAACGCCCAGTCAGCAACCACCTCTAGGAGCTGCGAAAGACTGCCTGCAGGCACACTAGGTGACCGGTACATCAGCAAAACAGCCAACCTACTAAAGGGGAAAGTAACTAACAATCACCAACTAACTAAACTACCCTACTAACCCCAACTACTATCCCTTAACTAACCCCCCTAACCCCCAACCTAAGCCTATTGTAAAACACTTATAAGAGCATAAGAGGCTTTAGACTATTGAACAGCAGAGTCCTTCTGCCCTATGGCAAATGGTAAGCTGGTTTGTATCTGCGGTAAGTTTCAAAGGCAGTCTGCAATATGGCATACAGATAATCTGTTCTTAAAAAATCAAGTTAAAACGTCTCTGGGTCAAAAATAGATTGAGATTTTTAAAAATCGCCCATGAGTAATCTGTGGTGTTGGAAGCCCTGCAGGGACCATGTGGCATAGACCTTGGTTGAGGCGACCAGATTTTGGCTATTAATTTCCTCTGTTGGCATTGCTGTAGCTTATAGCTGGTTGGCATGGCTGGCATGGTAATTGATTGGCTCATAGACATCACTTATGTTTATTTACTTATTTAGGTAAGGTATATGTCACCTCTTCAGAAGCCAGGTCTGAGGTGAGTAGCCCTGTGATGCCACTAGAACTGCCAGGGCCTCTAATCCTGTGCTGGGCTTCTACAAATTGCTGATATAAACATGATAGTCCTTTGGATCTTGTCAGTCATTTGAAATCCATGAGACTAATTCCTGTTGGGTGCATATACAGTTGTGGAGAGAACTCACACCATAGTTGTGGAAAATCAATTACAGGCAACACAGCATTGACAAATGCAAACTCGTCGCTGACCAACTGAAAAGGGGAGGTGAGGACCGGGCAGAGCCTTATACGGTGCCCCACCCCCCGGTGATGACACGACATCACAATGTCATGTCCCATGCCGCTTCCTTCCATCCTTCCAAGGCGCACCACTCTTTCCTATGCACTCTAAAATGTTTACTCTACTGCCTGTGTTTCAAATAGTAAGAAACAGTGTTTGCATGCAAAAAACTCAGTGCCCTAATCTTGGCCATTCGCACATACAAATTAGATCACACGTAAGATCTGCCATGTTTTAACTGAATGCAATTCTGAGAAAAGGTGAATGGAAATAAATGTCTGGCAAGACAACCCTGAGCCATATAATACCCAGTATCTCATTATTTCTTTGTTATCTAAAAACTGATGTTGAAAAAACATGAACCGTTTCTTTCTGCTCAGGATCAACAGATCGTTTTAATATGAGGAATAAAGGGACAGCCAATGATGCTACTTTAATCATGGGCCCCTTCATTGTAATCAATGCAAACCCACCTCTTGTTCTTTTAAAAATTGGTTTTATCTAGAAAGCTCAACAATATCAAAGTTCAAAATTTATATCCCACTAGGTAGTGTTCTCAAGTAAGTACGAAGAGGATTGCTGCATTATGATCCAGTCCTACCTTTCATTTAAATGGGACTTAAATATGCTTTACTACTAAAGTCTCAAAGCCATGTTAGGCTTATTCTTTTAATGACTTCAAAAGAACAACATTTTTGGTTACAAGAGAGGTCTCTTAGTTGGCCCTGTGTGAAGATCCAAAAAGGATGTTTGCACTTCCAAGCAGTAACCACATCTCTTACAAATGTATTGCTGAGGATCATGGACACAGAACACAACTGTATCACAGTCCTGGTAATTTGCAGCACTAGAGAACTATGTCAGCACAGTGGCTGCTCAAGGCGCTATCACTAGGCGCCAGCACAGTGTTGCTGTGACCACTTACCCATGCAAAATACTTATGCCACATCCAGCCTTGCAATAGTATAGGGGATGTGAGAGGCTGCACTGAAAACTGAAGGGGGTTTTGTGTAAACTTTCCAAGATTAAAGTTTATTATTTCTCAGCTAAACCTTTGCTGCAAGTAATTAAACAGAAAGTACATTTCAAATCAGCATTTTTTAAAATGAAAAAGTTATAGGAACAGTCAGGAACAGCATTACATACTGTGTAGCACCTATCAGAGTTTGAGGAACATGAACAAGCGAACTGTGTTTTCTCACAGAACAACTTGTAGCCAACATAGGCATCCCGCTAGTACAGGGGTAGGGAACCTGCGGCTCTCCAGATGTTCAGGAACTACAATTCCCATCAGCCCCTACCAGCATGGCCAATTGGGAATTGTAGTTCCTGAACATCTGGAGAGCTGCAGGTTCCCTACCCCTGCGCTAGTAAAAGTAACACATCATTCACATTTTCACAGCTGATAGGAAGCACAGAAAGATTACACCTCAACCCTTCAATTGAATCTTTACAGTCAGGATGGGCCCAACCTATCCAAAGTATACCGTCTCCTTCAGTCTGCACTGCTCTCAGATTCAGTCAGAACCAAACTACATTCAGAACTGTCATCTAGTACCACTTCAGACTGGAGGCGTAATACTAATTTTAGATGTACTCATGCTAAGACCCCATGAAAAAATAGCTTGAACAAAAAGATTGTACTAGCCGGGCCTTCCCAAAGGTACAAATTTGTTATGTGCAGAGAATCTTTAATCAACCACCTACCTGAATTCTGCTGAAAGACTAGGTCAGTAGTAGGAAGAATTTATATCTAGATGTTATGGATTACATGACCAGCCTCTCCATCAGCCCCTGCCCAGCATGGCCAATTGGCCATATTGGCAGGGGCTGATGGGAATTGTAGTCCATAACATCTGGAGTGCCAAAGGTTCGCCACCACTGCTATAGGGTATACTACTTCTGAATGTACAGGCTGGCTGATAGACTAAGAAGCAAAACGCTAAGCAGTACAATGTCCTTCTGAATGGCCACAAGTCAACTAGGTATCACCAAGCTATGCCCAATCAATGACCCTTGACTTGCAGTACACCTCAGTCTAGCTGTAAGCAACAATTTCTTCTTCAGCATTTTTTGGATTTGGGTTTATTAGACCAAAAAAATCTAGATTGGTATCAAGTAATTGTTAAAAAGAGAATCGCAATTAGGCTGCTGCTACTCTGCCAGGGAGGGAAGAGGAAGGCTGCAGGTCTACTCACCCCTGACAGATTACACCTGCTGCAGGGGGCGGGGTAGTTCATCTTGCTGTGCCTACAAGAGGCACGCTGGTTCTGGGGTCAGCGGCCAGTAGTACAAGTGCACTGTCCATTGGGATGCCCGTCTGGAGGACCAGTTGGGGTAGGTCATATTTTCTTTAATTTACTTGAGTGGTGGGGTAGGGTAGTGTGGATGGTCTCTTGTAAATTGTATTTTTTTGTAACAAGTCTTTATTTTGTTTCCTTTCAGAACAGCCTTGAAGTATAACGAGGCCAGTTAATTATCTAGAATCTGGCTAGCTGTTATTTTTGTGTTAAGATTATACTGCAGTGCCGTTCTAAACTGTATAAAAAAAGTTTTTTCATTACTCCAGTGGGAGATATGTAATAATTTTTTCAAAACATCTTGTTATTGTGTTGTAAAATTATTTTGGTTACTTGTAAGTAAATTGCTACTCCAGTGAGAGAACAAATTTTTGAAGTAATCATTGTAGCCTGGTTGGTACAAGTTTTCTTCTTTTCACTTTGGTCTCTTGGTTAAACATGAGTTGTGGGAAATGTTTTTGGGCCAACAGCTGCATACAGAGGGGAGAACCCCTCCCCTGATCTGCCACCCTTCCTATTGCAGCTGGGTATAGTGGTCGGTGTTGGTGGTGCACAGGGCTGGGTGAGAGGGTAGTCCTGGGAGAGGAGACTGTAATCCAAAAATAAATAAATCTGTCCTCATCTAAGACTTGATCCTGGACAAGGGGAATGACCTAGTATGCATCACAGATAATCACAGATTCCTGGGTGGGCAAGCCGGGGAGGGTGGTCCAGTGCTTACTCAGCTTTGCCCCTAGGTTACTGTGTGCAGCCACAGACTAGGCTGGTGGGGCAGGGTGGGGGAGGGGAGTGGTTGAGATCCATAGAGATTCCAAACCAGACAACTCTTCCGCTCTGTGTGTGTAGAGTTTGTTCTTGGTGTTTGGCCAGAGAGGTAAGTTGGGACTGCTGCTGATACCACTCACCCTGCTGCCTGGCTGCTGGCAGAGGCAGTCTCGGAGGGGGTATTGTGGGCTTTCAGTACAGCGATTCTAGCAGATTTTAATCTCTATATCGAGGATGCCTCTGATGGTCCAGCTTGGGATCTCATGGCTACTATGGGACTATCTCAGTTTGTTTCTGGCTCGACACACTCAACTGGATGTGCTCTTGGCTTGGCTTTTGTGACAGGGTGGGCTGGAGGTGATCTGTTAGTTTGGGGGGCTTAAAATCTGTTCCTTGCCATGGATGAATCATTAGCTTGTGAAGTCTGGGCTTCAGATGTCACTTCCCCACTGCAGGGGTGGGGGATCTATTAAGATGGTCCACCCCTGAAGGAGAACAGAATCCCAAGGATTCCTGAAAGCTCTGAGGGATTTTCCTGGCAACCTGGCTGATGCTCCTGTTGAGACCCTGGTCTCCATTTGGCATGGTGAGATCAGGAAGGCTATCGACATGATCGCTCTTGAGTGCTCTCACCCTGTTGGCAGAGCTCTTTGGGCCCCTTGTATACTGAGCATCCGAGGGAAATGAAGCAGAAGGGGGAATAGCTTGAGCACAGGTAGTGGAAATCATGTTGCAGATCTGACCAGACACTGGTGAGAATCCATTATCAGGCCAACAAGTGGCAATAGCAAAGAAGGTGTATTTCTTCACCAGCATTGCATCTGCAAGTAGAAGTTCAGCAAACTTATTTCAGGCAATTAATGGCTTGCTGTCCTCTACTTGGAGGACTGCAGCTGGGGTGCCCTTTGGTATCTGCTTTGATGATTTTGGTGGATGCTTTCAAGATAAAATCTTCAGATCTACACAGGATTGGACTCCACTATTGAAAAGCATCCTGTGGAGGTATGTGATGCACAGACAGGCCCGGTTTCATTGGAACAATTTCAGTTGTTCAGTAGGTGGCCTCCTACTTGTTCCCTGAACCCTTGTCCATCCTGGCTGATAAAAGCTATCCGGGGTGGGGGAGGGGGCTAGTCCA
The DNA here is from genome assembly GCF_021028975.2 of Sphaerodactylus townsendi. Lineage (NCBI taxonomy): Eukaryota > Metazoa > Chordata > Lepidosauria > Squamata > Sphaerodactylidae > Sphaerodactylus > Sphaerodactylus townsendi. The sequence goes on from NC_059425.1 coordinate 58,964,461, forward strand.
GTGGTTTTAGGAGGTGGTAAACACCTCTTTCAAGGACAGGGTAGTGCCAGAAATGCAAAATTATCACCTGGTGGCAGAGGCGTAGCTACCATGGGAACATCTGGGGACAAGTGCCCCAGGCGCTCCCTTGTAGTGGACACAAAAATTGCAGGTTCAAGCTGGTACCTTTTTTTTCATTTCCTTTTTTTTAGGGTTTCCACTTTAATTACACCAAGAGGGGCATACAGTTTTTAGGTTGGGCTTAATAGCGACACTGGGGCAAAATTTCAGGGTTATCATCAGGGTGATCATTTCCTACTCAAGTTGATCCCAGCCATGTTTGGGAAAGTTTAATAGGGGTCCAAAGTTATGAACCCCCCAAAGGGGTGACCCCATCCTCCATTGTTTCCAATGGGAGCTAAAAGTAAATGGGGCTACCCTTTTGAGGGTCCATAACTTTGGACCCCCTGAATCAAACTTCACTAAACCTGGGTGGTTTCATTAGGAGAAGTCTCCCTGGAAGACAAGCCTTAAACTTTTCTGCTACTGTTGCTTTAAACACTGCCCTGACAGGCACCCCCCCTCAAATTTTTCCCAGGTTCTCTTTAAATTCACCCCTTTGAAGTGGGATTTAAAGCGGAGAATCTGGGCTCCTATATTAAAAAAAAACATTGAAACTATTGTTGAAGGCTTTCACAACCAGATTCAACTGGTTGTTGTGGGTTTTACAGGCTGTGTGGCCGTGGGCTGGTAGATATTGTTCCTAATGTTTTGCCTGCATCTGTGGGTGGCAAGGTGTATCACAGAGAGAAGTCTGTTATAAGAAAAAATCTGTGATACACCTCTGAAGATACCAGCCACAGATGCAGATGGAATGTTAGGAACAAAAAATCCACTCGCGACCGACGCGCCACGGGCCAGCCTATATTCAGAAAACTCCCATTAATAATCAACCAACATTGGAAAACATGCTGTTCGGGGTGGGTAAAATTTTATCCTGAAACAGCACTGTCATTTTTACTGTTCTAAACTAGTGGGAGCCCAGAGTCTCCCCTTTAAGGTGGGTTTAAAAGGAGAATCTGGACTCTCTAGTTTAAACAACATTCCCCCCTTCAAAAAATAGCATCACTTTCAATATTGTTTAAACTAGGGAGTCCTGGGTGTGTTCAGATTTGTGTGTTGGGGCAAGTTCTATAATGTGATGGTGACTTTGAGATGACCTCTGGCAAAAATGTTGTTTGGTCGTGGTGGGGGAGGGACGCTGCCCATATGCCCCCCCGCAAAACTCAGATTTTGCCCCGGGCTCAATTTTTCCTAGCTACGCCTCTGCCTGGTGGCCAACATCCCATTTCTGGCAAGATCCTGGTGGCAACTCATCTGCAGGCTTATTTGGAAGAAACTGATTTTCTAGACCAGGGGTCGGGAACCCGCGTCAAGGAAGCCAAGTCAAATGGCTCTTTCCCAGCTTGTGGTGGTGCTGGCTCCCGCCCCTTCCTGGGGAGAGGGAAATCCCTCTTTGCAGGTAAAAGAGGAGGAGAAAAGCGGTACGGCCGCATGGGTGTCCATCCGGCCGCTCTGGGAGAAAGGGAGGGGTGGCCTACGCCGTCTCCTGCCCTGCCCCAGTTGCCTCTGGAAGTGGCTGTTGCCACCCCTGCTGACGTGGCGGCGTGCTTGCAGCCCGGCCTTCCCTCCATGCCATGGTGGGAAAGAGGCTGCAGAAGCCGGCCACGCCCGCCGAGCAGGCCAAACGCCCTCCAGAGCAGCTTCAGCTGGGAGGCAGTGGTACAAAGCAGCCTTCACTGGCGGCTGCAACATCTCAAGGGGGGGGGGGGGGGGGGGGCCACTCCTGGGAGGGAGGGAGTGGAGGGGTGGCCTGGTGTACAGTCCCCTGTTTCAGCCCAGCCCCTGCTGCTGGGGCTGCCACCCGCCAGAGGGCAGTAGCGCTTCTGCAGCTCCTTTTCCTCGCCATGGCAGAGCTGGGGAACTCTCAGCTCTGCCAGTATGGAGTGGAAGTTGGGCGGAAGCTTGCAGTGAAGCCGCCACCGCCAGCCGAAAGAGGCTTTCTCAAACGCCTCCAGAGCAGCCGGGGCAGAAGCAGGCCAAAAGCAGCCTTCATGGCTGCCATCATTCGGGCTGCACCTGGGAGGGAGGGAGGGAGGGAGGAGGAGGGTGGCCTGGGCCGGGTCCCCCTGCCCCGTCCCCCGGGCTGTTTGGAGTGCGTTACGCTTGGTTTGCTCGATGGCGGCGGGCGACTTCTGCAGCTCCTTTGCTATGGCAGAGCTGAGAGTTCTCCCAGCTCCCCTGCCATGAAGGGAAAAAATGCTGTGAGAAGCCGCCAAGCAACGCATCGGGCGGCCAAACGCCTGGCCAGAGCAGCCTAGGATAGGGAGACCAGGCCACCCTCCCAGATATCTCCTCCCCAAATGCGGAAGCGGATGAACACCCCAATCCCCACCCCACGCACGGGTCGCAGCTGGGCGAAGGCTGCCTTGCACTCCGCCCAGCCCCCTCGCTGCCTGGGGCGTTTGCCTACGCTCAGGTTTCGACGGCAAAGCGGGCGGCTTCTGCAGCCTCTTTCTGCCATGGCAGAGCTGGGGAACTTCCTCAGCTCTGCCGCGGAGGGAAGCGCATGGCTGCAGAAGCCGCCGCCGTCACGAAAGCAGGCCAAACGCCCAGGAGCAGGCGTAAGGTGGGCAGGGTAGCGCTGCAAAAGCAGCCTCTTCCAGTTGCCGCTGGTATCATTTATGCAAGGCGACCTGGGAGGGAGGGAGGGGGCCTGGCCTCATGCTTGGTCTTCTCAGTCACCTGGTTGCCTTGGGGCGCTTTGGTTCAGCCTCGGAGGCAGCGGCGGGTTTCTGCAGCCTTTCCCGCCATGGCAGAGCTGGGGAACTCTCCGGGCCTGCCATGGAGAGGAAGTTGCTGCTGCAGAAGTCAGCCAGCTGCCGAAAGCAGGGGCCAAACGCCTCCAGAGCAGCCGGGGACAGTTTGTTAATTTCTAGTTATTTTCTTTTAAAAGTTCAAAATGTTAAAAATGTGTTCTTAAGGCAGCCAAAAATATTTTCTCTGTAGGCACTTCAAGTGGATTTCATAAGCAACACACTATAATTGTTTTATATACAAAGAGTAAAGGTAAATAACCAAAATACACAGTGTTATCTTCATTTTAAATGTCAAAAAGTATTTGCGGCTCTATGTGTTTTCTTTTCCGTGGAAAATGGGTCCAAATGGCTCTTTGAGCGTAAAAGGTTCCCTACCCCTGTTCTAGACCCATGTCAATCTGTTTTCAGGTGTGATTATGGCATAGAAATGCCTTGATCCTCCTGACAGATGACCTTTATCAGGAGAGAGATGGGATTTCACCTGTATAATACCCTTCACCCTGGGATTATTCTCTCGAAGCAGCATCTTGATACCCTCAGACCAGCTTTTTTGGTATTTTTATACCCCAATTCTAAGGATCGGAAGGTATTTGCTGGACCAATTCTAAGGATCGGAGTTGGGGGCACTGTCTTACAGTGATTCTCCTCCTGCCTTCAGGGTTAGTTCTAGAAGATAGTGTTGGAAGACTCATGCTCGTAGTCCTGGGAGCAACATTGTGGGGTTCTCCAGGGCTTGGTCCTATCCCCTAGGCTGTTTAACATCTACATGAGCTGCTGGGTGAGGTCATCAGGAGATTTGGAGTCAAGCACCATCAATATGCAGATGACACCCAGCTCTATCTCTCCATTTTATCCAAGTCAGGAAAAATGCTCCATGTGCTGGAGGTTTTCTAGGTTTTGAGCTCCTGAGTCTGCAAGATCACAGTTCTGGATGGGGTTGTATTACCCCAGAGAGTCTGGGTGTGATATCTAAGGGTGCTCCTGGATTCATCACTGTCCCTTGAGGTTCAGGTGATGGCAGTGGCCATGAGGGTCTTCCAGCAGCTCTGTCTGGTTCACCAACTCTGGCTATTTTTGTACAAAGGGGACCTGGTCACAGTGTTACATGTTCTGGTAACCTCTCAATTGGGCTACTGTAATGCACCTTGAAGATGGTCCAGAAGCTAAAGTTGGTGTAGCATGGGGCAGCTAAAATGTTAGCCAGTACATCTGGCTGAACACAAATCACTCCAGTCCTTAAGGAACTGCACTGGCTCTCAATATGTTCCTGGGGCCAATTCAAGGTGTTGGCATTGACATACAAAGCCCTAAATGGTTTGGGTCCTGCCTACCTGAAGGAGTGCCTGTGCCCATATGTACCTACCCTAGAACTGATGTCACGGGGGAAGCATTCCTGGTGATACCTCCCCCACCAAGGTGCTGGGGACAGGTCCACATGAAGGAGGGCTTTCTTCGTGATTGTCCCCAAGTTTTGGAATAGTCTCCCTTCGAAGACTTATCATGTGCATACCCTTTATGGACATTTGTCATTTGGTTAAGCATTTGATTAGCCTCCCTGGAGATCTGCTTCATAGCTGCTGGTCTAGGGGATAAAGTGAGGGAGTCAGGGCTGGAGTTATTTTAAAACTATTTTATTGTAGTTTAAATTGTTATATTTTATCAGTATTTTTATTGTTGTTTGTCACTGTTTTGAACTTATGTAAGCTGTCTAGAGACACTAGTATGAGGCAGGGCATGAATACTTATAAATAAGTACATACAATTTCTCCCACCATTCTTGCAATGGCAGGAAAAAAATTCAGCAACTCTGCACTCTTTGAGAGTATTTGCGGGTCTTTGGGGGGCTGGTTTTTGAGGTAGAGATGCCAAATTTTTCAGCCTAGCTGCAGGTGTTTCTCCTTACAAGGGCTCCTGAGTTTGGCTACGTTTGGGTCAGGGAGTCTAATTTTGTAGGCATCCAGAATTCATCTATTTGTGGGCCCACAAAAGTGGATCCCCTGACCCAATCTTCACCAAACTTGGGGGGGTTCTCATAAGGAGAGGCACCTGCAGCTCCACAAAAAGTTGGTACCTTTACATTGAAAACAGTCACCCCCAAAGGGCCTGGAAATATTCACCATAGGGTATATTCACCATATGGGACCATTTATCTTTAAAACTTAAAGGGAACAGATCCTATGTTAGTTAATGGGGAAACTTTATGGGGTTCTGGGGAAAGCTATTTTTTAAAGTAGAGGCAACAAAGGCAACAACTGCTGGTGCCTCTCCTTACAAAACCCTTGATTTTGGTGAAGATTGGGTCAGGGGTTCCAATTTTACCGCCCCCCCCAAAAAAATTTCCTCCACTGTTTCCAACTGAGAATGAATGGGGCACCCTTTTTGATGGCTCATAAAGTTGGACCTCCTGACCCAATCTTCATAAAAGCTGAGGGTTCTTGTAAGAAGAGTCACCTGCAGCTGTGCTGCAAATTTGGTGGCTCTATCAAAGCCCTGCAAAGATGATGAACCTGAAAAATGGAAGGGAAAATCAGCTTTTCTAGTTTTGCTTTTTTTGCTTCTTCAAAAGGTCACTTTTTTCAGCACAAAAAAGGCTGATAGCATATCCAAATGCACAATCCTACCTCAGCCTCCTGGGCCTTGTTATGAAGAGCACATCCTTCTTAAACTGCAACCTAATTAATCAAGCTTTATGACCAGACCAGTGCTATGTCTCACCTCCCTAAGAACTGCCAAGCAATGAAGACCCAGGAAATATCTCAGAGTGAACCCTGAGCAGCAAGTTCTGAAACATACCAGGATGGAGCTGAAATGAGATAAAAAGATAACTAAAAATGAGTTGATGCTATTTGAAGGTCAAAAGTAGGCCAAGATTCCAGATTACATTGCCAGTGCTTTTCCAGTGCAAAGAATTTGAATGATAAGGTAGTGACACTTCAAAAGAAAAAAGTCAAACTGTTAAGTTCTGGACCATTTACTAGCAACTCACAAGAGATATGAGAGGATCGAAATAAATTCATTACAGTAATCCAACTGTGAAGTACTGATAGCATGAAATCAGGATCTCGTACCAGCTTCAAAAATAATATGCTGCTAAGCAGTATTTCATTTAAGGACCTGGAAGCAGGAGCATTTATTGTAGGATCCAGAAATCAAAGCAAAAATCTGAGTGGTTAATGTGGGAAAGGGCACCACATATCTGACCACATAGTGAAAGGTTTAGGATTACCCTCTTGAGTGTCATGAGGCATTAAATAAAGCAACTATCCAGAAATGCATGCTTAGAATGATCGTGCTAATTGTTCATACTTGCTGTAAACAAACACCTGCACTGCACAGTGCTTTCACACTTTATTTATTTATTTATGAATATTTATTCAGTTTATCTGATCTGCCACAAACCACATATATCCTGAATGAGTCTACACTGGTCCTCTGCCTGGAACCTGGGATACAGACAGCCCAATCCAGCTGAGGGGGAGGGGGTGTCCTGCGGTAGCCAGGGACAGTTTGCCAAAGCTGGCGCCACACTGCCTCCAAATGGGCTTCAGGCAGTGTGAAAAGGAAGGAAATGGAAAAATCCTCCTGCTGCTTGAATAGACCTATAGGCTAAACAGGCTTACATCACACTTTCCAATGGCATACATCTGCTACCATGGAGGGGGGCATTTCTAGGCTGGAGGCCTGGTGGAAACTGATTAAAGTTGGTCCCACCCCTGGGAATGAACCTGCTACCCACCATCTCCTCTGAACCAGAATGCACTCAGATGGCAGTGTAGCTCCCAGGCAGTGGAAGCTTCCAGGTTTGGGCACCATGGTGCCTGGATGCTGGCATCTTTGCTGTCTCCGCCAACATAGGTACCCCCAGTAGGGTGGGCAAATGTGTCAGCGCAGGCCTCTGCCACTCCCCAAGTTGTTTCACTTCTCTCTCCCCCACCCTAGTGAGGCCCAGAAACAGAGACATAATCAGGATCAAGGCAAACACAGGGGCCAAGGCTCAGTGGTAGAACATCTGCTGGAAATCAGAGGCATATCGGGGGGAAATGGAACCCGGGGGCAACACCTGCTCCATGTGCCTCCTCATCCCCTGTGCCCCCACCCCCATGACCGACTTACCATTGAAATTCTGCAGGGAGGTCGGGGGGGGGGGCTTGGGAGGCGGCGAATGGCTCAGCAGGTGCCTGATGCCGGCTCCTGCACTCCCTGTCCTTCCTGCTGACAGGCTGGCCTCCGATAGAGGTGGGGAGGCTGGCAGAAGCTGGCGCAAGGCCACCAGCCTGCTGCAAGCCTGCCAAAGTGCCTCTCGAGTCGAGGAGTGCCCAGTGGGCCTGTGGCAGCTTCAGTGTGTGGGGACAATTTTGCCCCCCCATGTGACCTGATGCGTGGCGCCCGGGGACAGGAGATATGACAAAATGACTACTCAGGGTGAAAACAGATCACCATTTATCTCATAGAGCCATCAACTAATTGGTGAGTTATGAATCCTTTCCAACAGTTGAGGGAGAATTGTAATTTTCATTTCATTGTTTGGCTGGGAACACCCTGATATATTTTAACTGGTGAATAGGAATTATTTACCAATATCCATATTCAATTTGTCTCACTTATGTTTTTTCTCCCCAAATGATACCATTTTGTTGGCATGATCCATGTCTTTTTTCATTCAAATAGTAAATACATGGATAAAGCAGAATTCTACACCTAAAGTGTGCTTTTAATGTAAGAAAGGGTGTCATGATCCCAAAGACTTAAGTTGGTTTCTGGTTAGATATTATACTTGTCATGGTCTTCCAGAATCCTCACATTGAAACTGCTGTTATATTAGCATTAAGTAGCTGCTGGAGTAGACAGTATAGAGCTATAAGGTACAGTTGTATACCTCAATATGGCACCTACTTATGCCAACATAGTAGAATAATAATAGTCATGAAAGTGCCATGGTTCATGTGTTCACATGCCACCTGAACTATAAGGCATCCAATGACAGCAATGCAAAACAAAAATCTAAATACAAGCTCAAAAATTATTGTGCATAAATTAAAGCTATTATATAATTTTAATGATGTGAAATGTTATTTTAATAAAACAAGAATGCCAATTGCCCACCAATTTGTTCTCAACTCAAATAATAAATATCTATGCGTCCATCAATTTGTTCTCAAGCCAGAAACAAAATCAATATCTGCTTCACCAGCCAAGAACATAAATGCAGCCAGGGAAATAAAGCAGCCATGGCCAACTGGAGCAAAAAATTCTTCATTGATCTGTTCACACAAAAGGAGTGAAATGAAGCAGAACATTACTCTTCCATTGCCTGTCAATCATCCTTCTGCCTTTCCATACATTGGTCAGAACACAGAAAGGCGGGAGCAAGTTTACTTCTTGCTAAGCAACTGGGCAGAATCTTTTCTCATGGTGCTCACTACGAAATCTACCTAACCAATCAGTTTCAGATCTACACAACAAATTTGTTGATACATCTATGTAAGTCCAAAAGTTCAGTATGGTTCACTGTATGGTTCACATAAGAGATGTAAGAGAAGAGAATTAATTAGACATAAGAAAGAAAGGCTTTCTCAAGTATGAAGCAGAACAGAACTAATCAGTCAGCAAAAACTATTTACCGTCCTATATAGAAATACTATTCCTACTACTGTTATATAATGCTCAGAACTCCAAGGTCTATTGGACTACACTTAAACATTTCAGGATGACACGTTTTTAAAAATTCCAAAATCAAGTGTTCTACAATCGAACTTACCCTTCTTACTTTTCTTTCATAAACTTGCACTGATAATTTGTCCATTCACAATTCAAAAAGAGAAATATTTCAAGCGATTCTGTGTCGGTGGCATTGGTGGTAAATGTGCAGGTAGCTGCCCTTGGAGCATTCTAACAATGTACTGTATTGCTGGAATTACAGATGCCCTAGGGTCATCATGGTTTGGTCACACATCATTTAAAAGCAGCTACATTTTGAATATACATATTACTTTTGGACTTGTGCAGTTGGTGGCATCCATCATGTTGGGTTTGGTGCATGCTCAGAATTTACTGGATGGAACAATGGTTCCTATGCTACAGTGAGAGAGCATGTAAAAGAGAAAAGCCACAAAGTCTTCCCTCACTATCTACTCCAGCAAAATCAAGACAATCTAGAAAATCAAGACATACATTCATATTATATATATATTAATATTTTTTATGTTGGGCAGATGCAGACAGAAACAGCTACATGTAAGCACTGTGAAAACATAAATGAACAACACAATGTAGAAATATTACAAGTGACAGCTTTTACAATTATTTGAGGGTACTCAGGTCTGTAGCCAGAAACTTTCTGGTGGTGAGGAGAGATACATATATAGAGAGAGGGCTGGAATACGTGACTCAGCTCCAGCCATCTTGCAGCTCCCCGTTGCCCCTTACTTCCCAGGCAATGTGCACAAAAACTGGTTGTATGTTTTCCCACAGCAAAAAGGGCTGAAGACATCTTTCAAATTACAGTTGGGAATGTGAGGGTGGGGATTGCCATAATATAGTTTCTGTATTAATTGGCTGTATGATGCAACTTATAAGTCACAACTGAATTGCCATTTGAGCAGAAGAGTGATTATGCATAACCATTCAGTAGCCTGTAGCTCCCTGTTTTGATGTTCTTACTTGGCTGCCACAAAACAGAAATTCAAAAGTGACCTGCCGTCAAAAAGTTAATTGTGGCAATAAATATTAATTTTATTCATTTAACATACACTCTAAAATTGGCCTCCAAATCAAATCAAATCCATGTTGAACAATGGGAAGCAAATATAAATGTGTGCTTTGAGATGGGACATAAGGAAATAACTAAAACTTTACAGTTCAGTCCACTCATAAGGAGGCAAACAAAACGTGCATACTTATAGTAGTTGAAACAATCCTCATCTCTAATAAAATCAGATCCACAAGAAGCCTGATGGGTGACACTGAGTCAGTCACAGTTCTCTCAGAATTCTCTCAGCCCCACCTGTCTCACAAAGTGCCTGCTGCGGAGAAAGGAAGGGATTTTCACTGTAAACCATTTTCAGGCTCCTTAGGGCAGAGGAAAGTGGGATATAAACTACGTCTTCATCTCCAAAGTGTACTATCTTTTTGTAACCTGTATTCTTACCTAACTAGCAAATGGCTTAAATTTATATTGGTTAAAACTATTTTGGTTATTGAAGCTTTCCCTATCTACATATTGGTAAAAGGCTTAACCTACCATCTAGCAGTATTAACAGGAAACCCAAGAAGAGACTTCTACATGGCTTTCAGTGCAGGATTCCTCAATATGGAGTAGGCCCCTCCCAAGACTGTGAGGATTCGACCTTAGTTCGTTGTAGGTCTGACCCGGGTACTCCGCACAGCTGTAGCATTCGACATGTGTCTGTCTCTGCTCCCCCCCTCTCACCATCAAATTTTCGAGCTCGACTGGGAGGTACAACTTCCTGGCAAACTCGGGTTGCACTCAAGCTGAAACTGGCGGAGTGCGGAATCTCCCTCGCCTTGACTCTGCCAGCCAGCCAATCACAGTGCAGTATTTTGGCCATGCGCAGAACGGGAGACTTGTGGCAGCAGTGAGAAGTGCGCCTTTAAAAAAATCCTCCTACGTAGCTCCTACGTTGGTAAACGAAAAAAGGGACGTGCACTCACGTTTCCTGCCATAGAACGGCAGCCAATCGGGAATGAGGAGAAGACGTGAGGAGGTAATCCCGCCCTCTGAACTCGGCTCCAGAGACACGAGCCAGCTGCTGTGCGGAGTAACAGAGGAGTTGAGCTCGGGTAACGATTTCCGAAGACACAATTTGAACCCTAGTTGCCTCTGCTGTGCGGAGGAGCCCATAGTAACCATTCCATTTTAGCACCCTGGCCTGGAGTTTATCTGTACAATGTTCTGTCCAATCAATATTATCAGGTAAATTTATTTTAGATTTTAAAAAACAACACTATCACTGATCCATCTAAAATAGGATGCAACATATAGTCCAATCTTATGGTTGTTCACTCATAGGTAAGTCCCACAAATTTCAGTGGGGCTAACTCCCAAGTAAGAATGCACAGTATTTCTTTCTCAGTTTAAAACAATGAAATCCTTAATAGAGTTAAATGATATCCTTGATTGATATTAATGTACTTAGAAGTCTGTTGCTTCATTTAGGATTGTACTGTTTGCTGTGAACTTCCTCTAGATGGGGTTGAATAAATGTTGAAGCAGTTATATAAGGCATGCTGCTGTCAAATATTGCCTGTTCCAAATGAATAGAGAACAAAGAGCTTTAATCTGACCAAAAATGTAAAATCTTTGGGAAAGGGGGGGGGGGCTTAATAAATTACAGATCATTTTATTAAAAAGAAGCAGGGTGATTTACTACTAACTTATATCCATTACAGTTTCAGTAAATGTATTTCAGATTGTGTACGAGAGAACATATTGTTCTTATTAGGATATATGAATATGTATGCAATTTTAGCCAGACTAAATTAAATGGATTGCAAAAAATCCAAAAAAGGTCAATAAATGTTGTCATGAGACATATTCTTTTTCAACACATAGGTTCAGTTATGCTATTCAAGGCATCTTCGGAAGGATCACAACAGGGACTAAAATGGAAAAGTAACTGTCAAAAACAACAATAGCAACAATGGGAAGTTGTGCAGGCAGCACTTAGTAAATTTTAGGTAAGTACCTGGAATTGTCAAATTAAAAAAAATAGCAACACCATTGTGCACAGAAATCCTGTATGAAGAATGAGTTGAAAATACATTATTCAACAACATTCTTTCTTGAAATAACAGCTGGTAGTTTCTCTTTTGTTCTTCTCCATGAGTTTTGTTTGAGGGAAATCAATGAATTTTGGACTGGTACAATTTAACATAGGAACAACACATTTTTACGTCTGTGTTTCTTTCTGGGCATTAGGAAAAGTTCTGTAGGGAACAACTGAGTACAGTCTCTGCCTAATTAAGAAGATTAGCAAGACTTTACAGAATCAGATCTATAGAAATACCCCAGCTGTACCAATGAACGAATACATGTATGCAACATAGCTAGTTAGAACAGCACTGTGCTGTAGGAATGCAGGGTTCCTGGGACTGATTGCAGACTCATACCAAAGATATTTTTTTCCACTAACCTATCCACTTTTGTCAGATTACAACTGTATTGCAATGGACTGAGCCAGTCACTGGAATCTGAATCCCCTTTAGAAGCTCAAAAATAATCTCAATGTCACAGCTGCCATGGCCTGCCTTCTTCACCACCAGTTCTTGCTATGGTGAGCTGCAGGCCATACTGTGTGTGCAAAGTGCTGCAAAAATCGCAGCTGACTTATGGCAATGCCAGCAAGGGGATTTCAAGGCAAGTGAGAAGCAGAGGTGGTTTGCCATTGCCATGCTCTGCAGAGTCTTCCTTGGAGGTCTCCCTTCCAAGTACTGACCCTGCTCTGCTTCTCAGATCTGATGAGTGATTACTACAAACCAGCCTTACAGTTGTAACACCTGCATTATTCTGAATTTTCTTCTTGCATGTGCATCATCAATTTGGAGAGGAGCAGACACACTTCCTACAGCACAGGGGCATCATTTGGGTTTTCCACAGCAGGCATCAACATGTCACAAAATTGCAGCAACTAATAATCTTACAATGGAGAGAAGCATCAGTTTGCTGATCAGGCAGGACCATAGTCTTCACACCCATGAAGAAAAATTCATAATGTTATTTTAACCATGATGCCTTGCATTAAATCAGTTGTACCTGTGTAAAGCCTCTCTCATAGCTGGAAGCTTTGCTTGCATGAGAAAACTGCTTGATCCCAAAGGAAAAATTTGGACATCTTTGCCCTTCATTAGAACACTTAAAGTACTGCTCCGTCTAACTATAAAAGAGAACCAGAAGATCCCTGCAGGATAATCCCACCCTTAAATGAGTTGACAGGTATGGGAACAAACACATGTTTTACCCTGATGTGTATTAGAGGAATGTGACAATGGTATAAATACTGAGAATATCTGAAACAGAAGCAGACGGGACCACACATCACAGAAGAAGAAAGGAGTTAGCAGCTGCAGAACAAGCCTGCAACCATCTTATGTCCAGCAAATTATATGTCACTTATAAGCAACATCAGTATGTTTTCTGGGGGAAAACAGTCAGGCACATGTTTATTGGGGAAAATCAAAGCAGACGGCAATAAAGGTGGATCTGTTGAGGAAGACCCTGGGGTTGGAATGCCAGTTCTCTATTAATCTGTGATCTCAGACTTCTTAACATTTTTAGTATTTTCTGATATTGTTTCTCAAGCTTTTACCCCTTTAAAGATGTAAGACAGTTACCTGACCATTGTTTAGAAACATTTGTTTCTAAAACAGAATCAAGTTTTAGAGACTTCAATATTTCTGCTGGTTTTTTCCCTTCTCCCAGCTCCTCTCATCTAAAGTGATCTCAATATTTGTATGTAAAAAATGAACCTTAATTTTCCATTACTGTGTACAACTAATTCTCTTATCTTGATCAGGCGCCCCATTTCTCCACAAAGGTTTTTCTGCTTCACGTTGCTCACATCTAACTTCCTCTTTCCTCAAAGTTTTCTCCCCAGTTTTGCATGAGTTTTGGTCTGTCTAGTACAGGGGTAGGGAACCTGCGGCTCTCCAGATGTTCAGGAACTACAATTCCCATCAGCCCCTATCAGCATGGCCAATTGGCCATGCTGGCAGGGGCTGATGGGAATTGTAGTTCCTGAACATCTGGAGAGCCGCAGGTTCCCTACCCCTGGTCTAGTAGTTGATTCAACATGACACAGCTTTAAAAATGAAAAGTATCTCCCTGCAGATTTATGCTCTATTAAAGCTGCATGATGTCGAATCAACTATTAGATGAAGCAAAACATATGAAGGCAGAACTCACCTGCAGAAGAAACAAGAAGTTGGATACAAGGCTCCTGAGAACATATAAAAGCTCTCTGAAGAGGAGATGGTATAAGTCATCAAAATAAACCTATGGTAATCTGCCCTGAACAAAACTCACTGGTTTTAGAAGAGAAGGAGCAAGAAACAAGGGAACCAACAATACTTGTGCTCCTGGAAGCCACTAGTGTAATACAAAAATAGGCACTAAGTAATTGGTTCTGGTAGGTTTTCCGGGCTGTGTGGCTGTGGTCTGGTGGATTTTGTTCCTAACGTTTCGCTTGATAGGGATGTGCATGGATGTGAAGGTTTCACCAAAAATATTTACCCCAATTATGGCTGCTAGAATGAGAATCTGATCTGATGAAGACTACTCGAAAACGGCTAGAATAAGCGCATTCCGTTCATACCACACAGACGGATTTGGTTGATTCTCTGACACTCCATAGAACAAGTTGATAAAAGAGGACAATGTTTTGTCAAGTTGAAAGTACAGTGCGTTAACGCAGATAACGAACTGAGAACACTGAGTACGAACGCTGACACCCTTACAGCTAAGACTTGTTAGAGTTAAAAACTATGTTCTTGAAGATATTGAGTACATAGAGCTTTGCTGTAAACATTGTTGCACTTGGTTTGTCTTTTATATATATGCACTTTATTGTTTTGTACACATTTTTGAGCACATAAAAAGCGGTGGATGCAACGCGTTTCTTGATTGTATCTTTAGAGGTGTATCACAAAGTCTGTTTCACACTGCGGGGATATGGACAATACCACACTAAGCTTTCCCTTCTCACTTAGACACAGTGTGAAACAGACTTTTCTCTGTGATACACCTCTGAATATGCCAGCCACAGATGCAGGCGAAACGTTAGGAACAAAATCCACCAGACCACGGCCACACAGCCTGGAAAACCCACCAGAACCAGTTGAATCTGGCCATGAAAGCCTTCAACAATGCACTAAGTAATGTTTTGATTCCAACAGTGCTACAGAAGACAGCAGATATTCGTAGAATTAATAATTCTATGCATTTTGCATCAGCTTTATCAGGGAAATATAGTTAAGCTATCTGTTGTGCCACTGGCTTGTTTGCCCCTTTGCCCCTTCCCCCATCTTTGCTTCCTGGGATACAAAGTGTCTTTTTGACTCATAAGTTACAGAACATTTATTTAGGCCAACCTTTTCAGTACATGAAGACCCAGTGAACTGCACTCCAAATTTTTAAATTCAAGATCCTTAGCACTGATCAGGAGTCAGCTACAGTTGAACTAAGGTCATGCAGGCAACAGATCAACTTAATATTGTAAGATGACAGTTTGATATTAAAGACAGATCAATATACTAAAGAGTATTTGTAGCCCTGCCAAATAAGTTGCAAGGGCATGGAACAGCTGTTTGGTAAGGAAGCGGGAGACTGGATTTAGCTTCCCCTCCACCCCTACCTGACAAACAACTGGCCAGTGCAATTGCACCTCATTTCACAGGGCTGCACATACAAACTGATAAACCAGAATTGCTTGTTTATATAATCTATTATATGCGCATCCAGGATACTCTCTAGTGTCATGCATTCCTTGTAGCACACAATATGTTTACATTTAATGCAATGAAAATCAAAATTCTCAAAAAGCAAACTTTGAACTATGGAGTTATTGCAAGGACATGCTAAGCTTCTCAAAATTCTGAGAACATTAGAGAAGCTCTATAAGCAACAAGAGCTATGCATTCCTCCAAGAAAAGGACTTGGATTATGCTTAAAACAAGCAACACATAAATTTATCTAATCTAAGTCCTGGAATGGCAACATATTTCAGAGAGGACCATGCAATTTTGCTTAAGTCTGAAGAGAATGGGAAATAATGTCCCTGCTGGAGTTGAATGTATTTCATTGCACTTCACACAAAAAGCACAGATTTGCAAATGATATCCAACTATAGAATATAATTTGAAGACTTTTGTCTCTCAAAAGTGAGCAGAGTGCAGACCCTTCTCATTCATCTCAAGGTTATGCTTCACTAAATCCAGTCAGGCACAGTATCTTAATGTAAAGACAAGTCAAGTTCACCGCGGCAACCATTTCTCTGTTGCTTCAACAGGAAGCAAGTCTTATGGAATGAATGTAACCTTCATTAAAAGAAGAGGAACTGGGAATCATAGAAGGCAAAAAGAGCAGATGGTAAGATTTGGGGAGGTTAGGAACTAAGGGTTAGCAAAAGCTCAACTGGAAGAGGTTCAGTGATAGAAAACAGATACTCAGAACCAGTCGCGTAGCTGTTACGGGAAGGGGAGAGCCGCACCCTGGGCACACACTATGTGGGGGTGGAAAATCGCCCCCACACCCCTCTCCCTTTCCCACTCGCCCTGCCCTGCCAGGTCCAGCAGAAGCTGGTTTTGTCCAGCCAGGCTGCTTTTTCAGCCAGCTGCTCTTTGCAGCCAGCTAAACTAAGGTAAGTGGGCAGGGCGCCATGGGGGGGGGGGGCAGGACCCACATGCCACACCACTGCTCAGAACTTCTGGGTTTGCTCCCAAACTAGTTTTCCAGAACTACATATTCAAAAGTAGTAGATTAAGGTTTAATATAGCCCAAGACCAGCATGTAATTATATAAATACATTAAAACATAATGCAGAAGGTTCCCACTGCAAATTATATAAAAAATTCCACCACACTTCAAAAATGAGATCCAGAGTCTTGGATTCTGGGCCCCTGATCCTACCACTGAATTTGCAAGAATAACATATGCATAGAATGGGGCTCTATACCTATACAGATGGATTATTTATCATTTGAGATATTTATACTTCACATTCTCAATAAAAATATTTCTGAGATGATTTCCAATTACAGACCTATAATTGTAGGCATCTTTGTTAATGGCCTATTACCCACTGCTGGCAATTCCCTGCCCTTGCCCTGCTCTAGTTTGAAAATTGCAAATCTGTGGAGAGCAAGAAGCATGTGTGGGGCAAAAGGAAGTGTGTCTGGACTAGAAATCTTGCCCCAATGCACTTTCTCTCTCAGCACACTGTAAAGAGGAAGAGCATCAGGACAAATTTCTTTTGCCCCAATGTGCTTCTGGTCCCACCATGCACCCCAGCACCAGTAGATAATTGGCCAATATATACTTTAGTATACTTATATAAGAAAATAAGTTCCATATTTAGAAACTTTTCCCCATCCTGTTTAACAGTAGGGGGAGGGGTTTAATTTCTCATATTGTAAGTTGGTTTCACAATATTCCATACTATTTTTTTTTAAAAAAAAAAAGATTCTGCAGGGGGAACATGATAGTTGGCAAAAGTATCCTTCAGGGGTACAAATAAATAGCCTGCCAATTAGATAAGTTAATTTTGGGTCCTGTGTTCAGCAAACCAAATCCTCCAGTTCTTAAACAAGAAAGAGGGGAAAACCTCCCACTAAAAATGTGTTGATAAAAAACTCTGATTGCCTGTTCTAGTATAAATAATATCCTAGAAACGCAAGCCATCTTAATTAGTACAGTATTTGTGCCATTTATCTTTCCTTCGTTGTTGTTTGTCTCTGTCGCTAAAATGTTATGTGTTCTTTTATTAAGTGTGAGATATTTTACACACACACACAACAAATGAATCACATTGTCAAGTTAATCTGAACAGCTGAAATGAAACTTTTCATATTTTAATTAAATCAGAATGTGTGTTGTTTATATATACCCATATAAAATTGAAAAAAAAGGAAATTTGAAAATTGACATGAAGCCTGGTTGCTGTTTATTGGAAAGCCAGAGTTGGTCTATAAAAGCATTTCAGGTCTCAATCTGAATTTCATAGCAGCTTTGAAATTTATAAGTACCAGAGTGACAATTAGCACTTTATTTTTTCCCCTACCAATAATTCAAAAGGTTTTGCTTTGTGAATATTGTCTTCTCTACACAAAAGTGTTTGGAATTTTATATTGGCTTGGAGAGGGATGATAAACCTTAATGAAGACTGAAATGCATAAAAAGAAAACGAAAAATAACCAAACAAAATATATCCTACTGTATCCAACCATTATAACTATAACATTATCACTGGATTGCTCTCCTACTGTCCCCTCTCTCCCCACCATGCTAAGTAATGGGTTTATGAGTTTGGGAATGACCAGCTGTTGAAAGAGACAAAATTCAGGTCCAAATTCAGCATTTTTCATTGCATAAATGAGATACCATCAACAATTACTGTAACCCATAGGTGTCAAATTCGCACCCCTCCAGATGTTATGGATTACAGTTGCCATCATCCCCTGCCAGCATGATGGGAACTGTAGTCCATAACATCTGGAGGGCCGTGAGTTCGACACCTGTACGTAGCATGTCTTTACATCCCACTTCAAAGGAACATAGGTGGTCTATTGACTTAGCTTTTCAGTGCCCCCTTCCAGCGAAAGCTGCCTGCACTTTGGCCTGTTCTTCTCCTTAGACCCCTGAAAACTGGGGCAGAAGCATTTTTGAAGGTAGAGAGAAGGGGAGAATTTATTTTATTTTATTTATTTTTTTCGATTTATTATACCGCCCCATCCCCGTAGGGCTCTGGGCGGTGTACAATACAATGCACGTATACAAATAAAGATGCACGTATACAAATAAAATAACTAAAACCATTAAAAGCAGCAGTAAAATAACTGGTATAGAGATTAAGACTAACACGCAATGGCGTCCAACAGATCCATTCCCAAACACTCTTTCGGGGAAAGTCAGCAAACCCCAGATGGCAGAGGCACAGATGTAAAGGCCACGGGGGGGGGGGGGGGGCCCCATCAACGGCTGGATCCTCCAAAAGCCCGGCGGAACAACTCCGTTTTACAGGCCCTGCGGAATTCAGTAAGGTCCCGCAGGGCCCGGACGGCTGGTGGAAGGGTGTTCCACCAGGCTGGGGCCAGGGCTGTAAAAGCCCTGGCCCGTGTGGAGGCCAGCCGTATCATCGAGGGGCCAGGGACCACCAGTAGATTGGCCTCCGCAGAACGAAGAGGCCTTATAGGGACATATGGGGCGATGCGGTCCTGAAGCTGTCATCATTCTCTCAATCACACAGTGTTAGAAAGCAACTGCATCCAACTTTGGCTTGTGTATCTCTATCCATCACACATATTTGTCTGTGGCAGATTAGTGGAGGGGAGAAGACTGCAAGAAGGAATGGCTTTTTTGTGTATGTGTGCCAGAATGGGCAGCAAGAGAGAGGATGCAAAAGAACTGTAAATCCAAATGAGGATCCTTGGGTTTCTAAAGACTGAGAAACCATTGAAATTGATCATATTTTAATGGGCACGCAGTCTAGTATGGATCCCGTTAAATCTGATATTATTCATCCTCCCTGCCCCCCCCCCCCGCTCAGAACATACATAATAAAATTGTGCACAGATGTACAAACTGCAACAAGAATCCACTGTGGAAGGACAGAAAACTCCCCACAATGGTGACATGTACAATCTTCTTTCCTAGAACAAGCTCACATGGAACCTGCTTTTGCAGTCTGAGCAGAATCTGGATTTGCACAGAACCCAGCTTGTGGCCCTTGTCTCAGGCTGGAAGCAATCTCCTCCAATTTTTCAAAGCACACAAAAATGAAAGAATGCAGATGAAATGTTTAGTACCTCTTGGGTTTTTGTTTTTGTTTTTTTAAAAAACCCATTTAAACATCCTGCATAGAGTGGAATGGGGACTCGACATTTGTTTGAATTCAGACACTACTATGTTTTATTTCAAGAATATTTGGTTGCAGGAAAACAGGTGTGTGCTCCACAGGAAAAAAAAATCTTGAACAGTTCCTGCTTCTAAGTAGAACCTTAATAGCAAACTCCTGCGGGAAAGATAATTGGGGTAGAACCCACTTTAGGGCAATTCCATTAATCTTGGGTCCATCCTTCCAGATGTCTTCTCCCTAGTGTATGCATTTTTTAAAAATGTGGGTGAACAATTCTGTGATCCTGCAATTCTGGGCATTTGCTGACACCGAGGGGTTTTATTTCTTCCTCTTTTTAAAGGTGAGTGATTCAGTAACCAATGGAAAAATGTACCCAGGTCTTTGGTAAGGAATCACATAAAATATGTGGATTTTTTAAACACATGATTCATGGAAACACAAAGTAACAGACAATGGGCAACTTTAACAAATACTTGTCTCAGATTTCTAGATTCTCAGATTTCTAGAATTGCTAGATTATGGAAGTGTGCATCCCTAGAACTAAATACAATAAAATAAATCTGTAATTTGTAGTTTCTGGAGCAACAACAAAAATGTTTCTTCCTGGTGTTCACAGTCAGTAAGTGAGAGACGAGGAGGACTTTTGCCTGCTAGTTAGTCATTGGGTTCTACTCCATAACGATCCATACAATTTGATGGAAGAGCACAAGGAATAACCAGAAAGCAGAACATGAATAAGACAGAACAGGGTATTCACTCATTTTAAATACAGCTGAATGGTTTCCTTGTAGTTTGTAAAATGAAGATAAAAATCCATGTCTGATTTTCCAGAGTTTATTTATTTATTTTATTTATTTATGCTTTAGATTTCTATCCCGCCCCGTCCCCGAAGGGCTCTGGGTGGCGCACAGCATGTAGTGGATACAGTCATAAAACATCATAAATAGGCTAAAACTTATAAAAGCAGCGAAAATTAGCTAGACATTTAACATTTAAAATGTAGAATAAATAGAAGCATAGGTGTAAGTGGCGCCCGGTACCTAATATTAAATTCTTCTCCCCAGGGAGGAACGGCAGGTCTTGATAGATGTTAAGGCCCAGATGTAGGGCCAGAGGGGGGGGGGCACCATCAGCGGCTGGTCTCTCCAAAGGGCGTCATGAGACAGCTCTGTCTTGCAAGGCTCCTCTGGGACGGAATTCTCACCACAGGTCCCGCAGGGCCCGGACTCCAGCTGGTGGGAGAGCGTTCCACCTCTGGTGGGCCGGGGCCAAAGAGGCCTGTGAAGGCTCCTAGCCCACGTGTGGAGAGCCAACCCCGCATCATCGAGGGGCCGGGGACCACCAGTAAATTGGCCTCTACTGAACGAAGAGGCCGTGTGGGGACATATGGGGTGATGCGGTCTCGAAGATACGAGGGTCCCAATTCAAGTTAATTCAAGTGATTTTTTTAAATGCACATTTATAAAAAATGTAATAAATGAACACTAATAGTAATTTCAATGGAGAGAAGTATATCCGACTGTTGAATCAGGGTCAGTGTAAACACCTTCAACAGGATGTGGTTGCTGCTGCTGCTAGAAAGCACACAGCCTATGGGGATGCTCAGCTGTAGTCACATGTGCATAAAAGAATGTTCACATTGTCAATAGAAATCTCTAATTAAATTGTAACTTGTGGAAAGCCAGTTTTCATAGAGCTTACCAAGTGCTAAGGGCAGAAACTAATTTCTCTCATGCGAATCTCCAGTAACAGGACTTTTTCTGAGTTGAGCACTACTGGGTCATGTGATTTGACACCAAAGATTTATTTGTTAACTTTTTACATTCTTTTTTATTTGTTTCTATAATATACACATACACAGACTAGTATTACAAGAAATGAGTCACATTAGTGAAAAGTATATATATGAATGTTACTTATGTACATTTTCGAATTACAAAGTCTAATAAAACACATTTAGATCCAATGCTCATAAAAGGTTGTTATATTATCAATTAAGTATCCATTTTATCAAAACAAGGTTTGTTGCACACCATCTTTCAGATGTACAAGCTCACTTAACTTAGCTGGCCGGGTTGGGAAATTCCTTAAGATTTTGTGATGAAGTTTGAGAAGGACAGGGCTTGGGGAGAGAAGAGGCCTCTGCTGAATTTAATTCCAAAGAGTCAACCCTCCAAAGCAGCCATTTTCTCTGTGGGGAAAGACCTCTGTCATCTGGAGTTCAGTTGTAATTCTGGAAGTTCTCCTGGTCCCACTGGAATTTGGCATCAGCCCTGGCAGCAGTCTCTGTGACCACCCAACTTGCATGACTTGCCTAGGCTTGGCTTCTTGCTATCATTCAACAGCAGCCATCCTATGAAAGCCAATGTGGTATAGCAGCTACAACTTCATAGAAAGGTCTAGGTCAGAGACTCAGTTTGAATCCAGATCTTGGAAGCTCACTGGGTGATTTTGGACCAGTCACATACTTTCAGCCTAACCTACTTCACCGAGTGGTTGTATGGATAAAAAGGAGCGAAGCTTGGGTCTCCACTGTTGAGAAGACATAATATAAACAAACTAACAAGCAAACAAACATCACTGAAGGTGGGGATGGGGTAGATGAAAGGCAGGTTGATGAATGGTGCAAAAGATGGGAAAAGGGGGAAAGGTATAGGATCGTGGTGGCGAACCTTTGGCACTCCAGATGTTATGGACTACAATTCTCATCAGCCCCTGCCAACATGGCCAATTGGCCATGCTGGCAGGGGCTGATGGGAATTGTAGTCCATAACATCTGGAGTGCCAAAGGTTCACCACCACTGGTATAGGGGTTGTTGGGAGGAAGGAAAGAAGAATAGCGTGGGAGGGTAATATAGGCAAAAGTGAGGTGACACCCTACAAGTCCTTGAGGGTTCCATACCATGGAAGTGGGTTTGATTATCACATTATCTAATCAGGAGAATTTTCCTAATGTATTAGTACCTTTTTTAGGATTGCCAAATGTAGGTTGGGAAATCCCTGGAAATCTGAGGGTGGAGCCTTGTGAGCAAGGGGTTTGGAGAAGGGAGGACCCTGGGATGATGTAATAAGCAATACATTTCATTTTCTAAAGCAGGTGTTTTCCTCATGGGAACTGACCTCTGTAGACTGGAGATCAGTTGTAATTCTGGGAGAACTCCAGGTCCCAGACTTGGCAATTCCAGTCCTAGCCAATTAACATTCACGTGGGTCTGAAGCAGCAGAAAAAATGTTTGAATTCAGTGGCAGATTTAAGACCAACCAAGTTTTATTCTTGGTGTCTGGGGCCAACAATCAGCAGAAGTCCAGACCGAGTAACCGATCCGGCCCCAGACTGCTCAGGGCCCCCGCACCCACTCCAACCAGCCTCCACCACCCAGCTACTTGCTGACACTCCCCCCCAACTCACCAGGGCTAGGGACAGGACCCGTGAAGACTTGAATGCGAGGGAGGGTGTGGGGGACATGCCCTGGGGGTGTCGGCAGCTTGGGGTGAGCGGCAATAGAGTCAGATGCCACAGGACACCAGGGAGGCCAGGATGAGCCAGGGAGCTGTGGGAACAGCATCCCAGCCGGCACAGGCTCCAGTGGAGCAGCAGCCAAGGGCCCTCACCCCCGCATGGATGGTGCGGCCACCCTTAAGAGTCAGAGGGAGGGCCCAGAAGACCCAGGACCATATGACCTGGAGGGACAGGGTGAGAGGGGAAAAGAGCTATAAGGGAGAGGAAGGGGAGGTGGAAAGGAGAGGAATCTGAAGGAGTGAAGAAGGGGGGACTGGAGGAGAGAGAGGGAGGGCAGAGGAAGAATAGGAGAGTGAAGACAGAGAAGAAGAGGAAGAGAGGAGAGAGCGACTGAAAGAAGCAGGCGCAGCACAGCCAAACAGGCAGGGCAAACCCCCAGGGGGACAAGGGGCCAGGCTAGGCATAGTAACTTGTGGAAGAGGGGGCGAGGAGGTGCCTTGCGGTACGGACATCTAGGATCCCTGCCATCCTGTGGTTTCCACATTTGGTGAAATTAAGCCAGCTCCCAGGAAGGGTTAGTTGGGATGGACCCAGGCCCCCCACTGGACCCCGGTGAGGCAGAGCACCAACACTTGGTATAAGTTTTCATGTGCATCTGAAGAACTATGCATGCACATGGAAACTTATACTAAAAATAAAACTTGATTGGTCTTAAAGCTGCCACTGGATCCCTACCAATTTTTGTATTCCATTTATCAAGTAAATTGTGTGGCCAGTGGTGGGATTCAAATATCCCAGTGGTGGGATTCAGATATCTCAAATATCAAATACAAGTGATTCAGTGGTGTCTCAAAGAGAAAACAAACAGCAAGCTAGCTAATGCCAACTTTCCTTTTTTCCTTGGTGTATGCTTATGTGCCATCCAGCCCTTTTATCCCATACATCTCCAGGGGTCAATAGGACTGATGAGGAAGCCAAACTAGGAACAACAGAAAATGTGATTACTCTTCGAGTTTTCCCTAAATGGTCTAGGTCCTGTGTACACTACATTCCATTACTGCCCAAACTAATAAAGACTTCTGTCACTGCAATAGCTTTTCATCTTCAGGGTTCTGTTCTCTTCTCCTGATAATATTGCTAACTCCACTCTCTGTAAATGAGCTCATGTGAACACTTAAATTTCAGCTTCTGAAAGCAAACAGGCAACTATTCAGTATCAGGACTTGAGGGGGTGGTGCTCTGTCTTCAAAGCTAGAACAAGCATTTTAAATGGATGACAGCTAACCCAGTAAGTTTAAAACTGGAAAAAGAGGACTCAAACAGGCCCTGCTTCCTGTGCTGTAGAATGGGTTTCTGGTCATTTTTCCTGTATTTTTTTAAAAAGTACTTGAAACCTAGCTTTTTTTCATACACTCAAACTTTTTCATCTCAATCAGCACAGCTAGCCAATGTTCATGTATGCATGCTTGAACTGAGCAGGCTGTAGGAAGGACAGATGGCTTTCCCATTACAATACAGTTAATTTGTAAATAAATGAGTTGCTACTATACCTTCTTCATCCAAAGAAAAACTAAATTTAATTTTCTTGCAAGAAGAGGCATATGTTTGCATCTGCTTACAATATGACTGGGGCCAAATTTGAGCTGGTAGTTCCAGTCAGAAATATCACACGATTGTTTTCAGCATATATTATCTGCACTGCCAAATCCCTGAAAGATAAGATTTAAAGGTGGGCATTCGTTGATGTTCATTGCTATTTTTTTCCAGTAGTATTTATTATTTATTTATTGTTTTCTGCACCACCAATGATAAAAAAAGAAAAAAGTTATCATGCTAGGCCAGGCCAATAGTCTATTTACCTTAACATTTTGCCTACCTAATATGGTGTGACACTTCAAGGTGAATTGAGGAGGGCAGTCCCAAGTGTGAGCCCATGAGCAGAGAGGGTAGTCAATAGCATTAATGGCCTCTACCAGAGACTGAAAAGCCACTACTGGTGAGATGAGATTATACTGATATTTATGGACCTGTGGTCTGACTCAGTATCCCTGTTCACATACTCAGTGAATGCACAAACATCTACTCATAAGAAGACATGAAATCAGTTCACAAATAAACCCAACACACGTTCAGATGTATTTATGCTGCATTTAACATTAGAATTGCTCAACAAATGTATATTAAAAAATCAAGCCTATGCTCTGTACAGGCTATATAGGCACTCACTATAAGTCATTAATGGTTTAGTATAAGGCAGTTTCATGTGTTCAATAGTTCGAGATATCTTTTTTTCTGAATTTGCATACTGGTAATCATGGTCAGCAGCACCTGAGAGACTTGTTCAACCCATGCCCCTGATTCTCAGAGGTGCATTGTGCACACATTAAACAGGGGTCTTTTCTGGAAAGTAACACAAAGTTGTTTCCAGAAGGATCCTCCTCCTCCTACAAATATCTCTGTGTTAACACCTCTCCCCCACCCCCACGCAGATCTAGAACAGAAAATTTTCTTTGTGACTTTTCAAATCAGATACAAAAATCTGATTTACCCATTAAAGTTAGGACATCTTTAATGCAACAATTATTTTTTAGAAAGTCAGGGAAACAGTTTAAAATCATACATCATTACTTTAGGTACAACTGAACTCATTCATTTACTCATTTCAATATTATTAATTTAAATATTTTATACCGCCTTTCCCTGTCAAATCACAGATTGTGCAGCATATTATGTGCTTGCTAATAGCAGGGAAGGGGCAGGGGGAACATGAGGAGTAATCCTCGCTTTCTGTTCTCCATTTGGCTTAGCTGAGAGCCATTCAAATACTTGGCAATAGAATTCATATAGCTCTGGAAGATCACAGTGTGAAGCCATGCATGCAGTACCCATATGCACATGTAATTCTTGATCAAACAATGCCTTTACGCTATAATTTTTGCTTCCACATACATATGACCTTAGCTAGATCAGACTGCACATGTCTGGAACTCTTATACAACTGCAGTGAAGGGGAGAGGCTTGCTGTCATGGATGTAAAAGAAACTCTCAGATTTGTCAGTTTGACTTGAACCCCATGTGGCATTTCAAGTCATGTGTTTTGTACTGTCACAGAGAAAGCACAACCAGATTTGTTTGAAGGTAGACATTGTATTTCTGTTGTAATTATGTCATGACTGTCTTCCTTTTCCCTGCCCATGTGTATTCGTTGACTCTTTTACCTTTGCTGACTTGGGATGATTCGTTGCTAAGCGTGTTTCCACACAGATTCAACCACCAAGCTGTGATACGCAAATAGTTGCTCCATATCTCCTCTATGGAGAGGTGAAATTACATTATTTCTCCTATGAGTTGTGGTATGCATTCCCATGTTTCAGAATCCTAATTGTCGCTTTCTCTGCAAAGTAGCATTTAAAAGCAGAATTTGCAAAGGAGAACTGGTGGTGGAGAGAAGTAGGTATGAGCAAACGGCAATTTTCACTTGTGCTCTAATCCACCACTCTCTTGATTCTTTTTCTTAAAAATGTGAATTTGGATTATTTTTCTGTTGTAGCAAAGTGTGTTAAGCAGATTTCATAAATTTGTTTTTTATCTATCCAATATAAGGTGTCTGGGGTTTTTTTTAAGTTCATTAAAGATAGCAATCTATCCAGAAATGTTGACTGACCATGCTTTTTTAGGTTATTAGCACAACTGAACATACTTGATGTTTGAACATCCATTCTCTGTTGAACTTCTATAATCTCTTTTCATCTTTGTGTGTGTGTGTGTACCTTCCTTCTCTATCTTTGCTTCTTTCCTGAACTGGGATGGTCCTCCACTAAATGTGTTCCCTGAGGGGTTGATACGAAATGTCCCACTGTAATAACAGTGAATGTTGACTGATCAAGCCTTCACTAGGTTAATGGTTTTGAATGGTTGGCTGATTCCTTTTATTATTAGTGGGTCAGATAGTTCTTTTAAGTATTTATGGGAGTTTGGAAGAGATGTTCCTTTCCAGCTAAAAGGAGGGGAGCTTTGTTACTATGCATAAAAAGAACATCAAATAATTTATTTTAAATCAGTGATCTCCTGTGCAGTGTCCATAAGATGCCATCATACATGCCAGCCTGTTTCTTGGGACCAACTTGCTTCTTCCCCAAAGCATGTCTTCCCCAAACTGAAAGCCAGTACTGGCTTTCTTCTACTTCTTTGGAGTAGGAGGTTCTTTGGAAGTGTCCCAAGGCATCATGTTTGCATCTGTAGGAAGCACTCATTTGGAACAGTTGTCTGCAACAAAGGAAGATGCTTGCCTTGGAACCTCCTAATATTTTGTGATTAAATCTAATCCCCATGATTGGTCCCACCACCACCCTATAGCAGCAGTGGTTTGGTAAGGGAGCACGGGGGGCTGGAGTCCCTGGTGCCACTTCCTTGGGAGTGCATTGCAAGGCTGTACCCCCTCGCAATTATGCCCTGCCCCTGAACTCCACATGAAAATTGGGGCAGGTGGGCCAGCTGGTCCCACTCCCAAACTCTGTGTGGACACTCTGATAATATTTATGAGATCCCAAACTTTTCAAACCTAACGACTGTCAGATGGGAGTGAGAAGAGTTTTAATTGGCATCAAGACATTCAAATATTAACACTTACCTATAAAATCAATTTAAGATATATTAATGTTTCAATTAGTCTATGTAAATGGATTTAAAAGACAGCATATATGTTTTATTTTTAAATCACTCTTTTTTTTACCCTAGAGAAACTGGCCTAATCAAATAGTAGTGATGTCACTGATAGTTTTGTTTCCAAATAGGCACAAAATGAGAATATCCACAGCTTATAAACCTTGGTTGTACTGCAAGTTCAGCTGTTTTTTCATACACACAGATGAGTACCTTTGTCTGCCTTCAGCTGGTAGAAGTAACCTCCTCCAAGTTCTCACCAATACCTAGTAGAGGCTTCATCATAGTGAAAAAGTATCAGCCAACCATTCTGAGTCATTAATCTAATAAGGCACAGTCAACCAATGTTCACAGCAATATTATTACAGATCACAGTGGGACACTTGGTATCAGCCCCTGAGGGAACAATAAGTTTAGCTTCACTGTATGACCAGTCACAACAGATGAATGGGCTCCCACAAGGATACAACTGGCACATGGTGGGGTCCTAATCAACCGCTGAAATGTTGTAATATGGAGTTCTCCATGTCCTGTTTGGGTTTTGTTTGGTTTTTTTAAAAACTGATTTTTTAATTCTGAAACATCCCTTGTCCTCTTTTTAACTTATTTTAAAAAATGAATTACTGCATTTAGTGAGGAAGGAAAAAACACCGTCTGTTTTTCCCCTCAACTGCTGCAGATCTCAAAGTCTTCCATATTTTCAGCTATTATCCCTTTCTTTGCAAAGAGCCCACTTAATAATGTTCACTCTAACAACCTCATTTATTTTCCAGAAAATTAACTCAGTTTCAACCCTGATTAATGATTTCATCTAAATGAATCAAATTAAAAATTGAAAATTATATTTCAAAAGCCAAAGGGAAAAAAATTGACCATTTCCAGTTAACAAATGATCCTTTCAAATATTAAAAGATGACCATGAAGAGTATGTGATAGTAATGAAATCTAGCTGGGGCCTGCTGCTTATCTAAGGTTCAGAAGGGAGAAGGGGGGGAGGGGGAGAGCCTTATGCATTGTTAACACAGAATTCTCTTGGGATACCAAAATGACTTCCACTAAGTCTTCGTCTGTAATCAGCACACCAACATAATATAAGAAATCCAGACTTAATTAAACGGGTAATGCTGGAGAGTTGCACTACTGCTAAAGTAGTATTAGAAAAGTACACAGTATGAGTAATTGTGTCTCTTAGAAAAAACCCTGAAAAAATAATTTAACCAATCAAACCCACCACCAGTTTGGTGAAATATTTTAAGTTGGAAAATACATTCAAATTCATTTTGATGCTTCATATTATCTACTGTATTAATTTTAACAATTTGAGAGTGGCAATAAATATAATTTATGATAATAAATGACATCTGTACTAGGTAGTCATTCAGTTGAACTGACTGCTCGATTCTTATTCCTTTGCTCTCTTCCAGAGTAACTGAGACATCCACTTGCAGTAGTGACATCCTCAAATAATACTTAGCAAGGAAGCACAACTGTCTATAGTAGTAAATGGTAGTAAATAAGATTGCCAACTTCCGCATGGTAGACCCTGGGACAAGGGGTCCCCTTGTCCCCAGTAGCTAATTTTGGTCTGATGGGAGCCAGGCAAGAATTCCTCCACCACAGACCTACATCATCATTGCACGGCAGCCTGGCACACACAGCAGCCATTTACTATCAGGCAGCTCAGGCTGCCTTAGCCTGCTCTCAGACCCCGGTGGCCCCACTGGGCCGGATTACTGGGTAGCCCAGCATTAGTGAGCTCAGCCCTCCCTTGGAACCAAGGTGCCTCTCAGGGGTGTGGTCACAAACAAACCCAGCCTCCTCCCTGCTCCCAAGAGGAAGGAGGCAGCCAGGGAGGAAGCAAGCAGCCACAGTGCTTGCGGGCTGGGGGGGGGGGGGGGGGGGAAAGAGGCGGGCCCTGTCTTTTGAAGCTCTAGGTTCTGCCTGCCGACCACCTAACAACCATTGTCCCTACTTGGCAATAGCAAGCCTGTCAGAGGAACAGAGGTTTGTTACCAGTCAATACCCCCACCCCACATTACCGATCAGGAGGTTTTGTTTTCCTCCCAGCCCATGGTTCCCCCTCCCCAGCAAGTGGTTTCACGGTTCCTTTCTATAATTGCGCCTCCGCTGCTACAGCCTGCCATGACACTCATGGGAGAGGCAGCAAGAGAAATGCAGGAGGCAGCCCTCACAGGTATTCTGGGAAACAGGCAGAGTGGCCCACGAGAAGGCCGAGGCTCTGCCCCTCAACTATTGTGTGCCAGCTCAGAAAAGAGCAGGGTTTGCAGCTAGCCTTTGCAAAGGGAGGAAAAATCCCTGTTTAGAACCACCGTCCTCCCAATCTTGAAGCGTTGCTTCTCAACAGGGTTTCCCTCGTTTTTTTCCCTATGCACTCAGCTAAACTTCGTTTCTTACTTACCTCGGACCTAGAGGTGCTGTAGGCATGGAGGCAACCAGTGAGATTTCCCAGCACCTCCCAGGTCCGAGGTAAGGCAAAGCATGGTTTAACTGAGTGCACAGAGGAAAAAAAGCGAGAAACCGTGGCGTTTTAGGTGGGAGGCGTTTGTTGCTGGCTCTAAAGCAGGGGATTTTCCTCCCTCTTGCAAAGGCGAACTGCAAACAGAAGAGCCTGGGGTTGGAGGGAGCAAACCCGATTGTTCAGAAACCCATCACGTTCCCCCCTCGGCTTATATCAGGCTTCTGTTTGCAGCTCGCCTTTGCAAAGGAAATCCCCTCAGAACAGAGCCAGGGGAAGCTATCCCTCCCAATCTTGAAACGTTTTTTCCCCTCGGAGGAGAAATGGTGGGTCAGATAGATATCAGGTGTCTTTTTTCCCACCTCTCCCAGTCCTGTGTTTTAACAATGACTAAATATCCCCTCCTTTTCATACGGCCCAGAAGGGCTTGTGGTAAGATATATTACTACTTTTCAACACCACATATAGCTTCATTCCCCTCATTCTAGACCCTGCTCTGTTCTGCAGACACCGCCATTTGTCTGGCACGCCTGTGATACTCAAGGTGCTTCCCTCTGTATTAGTTGCCCTATTAAATTCACCTAATTAACCAATGCCATGGTTAGAAGCCCCCACTTTCTGGGCATGTCAATTGGATTCTAATCTGCATGAATAGCTGTGTCTGGGCTCGTTAACAGACTGGTCCTCTCTAGTTAGATCTCAGAGCTACTAAGCAGGTTAGCTCTCGGCTAGTACTTGGATGGAACTCTGTTAAAAGGAAATCCAGAGGGTCATTGGGCAGAAGGCAGGCAATAGCAAACCACCTTTAGACATCTGTTGTTTTAGAAACCCAACAGTGTCACCCATAATTGGCCATGACTTGGTGGCACTTTCCACTACCACCACTGAAACAGGTGTATGTGAATTGCTGGGATGGCAGAGTGGGATTTGATTTTGGGTATATTGATAGGGGATCATAAATAGTTCATGTTCCTTATTAGATGCTCATGGCTGAAGTCCAGCATAAACTTGCCTGAGATCCTTGTATTTTTGAGACTAAAGGCTGTCTTAGACAAAAAAGTCTAGATAAGTCTCAAGACCTGGATTTAATCCTTTGCTGTTGGGAAAATAAGATGTAGCTCCTTGGGGACTGCTGTTTAGATAGCACTAGTTTAATTGTAACTAAACATAAGTAACTAAACATAATGTAGTTCTTTGGAGAGAAAGATTCAGGTTGATTTATTCAAGTGCTTAAGTCTCCCTGCAATGAAGGGAAAAAATCACATTTATTCTTATTCCAGGAGATTTGGTAAATTACATCTTCCAGAAGTTTGTTCCTTTTAAGCATATGAGAGCTGAAACAGCATTCCTGCCTTTTTGCAGCGAGGCCAATATTGGTGGGATCTCTTTATATTATTCAATTATTCTTAAACTAAATTCCGGTAATAAAGGGATGTAAAATCTTAGCTAGGTATAAGTAGACTTAAAACTAATTTCTTAACGATGTGTTCACACTTCAGAACTTTTCTTATTGCAAGGAAAATTTACCGTGACATGCTTTACAAAACAAAATTTCTTTTGTATTGTCAAGGCTTCTAGCTGGATTCCAACTGGTTGTTGTGGCTCTGGGCTGTGTGGCTGTGGTCTTTGGTCACTGTTCCCCAACACGTTTACACCAGCATCTGTGGCTGGCATCTTCAGAAGTGTGTGTTACCTCATGATGTCTTCATGGTTTGCCAATTTCTACTGTTAGTTTTGGGTTTGAAATTTCTCCCAGTTTGTCCCCACCTTTGTGGCTAGGCATTTACTTACTAACTTACTTTGGTTCTACACCCAAGTTTGTATACTTGCTTTAAAAAAAGAAAACAACCTTTTCTTTAGAAGTGGTTTGTTTTTTCCTGTAGAACCTTGCTGTGCCCTGGGCAAACCTGTGGGTCCATGAGTTTTTTTGGGGGGGGGGGGGCTTGTGTTTCTGCTGTCGTGTAGTGCTGTGTGGATTTGGGTATTGCAGGAGATTCAGGGCTTACAAATGTGCCAGTGTATAGTTCATTTGGTGGCTGTAGAAGGTGGCTTCATTTTTTTAAAGGGGAGGTGTGGAAGGCAGTAGGGAAGGGTGTGTGTCTGTTCTTCTGGAGGGAAAAATGCTGCTATTCTCTATTTGAAGCAATTGAGAGGTGTATAGGATTGGGTGAAGTGCTGTTATGCCAAGCTGTCCCTATGAGTGGGAATTTCCAATGGCGGTGCTCTGCTGGGGTCTTGCTCTGGGTAGGGGCACAGAATTTACTCAGGGCTGCTGCTGAGTGTCCTGACAGGAACCAGTCAACTTTGCTGGGGTTTGCTTTGGAGGAACCCAAATGCTATAGGGCACCTGTGGATTGAAGGTGAAGCTTCTGCCCACAGAATGAGTGCCCAGACATCCAAACTTCAGCAAGCTGGCTGGTTCTATCTCTACAATGGAATATTCTGAACTAGGGCTTCTTAGATAATCTAGGAGTTACCTTCTTGAGTGTCATATAGATGAGTTTCTTACCTTATATGGGCTTTAAACATATTTCAGATGAAAAAGCAGTTCTTCAGGGAGTTATTCTAAGACCATGTTTCCTAGGATTCCAGAAGACTGAGTTCATGTCAGTTAGTAGTGCCTTTGTCAGTATTAAAATTCAGTATTGCAATACTGTGGAAAACATGACTTTGAGAAGGTGTCTGTCCTCCCTCTCTCCCTCCCTCAGCACTGTGCTGTGATGTTTTGTCTGGGGTCAATTGGGGGTGCTGGATAGAACACGTGAAGCGTTGTAGTGATAAAACACATTTTGAAAAAAATTGGCTAAAAGGTTTGATTTCTACTTTGAGTGGTATGGACTATTGCGATATTTCTATAATGTGATGGTGATTAGAAATGACCTGGTGCAAAGAATCATTGTTTGGTCATGGGGGGGGGGGGGGGGGGGGTCATGGAAGTACAAACTGGGATTTGTCCAGACTTACAGTTTACAAATTACGCCCCTGACCTCCAGGTTGAACCTGGAGATTTCCCAGAATTCAAACGAATCTCCAGATAACAGAGATCCATTACCCTGCAGAAAATGTCTGTCTTGGAAGGTGATTCTATCAGGATTATATCCTACTGAGCTGCATCCCCTCCCTATACCTCTCCCCACCCCAGGCACTACACCCAAAATCTCTGGGAATTTTCCAGCTTCTTGAATTGAGCAGGCACTAAAATAGTTTCCTTAATTCAGGGATTGGCCATGCTGGTAGGGGCTGATGGGAATTGTAGTCCATTAACATCTGGAGTGCCATAGGTTTGTCACCACTGATTATGCTGTTCTATAGTCGAGTCATGGGTGATATATAAGAAAGCTGCAGAACAATCTTGCAGCGGGTTGGAATGAAATGTGGACAGTTCTTTGGTTTCAGGATAGTTCTCAGCCCTTTTCCATCTCTGTATTTCTATGGCACATTCCATGGTCCCTTACGTGGCCTGGGACCTTCGTACCTTCGGGACCGTCTTACCCCATACGTCCCTACACGGCCTCTACGTTCGTCAGAGGCCAATTTGCTGGTGGTCCCTAGCCCCTCGATGATGTGGCTGGCCTCTACCCGGGCCAGGGCTGCAACCCTGGCCCCTGCCCTGATGGAGACACCTTACCACCAGCTATATGGGCCCCTGCAGGGACAGAGGAGAGTTCCACAGGGACCTGTAAAGACCCAAGTGTTCCACCTGCGTTTTGGGGAGGCCAGAAGGCAGCTGAGGTCGCCCGCCCTTCCTTCTCCCTTTCCCCTTTACTTCCTGGGTTCTTCACTTCTCCGTTTTGTTTTTCCAGGGTGGATTTATGAAGTCTGTGTTTATGTTTATGTTTGGCGCCACTGCAATGCATTGTTATTAATCTGTTTTAATGGGGGTATTGTAATTATTGTTTTTATCATGTTGTTCACCACCCAGAGCCCTTCGGGGGAAGGGCGGTATACAAGACTAATTATAAATAAATAAATAAATAAATAAATAAATAAATAAATAAATAAATAAATAAATGGCATACCTAAGGTCATACAATATCTCCAATATTAGCCTAGCCTATACCTCTTTAAGTCATGGCAACAATTACTATTTGACAAACACATGGTATACTCTGTTTCCAAATCTACTGCTGTTGTGTGGTTCTGCTCCATCAAAGATTTCTTTCTAAGCAAAGCAGGTTTAAGTGGATCATAGTGATTCCACTGAGATATATCCCATGTACACCTGACAGTGTCTTAGAGTTAAGTCTTTTAAGACTCATTCAGGGCTTACTCACATAATTTGAACTACAGCAAAACCACTAACCCACTTTTGAAATACTGAGATGTCATCTATGTTGGTGTGAAAGTGTCTTTTTCCAAAAAGTTGAGAAAGACAATCATGTTTCTGTGTTATATTGGGCCAACTTCATTTATGGTTCTCCACTTCAGAGAGCTGTTCCCACAGAGCAAGGATTGTCCATGTTTTATCACTGCTGCAATGCAGAGGCATGAGCATTGGTAACAGAGGTTCCAAATTCCCTTATGGGAATTTTCAATCAGCTCCAACAGCTATCATTTTTCATGCTCT
This sequence comes from Sphaerodactylus townsendi, assembly GCF_021028975.2. Classification (NCBI taxonomy): domain Eukaryota; kingdom Metazoa; phylum Chordata; class Lepidosauria; order Squamata; family Sphaerodactylidae; genus Sphaerodactylus; species Sphaerodactylus townsendi. The sequence goes on from NC_059425.1 coordinate 58,999,070, forward strand.
TCCTGTTGCAACACTGGAGAGTTTTTTGAGGACTATTATTTTTAAGGAAATCAGTAACATTTACAAGAATTAGCAGGAAAATGACATCGGTGTAGACTGGGACTCTGAAAATGCACACCTTCTCATCTAGACAGCATGATAACATGTTTGGGCTGTGCTCTTCCTTTTAAAAAATCACAGCAAAGCAGTTTTCAGAAACAAAAATATGCAGTTCAGTTTGGAAGCAAAAGTAGAGAAAAATGTCAATGTGGAACAGAGATATTGTTTGGTTTGAATAGTATTTACATTTAATGGCTTTGGACAATGGCTTTTTCAGTAGCCAACACTGAACAAACTCACTTAAAGAGGTGTTAAAACTTCTCAGTCATGATCTGGTTTATGTTTTTATAGTAGTACAGACTAAAGAATCAGTGACTTGAGGCATTTTGCTCCCTCTTTCTTACTACTGTTCCAAAGGTGTAGCAGTTAATCCACTGTGCTTCCTTGCTTCTCCCAGTCTCTTTAAAAGCAGCAAAAAAAAAAGCTGTGCTGGCCCTAAAAGGCTGTATATTCCTGTGATGGGAAGGAATTTCACAGGAGTTGCCTTACATGTCCTACAGGAATGGTGTCAACCTCCAGGTGGTGGATGGGGATCTCACACTATTACAACTGATTTGCAGGCAACAGAGATCAGTTCACCTGGAGAAATGGCTGTTTTGGAAAGTTGACTCTATGGCATTATACCCCACTGAAGTCCCTCCCCTTCCTAAACCCTACCCACCTCAGCCTCCATCCCTAAAATCTCCAAGCAGTTCCCAATCCAGAGTTGGCAACCCAACTTATAGGACATGCATGGTTTACTGCATTAAAGAGGCCTGGGGTATAAGGCAGGAAGGTGGATTAGCTGCTCCAAATTCTGAGTAAGAATGAAACAGAGGCAGGAGCATTTGGAGGGTGGCCAAAGTGCAGCAAATGTGACTGTAGGAGAGACTGGCTGGCAAAGAACACATAGGTGAAATAGGAGGTCCTTGCTCCCTCCAATGTTCGCATTAAGCTTGTTGAGGGAACAGGGATGACAGGCACAATCTTGATCTATCCCATGCACACATCCAAAGTTTCCATATGGCTAACAAAACAGATGACTGCAGTAATGACTGAGTGCGAGTTCATCATTTCAACCCTCTTTCCTCCCAACACTTGCCTTTTCGTCAACAGGAACATCTGTTCATTTTTATATGGTTGTAGGTAGAATGCAGTTCTCTTCTGCAATCTCATTTTAGTGGAACAGAGAGTAGAGAAATAACTAAAGGGGTCAAGAGAATCAAAGGAGGGCTGGGAAATACAGTAGGGAATTTTAGGGCAGCAAGTAGAAAACACCATGAAAGTCAGAGACAGACTAAAGTCCGTAATAAATCTTTTTCAATCAGTGTCCTGAAGGATGTTGGGTTAGGGGATGACTCTGTCTGCATAGCCCTTAGCTCTGCCCAGAGATTAGGATGTCTCCTTATGCCCACAGCAGAACATGGAATATTTCCTTATTCAAAATAACCCTTAGTGGCTAAATAGCCTTCCCTGATCTGAGCACTATCCTTCTCATGCAGAAGGCAAATCTTTCGATGCAGCAGTTTCAGTGTAATCCAGTAAAACCCACCATGCACCCTTTGTCCCATCATGTGTGCAAAGCCCCTTTGTACAATAAGCAATGGATCAAGACAATGGTGCACTGCTCATTACCTCTTCAGAAATGTTTTTTTTTGTGACCTTAGAATTGGTATCAAATATATGCTGTATGCTTTCACATACACCCCACTGTGGCCATGAATTCATTAAACATGGTCAAAAGTGTGAATATACTTTATAGGAAAAAAATGTCTGAATGTCTGCTGTTAAGACAAAAGCAATAAAGCTGGATATTATTTAAGCTGATGGAAGATGCAAACACAGCTTCACTTGGTTTTCAGATTCAAATTAAAAGAATAAATATTTCATCAGTGATACTAATTAAAGATTGGTCAAAGATTTGCCAATGTCTCATACTGCAAATACCAATCAGACCTGATTAGGAGAAGTAACATTTATAGCACTGTCCACTGGTTGAAAAGAATGATTAATATGAAACCTATCTTGCTAAGAAATGACTATATTATTATGACCCAATTTTATTGTAGTTCTGTTTGAGAACTACTTATTTTCAGTGTGAAAATTAGACTATTGCAGTTAAGCAGGCAAAAAAAAATCCTAAAGATTATTTTTTATTACTGGGTTTCTAATAGTACTTCTGATTTTTAAAATTAACTCTTCATATGTAAATCATGTATGCTATTCAGAAGGATTTGTTTTTTGGTATCTAGTGTCAGCCTTATATCAGAGTTCATTCCTGTTTATGATCAGTAAAAAAGATTTTGGACTATAAAACAGCATAATACCTAGGATTTAGTTTAAAAAAGAATTGTAATTGAGGAAAATGGAACTGGGATGGAACCGGGCTGTTGAGGAAAATGGGCTGGCTCTCTCCCCTTTGAAATGGATGAGTGGCAGCTATCACTATTATCCATTTCTACATGAATCCAACCTAAATCCCATAATTAGTAGCTGAATATGCTCCCACAGCTCCTAGCTGTGGTGTTTTTTAAAATCCCACACACCATATTTCTATGCTTGAAGATTTCAATCTTCAAGATGCTCTGAATGTCGAAGCATAATAACACACAGTGGGCAAAATTCAGTTTTATGACATCTCAAAAGAATGAGGGGACCATGAAAAAGTATTTCTCTTTTCCCAGCAGGTCCTACTGCTATGTTCTTTGTAGTGTGAAAACGTTTCGTAGGAGTGCAAGGTTTTGAAAGAAAGCTACTGAATTCTGGAACATCCACATGATACTGTCTTAAAGTCACTCCTTGGTCCATCAAGTTTAGAACTGTCTATTCAGACTGACAGCAGATGTCCAGATCTCAGATGGAGACCTTTCATGTCACCTCCTACTTGATCCTTTTAACTAGTGATGCCAAAGACTGAACTTGGGATGTCCTCCATGCTGAACAAATGTTCTGCCACTGAGCCATGGTTCCTTCACCATGGCCCCTATGTGGACCAAGAAACAAATGAAGCACAGAATGTCAATAAATGTGTCAGAAATGTAAAGTAAGTCAGAGTGGATTGTAGCCTACAGGATATTTCTTTCGTGGTACAATCAGCTTAAATTCCCAATCAGAATCATTCTGTCATAGCTCTCTCACAAGATTGTTGTGACAATAAAATGGAAAAAAACTATGCTGTCCTGAGCTCTTTGAAGAAAGAGCTGCATACAAATTAACTGAAAACTAAACCCGTAGTTTCAGCTCTCACCCATGATAGCTGGTATTCCCGCATATGCAACTGGATGTATTTTGGCATAAGAGCAAATATTGTTTTGCTGTAAAGTCTTTGCCTTACAATATGGCAATAGTGTTAAATCACTTGGATCCCTGCCACAGATGTTGATATCAGGCTGTGAAATTCAGCCCTACCACTTTTCATTTGTCACTTGGGTACTGCTGCAGTGTGGCTCCTTCTGGCGCCTGGACTGAATGAGAAGATGTGGATCACGTGGAAATAACGGAGGGTTCCTTCTTCCCATACTTTTGTTTCTGGAGAGAAACTACTATTGTGGGGAGGAGCTGCAACATGGCCTCTTCCTACATAGTTCAAAGTTTCTTTGGCATTGTATGCGAAACAACTGTGTGGCAGAAACTCTCAGACCATGACTGTTGTCTAGTTTATGCATTTGTGGCAGGGGTCCCCAATCTTTTTGAGCCTGTGGGCACATCTGAAGTTCTGGCATAGCATGGGCTGCAGAGAAATAAAATGGCTGCCAGAAAATGCTGCCACAGGAGGCAGAGCAAGCCACAAAATGATTATCACACCTTAACTTCAGTAACACAGTGCAGATCCTTGTGCTTTGGTAGCAGCTGATGCCAAAGTAATCTTTTTTTAAAAAATCTGCACAGCAGGTAGAGAGCTGGGATACCAGGCTCTCTGAAGCCATTGAGGTTATTGCTCCGAAACGCCCTCTCCATGTCCGTATCCACCCATCTCCTTGGTATACCAAGGAACTCCGTGGGCTGAAGCAGGAGTTGAGATGGCTAGAGCGAGCTTGGCAGCGAGTTCGTGACAAGGGGAAAACATACTCGTATAGGACGTTTATGAAATCCTATGAGAGATCTGTGAAGAAAGCAATGAGGGTTTATTTTGCTTCCTATATCGCTGCAGCAAGTTCACGCCCAGCACAATTGTTTAGGGTAGTTTGGATGCTTACAACCTCTTCTATGGGTCCCAAATCAGAGAAATTGGCACTTAGCTGTGAGGCTTTTGCAACTTACTTCACAGACAAAGTCTTGTCCCTCCGCCAAGCCCTTCCTTAGGCAGCAGTGGTGTAGGAGGTTAAAAGGAGGTGCACTCTGATCTGGAGGAACTGGGTTTGATTACCAGCTCTGCCGCTTGAGTTGTGGAGGCTTATCTGGGTGCCAGCTGGGTGACCTTGGGCTAGTCACAGCTTTTCGGAGCTCTCTCAGCTTCACCCACCTCACAGGGTGTTTGTTGTGAGGGGGGAAGGGCAAGGAGATTGTAAGCCCCTTTGAGTCTCCTATAGGAGAGAAAGGGGGGATATAAATCCAAATTCTTCTTCTTCTTCCTGTCACTACTGATACAGTACAGGAACTGGAGGCCTCTTGGCTGTCTTTTGGTCCTCGTTTGGACCATTTCAGCTTACTCAACCCAACGGATGTTGACAGGACACTGGCAGCTGTACGATCTACCACTTGTTCTTTGACCCGTATCCTTCCTGGCTTGTTAAAGTCAGTGGGGAGGAGCTTTGGAGCCACCTGTTGAGTATCATCAATAACTCCCTTGAGCAAGTTTCTCAGGTTGGCTTAAAGAGACAGTGGTCTGCCCATTCCTGAAAAGACCTCATTCAGATCCAGTGGATCCGACCAATTACTGTGCGGTTGTGAACCTACCGTTTGTGGGTAAGGTAATTGAGAGAGCGGTGGCGGTTCAGCTCCAGAAGTTCCTGGATGACACCGACATTTTGGATCCCTTCCAGTCCGGCTTCCACGCTGGCCAAGGGACTGAGACGGTACTGGTTGCTGTCGTGGACAAAGTCCGACTCCACCTGGATAGAGGCGGTTCGGCACTGCTGGTGTTACTAGATCTCACTGTAGTTCGATATGGTAGATCATGAAATTCTAGTTCACTGCCTTGCCGATATTGGAGTCCAGGGGTCAGTCTTGTCTTGGCTGACCTCCTTTCTTCGAGATCGAGGATTGCAGGTAGCGTCGGAGGGAGAGAACCCCAGGAGTCATTCCATAGTATGTGGGGTGCCGCAGGAGGACATCCTCTCTCCAATGCTTTTTAACATCTACATGCACCTCCTGGCAGGGCTGGTTTGGAGTTTTGGGCTGCGGGATTACCAATATGCTGATGACACCGAGCTCGAGTTCACGATGGAAGGCCATCGGTCTTTGGCCCCTGGAGCACTCCAGTGCTGTTTAGAGGCCGTTGCTGGTTGGTTGAGAGTGAGTCGGCTGAAGCTGAATCCAGCAAAGACGGAGGTCCTGTGGCTGGGCCAGGGGGAGAGGCCTGTGTTCCTTTGCCTGCCTACACAGGATGGTGAGGCCTTACATCTAGCCTTGTCTGTCTGTAGCCTGGGAGTGATCCTGGACCTGGCGTTATTGCTGGAGACCCAAGTCACCCAGGCGGCCCGAGTGGCTTTCTATCATCTGCGGCAGGCACAGCAACTGGCTCCATACCTCTCCTGCTCTGGTGATCCATGCAACGGTCACCTCCAGATTGGATTACTGTTGCTTGCTTTACGCTGCCCTGCCTTTGGCTGTGATCCAGAAACTTAAACTCGTTCAACATGCAGCAGCCAGGCTCCTTATAGAGCATCCAGCAGGGACCGGATTACGCCAGTCCTGTACCAACTTCACTGGCTGCCGATCAAGTTCTGGATCAGGTTCAAAGTTCTGGTTTTGACCTTTAAGGCCCTGAGTGGTCTCGGACCTGCATACATGAGGAACCACGTCTCCCCATACTGCCCCACCAGGTCCCTTCGCTCATCGGAAAACCTGTTAGAGGTTCCTGGCCCAAAAACCATTCAATTGGACTCTATGAGAGCCAGGGCTTTTACGGCCCTGGCCCCCAGTTGGTGGAACAGGCTTCCAAGAGAAGTAAGGGCCCTGCGGGACTCGCAGGTATTCTGCAGAGCCTGTAAAACAATCTTGTTCGCCCAAGCTTTCCCACCTGGCCAGCTGTGGAGACTGTATACCATCTATTGCCTCGGTCTTTCATGGGTTTAGTGGGAGGGGGTGGGTTTGTTGCTGTAATGTATTGTATGGTTTTAAGAGTCTGCAGCTGTTGCACTGTAATTGGTAATTAGTAAGTGTGTTATATTGAGCACAGCTGCAGAGTGATTTTAAGCTATGTGTGAGTAGCAGCTATGGAATAAAGTACTATGTTTTGTTCCTCCGACTCCTATGAGACGCAACCCAATTGTAGCGAGGATAAACTTATGACTGAAGTCCCCAAGTTTAAACTTAGGGACTGCCAGGTAAATTATGGCCTTTCAAGGGCAGCTGGAACAGTTTAATTTGGAGTTTCCTTTGTTGGCAGAGTTATAGGCCCGATTGGAATTTTATCTTGTAAAATGGCACTATAGACCCACAGAGAAAGGAAAAGAGCGTGTTTACATTCTGTGGTGAAGGAGTGTTTGTCCTAGCCTCAGCATTGATGGCGTAAAAGAGACTTATCAACCCAACACACAGCTTGTAGAAATACTGACTACATTAAGGAACCATTTCATTCCCAACCGTCAAATAGCTAGGCAGTGTTTTAGCATTGATCAGGAGGGGACTAGAAAGCATTGCAGATTATGTTGCAGTCTCTTACGGACAGCACAACAATGTAATTTCTCAATTTGGAAGAAATGTTAGGGATGCCGTCCCTGGTCCTTGGCCTGAGAGGAGGCACCATTGCAAAGTTGCTGCTGGCAAAGACAGACTTGTCAAGCGGCATACCAAGAGCCTTGAATTTTGAACTTGCTGCAGCCTCTACTTTCCCGGAGGTCACGACAAGCAGAAACCCACAGAGATTGCAAACAGCTAGCAGGTGGGACTGTGGAGCCGGGTAATGGGTAGAAATTCAGGGCATGCAGCATGGTGCCCAATGAAGATGGGAAGACCACCACCACAACAGAGGAGGATGTTAACAGAAATGTATATGATTGTGGTGGGCCCCAGGAAAAGGTGTAATAAATTTAAAAAAGGCACAATGTTTTCTATTTAGCGTTGGGGGCATATTGGGAGGGTGTGCAGAGAAAAAAAAGGCATCAGGGACCAAGGGAGACATCGTACCACGTATCTACTACACACTCTGTGGATACCTTGCACCTGTCCCCATGTAGCTGGCTTAGCCAACCCCATGAGCAGTGTGGTGTTTTGCAGCGGCTGATGTAACCACGTGCAACCGAGATTCCAGGCATAGAGTAGAGTTTTGGGATACATGGGCAGATGCACAGGGAATCACCCGACATCAGCAGGGTGAGGGTATGGGGTTACCCCAGCACACAGTCAAAAAAAAAACTAAAGAGCTACAGGCATTTTGGGATTGCTAAATTTTTACCATTCATTCTTGAAAACATGAAATTATTGCATTATGGAAACCCTGCGTTCGTGGAACAGGCAGTGTGGCAGTGGACAAGTCAGCATGGGGAAGCATTCCGAGATGTCAAAAGATTATTTGTCATCAGAAAGTGTATTGGTTCTACATTTTGGAAGCCATTGATTTTTGGCGTCTGGTACCCGTGTGGAGTTAAGACAGTGTTGAGCCATCAATTGATTGGAGGTTCTCGAGAGCTCCAATTGCACGTGTGTGTCTAAATTTTAATCTAGCAGGCGTATTATCGCAAATAGATAGGAGAGCAGTATTAGCAATGGCTGGGGTTAAGAAGTTTCATGATGATTACGATGGCAGCAGGCGACCATTTGTGATTGTTACAGACCATAAACGCTGTTGGGATTATTTACTTTCCTCAGGCATACCACAGATATTGTCCCCTAGAATGCTCGCGGTGGGCAATGTTTCTGAATATAAGTTATGTCTTGCAGCGCAGTCGGAAAAGAAAATTGGGCATGTAGTCTCGTTGGAGTGCAGCTTGCCAATTACACACAAAGGGAAGATGCTCCCCAACTTTTGGAGGTTTGATGTTGGAATCATTATGGAGCCTCGAACAATGACATATGTAGAGGTCAGCCCCTGGGACCCAGTGCTTGCCCAGCGAGTCTTAGGTGGAGCATGGAAGGAGGGTTGTATTGGGTAGTTAGAGGAAAAATTTAGACCACATTGGAGATGAAGGCAGCAGAACATCTGTCCACAAGGGTGCTGTGGGAAATAGAGAGTATGAGTGATCCCAGCAGCTTGCCTTGGGATTAGGGTGCTGCAGGCCCTTGCATGTAGGGCACCGCACCTGGAATAGAGTGAGGGAATGAGGCATTGGCCCAGGCGTTATGTGTAGTTGGCCAAAGATGGATGGCGAGAATATAGAGAATGGGTGGCCAGGTGCAGAGTGTCAGATAGCAGGCCACCGCACCTCGAGCCTACCTATCAATGGGAGTCCACAAAAGGGGCCGTGGTCAAGGGGTACATATTGATTTTGCAGGGCTACCAGGGCAGGTGTTTCTCATTGCTAGTGGATTCATGTTCCATGGCTAGAAGTAGTGCCAGTAATGTCAATGGCAACAAACGAGTAATTAGGGCCTCGTGGCCCTGGCTTAGCTCCGGATCTCGGTGGTATCGGATAATGGGACAGCGTTTGTATCTAAGGAGTTTAGAGTATTTCTGGCTAATGGGTGTTGTCGCCAGGTTACCTCGACCCCTTTTCATCCTTCTGAATGGGCAGGCAGAAAGGATGAATGTACACAACAAAAGGATGCATTATGCGGTGAGAATAGTAGAGGGGATTGGCACGTGGGTTGGCGGGTATTAGCAACACACAACACCGTGCACAGCCACGGGAGGTATCACGGAGTTGCTAGTGAATGGAAAACTACAGGCGTTGCGCCGAATGCATCCCGATTGGTTGATGATCGTCAGCGAAAAGAATGAAGTGTTAGAAAGCACCTGGACATTTGATAGGGATGACTACGGTGTATGTCGAAATTATGGGCAAGAGTCCGTGTTGTTGGGTCCCAGCAGCGGTTGTGAGAATATGGGGCCCTTGTGTGTCTTCTCAGGTGGAAACTGAGAAGGGCAGGTGATCCATGACATATTGACCAAATGGGAAAGTGCCAGGATCCAACGGTAGATCAGAACCCCAGGTCCTTATGAGGGAATCTAGGCGTTAAAGGGCAGATGGAGCTGCAGGATGAGAAGCATGAATAGTCCAGTGTCCCCGAGGAACCTGCAGAGCGTTAAAGAGCGCCAGCGGAGAGATGCAGGATAAGAAACAGCAAAGGGTCCAATTGTTTGTACAGAACAAACTTTGACTCCAGGAGCAGAAGCGGGAACTTGAGAGGCGATGTCATGAGAGGAATCCCTGTTGTACAGGTTAGGAAGGGTGTAATGTATTGTATGGTTTTTAAGAGTCTACTAGCTGTTGCCAATTGGTAGTAGAAGTGTGTTATATTGAGCACACAGCTGCCAGAGTGATTTTAAGCTATATATTATTGAGTAGCAGCTATGGAATAAAGGAATTACTATGTTTTGTTCCTCCACAGAGCTCTCCTGTTAGAACAGCAGTTACCATATATATGTTTTTTATCTGTTTTATCTAGTATGGACCTTTTTCTGAAATGTTTTATACTGTTGTTATACTGTTGGTCCTCTTGTTGTATACCTTCCTGAGCCCTTCAGGGGAGGGCGGGTTATAAATACAAATAAATAAATAAAATCTCCAATAGTCAATCAAAACCCCTACTTGGCCCCACCCTCTTCCTAAATATACTTGATGGGCACCAGAACAAGTATTAGCAGGCACCATGGTGCCTACAGACACAATGTTGCAGATGCCTGTTTGTGGGAAGTTCTGTGTCTGCTATCATATTACAGTCATTTTTTAAAAAATTCTCCCAACAACCAGCTCGCATTCTTAAATGTATCAAAGAAGGAATTATTTCTTTCTATAGACCAGATGAAGATTTTGACAGTGAACTTTGTGGTATTTTACTATTTGTCTATGTTGTTACCCAGCTTAGCTTCTGCTTATTCAAAGGAATTGTCATGAGTGAAAATACTGAAATAAGTAACAATTAGCGTTGAAGTGATCTTCCCATACTGCACGATGTTCGTACTCTTGACCATTTATATTAAAATTCACATTGGTGGATCCCACTCAGCACAAACATAACATTTTTAGGACATTATAAAAAGCAGTTTGGGGAACTTTGCACAGCTCTCTTCCCCCAAAATGTCTTCAAAATGTTCTATTTCTCTCAACCTGTTTTTACAAAATTGCTAAGCTAGTGATATTTTACCCCCAACCCAGGATGAAGACATTTCCTGCCTACTAAGCAAATGCAAAGCAGGCAGGAAACATTTTATTTCACCCGCCCAAACCTCTTTCATTATCACTGCTTGCGGTTGCCATTTTGTGTGCTGCAGCAGATTCTCCATAAAGACTCCCCAAGGAGGTTGCTTGCAGCTCATCCACATGTAATTTCACTGTAAAAGGTTGATGAATAAGGTTTGTCTAGTGATCTTGCACATGTGTCATCTTTACTTTTTGCGTTGTTTTAAGGGGGATGTCTGTGAAGCTATGATGACACGATTAAAGAAGCTGTAATGTGTGCATATTCGTGTCACCAAAGCTTTGCAGATATTCCGCTCAAAATAACAAAAAGGAAAATGACACATGCATGGGATGGCTAGGCTAAACAATCATCATTCATCTGCTTTTTACAGCAAAATCACACATGGATGAGCTGCAAGTAGAGGAAATCTCTGTGGAAAATCTTCACCAAATGACGGAGATACCAAGAATCTTTGCAGCAGCACCCAAAATGGTGGACACAACAGTAAAACTGACAAGAGCTCTGTTCAGCAGGTGGGGAAAAGGTCTGTTTTGGCTAGCAACACTTGTGCTGTGAGAACACAAAATGTCCAAATGGATCTTTTTATAACATCCTAAAGACATTATATTTATGCTGTGTGAAATCCACCATTTTAATTTCAAATAAGCTAAACATATCTCTGCTTTCAAATAAATAGTTTCTTGTTCTACTCTCATTTATGTTTATATTAATTTTATGCTGTCATCTGTACCTTTTGCTTTGCTTCCTGGCTATCTGATAATTGGATTGGGAAAGTATACACCTAGGGTCATCTTGTTTAGCTTATCTGTGCAAGAGAAAGAGTGGCAAATAGTAAGTGAATGCAGCAATAAAATAGTGGGGGGGGGTATAGAAAGGAAGATTTAATCTTTGGCCAATTTGAAACATATCCTAGCGAATCCATGGAGAAAAAGATAAAGTGTGACTATGAGTAAGTTAACTAAACACATTACAGTGTGTGAGAGCAAATGGAGTTAGTCCATTGTACATGTTTAATTTCCTATTAGTCTCTGGCGTTTACTACTATGGCCTGAGTTGGGGCATCTGTAAATTCAGTTAAACACAGTGCATTGTCTAAACATATCACAGCTCCAATCAGTCACCCTGACTGCTGATAAGAAGCCTCTTGTATTATTGAATCTACAATAGGGAAGCTCTGCAGGCACAAAGATAACAGCTAGGTATTTCACTTTAAGTATGAGGAAAAACAGTGACTGCCTTTGCTGCTATAGTGCTGACATTTATTACTACCCTCTGATTTGTTTCATACTACTGATGTGAATTTGCTTTCATGCACTTTATATCTCTTTTTTTTCTTTCCTTCACTTCAGACTTCTATCTGAGAAACAATGAGGAAAAAACAAATAAACTAAAATCAACTTTCATGTTATTACACAGATAGCAGCAACTCTGGTGCTCCCTTCTGCTCTTTAAGGATTCTTTCTGAATTTATGCTGCTCACACACTCTGAACTTGTACAGATGAGAGACTGTCTTTTGTTTATTCTTTTACCCTTTGTCTATTACTTATTCATGTGGTTTCCATCAGACTCTTTATCAGATCCCTCCAAAATACACAATCCCTTAGACCACACAGTACTAGCTATAATGGAAAGAGATTTGGATTTCTCTTAAATTGTAATAATAGGTAATACAATCTTTTTCTTCCACAATAAGAATTTACTCCATATGCTAACTTTACTCTTCAACGTTCAGTAAGGAAACATGTGAGATGGCTGAACTCCTCCCAGGCCTTAGCGGTGGGGGCAGAAAAATTAACAATGTGACTTGTTTTCCTTACTGCATGTTGTAGCGCAAAGGAGCAGAAGTTCAGTGCAGACTGATATCTAGTTTCATCCTTTCTTGCGAAAAATGTGACACTATGATTTGTCTATTCTAATGCTTTTTTTGGTGATGATACTCACAGGTACTAAGTACCTTTTGGGAGGAGAGGCACTCACAAGTCTTGATCCTTGTGCAACAACCCACCTCATTCAGACAGAGAGAGTGCACTCTCAAGAACAATCCAGCAGGGATCTGCAGAGGGAAGTGGGAACTGATTGAAATTGGTGCAACTTTACATATCAGTAAAGGCATTTTTAAAGCGAAAAAGCACTAGTTATTCTACCTTTACTCTTCCTTTATCCTTCTACTATATTATAGACTTCAGACCAATAGATTTGTACAACCACAAAGTACTACGTCTTCATTCTATGCCTAATCTAACCTCAGCAATGTCCCCACAGTATGTTAATATTTGAATTTAACCTTTACTGACTAAGGGGAAAATATTCAACTCAGCTTCTACAGATGCTTTAGAATTTCACCAAGGCAAGAGATCCTAAACACTAACCACAAATCTTTATATTTGGAGAAATTAGACAGATATATAAAATGATATAGAAGACTAAAGTATAAATGGGGTTTGGGGGTAGGAGGGTTTTTTGGTGAGTTGTATTACTACCTTACCAAATTCCATGTATATAATGATTTATTATAGGATGGTTCAAGCTAAGGCTGGTTACTCAGATGTTTAATCACCATTCGTATGTTGTCATCCTTATGCCATTGCATAAGTGAAGTCACCTGTCACAGAAGGCCAAAGCCATCACTTATGCCACGTATAATACATCCAGACATGTTTCTATATAGGAAGTATTACATGATAAATTCATTAGCTTCTATCCTGCCCCAAATTGTCTCCACACCTTCTGACCTGTAGAAGTTGTTACCAACTGTGAAGGGCATACAAGCTTCTATCATCATTCTCAGTGACATTATGCCTTTGGAAAAATACTCTTTTATATCTAGCAAATCCTCACACTAATGAAAAGCAAATTCAGGGGATTAAGAAATTTCAAGCAATAAAAATATGCACCATGATATAGTTCAATGTACACCATTTCTGTTCCAAGTGTCACTTCAAATGTGACAAAATTGTGTTCTGTGTAAATCTAGGAATTGATTTGTTTCCCAGCATGCATATGATTGTCAAATTATATTTGGATTATATAGCATTAATACTTATGTATAAATGTTTCCTATACAGAAATTTTGCCACATCTGAAACAGTCCTAACTATTTATCATGAAGGACGAAAAAAGAACTTAATCATCCACTGAATTAACTCATGAATGCCAATATTATGGTAGCAAAGATAGTTATGTAAGGTAATTCTATTGAATGTGATCCATTGACAAAATTAAGAATTCTTTCCCACTTAAACCAACGAGACTTCAAAAGTGTTTAAGAGTACTGTGACCAATATTTATAACAACAATTTTGCCTGCAACTCTTTTTTGTTATGAACTCAGGCATTTATATATCATCACAGGAGAATTTTATGAAAGAAAATGCTCTCTTATTTCTAGGTTCTACACAAAGCAGTTATGAAACTAAAAAGTAACATTTAAAAGTGTCAAAAATTAAGGGGAGCTATTTTAAGAAAGCCTTCTGAACAATAGGATTATGTATTCGACATACAATACCATATCTTGAACTATGATCATTAATAATCTGTAAACCAAAAGCTTTTTTCATATGTAGGGAGGTTGCACATTTCAGCTGTGATTAAAGACAGTAAACAGACCATTGTAAACAGTAAAGAATTGCACAGATTTAAGACTGATGATGAAGACATTGAAACTGTTTAAGATTTTCCATTCCTTGACTCAGTCATCAACCAAAAGGGAGACTGCAGCCAAGAAATTAGAAGGAAATTGAGACTAGGAAGGGCAGCCATGAAGGAGCTAGAAAAGATTCTTAAATGGAAGGATGTCTTGCTGATAACCAAGATCAAGAGAATTCAAACTACAGTAGTCCCTATTGCTGTGTATGGATGTGAAAGTTGGATAAGACACTGACAAATGCTGAAAGGAAGTTGATTAATTTGAAACGTGGTATTGGAAGAGTGTTTTGCAGATACCATGGGCTGCCAAAAATATATATATAAGTGGGTTCTAAATCAAATCAAGCCTAAACTCTTCCTAGAACAGGGATCCCCTGTCATGCCTGTGAGTACCATGGCACCAACAACACCTTTCCTGGTGCCTGCCAAGTGTTTTTGGAAAGCAGGTATGGACATATATGGCTTTTGTGTAATAAGTGTTTTTACTGGCATTAAAGATTTGATCAGCTGAGCAGACTTGTTAAAATGTTGCTTTGGTAGCAGCTGCCACCACAATACAACAATCTTCCCTGAAAATAAGCTATGACAGCCATTTTGTGGCTGCCTCTGTCTTTTGTGGCAGCCATTTTGTGGTGGCCATTTTGTGGCTGTGCCCACCATACTGTGTTAGAATTCCAAAGGTGCCTGAGGGCTCAAAAAGTTTGGAGACCCCTGTCCTAGCAGTGAAAATGATTAAAATGAGGCTATCACACTTGAGTCACATTATCAGAACACAAAAAATCAATGGAAAACACAACAATGCTGAAGGCAGAAGGAAAAGAGGAAGACCCAACATGAGATGGATTGATTCCATAAAGGAAGCCATGGCTCATAGTTTGCAAGACCTGAGCAAGACTGTTAACAATAGGGCATGGGGGGGCGGGGTCATTGATTCATAGGATCACCATTTGGCAGAAGTGACTTGACAGCACAAAACTAACACATACAGACAAGAAGAGTTGGATAGTCTAAAATGCAGCAACACATGAGGTTACTGGTTGCTTTTTACAAATTTGAGAAAGAAGTCTGTTAATACCAACACTAGCAAGCATGAGAATAAAATACTCCCCACAGAAGTTTTCATGAGTTCAATATTTTGAGTGACTTTAGTTGGACATGCAATAAACAAAACCAGGGCCTTATATATGCAAATCGTGCTCTGAGCTATGACCTCTTCTAGTGAATATTCTGTTTTGGTTGAAGTCAGAAGGAAAAGAATGAAGGAGGAACACACACCGAGCTGAGGAATATTTTTTCTTAAGTTTTTGACAACCATTCTAGAGAATCTCCACCCACCATTCACTGGTATGTGGAGTCCTGCAAGGGGTGATTCTCTCACTAATATTGTTTAACATCTTCTTGTGATCCCTCATTTGGTTAATCCAAAGGGTTTGGACTGGGCTGTCATCAGTATGCTGATTACATCCACAGTTATATCTGATGATGGGAGGTCAATCGAAAGCTGCCCCAGAAGTTTTGGCCAGTTGTTTGGAGGCTGTGGTTGAATGGATGCAAAAAGTCATTTGAAATTGAATCCAGTGAAGATGGAGATTCTGTGGCTGGACCAATGTGGATCGGGTGGGGAGTGTCCTCTGCCAACTCTGAATGGCATGCAGCTTAAAGCTGTGCCTGCTGTTAGGATTCTGCATGTGCTCTTGGACATGCTCTAGTGCACACAGCTCATATGACGTTCTTTCATCTGCGCTAGATAAAGCCTTACTTTTCCCAGTCTGACCTGGTCACAGTAATCCATGCAACAGTCACTTCCAGGTTAGATTTCTGGTACACACTCTATGCAGAGATACCCTTGGGCCAGCTGCAGAAGCTCCAGTTCCCCTACTATGGGGCAACAAGAGTCCTGACAGGAATCCTGTGGTGGGCACACATCTGTCTAGTGCTCTCCCAGCTGCACTGGCTTCAGGTGGAGCACCAGATCAAGTTCAAAGTGCTTGTACTTATGGACAAAGTTCTTAATGGTCTGGGACGGGCATACTTTAAGGACTATCACTCCTGGAGGACAGTTAGGTCTAGATACAACAATTTGCTGGTGATCCCTGATCTCAGAGATGTCTGTTAACCTCCACCAAGCCAGGACTTTCTTGGCCTTAGTCTCAGCGTGGTAGAATGGTCTGCAATCTTATGCAATTCCATAGGGCCTGCAAGATGGAGCTGTTCCATCAGGTTGATGGCTGAGGCAGCTGGAATACCACCTGGCCTTCCCCTCCCCTCCCCTCCCCTGCCCTTTCCCTCTTCCCCCCCTTTTCCCATTCCTTTTCTCTCCTTTTGTTTAATATTGGAGATAACCCTATAGGACTGTTATACTGACTCATTGATTAACTGGATTGATTAGTTTCTTGGAATGTCTAGATTTTTTAATACTTGTTATTTATATTTATTTGATTGTGATGTTAGCCGCTCCAAGCCCAGAAAGGAAGGGGCCATCTAGGAAATTCAATAAATTGAACTGAATTAAAAGGAACATTTCTGGCTCTGAAAACACCAACAGCAAAATGCATAAGGAAGAAGCTTTTAGAATGCTGAGATAGAAAAATGGACTTGTCTGCTTCAGATTACAGGCAGTGGCGTATTTGCCTAAGGACAAGGAGTACCCTCTATCCCAGGTGCCACTGATCTGGTCACATGGGGGGCGCAAAATCGGCCCCCCACATGACCAGGAAGATGGCAAGGCAGCAGGAAGTCCTGCTACCTTGTCATCTTCTGGCGCCCTTGGCCCCACCCATGTCATCATCGACATGAGTGGGGCCAAGGAAGCCAGAGGACCCCCCCAAGCCTTGCCCCCCTCCTGGCTGCCGGCTCCCCCAAACCCCACCCCCTCCTGGCTGCCGGCTCCAAGTTGGCAGTCCGTTTTGCCCTTCCCTCTGGGGAAGGCTCCCTGCTGGGTCCTTTGCTTTTATAAGTTTGGGGGCATGGTGGTGGTGGTTCTTTGGGCACCATTTTCCCCCGGTATGCCTCTGATTACAGATGAGGCATACAACTGTAAATACTCTGTGTAAAAAGTCCCTTTGCCCCCCACCCAATGCAGTATATGAGAAAAAATCTAGTTTAGCCCATTTCCTGTTGTGCTAAAAGTTGTTTCATATAACAAATTGTAAAAAAAGCAGAACTCTCCCATACGAAGTAGTATAGTTCACACTACTGATTCACTTGGCCACATGCGCAAATCCAGCTTCTGTGAACACTGAATCTTCCATTCAAAATTAGGGAAGGAACATCAACAGAAAGTCAAGAAAACCAAAGAAGAAGGAGAAGGAGGAGTTTGGATTTACACTCCCCCCACCCACTTTCTCTCCTGTAAGGAGACTCAAAGGGGCTTAAAAATTCCTTTTCCTTCCTCTCCCCACAACAGTCACCTTGTGAGGTAGGTGGGGCTGAAAAAGTTCCAAAGAACTGTGACTAGCCCAGGGTCACCCAGCATGAATGTAGGTGTGGGGAAACAAATCTGGTTCACCAGATTAGAGCCCACTTGCTCTTAACCACTAGACCATGCTGGCTCTTCTGTACAGAAAAACTACAGATTTTCAACAAGAGTTGAGGAAAAGAATAAGATGGGTAAAGTGCAAGGATTGCCTAGATTCAGGTGTAGTCATGTGTTTTTACCCAAGTGCTAAAAGAAAATGCAGCATCTACGCATGAACAAACAAAAAGATGTGTAGAGAAGCAACTAGTGTTATACTTAGCCAGACACATCACCTCTTATTCTTGTTAATTATTCATTCTAACTATTCTTTACTCAAGTAAACAAGTTTTCATATTCAAGAACTGTCTTGTATTTTCTCAACAGTTGCCGTGGACTTGTTTCTGATGGCAAGGTTTGGTAAACATAATTCCAAATTTGTCAACTCAATTCGGCCTATGGCTCAAAGATACTTTGGACCCAGACACTGGTAGTTTGGATCTGGGAGATCACAATAAGCCGAGCATTTGTCTTCTTCCCATGCTTTCACTAGACGACCAAAAGCCAAATCTCAATATTACTGCCAGTGCCTCAGGGGCTCACTTTGGACTAAGCCAGTGACAGCATGGGTCTGGGAGGCAATGATCATGGCTTAGACCCATCATGTCCTCCAGATCTGTTTTACTGCTGGCCAGGTCTGAGCACTGCACAGGTAAGCTACCACTGACAGTTGGAAGAAAGCCAAGCTGTACCAGCATTGCCTGTACCTCAGAAGCCCCTCCCCCCGCCCACAGTCACTTGAATGTAAAACTAGCCCTGTACGCCAAGTAAAAGGGTCAGACCTGCTGTCATTAAGCATGTTTGCTAGGGTTTCACCACTATCAGCAAAATGTCATATGACTCGTGTTAGAAGGAAGAAACCTGTGTGCTGAAACACCTAGTTTAAAAGAAATCTACACAGTTAAAAGAATTCTATATAGTTCAGCGGGACATTTATTCAACCTTCAACTCAGACACACACCAGAGCACTAGTATGTCTCAATGCCTGTGGCAAGCCAGAATCAGTTCTAGGAGGCACACATGAACATATGAACCTGTCTTATGCTGCCAGTACTGTCTATCCTGTCTATGAGCAGCAGTCTCCCAGCAGCCTTTCATATCACCTACTGTATATACTCGCAGATAAGTCGAGTTTTTCAGCCCTTTTTTAAGGCTGAAAAATGCCCCCCTCGACTTATACGCGAATCAGTGATTCCCCCTGGCAACGCCCCCCCCCACACACACACACTTACTTTAACAAACGGAGCAGGCTTGAGAAGAGGCCTTGCCTGTGTTTCCTTCCAGGCTGAAACGGCCTGCTGGGGTCTACAAAGACTTCCTGGAAAGGAACACAGGCAGCAGGCCTCTTCTCAAGCCTGCTCCGTTTGTTAAAGTAACTGCAGGGGGCGCCAAGCAGGGAACCCCCTTCGCCCCAGGGAAAAAGCGGCTGCCTTCTCCATTTTCTTACACCCTCATGCTTTCACCTGTAATATAAGGGATAAGACTGGCATGCCTTCTAGTGCTGTTGTAAAGATTACTGGGGTAATACATGAAAGGTGCTTTGAGCCTTGCTGGCAGGGGCTGATGGGAATTGTAGTTCATGAACATCTGGAGAGCCGCAGGCTGCAGACCCCTGATCTATAGCATAGAGCCCCTAGAGGATGGGGCGGTATAAAAGTTTAATAAATAAATAAATAAATAAATAAAAAATAATACTATTATTATTGTTAAATGTTAAAAACATTAATTTTCTAACCACTACAATCAAGCTGCATATCTAGAGGGTCATGTTTTAAAGAGTTCAGTGGATGGGCAAAAAAAAAAGAAAAAACAACAACCCAGAAAAAAGACCTTGATCCTTTTGATTTCTAGAGGGTTTTTTTAACACAGCAAAGGAGAAATTCTAGTTCAAATACATTTGTTTGCTGATCTGATTATTTATTGACAACATTCCTTTTCTGTTCTAATTTGATCAAGAATATAGCCCAGTATACACACTGTGCATATTTTTTATTTTGAATATTTAAAAGCCATTTAATGCCAAGGTTCTTGGATTTTTTAAATCCCTCCTTCCCAATGCTATATCACACGAAGGATCCACATTTGATGGAACACCACCACTCTGACAACTACTTCTTAATTTCTACCTGGAATCAAAGCAGTTAAAAGTTTTACTAAGTGCTAAGCAGTTTCAGATATTCAGTTTTTCCCTTTAAACTTGAATAATTGATAAGTTATTAATCAATATGTTCCTTTTCTTATGGTCTGCTTTTCCCCCAACTAACCTGCATCATGGTATCAGTTTACACAAAGAGCAACTTCCTGTTTAACAACTACCCTAAAATATCACTTACAAGCCCCTTTTCAGCTCATGTTGTCTATATTGCAGTAAATGCGAAAACTGTCTCCCTGATTCTGCACCCTGCTTTATAAAAACATACCGTTTGCAGATCAAAGGAAGACGATTTATGCTTTCATCCCAGCTGACGGACGATTAAATTAAAACAGATCAGCAGTACAGTGCATGGGCAGGTGGCTTTAGCCGCCACTGTCGGCCTCAGAGCGATTAAATTGCGGTGGAGATGGAGGGCCTTCCGCTCTCATTCCCGCACTTCCAGATCAAACGGTGACAAATGAGATGTTACTGCTCTTGTAAAGCAAGGCTACAATCTGTCAAAATCCAACATAATTTGTGACCCTATGTGACATTCTCCTTCTATTTTTTACCCTGACATTTGAATATAGTGATTGTGCTAGAGTCAAGTCCATTTAAGTGAATATAGTCAATTCTATCTAAAGGAATACAAGCCATTGGCTCAAACACAGTAACTGAATATATATATATGGTACTTTGGTGACCCTACATGTTAAGTGCACACCATTAACAATGAATTCTAATTCTCTCCCTGTTGCCAAAGTTTTACAATTGGATGAGATGACAGCTTGGACACTTAAAGAAAACTAGATGTTTTAAATGGATTTGTTTTATTGCTTAAAAGTCTGTATCAAAATAAGGTAACGCATACAAGTCCTTTCAACTGCAGAAAGAATTTTGAAAGAGTTTACTTTAAAAACTGACTGAGCCAATTAACACATCTCGGAGGCATGCTTAAATGGCTCACAAACCCTACTGAATGTAGCTGCCATTTATTTTTGTTTTCACATACCATGCATGAAGTGTAAAGGACTACAATGTATTACTTCAAAAACATGTGCACACTAGCAAAAGGCAAGCACAAAGGAGAAAAGTAACATAGGGAAAGTGCAGCCAATATTTCTGTAAAGTATAGACATTTTGTTCTAAGAGCTTACAAGCATGCACTCTGACAACAAACAAAAAACTGAATATTTGCCAGAAGGCAATATATCCCTGAACGCATGTGATTACTGGTTCTGTCAAATGTGTAATACCTGGAATGAGAAAGCAATATTAGTAGATATCAGAACATATCTAACTACAGGATCACCAAGGTTAACAACCTTTCCTTTAAGCCTTCAAAGAATTTATAGCATTATCTTAACCTTTTAAGGTATCTACCTCAAAGCAGTCAAAGAGCTCATCCAAAAAGCTCTTTAGGATTTCTGGTGACCATTGATCTTAGCCTGGACAGCTATACCCTCTGGGGAATTAAAATGGAAAAAATCTTTATTTGCACAGAATAAAGCAGCATATAAATTTTCTGAAGTATAAATCAAGAAGGGTGGGGGAGAATTTATCATAGAAAAGATTTCAAAGCAAATATATAGTCAGAACTTTTTAGATTTATAATACAAAGGGACAGCTCTATTTCACACTGGGACAATATTTTCTCTGCTTCTTTTTGCCTTGTTTTTGTCTAAGTAATTCCATAGCGATATATGTATATGCTGCAATACACATATCAGCATATTTAAGTATCTGGAATTTCAGGGTTTTTTCCCCCAATAAATACAAACGTTTACATGGTAGGCAGCCAGAGAGAGATGCTTCAGAATGGGGACAAGGAAAAGAAAAGCTGAAGGAGTTCCCCATATTTAGTATGTTGTATATACATTAATCCAGTCTTATCGTGATAGACCTTAAAGCCTCTCTAGGCCTCAAGGCCTGTCAACACCCTATTGTTGTCCATTTATAAAAAAGGAAAGCTCAGCTGGTGAGCCACCCCACATTCTGCTAACCTTGCCTAATAAAGACAGAGCCTCTGCAGCTGTCTGACATGTGAGGAAGGGTCATGTATACAGTTTATGTAGGCAGCAAAAAGGCATCTCACCCTAACAAGAGTGCAGCAAAGCCGGAGGTCATCAGGTCTGTTATGTCAGGAGAACTTCACACTCCGGGGAAGCTACAGTATTGTTTTGCTATGCACTCCTTGTTCAAGATGGCATATTCCTCAAAACATAACTGAATCTCTGGTTAGCATTTATAAACATGGACACAGTAGGGTGGTCATGATACTCTTTCTGCATTTTAGCCCATAGAGTTAAAAAAGCTCACTACTTCCACATTCCATTTAGCTATCAAGGGGATCTTTGCAGGCTATTCCCCTTGAGAGTTACTCTACCTATACTTGCCTGTTAATAATAATAATATAGATAGATAGATAGATAGATAGATAGATAGATAGATAGATAGATAGATAGATAGATAGATAGATAGATAGATAGATATAAAAACAAGTAGAACACACCAATAAAAGGAAACATGTTGCTTTTAAAAACCATTTCATTGCCCACTTAGCCTCTCCAGCTCCTTTTACGCTGGAAGTTCAGGACAGCAAATTGTCAGGCAGTATCAAAGCACAGTAAGTATTAACCGAATGACAAATATTAACTGTAGTATTTTGATGCCACTGATTACCTATAAAATGTACTGAGAATCTTTTGTTGGTTTTGCAGCAGAGTATCCTATTGTAATGACAAACATCCACTTCTCAGGGTTGCCAACTGGCCCATGTTTGGAACAGATTACTGGCTTTTATGAGTTCTGTCTGGCTCCTGTTTTTGTAAAGGCTTTTCTGGTTTTATAGGATGTCGCAAACCACAGAGCTGATCTCACTCATCCCTCTCTTGCTTTCGCTCCTTCTGATGTAGATTCTATACTAGCCACAGGGGACACAAGGCAGGTTTTCACCTTTGGCTGTAAGCAGGATAGGAGGGGAGAGTAAGGTGGCAGAATATTATTAACTTAAACATCTTTTTCTTGTTCTCCAAGATGAGAATAAATTGTCCCCCAAAGACATGCCAAGCTAAAGATAAACTGTTTCTAACCCTTTGGAACCCTTTCACACATCAAGGAAGGGAATTCTTTTGAAAGAAATAAAGAAATTTTCTATATTTTTTTTCATCCTTCAACAAATCAAGATATGGAGTTTTTTCCCTTTTAATTATGACAATGATATCCAATTACAAATCCTTGTTGCTTTTCAAAATTTATTGCATTTTAGAGGGTTATTTCAGTCAACAACGTGGTTTTAAACTAAGGTAAGCCATTTCAAGCTTTGGATAAGTGGGGGTGTAAGCACAAAAAAATTCTAATGGTTTCCTTATAGGATCTTTAGTGAGCCCTGCAACAGTTGTATACTTTCCATTTATCTTTCCTAGGTAACAAAATTCGAACTGCATGTTAACACAGTCTAAGAATACAGTGAGAACATAGTGGGTCTTGTTTATAAATAGCTACACCATTTATAATGCATAGACAAAATGCCTCATGATTTGTAACACTAAGACCATGCAGTCATATTGTTTCCTAGTGTGTGTTTTTTTTAAAGTCTGTAATACCTAATGTCTATGAAAATAGCAACAACACTCTCATCATGGTTTTGCTGGCAGCTATCACACAGAGCTGAGCCAGTTATCATGAAGTACCAGCTAATTGCTCTTGTCTATATTTAAGAAGGAAGGGGGCAGACAGGGCTGAGTGAAGCAACATGGTATCACATAGCAGAGCTGAACCAAATCCAGGTTAGATTTAATGTTCAGAGGCAAAAAACATACTGTATTAGTCATGTCCAGCAGTAAAACATTTTGATTACAGGAATCCTAAGCTCCTGGGTTAGACACAGCCAACACATGTTGTTACTGAAAGATTGTTAATGTTATCACTGTTTAAGCTACCTCTCTATATGGCCAAAATTAGAATATAAAGCATTTGGTAGTCAAGGAGTGGACTTGTTTTTAGCAACAGTTTTAAGAACACTTGGCATGTGCAAGTCATGTGTCTTAAATGAATGATTAATATACAGTAAAGCGGGTGGCGCTAGGAAAAAATGCCTGAAGACTATGAAAGAAAGACTGTCAGACAGGAGTGTGCCCACTTGTGCCATAGCACAAATAGCTCACATGAGAACAGAACATCGGTGGCATAGCTTCTTTTAGGAATGATGAAGCTGTAGTGGTACAAAGCAGAAAGAAACACAGGTCTAACACTAAATGAAGGAATCTAAGGCTGATTCCACATGGGCCAAAAACAGTGGTGTGAAAATGGTGTGAAAACGGTATAAACCCTTTTACACCGTTTTAAACCCTTATATATATATATATATATCCAGAGTATTGCAGAATGCTTCTAAACACATTCTGGGACTTGTTTAATGTCTTCTTCCAGTTGCAGCAGCATCAAAGGCAATCCCAGTGGCCTTTTCACAGTTTTTTTTTCTGCACCACGAACTACGGAGGGGGGGGGGGTATGAGAGGAAAAGAACTCACTGTATGGTCGGCAACTGAAGTCTGGAAAATCCCTGGAGATTCAGGGGCTGGAGAGGGTGGATGATGGGGAGAAGGGGGAGCTCAGTGGAGGTGTAATGCCATACAGTTCACACTCTGAAGATGCCAATTTACTCCTGGGGAACCAATCTCTGTAGTCTGGAGGTCTGTTTTAACTCCAGAAGATTGCCATGTTCTAGGCCTCAGAAACTCTAGGATGTGTGTCATCCTTTGGACTCCCCCCACCCTTAAAAATCCTTCACAATATGTCACATTTCAGGTTTAGTAATGATGTAAATATCATGAAATAAATTTTGTATGTTTTGTGATGCTTGTTTTCTAGGGATAGTTCTAATTTTTCAGACTGCTGTCTCTAGGTGACACAGAAACCTTTTATATTGGTCATTTATGTGTCAAGTAGGTCCAACTCTGACACAACAAAGGAGAGCATTTTCACCAATCTTTTCCCCTCCCTCCACTGCAGACTCCTGACCCATGTGGCTTTTAGTTCATGCTTGTCACATAACTTTGGAAACAAACTTTTCATGATCAAAAATGGCTACCTGAGGAAAAGGAACATGGAAAAGATCTTTGTGTCCACAGATCACTGGATCCAATCAACGATGTGATCCTAACAAAACAAAACAAAACAACTCCCACCTATACTTTGTAGGAAAAACAGCAACAAAACAGTGTATGTGGAGCACTTTGTGTATTTAAAAGCACTATACATGGTCAGGTTCATGCTGGCTTACAGAATTTAAAAGATAATACAAATATAAACACTATAACTAAAACCATAATCCCAAGATGGCGACAGGACAAATTCCAGATTGCCATAGTAAAATGGAAACCAAAGGATCACAAACAGTAAGAATATAGAAATAATAAATATGGTTGTGAGTTGGGAGGCCAGCAGATGAAATAGGAACAGCAGGGGGTCTCAACCAAAGGTCTGGTGGAACATCTCCGTCTTGCAGACCTTGTTTAACATCCTGCAGGGGGCTGGTGTCAGCTGACAGAGGTCGATTCCGCACTTGTGCTATCGACCTAAGTTCGAGCTGCGTTTGACCTAAGTGCTCCGCACAACCACAATGGCTTCAACCTAGGTTAGTACCCTTCTCAGGGAACTGGGTCGAACCTATTTTACTCAGGTGCAGAATCGCCCAGAGAGTTCCACCAGGCTGGAGCCAGGGTCAAAAAAGCCCTGGCTCTGGCCAACCTAATGTCCTTGGGGCCAGGGACCACCAGAAGGTTTCTGTCAGAGGACCGCACTGCCCTCCGAGGTTATGTGGTTCCAGAGATACATGGGCCCCAGACCGTGCAAGGCCTTAATACCTTGAATCTGACATAGAATTCTACTGGTAGCCAATGCAGCCTGTATAAGATATGTGTTATCTCATTGTGCTGTCTCACTATAATGCTGTGTCACTATGGATCTGGTAAGGAGCCTTGAAGCCATGTTTTAGTTCCCAGATCTGCCTCAAGCACAGGACTGCATAGAATGAGTTACAATAATCCAGCCTGGAGGTGACCATGGCATAGATCACTGTGGCTAAGTCCAAACAGGACAGGTATGGGGCCAGCTACCTGGCCTGTCTGAGATGGAAAAAGTCTGCTTTCACTGTGTAAGACACCAGGGTCTCCATAGATAAGGACTCCAAGGTCACACCCAGGCTTTTGACAGATAAGGCAGTTTCATAGCCACACCATCAAATTGGGGGAAGTTGAAAAACCTCAACCAATTTTCCCTGACCCAGTCACTGGACCTCCATTTCAATGGATGCAGCATCAGACTACTTTTTCTCAACTATCCAGACATGGCCTCTGGACAATTCCAACGTATCTTGGGCGACAGTCGGCTGACCCTTCATCAACAGAAAAAAGATGTGTCATCAGAATATTGGTGACAACCCAACCCAAAACTCCAGGCAAGCTGGTTAGATCCCTGCAGCACACCACAGACTCATCCATATTGCTCCTCAGAGTATCAAGGAAGCAGCTGACATGGGTGTGAAGAGGATGTTGGGGAACAACTGTCTCGATGGCCTCAAAGAACCAGACATTCCAGTTCTCTATCAGCGCATCGACTGAACTGCTGGCAAGGTTTGGATCCCACAGAGCATTCTGGAAACCAGTTGGAACCACGAGTCTCCAGGGGGGGGGGGTGGAGGGTATAAATAAGCCCATCACCCAGACAGGGTGAAACACTGAAGTCGACCTGGGCCTTCAGAACAAAGTGATCTGACCATGGCACTCTATCCATAGAGACCAGAACAACATCCGTCCCCATCCAAAAGATCAAATCCAGTGTGTGGCCTGCTTGGTGTGTAGAGCACGTAATTAATCAATGAGAGTCCCAGTGCTGACATGGACAACAACAGGTCCCCTGCTTGTGAAGATGTGGCTGAATCCACATGAACATTGAAATCTGCCAGAACAATAAGCCTGGGGAACCTCAAGGCCCAATCAGAGATGACCTCTACCAGTTTTGGCAGGCTATTTGCAGGCACACTAGGCAGCCTATACACCAGCAGAAATCCCAAACACTCTAAAAATAGCTTCTGCCATTTTAAAAAAAACTTGTCAGGAATATCGGTGGAATAATGGAGAATTCAAACCTTGTCTTCCTAAATACTAATCCAACACCATAACCACTCTGCTGCACCAGCACTTACATTTACAAGTTGTATTCAGACCTTTGATGTCTAAAGGTACAGAATCAAATTTCAAGCTAAATAAATACATTAAAAACACTAGAGTCAAGACAATGACTAATCAGCTCCATACAGACACAGGATGACTACAGACAATCAAAGGAAACAAAGGCCAGACTACTTCTATTCAGATGCCTCACCTATTGACCTTGTCATCTCCATTGTTACTCACATGCTACACTTCATTGTTACTCACTTGCCAGGCCACTCCTATTCAGATGCCCTCACCTATTGACCTTTACTCACAGGTATATATACTTCACTTGCTTTTCTGTCCAACTATCAGATTCTCTGAAGATGCCAGCCACAGATGCAGGCAAAACATCAGGAGAGAATGCTGCTAGAACACGGCCATACAGCCCGGAAACCACACAGCACCCCAGTGATTCCGGCCGTGAAAGCCTTCGACAATACAATAAATACATTCTCCATGCATATCAGTGTGTTGTACATTTCACATAGATCTGTACTTTGTACCGTTCCCATTTATTTCAATAGAGTCTTGCATAAGTTTTTCTTAGTGGATGGTGCCCTTAGTCGTAGTTTCTAAACTTCAAACCTGTTTCTAAATTTCTGCAGATTTCCAATACTAATGATTAATGGCATGAATATTTTACCAGAAAGATTTTTTATGTTGAAATCAACATTGTTAGAAACTTTATGTGAAAATTAATGTACAGCTTATACTGTTATATAAAATAAGTCATGCATACATTTTGAACAAGATACAACAGCCATTAAAGTCTGACAGCAAGTCAAGGGACAGTAATCTTTTTTTAAAATTTATTTTAATTATGACATATTGTAGCACAGGTAGCTCCTGCTATTAACTCAAACTGTAATAACGGTTGTATAGTAAAACTGAGCTTGCATTTAATGCGAAGCTAAAATGGAGCATAGCTGGAACTGAAATAAACCTTTGTCACTGCTTAGGATATTTTATTATTATTATTATTACTGAAGTTCACTAAACTGGATAGTAAAAATGCTTCAAAGCATTACAAAGTAGCTTATTTTCCCAGAAACGACTATTCTACTAGTGAACTCATTATCACTAAAAAATCAGCAAACTTCATATACTTTAAAAAAACTTTCCCTCAATTCCTCTATGCTAGCTTCCCCTTCTCCTCCCCAACATCTGGTTCTTTCCTAACACACATTCCACCCAATTCTAACTCATTCCAGCCTGCCTAAGATTACCTTTGTCTTGTGAGCTACTTAGGTTTCATCTGCCATAATGAAATGTGAATTTACCCCTTTGAGTTATTAGATGTTATCTAGGTCCGTTGAACTATGTTGGGTTATTTCTGGTTCTACTTTTTCTGGACCTCAGGATTCCTTTTCATTTTGTAGCATCACTGTGCCCTTTACAGCCCAGTCCAGTTCCTAGGGGAGCCAGGGGTGCTGCTGCTGCTGCACCACCTCCAAAAGGCTTCCAGAAGATGCGGGGAGGCCGCTAAAACGGGGGGAAAGCCCCGCTGTCCAGAAGCCCTCCACAGGGCTTAATGGAGTTACACCACTAGAAAGAGTGATGTAAGTCCAAGCCCCAGGCCATCACATTCACAGACCTAAACCCCAAGTGGAAGCCTACTAACATTGGCTCCATTCCCAGGAACTCCAAGCCCCACCTCTCAGCACTGGCATCCAATTAGACACCTGCATTGCTCCACGGTGGCTCCAACTTCCGCATTTTGCCACCACGGAGTTGAACGATGGCTGCGTACTGACACGGTTATTCCTAATGCCAGCAGGAATGCCCCTTACATTTGTGGAGGGGGCAAACACGTCAGCGTGGCCCTCCGCCACTCTCTAAGGACATTCACATTCCTACATCTGGATTGGGCTGTCCATTAAGGACTGTATGCACTGAAGACTAGATTTTTAATTTAACCATATTTAAGCTAGGTATCTAAGTCACTGGCTCTTTGGGCTTGAATTGAGAGAAAGCAGAACCAGTACACTTTCCACATTCTGGGGGTAGATTTGCTCTTGAAAATGGAAAATGGCCCTTATGTCTAATACCACATGTCTTAAGGCTACACAGGTCTCCTGACTACAGACAGTAGCAGACTAGGGATGATTCTGATTTGTTTTCAATCAAATTTCTTTCCAAATGTGAGTTTCCAAGACTTTGAAACTAGTAGTTGAAATGTCACTGTGGTACTTTCCTTGTGTTTTAGGGAAACCAAATTTGATAATAGGCATGAATATTGCATATTTGTGGTTGAATTATGGCTTTTTATAGTACTGAATGTAATATAAGCTTGCAAAGAAGTCTTTTCTGAATCCATGTGGCAATAATATTATTTGAATCTAAAATTTACTTTGTACGTATTCTATAACCCTTGAGCTAAATATGTCCAAACAGCAAAGCAAACATCAGCATGTGTCTTGGTCACAGTAAGTAGGGAAAAATTGGGAGTATGTTTGTAGGAAACAATTCTCCTATGTGTACATACCAATAATTACAGTCATTACTACAACCACCATCACTTGGTTTGGAGTTAGTGGCAGAGAGGAGGCACTGAAGAAAATGTATGAAACCAAGTGAGGAAACAGTGTGGGCGGAAATGAACAATCACACATTATTCTCCGTGTGAAACAGTGGAATTGCAACTACTTACTAAAGTTGCAGGTTTCTACTTTAAAGCAATTTTTTTTCAACTTAGGATCTGATGTATGTATGAAATATTTGATCAGTGCAAACCAAATGCTCAAGGTCCATAAAGTCTTCAACTACTTACTAAAAATAATGTGATTCTGTGCTAAGGTTGCCAACTCCGGCTTGGGAATTTTGTGAGGATTTGAGGCTAGTGCCTGGGAAAGGAAGAGTTTGGGAAGGGGATTCATTGGGGATCTGTTGCCACATTGGGGATTTGTTGTCATTGGATCATCCCTAATTCACCCTAGAAGCTACTTGGCATACTGAAGGGATGGGTTCACACCTTTTTCTTGCTAGCCTACTCCTGCATTGTTCCTGGCACAATAAGTAAACTGGGGTTAGAATCCTGGGCAGAAATTAGTGATTGCTTGATTTTTTAAAAAAAATACTAGAACCTACTCACAGCTTTTTGAGCAAGTGCAGAACTTTTCCTGAATCTTGCATCTTGGTATATACCCATATAAGACATTGGAAGTTTTAAAATAAAGGTTATTTCAATAGAACCAGACTTGCCTGGAATTTCCTTCCTGACATAATACTGTGGGAAAAAAATCCCAATAAGGATGGGAGGAGGGGTCTACAAATGTGTGTTTCATTCTAAGCCAGGACAGACTTATACTTTTATGCAATATATGGTAGCCGAAATATCACGTCATTCCATTTATTCTCAATAACTGAATTAAAATAAGGTTCTAAAGATAGAAAAATCTGTTCATATCAGTCATTTTCTCTGATATTTCATAGAGAATAGCCATTTATTCTATGTATAATATGCAGTTAAACTGAACAAGTTCTTTAATGCTTCCCTTGCGTTACAGGTAGGTAGGACCATGGGAGGAGGGCAGAAAAATGAATGCCTACTTTCACTCAGCCTGCTATCTGAATCATAGAAGCATAGAGTTAGAAGAGACCATAAGGGCCATCAAGTCCAACCTCCTGCCATGCAGAAACAGACAATCAAAGCACTCCTGACAGATGGTAATCCAGCCTCCATTTAAAACCCTCCAAAGAAAGGAGATTCCACTACACTTTGAGGAAGTATATTCCACTGTTGAACAGCCCTGTCAGGAAAGTCCTCCTGATGTTTACATGGAATCTCTTTTCCTGCAGCTTGAACCCATTACGCCTTGTCCTAGTCTCTGGAGCAGCAGAAAACAAGTTTGCTCCCTCTTCAACATGACATCCCTTCAAATATTTAAACATGGGTATCATGTCACCCCTTAACCTTCTCTTTGCCAAACTAAACATACCCAGCTCCCTAAGTCTCTCCTCACAGGGAATGGATTCCAGACCTTTTACCATTTTGATTGGACCTGTTCCAGCTTGTCAATATCCTTCTTGAATTGCAGTGCCCAGAACTGAACACAGTATTTCAAGTGAGATCTGACCAATGCAGAATAGAGAGGTACGACTATATCCCTTGATCTAGACCAGGGGTAGGGAACCTGCCAGCATGGCCATGCTGCCAATTGGCCATGCTGACAGATGCTGATGGGAATTGTAGTTCCTGAACATCTGGAGAGCCGCAGGTTCCCTACCCCTGATCTAGACACTACACTCCTATTGAAGCATACCAGAATTACATTGTATTTCTTGGCTGACGCATCATACGCACCCAAATTGCTATAACTTTCCTGTGTAAAGGAATGTTTTAAGTTTCCTGAGAGTGTACACAATGTCTTTTACTCACTAATGAACAACCATAATCCAGCTCCTGCCCCACTCTATTCCAAATCCCTCCTCCCACCCCCTGTAAAAATCTGGGATTAGCACAATGCTCAATGGGGTAAAAATCCACAACATTTCATTACAGAAAAAAGAAAAACTTTACTATAGAGAGCTAGAGTACTGAGGAAACACGACATTCAGACAGTCTTAAGCCCAATTAACGTTTAGCATGTAAAAACAAAGTCCTTGCATGGGTCTAAATAAATCTGTGCAATAATCTATTCTCTGAATGTGAGGACCAGAAAACTTCTGAACATGTAAAGACTGCATTCCCTTTAATATACAATAACCTTGAACATCTGTTTACCTGGTATTAGAATTATTTGCAGGCAAGTACAACTTAAGACTTCCAGGTTTTCGTAATTAACAACCTAAGCAGAGTTACACCTGTTCAGGGACCATGACCCCAGATTACCAACCTGATCAGAAGACAACCCAGAAGGCACGGGAGAAGTCCCAGGTGGAAGACTTACCCAGTCCCCCGAGGTGCACAGGGTGACAGACGGCAGTGGCAGACAGTCCCAGAGGCGTGAGGCAGCTTGCAGGGAGAAGCCACGGTCGAGCCAGCAGAAAAAGGTGGACTGAACTGTGCCCAGGCATGGCCCAATGCTGTAGCAGAAGCCCAGGTCCTCAGCAAGGGGTTGGTGAAGGCCCAAAAGCTCAACTGATCCCTCTGCCCTCCTGGGGCAATAACAGGGAGGGGACGAGTCTTACCAGGAAGGAAGGGGAGGAGCAATTGGACTGGATGAGGGTCCCTAAAGGCTCTGAGGGAAGAGTCAGGAGGAACAGCTGGAGTTGAACCCAGATTAGGGCGAGGGAATGAAAAGGGTGAGGGCCTGAATGGCCAAGAAGGATGCTCCCATGTAGCTACGGTCTGACTTAGACCCGTTAGCCTTGGGAAAGGCTGCTGAAGTGCAGTTGCACCCAGATGCCCTGTTTGAGGCCAGAGGAAACGACTCTTCATGCCCTGGGAAGGGTCATCCTTGGCAGTGCTGGGACTCGACAACACCCTTACATCCACTGAAGTTATCAGACTTATAAGAGTGTAACTCTGCATCTGTACAGAATCAGAAAGGACAATGAACACCATCAAGAAGGTCAAGAATTTCTCCCTACGTAACCAAGAGCAAAAATTTGAGGCTTTTTAGTTTGGGAAAAAACATGAATGAGAGCATGGTAGAAGTTAATAAATATCATACATGGTACAGAGAGCCTGATTAATTTATGGAATTCACTGCCACTAGATGCAGTGGTGTTCACTGGATGAGAAGTCTCAAAAAATGGTTAGCCAAATTCATGAAGGATATGTCTGTTAGCCCCTGTATCAAACATCTATAAGCCCACCTGGGGAGGTGTCTATATGGAATCTATGCTGTTTGGAAAAGCGGGACATATAGTAACATTGAAAAAGAGGTAAAAGTAGATCAGAAAACCAGAAAGGGGGGGGGTTAATTCCCCCCTAGCATCACTTTCTTCATCAGATGATACTGCTTCATAGTTCCTTTGAAGTGAAGAAAAATATTAGGAAACCAAATCACGGATCTTTCATGTCAAGGCTAGTTTGGTCCCAGGACAACAAAACAAATTGAGAAGAAAATTATGAGTGTTGTCTCACTACAAAAATTGTCTGAATCCGGCAGGAAAATTGTTTTTCTCCACGGGGAGAAAGGCGGTAGGTATAAATGAAATATATAAATATAAATAAAAGAAGCTGTACGAATATTATTTAGAGCTACTCTGGCTTTAATGGTCCATAATGAAAATCTACAGTGAGACACAATGAAGATACCTTGGTGGCACAGTACATTAAGGGGAAAATACCTCTTATAGAGATCCAGTTTTGAATAAGATCGTATCAGTCTTTAAAACTCAAATTAGAAAATAGTAATACAATTCTAAACAAGCAGAATCCTAAGTCCACTGAACTCAAAACGCTTAAAAGGGTGTAACTTTGCTTAAGACTGAACTGTTAAACTTGAAACGTTTAAGCTGGGATTCTATGCACACTTACCTTGGAGCAAGACCAAACGAAAATACTGGGACTTACCTCTGAGTAAAGAGGCAAAAAACTGGGTTGCAAGACTTAAAAATATTAACACTTGATAACAAATGAGGTTATGTCATAATAGAGATATGTAATATTTTGCTCTTAGATTATGTTCTGCTTTGTCAAATTTAATTTTTTTCCACAGCATCTCCAAAAATTCTCCCTCATAATACTTATATCCTTTTAGTAATTTTTAAATACAATATATAATTTATTTTCACAACATATTGCCTGCTTAGGATACTTTCCCCTCCTGATATCATGGGACTATTTTTTGTTTGACTAATAAACCTTTTAAAATAGTGAATAATAATGCATAAAATGCCAGACCCCTAACTACAGTGTAGGCACGTATAATAAAAAGAATTAATGTAGTCAATTTGTACTACTGTTCTCATAACAAAAAAGCGCTATTTCAACAGCAATCCTTTCAACAGCTGATTGGCAAGTCTGTCTGTTTCTAGACTGTGGTGTTGTCACTTTTCTCCAACATGATAATGAGCCTGTCACCATATTCAAATAGCCCCGTGACAGCATGTTTTGTGAGCATGACGTCCACTGCAAAGGGTCTGTCAAAAAGCTCCTTTCAGAAAACTAATAGAGAATGCTTTACTTCTGATGATAAATCTAATTTCTTCATAGACAGCCAACTGGAGTCCCCATCCCCACCCCAATTCATCCTCCTCTGTCAGTGTTGTGTTGCATGTGTGTCATCAACTACCACTGCTTTGTGTATGTGTAGTTTTCAAATGCACTGACAACACCAAAAGGGGAAGAAAGATCTTGTGGATAATTCACTAAAGTTTACCTAAATCTATAGCCACTGAGATGGTCATAAAACCAGCATGGGAGATTAGTTTGATACTAAAATTAAATAAAATGGCAACACACTAACGTAGTGACTATGCATTTGCTTTGTTAAGGTACTCATTATCAGCCTCTTTCATCTAGGAAAAAAAAGGCAGAATCATAGATGTATACACACAAGATACATGCCTGGGGTAAAGACCACACTATAACACAGTCCACGGTCTAGTTACCACCAGTATCACTGACCATCTGTGAAAGGTTTTTAGATCGTTCTGGGATGCTCAGAGCATTGGTGCAATGATCAGGCCAGGATGGAACAAGAATGTCACTGTGAAAGGGAAATAAATCAAGGCTGGCAATGTAGATCTCTCCCCTCCTCTGGTTACTTTTATCAATGTTAATATATATTGTGTGAAGGAACAGAAATAACCAATTTTGTCCTTCCTTGTTCTAGTTTGCCCCTTTTAAAAAAAGTTGTCATTATGGGTATTGATAGCTGAAATCTTGCATAGGATAAGGAGGAAAATGTTTTTTAAAAGTCATCACCATCCCAAGACAGTTCCACTTAGAACAGGGAACTGACATGCAAATCTTACGTTAGGTCAAATTTAACATCTTGTTAGAATATTCAGTTAGCAGCTAAGGGTGTATGACCCAAAGTAACTGGGCTTTTCTAGTACATAGAAAAGAATGCTGAATTCTACAACTGTGAATGAAGGGTGTGAGGGGGGAGGGCAGGGAGAGAGATTATGCTGGTATAATTCACCCTTATTGATCCAAAAGTGCGCATATTAGCGACATGAAAGAAAATAGTTTCCTTGATTAGGTGGGACGCTTCCACCCCAGTAAAAACATGAATTTTTATTTAGCATTTGAATTAGCTCCTAAGAGCTAATTCCATCAATTTCCTTCCATCCTTTCTCATCTGAGTCCCACTTTCTACAGCACTCAGGACTGCTAAGATGCAAGGTTCTAATAGATGGCACTTCTACTGCCAGAGGTATTTTCAGTGTACCATTAGTTATTTTTTGTCCCGCTGTGACCCCTTTTAGCCAAACTGCCTTACCAGCCATGAGGTTCATGGGGGCCCAATTTCAATCGGGGCCATGGTGCATAGGCAGAAGTGACTTTTAAACCTTCCCCTCACTATTTTCCCAACCAGAAATAGGTCTGTGATGCTGCTATTAGTTACTTACAGCTACAGGTACTTATGGGGAAACAGTATGGAGGTAGTTTTACATGACCAATCATTATGTACCACAGTCCCAATCTAAATTGGACTCCTGCACACCTGGAAATTATATATTTAAAAGTCACTTGGTGCTTTGATCAAACTCCCAGCATACATCTGGTAACGTTGTAAATTATCCTGAACAAGCTGCTAACTTCTCTGTATCCACAAAAGAGCAAATGTGAAACCCTTTGGCCTATCAAGGTCAGTACTGTCTACGCAAGTGGCAGTTGCTTTGCAAGGTCTCAGGAAATGATCTTTGCGATCACCTCCCACCTGATTCTTTTAAGAGGAGATACCAGGGATTGAACCAGGGACCTTCTGCATATATTGCAAGTGCCAGTATCTTACTTCCAAACAAGTCTTATACATATCAACGGCACTTTGGTGCAAATTTCAAGATGAATGAAGGTGAGTTTTATAAACAGAAATGAAATGTAAATAATCTTTTGTTAATGACTACATTAGAAGAATAAAGATCAAAATGGAAAAGCCATGCAAATAAAGAAAAGCCAGTGAGAACATATGGCTCCCATGCACATATTTATTTAAGAATTTTTTATCCTGCCTTGCCAAATAACCCATTTAGAGTAATGCTGGGGGGGCTGCACAGTTGCACTTATTTGTTTCTAATAATGCAGTAAATGTGAAGTCTCAAATTCTTGGAATCGTCACATGCAGATGAGAACACCTGCACAAGGTTTGAATGGGGATCATATGCTTTATTTTCTCGCAGTGTGTCCACAGCAAAATAAATTGCAAAGCTGGAATTTTAGACAAAGCAACAACAAACTTGCCATTGCCCAGCTCCAGAGGCTGTATGAATAGATAATCAACGTTGAACAGCCCGATCTTTTAAAAATTTCATTGATTATCTAGAGGAAAGTAAGATAGCCAGCCCATGTACAACACTGCGGACAGCTGGCTTTGTGCAACGCTTATTCTTTGCTTGAATTTTCGGGCCATTCATGTCTTTGCATAAAAGAAAAGGGGGTGGCGGCAAAGAAATGAGTTCTAAAGTAGGCTATACACAAATACACAAAAGCAAGCCTGGCTGAGGCTTCCATTGTCTCAGAAAGTCATCCTCACCCTGATCCCTCATTAAAGCTAGGAAAATGCTGGAATGGCATTACAATGAATGCAAACCATTTGCAGCAATCTTCGGCTCACGCCATCTCCAAATGAAGGCAGGCATTGCATAATCCAAGCAGAAAGATCTCCTGACAGGTGGATGATTTATGCTCATGGTTGGAAGAATCTGAGAGCCTGCAGAGGACACAGCGTGAGCAAGGTGGTGGCAAGACAGATGCTCTCAGTGGGCTTGCAGAGGCTGGCAGGCTCCAGCCAGCTCAGGTGCAATCTGAACACTTTAGTATTGAACTCTTATTGCTATGATTCCATCACAGCAAGAGGCCATTTGCATTATTACATACATCAGATATACTTTCAAGAGCTGTCCATATGCTACTGGTGAATATTTTCTCTTCTCCATTCTGGTATAGCTAATTTGCATTCTTGTATATGAAAACTTTTTTTCCAAAGAGAGAATGGAGCTGTAGAAAAGGGCAACTTCACTTTATTTGTTAGTTATGTTCGCTGCTTGTTTCATATGATGTGTTTTGTACACAGGGGTAGGAAATCAGTGTTCAAAACACATAAACTGAAGCCCCCCAAAGAATCCACCGAGGTGAAGCTCCCTTCCAAATCCACACAATTGTAGCAAAAATGTTGCTTGTACAATTTCCTCACATGAGAGTGTAATAATCTTCACAAACATTTTATATACATAGGTAAGGAAATGTCAAGTGAGAATCAGGCAGAATGTGCAAAAATACTGACAAAATTTGGCTGAAGCTGAATGGAAAAGGATGATTGGTGTGACACATGGATTAAGTACAATTTCTTAAAGTTTTATAAAGCAAAACCAGAGTAAATACAGTGTCTGGAGTCACTGAATTTTTAAAAACTTGATTTGATTTATACCCTGCCCTTTCTTGGCAAAAGCTGGGCTCAAGGCGGCTAACACAATTATACTATAAGCAATATGCACAAGAATATAAAGCATAACAAATATAAATCGTTACAATCTAAAATCTAACCTGACTGGAAAAAGATGGTGCCCTAACTATTAATACCTCTCACATACAAATTAAAATCAAAATTAAAGAAGATGAATCATTATTAATGTGTAGTAACATGTAGTGATGTTGGTTACTGGGAGTAATGAAGGGGAAGACCCAAAAAGAGGTGGAAGGGAGACATTTGAAACTGTGGATTCTTCGGTTTTAAAATGGGCTTAATTCTAAACCCTGCAGCCACCATAAAACATATCCCGCTAACCAGTTTTGTTAAATATTAAAGGCTTGAAATTTAACAGAGCCAGCATGAAGTATCTTGGGCTGCATTTTAGACCCTTCAAAAGCTAATTCCTGCCAGTCACATGTTTCTCACAGAGGCAGATGTGTGGGACAGCCTTCCTTCCGATACCTCATTCTAACATCCTAAAGAGCTAGATGGCACAATCTGATTTTAATTTGAAATGGTTCTGTAAAAGCAAGACTTTGTGAAGAGGAAAAATATGGTTTCTCATCAATATAAGGACAAACACCCAGAAGACTGCCTCCATATGTTTACAGCTCTTGGTTAGGTGGGAGCAAGTGTTTCAGTATAAGCACACTTCATATACTACAATGTCAAAATAATTAAGAAGGTGGTAATGAAAAACAGTGGTAATGAAGAAGCTTTGCATTAATAAATGATAGTGACATTATATTATCTTTTTTTAAGTTGCTGTATTTCTTCCTTTTAGGATTGCCAACTCCAGTTTGGGAAATACCTGGATATTTGGAGGAAGAGCCAGGAGAGAACAGGTGGTGCCACCAGGAACATTTTGGCTTCTTGAACCATGGTTTTCGGTTTCATGAAGATAGATTGCTGGCAAGGATGGGTTGCACTTCACAGCTGTAGGCAGAAACATTTTTGCTAGGAGGCTCACAAACCTGATCAGGAGGGCTTTAAACTGAGTTGTGTGGGGGAGGGAGACAGTATTCGACCAGGAGTTCATCAAGTGCTAGAGATAATAGTCAGAGGGTTATAGAGAGAACTGAGTGAATAGTTCAAGAGCCCAACAGTGGGAAGGAAAAAAACCTTAAATAACCAGCCAGGGGGAATGAGTTATGGCCATAGATGTCTCTTCACTAATGCACAGAGTATGGGAAATAAACAAGACGAGTTGGAACTTTTAACACGGCAAAGCGAATATGATATAATATGCAACACTGAAACCTGGATAAATCTCATGATTGGAATGTAACAATTGAGGGGCATAACCTGTTTCAAAGACCAACTAGGAAAGGAGGAGGAGGAACATTATATATCAGGGACGATCACATCTGTGAGTTGGTCCATGACTTAAATCCTGGAAGCCAGGTTGAGAGCATCTGGATAAAAAGGGGGAGAGAAACAACAATGATCTCACTGTGGGGGTCTATTAGAGCCCCCCAAGCCAGATTGAAGAGTTGGATTAGGTCTTCCTGGAACATATGGCTAAACTTTCAGAAAGGACAGAAGCTGTAGTAATGGAAAATTTCAATCATCCTGGTATTTGTTGGGAATCTGCCAAGACTGTAAGGGCCAACAAATTCCTCACTTTCTTTGCAGAAAATTTAATGGTCCAGAAGGTGGAAGAGGCAACAAGGGGATCAGCTATTTTAGATTTGCTTGAAACTATCAATGATAACCTGGTTAATGGGGTGGAAGGGGTAGGATCTTTAGGTGGGAGTGACCATGCTCTTCTGGAGTTTGTTACACAGTGGAAAGGGGATGCCGAGAGTAGTGAGACAAGCATTCTAGACTTTACAAAAGCTGATTTCAGTAAGCGCAGGAAACTACTGGGTATGATCCCGTGGTTAAGAATACTAAAACAGAAGGGAGTACATTATGGATGGGAGTGTCTTAAGACTGAGATCTTGAAGGCACAATTTCAGACAGTTCCAATGAGGAGGAAAAACCTTATGAGGGGGGTGTCTAAGGAATTCAGGATGGATGTCTAAAGAACTTTCAACTGAGCTAAGATTTAAAAGGGACATGTGCAAGAAATGAAAAAAGGGGGAAGTCACCAAAGAGGAATTGAAACAAATAATCAGAATGAGGCCAGATTTGCAAGAGAAGTAAAAAAAACTATTAAAAAGGTTTTTCTGGTTATGTCCATAGTAAAAGGAAGAAAAACAATATGATAGGGTCACTGCATAGAGAAGATGGCAAAATGCTAACGGAGACAGAGAAAAGGCAGAACTACTCTACTTTGCCTCAGTCTTTTGTCAAAAGGAAAACAGTGAACAACCAGGGGGAAATGGAATAGAAGATACAGTGGGGGAAATTCAGCACAATAAATAAAAAGTTGCACAGAAATATCAGGGCCTAATGGACTACATCCCAAGGTATTAAAAGAACTGGCAGAATTAATCTCATATATAACTAATCTCACCATATTGTTTGCACTTTTGAACAAGCAGTAAAATAGCACTAGATCGGGGTCGGCAACCCGCAGCTCGCGAGCCACTTGTGGCTCCTTCCTGCTTGTACTGTGGCTCCTGGCCTGGCTGCCCCTTCCAGAGGCGTACCAGGTCCAAATGGTGCCAGGAGACCAAAAACCCTCCAGACGCCCCCTCCCCCCGCAGAGCCCTGCTTACTCATGAGTAAGCACCACGGCTTACTCGTGAGTAAACACCGCAGCGCTTACTCATGCAGCCCTGCCTCCCCAGCAGCCACCCCGGACATACCCAGGCTGGCTCCAGGCTGCCACTCCAGGCAGCTAGCCTCTATAACTTTCTTAAAGGGGCAATTCCCCAAAGATTGCTTAAAGGGGAAAGCAATCTTTAAGCAATCTTTGGAGAATTGCCCTTTTAAGAAAGTCATAGAGGCTGACTGCCAGACGCCGAGCCTCAGAGGCTGCCGGGGGAGGATGAGTGAGGAGGATGAGGGGAGCGATGGCCAGCTGGCTGGCTGGCTGGCTGGCCAGCCGGTGGGCGGGGGCGGGGGGGTGGGCAGGAGCCTGCTGGGGAGGAGGCACTCACCCCCTGTTCTGCAAGTGTGGGGGAGGAGGTGCTTTGTTGTCGGCGGCAGCTGGAGCTGCGGGGCTGGCTGGGGCTGGCTGGGTGCGGGGCAGTGCCGCACGGCCGGCCCGAGGCTCCCCGGCTGCTGCCGCCAGGTCCAAATGGCTCTTTGGGTGGCAAAGGTTGCTGACCCCTGCACTAGATCCAGTCATCAATTGCACAGACTCTTTCTGTGTAATTCGCCTTGACCCTTCGCTAGTCACAGTTCTTCAGAACTCTCAGCCCCACCTACCTCACAAAATGTGTGTTGTGGGAAGGAGTTTGAAGCTGTTTTGAGACTCCTTACAAGAAAGGCGGGGTATAAATCCAAACTTTTCTTCTAAATAAAATTGGTACAGTTTAGTTGCTCATCTCTGGACAGTGATGAAATACGTTGACTGTTATACTTATGTAAACTTTTTTTTTCAAATTAATGCTAATTATTTATTGCTCTACAATGGACAAATAGGACTTTGTAAACGAACAGTTTTACACATTATGTCTGAACTGGAAGTTAGTAAGCCTGCAGAAATCACAGCCATATTTGCTTGATGATTTACTTACAATCAGCTTTCCTTTACGGAAAATTATTGCATCCTGTGAGAAGACCCAGTTTTCACAAACAGCAGGAAATTAGCAAACTTCTTTCTAGGCTGCATCATGAGACGCTCACATGATGGATTACTCCTCCATTAAAATATAGCTCAGCACACAGAAAATCAGAGGTTGGAGAGGAGACTAGGAGACTACGCTTCAGTTGTATGAGTCACCTCCTGTTATTGAGAACAGGTTTCCCATCTCTTTTCCTGATTGTAAGAACCAAGTCTAAGTCTGTCCTCAGCATACTTCATATAACTATTAGAATTTTTTTCTAGACTGATCCTGTAACACATATAGCACAATATCCAGAATACTAAATAAAAAAGAAATATAAATTAACTAAAAAATGAACGTAGATTAGACAACAACACTATCATTTTTGTAGTCTACAAAAGGGTTCAATATTTCAGGTTCTTTGGGTTGAATCAGGGACTTTGCTGACTCTTAGCTGTTTTAACTGATAGGGTCAAAGGTGGAACTGCGGATGAGAATTAAAGACACACACATTCCTTTAATCAGATAACACAAAGACTTTCAAATTCCCCAAAAGCCACTTTGCCAAGCATGTGTCACAAGTCACAATCCAATCCATGTAAAAAAGTAGAGAGGAGGGAGAAAGTGGCAGAGGAAGCTCTTATTCCAGTTGACCACCATTATAAAAAAAGAGAAGGAAATTAAAGAAATGAATAGGAGCAAAATAGGATAAATAGCCAGCAATTCAAAATGTCTTCTGACTGAAAATTCTCCCTGGAGAATAACTCCAGCAATTGAAGTTTCACAGTCTGCATCCAAATGCATTTTTAACTTCATTATGTGCTGTACTTAAGAACCTTTCATAACAAGTATTTTAATTAGAGATGAGATGTTACTGAAACATCTCAAGTAGCCAGATAAGATTCAATATCACCAAAGAGATATCCTGGAGGCAACAGGGTCAAGCAGTCTAAAGTATAATATTACAAAGAGTGGGTAATTCTGCTCTCAGTGTGAGAACTAAAAAATAATAATAATACTCCTCCCCTGTGATAAAAAAAAAACACCCTAGAAAAAGGGATGTTCATAGGAAGTGATTTCTCATCAGCATTCTGTTCCACTTGTCAGACACAAAGCTGGGGGTGGGGAGGGTACTCCAGCAATGAATAAAGTCTCCATTCATTCAATGGCACAGTAGTGGGATTACTGTTGTTCTTTTTTGCCACAATCGTTCAACTTCAATTTGTAGGTCCTTGTATTTTGTGATCTTTTCCAGCTCTTTGTCCTCTACCCTGCAGTCAACTGGCACAGCAACATCTATGATCCAAACATGTCTTTTCTCTACCACTGTTATGTCTGGGGTGTTGTGTGCCAGGTGTCTGTCTGTCTGTATTCTAAAGTCCCAGAGTATTTTTGCTTCTTCATTTTCTGTGGTCTTCTCTGGCTTGTGCTCGTACCAGGTCTTGCTATAGGGCAGGCCGTACTTTTTGCAAAGGTTCCAGTGCACCATTGCTGCTAGCCTATTGTGACGTTCGAGATAGTCAGTTTGGGCTATTTTCTTACAACAGCAGATTATTATTATTATTATTATTATTATTATTATTATTATTATTATTATTATTATTGTAGATTTCACAGCTGCCAGATCTTTAGCTGGTTGTTGGCCTTCATTACAATTCGAGCCTCACCCAGAGGCCTAGGAAGTTGTAATGTATCGGCGTAGTATTCGTGCGGATCCCAGCAGGGCTGCTTTCTGAATTTGACAGATGTTAATTTTGTCAATTCGAAAATGTTTTAAGTGCTGCCCTAGTGTTTTTGGGTTGGCGCCCAGCGTGCTGATTACCACTGGGACTACCTCAGCTGGTTTGTTGTTGTTGTTGTTATTAATTGGACTTTTATACCGTATTGTGGAACATGTTCTCTCTCCCCACCCACAACATCTTATTATAGGTTAAATTTTCTTCAACATTTGCCAATGGTTCACAAGTTTTCAAACTGGAAACACCATAATTCTCCTAACTATCATGCATACTAGCATGTCAAAGAAAAATGAGCAACAATTAAACAACCAGGGTAAAAAATGGACCATGCAATTTCATGCTCATTCAGGACTTTAATGATTTTTGCATGCATAATCTCCCCTTTTCATTTTCCATGTGAAATTATAAAGCAGTCACCACCTTAATATTTTCTTCATCAAGATGGCTGCATTTTCTATAAAGATCAGACTCAGATCCATGAGCAATATGCAGCATGTGAGAGAGGAAATTACCCATCATTTCAGAGATTGACCAAATCTGGCTGCAATTGTCTAGATAAATTCTAGAGAATAAAATCTAGATAAATAAACGAAGGAATTCCTCAATAAAGGAGATCACACTGAGGCCCTTGTTTGACCCTTTTCAGATCGAAGTGTAAGATCCTTCTAGCCTTTGCAGAAATATAATATTGCAGTCAACAATCCAAGGAGCTAGCAAAAGATAGGGACACAATAACC
Organism: Sphaerodactylus townsendi; assembly: GCF_021028975.2. Taxonomy (NCBI): domain Eukaryota; kingdom Metazoa; phylum Chordata; class Lepidosauria; order Squamata; family Sphaerodactylidae; genus Sphaerodactylus; species Sphaerodactylus townsendi. The sequence continues at coordinate 59,042,792 of NC_059425.1, forward strand.
AAAATAGGGAAGCCTGCTGAATGAACATCAAGATGTCTTTCGACAGGATACCCTATGCAAGGTCATCGAGGGAAGCAGTTTACAAACAAGTTTACAAAAGGATTCTCCTTTCCATGCAGATTTGTGCATCATTTCTGCGTAAAATTATTATTTATTTTACAAAATCTCTATATCAAAGATGCAAGTGTCCAATGCACACTGTAGAGGACACAGAAGAAAGAGATGTGCTGGAGGACAAAAAAAAAGCCTCAAATGCAGGTAAGTATTAAGGTCCTCCAGAAGGTAAGTCAATGATTTCTTCCATATAGGTGTGAGATGGGATAATCCCAGTCTTCCCATTTCACAATGGCTGGAGCTTCATTAGTGACAAATATTGTTTAAGGTCTGCCCACAGTGAGATTAATTATTTTCTAGCTAATTTTAATTTGCAGGCTATGATATGATCCCAAATATATCAGGGGCTAGGCATTCAAAGCGTCATCTCAATACTTATCTGGATTTTGAGGCTTTTTGCACCAGTACAGAATTTACTGTACTGAACCAGCACATTTCTTTCTTCTAAGTGTGCACTGGACACTTGCATATTTGCATTATATGTATTTATGTTGTCTTGCATATTGCTTCTGTATTATTGTTGTTGTTTATATGCTTCTAGACTCTGGCACAATACACTTTCTGGGAGCTTCTACTTTATGATAGCCTTGGTATGATAAACCTTAGGAAACTACAATTTTGGAAATATTCCCACACATACCTCCAGATTCTGTCAGAACCTGGAGGACTATGTACCGGTAAATTAATTAATTCTCCTCCCTTTTTTCCTTTATTAGACTTTTAGTTATTCTCAACATTCAGTACTTACTGGAACATCCTGAGTCCCCATCATTCTTTTTGGAAGGTGCATTTCATTTCCAGTCACTTTACAAAGTTGTATTTTTCTGCATCCTGGAAAGTCTCCTGAATATATTGCCAATGGGTGGTTGGTTTTGCTGCTTTTCTAATAGCCTTAAGGGATGCACTTTACTACTAGATATAGCATAGTAGGAAAAACTGTGCGGTCTCATGGGGAGGGGAAATACAGTTTTCCCCTTTGCTCCTTCCCCCTCCTGCTGCTCACTGTTGACTCTCCATTCTCCCAGTGAAGATCTCTTCCCTCCCATTTATTGTATTCTCCCTCACCCCTCTATCAGTCCCTAAGTGCAATGCCTTTTCCTGGCCTTTGAATCTGATCCCAGACTCTTCTGCCTCCAAGACTCCATAGTGAAACTGCAGGTGGGTAGCCTGGGCAGGCAAGCATTGTGGTTTCTACAGCAATTCACAATGCCAGAAAAATTCTAGCTAGGTTTTTTTCAACATCTTAAAGCATTTTCTCTTTGCCCCTTACGCAGTGGAGTGGGCAAATACACTGTCACAAGGCCACTCTGCTCCCCAAAGTTCTTTTGGGCCCCCTCGGATGGGACTGTAAGAGTGTTGGACTAGGATTCCCACTCATGCCATAGAAGCTCGTTGGGTAACCTTGAGTCAGTCAACTCTGTCAGCCTAACCTATTTTCATTTCATTTCACATTTAATTTATGTCACAGGTATTGTTATGAGGATAAAACAGAGGAGAGGAGAACTCTTTTGGTTCCCAAATGAGAGAATGAATTAAATAACGTAATTAAATAAATAAAATAATAAATATAAATGAATTAAATAAATAATAGATAAATTGACTAATGGAGAGATTGTAAATTCATAAGTGCTAGTTACTGGCCATTGCATACAAACAATTGTAAAGGATTATGAATCTTAAATACCTGGTGGGTATAAAACCAAGTTTTTAATCCAATACTATTGCTTAGCTCAGGTTTGAGAGTTTGACAATAATATTGATACGGGCATGTCTACTGTGCTCAAATTGCAGTCAGGTCTTTTTGTAACCACTAACAACTGAAACATTTTCTAAGCTAAAACAACCAGATTTCAAATTGGATTTGCACAGCTCCCATTTTTCATCGCATTAGACATGCTCTAGTTTTGTTTATCTGGCACAAAAGGAAACTATCAGTGCTAATCGGACTGCTGTGAGTGCACTCAGATGAGAAACATATTGGTCACTTATTCCGATTTTAACATAGTCAGCCCCTGAACATGAAAGTCATGTTGCAGACTGCAAATAAAATCATCAGCTGGCTCAGACAAAGAGTATCCCAGAAGGTGGAAAATGACAGATGCCACAAACTGGCAGAAACTCCAAGCAGCTGACCAAAAGGATATCATAGGCTAAACCAGGGAGGTGTGGCCTGGTTTGTAAGTGGCCCAATGAAGTGTTGTTTGGAACTGTTTCTATAGTAAGGCAAACTTTGATACACAAGGACTATCTGAGGGACAGCCCTGTATGAGATCACAATGACTACAAACTGTGGATCATAATCCACCACCCCCACCCCCTAAATGTGAAGTTCTGCCTGTGGGGGTGGTGGATTATGATCCACAGTTTGTTGGTTGAACTTTGTGCCAGCAGTTGAGCAGAACCGCAAAATTCAGGAGGTGGGGGGAATAAATCAGAAGATCTGACCTCTCTACCTCTAAAAGCTTTTTTTCAAATCTCTTTATGCAGTACCAAGAACTGTCAACATCTTTCATACGTAAGAGATCAACCCAACTGCATTGTATAGCAGCTGAGACAGGGAACAAAAATACAACCGAGGTAGTCATTTACAAAGTAGCCTCTTTACAGATAACACAGATGAGCTTCACGTTAAACTGAGACATTTCATGACAAATGTGCTTGAGTGCCAAGGAAAATGGGCGAAAGGCAGCTATTTGTCTCGAGGCTCCAAGGGAAAGATGCCACATCAAACTGAACCCAACGTCCTGTGGGCATGTCTCTGACTCCTTCTTAGTTATCACTTTGCATGCCTGTCAATGTATTTCTGGTGCCCAAGCAAATGTTCACCCTTTATCACCTCCCTTGGGATAAATGTACTGAATACTTTGAAAGGAATATTATTTTCCTGGTAAGACAAAAAGCTAATTTTTATTTTAGCCTGAGCTGACAAACAAGGATATTTATAAGTCAAAGTAAGGCCAATGTATTTTGGTTAATTAAAAATGATGGACTTCCAAACTTGTACAGTTTAGGAAGACTCTTCATCCACAGATGCGATAAATCCTAATTCCAATTGATGGTTTCCACAGTATATAAAATAATCACCATGGAAAAATTATAGTTTTCTGTCCCATATTAATAGATTTTGTTGGGTTACACTGGAATTTATTTCCAAACAGAACACTTGAAAATATTTTGACTAGTGTATTAGTTGAAACACAAACCTACGATACATCAGCAACAAACATTGTTGTTTTATCATTTTTCTTTACCTCCAGTTATATGATATGCATCGGGGGGATACAGGTGATTTTAGGATACAGACTTCAAGTCTTGATGTTTTGAATTGCGTTTTTCCAGTTTACCGATTCATTACGAAACTACATTATGTTAAGCTATAATTTGATAACTAGATTCTGTTATTTCAAAAGGAGTGGAAATCAAACCATGGAAATTACGACTATGATCCAGATTTGCTATACTTGTGCTTCAAACCAAAACATCTTAGATGTTGAAAACTCAGGAAAAAATGTAGCATAAGAATATACTCAATAAGATGAGTCCATATTCTTTAACATTTTTGTGTTGAATATAAATGCAGTTCAAGTATAATACTACAGAAGTGAACACAAGGAATAGCATGAACAGAAATTTGTTCCTTTGACTTATCCATTTAGAAATGTTTGTGCTTGAACATCCTTAAAAGGTTTCTGGCTTTGCTTCTTCCCAGTTTAAGGCAGTCATGGCGTACCTTTCCTCGCACAATGACTTCTGTTTTCTGCTTGGCAATGTAATGGTATTAGGCTGTGAAGGAAATTTACCTTGGCAATCTATTATGCATGGGCCCGTTCCAAAGGAGATTCTGCTATGAAGAATGACATAAAATAAGCTTTTTTCCCCCTATGGCCCCATAGAAAATGATAACACAATTTTATTTATAAAGTCAGAAGTTGCTTATGCTTACTGTATTTGAGAGTAAGCCTAACTATATTTTGTAGTACATTCCATGCATGTCTTTACTTATGGCCTGAATAGTGTCCTTTACTGAAATAGTGTCCTTTACTGGAAAGGCTATATGTTCATGTAGTTATCTGATAACTTTGGTCACAGGCCAGAAAAGGTCATGAAGAATGCCATAGGTCATGGCCAATTGGCCATGCTGGTAGGGGCTGATGGGAATTGTAGTTCCTGAACATCTGGAGAGCCGCAGGTTCCCTACCCCTGGCCTACCCCAAAAGGCTTAGTACTCATTTTACTGACCTCAGAAGGATGAGGCCAGCTACCTGAAACTGATTTCCTTGGGGATGTACAGAGCTTTAACTGCAGTGCTGCAGTTTACCACTCTGTACCAACAGAGTTCCTGCATCTTCTCCCAGAGGCCAAGACAAAACCATTCAGCTACACTACCAGGCAAAGCAGCCCACAAAATTATGTGCCCTCTTGCTGAGACAAGTCACCTCTCCCCTCCAGACTCTCCTTCTGGCAGCCCTCAACCACCTTCTGGAAGGAGACTGCATATTGGAGCAACACTCCCATAGGTTCAAGTGTCAAAACAGTTAAGGGGCTGTTTTACCACTCAGGGTCAAGACAGCTCCCAGTTTTACAGTTTATTAGGCAAATGAGTAGCTTTTGCATTTAGACTTTAGAACCTCAGAACTAGCTATTTTGCACCACTTAATAGTTCTATACTTTTATAAAGGCTGATCTATGAAAGAACAGCCTTTAGGCAGCCTCCGACACAACTAACAGAAAAAAACCTCATGAGAAACTTTCTAAAATTAACATGGATTACAGACTGCTGATGTTAATAAAAGCCATGTATTTAGGCAGCAGTGTAATGAGGAATCTACACAGGATATTCCACACTACAGAATGGTTCACATATTATACATGTGCTACAACAAGGAGCCCTATGCTATTCAAGGACAAACTACAGTTTGCAATCTGTTAGGTCTCGAACCTTAAATGGACTCTGTATTGTCGAAGGCTTTCACAGCCGGATTCAACTGGTTCTGGTGGGTTTTCCGGGCTGCGTGGCCGTGGTCTGGTGGATGCAGGCGAAACGTTAGGAACAAGATCCACCAGACCACAGCCCGGAAAACCCACCAGAACCAGACTCTGTAGTGTTGATGTGCCATTGTAAACCACCCTGAGCCCTCTGGCTGTAGGCCAGGGAATAAATATGAATAAATAAAAATACGCAGTGCAAGACCCATGTATGTAAAGAATGCTGAGATTCTATGACACTGCAGTGCAACAGTCCAGTTTTAAAGCGCTATTTTGTAAGAGGATTGTTGCAAAGCCAAAGTAAGTAATTACAGTTATGAGCATAGACATGTTTAGACCTGATCAGGAACATTCTAAATGTTTGATTCTGGAGTAGGTTATGTAAAGTCAGTATCACTGGAGCACAAATGTTAATTCCAGTTCCACTGATCAGCTGCTTAATATGTTAGTAATAGGAAAGTTTCATGAGAAGTCAAGAAAACTAATAGCACTGTCATAAGCAGAGTTACATCTCTTTAAGTCCAATTAAGTCAATGGGCTTAAAGGATGTAACTCTGTTTAGGATGACACAGATTTGAAAGATGCTTAAAATACATCTTAATGATGGTTCATTTTCAAGAAAATACCATGAACACCACATATTTCCTTCAGAAAGTCATTGCAAAGAATAATAAATCTAAACAGTTTACAGGTGTACTTTAGTAATTTAGTTAATCTTAGTAAAAATGGCACTGGAATGGTATTAACCAAAGAATGAATGGTTGCCCATTTTTTTATATCACTGGAAAGTCTTCTGTTCCATTTGGAACTGAATAGCAAAGCCCATATATTGTTATTCCGGGTGTTGTTATCCTGTGCATTTTAATCAGTTACAGAGTACTTGATGTTGACTTGCAAGGAACTGAGAAATAAACAATAACAAACCTATTTCTCTTCTGTCTCAGCACTGATTGATTACCAAATGAACTTACAGTACACCATCCAATTAGTGAACAAGCATCAGCTCCTCAGATAACAAACAAGTCTGGCCAGCTACTAAAAGAGATCTCAAGAATTTCAAATGACAGCAAATCATAACTAATTGTAGATAGCAACTGTAGATGCATAGATACTAATGCACAGAAAATACCTTGGCCATTACCAGCAGGCGAAAAACTGGAAATGAATAGACCATGGCAACAGTGGGGAAAGAGAAGGATTTCTAACCACATGCAGTCAGCCTGATTCTCTAAGCATTATTGTTGGTGGTGGCTCCATCAACAAGGACAAGTGTTTTGAGGAACAAGCCTATATTCAGTAAGCACCTGTTGCATCCTAATAACTACAGGTTATTTCCTTTATTTGTATAGGGCCATTTGTCCCTCTGTCTGATTCAGACAGAACAAACACAAAAACAAAGCCTGTCTTCTATGCCATCTTTCCTTGCTCCTCTTCTGCCATCAGGAGCACTTCTACAAGAATAGTGACTTCTCTCTTCCACAGAACTTAAAAAAATATCATATGTTCTTGCTTTTAATTGTTTGCCACCCAGAGATTTGGCATGGTACAAATTTGTATCTATCTGTCTACAATATAAACATGCTTTTGTAAGATCTTGAGAAAAAGAATGTGGAAGTAGTGTGCACTGCTTGCACAGTTGTAATGATATGCAATGACCATATACAATGTATTTTGTCATCTATATGGTGAGAAGAGAATGCATGCATGTGAATATGCATGCCCAAGATTTTATTCTGTACTGGGAATTGCCTTCTGGAAAGGTCATAAGTACTTTCCAATAATCTAGTACTTCAGATCACCGTCTAGCTCAGTGATGGAGAACCTTTTCGAGTCCAAGTGCCCAAGTTTCAACCCCAAACCCACTTATTTATCACAAAGTGCAAACACGGCAATTTAACCTGAATACTGAGGTTTTAGTTTAGAAAAAACAGTTGGCTCCGAGGCGTTCATTACTCGGGAGTAAGCTTGGTGGTAGTCAGTGGCTTTGCTTTGAAGCCCCCGTGCAACTCTTCCAACAGGCGAATCATGACCCTAGGAGGGTTTACTCAGAAGCAAGCCCCATTGCCAGCAACCAAGCTTACTCCCAGGTAAAGGATTGTGCTTTTGTTCTTCGCATGAAAATCAGTGGGGTTTAACAGCGCTTAACAGGGTTACCTACACTGCCTCACCAAAACTAGGTCTTAGGTTTAATGCTAATAATCGAGCCCAGTAGCCAAGGCCAGCCTAGGTGTGTGTGTGGGGGGGGACTCTGCTTGCACGTGCCCACAGAGAGGGCTCTGGCACCTCTGGCACCCATGCCGTAGGTTCGCCACCACTGGTCTAGCTGTTCCATGATAGAATCTGGGCAATGAAATAGATGGACATTTTCATCTGATCCAACAGGGGTTTTTTTTTAACACTGTTGGTATTTTCTAGCTGCTTTAGTGAATCTGCTTACAGAAGTATACTGACAGTTTACAGAAGTATATTGTTCAGCATAAGTATATTGTTCAGAAGTTTATTGTTCAGCATAAGTTTTAGCAAGATATATGATTGTAAAACTTGTTTTAATTTGAGGTCTAGCAAGTAAGTTATATGCATAAATTGATTTGGGCTGTCAATTTTTAGGCATACTGTGCCATCAGCACGTAGCAACTGCTGTGGCCAACAGGAAAGTTGTAACAGTAAATGTTATTACAGACCTGTAATTGAATTGAACAGGTTTACGTTTGAATAGATTTGCTCCAGCATGATTTGTCATGGGACTGCAATGTTTGCCTATTCATAAAACCATGTTTGAGACAATGTGCCAAAGACAGTGGGAAAGGGCAAGGAATCAACTACATCATACTTAAAAGGAAGGAGAAATTATAATCAGTTTTTTTTCATTTGTGTACAAGAAAAATGACAAAAACTGACCATAGTTCACAGATCCTAACCCATATTCTATCACCAAACCTCTGTAATGCCAAATAAAACCTAAGCAATATGATGTGTTGTGAACTAGTAACAAATTTTTAAAAAGCACAATCACAACTTGCAGCTGAAAGAGTGAATAAGGAATAAGGGTGACATCTTCTGTTAGCCTCTGATATTGGTCCCTAAGAATCATGGTTCAATTATATTAATTAGTAAAATAACAGATGTACCCCTGATAAGGAAGGCATTTTAGCCATTCTAGCATTTTTCCATTGGCGTTTCATTTAGTGGTCAAACACACAAATACTAACAGGAAAATACTTCCCTGACTTGTGAATTAGGGCCAGTTAGACAGTGCCTACTCCACTGTGCTAAAGAATTGGGAAAAGACTGATACAATACTCAATGTCTCTGTAAGAACAGCCCTTAGGTTCAAGAAATGGAAAACAGTAAAGTTAAACTGAGGGCAGTTTTGCAAAATCCAAAGAAGAAGCAAGTGCTACAGTTCCCAACCAGCCTGGAGAAAAATGTTTTGACACTTTAGCAGAGGCTAATTTGCATGTTATTTACCAAATTGTGTTATTTACTTGATCCCTATATTGTTGGGTGTGCCCAGCAAGACAGTGTAAAAGTGGCACCTTTCCACAGCTGCCCCCATTTCTCAAATCCACATTGATGGAATATTGTTTCATGAATGTGAACGGATCAACCAGGTCATAGCCCTGCAGACATCATTCATCAAGACCTTGCCGAGAAACACAGCAGAAGGTGCCTGGGCCCTGGTGGAGTGAGCCATCAGTGGAAGAAGGCAGGTTACAACTGAAGTCAGCTGCAAAATGGCCGCCACAGCTTACCTTCAGTCACATAGTGAAGATCCTTGTGCTATGGTGGTAGCTACTGCCAAAGCAACATTTTCAAAAAATCTGCACAGCCAGTCAAATCTCCAAAGGCCAACCAGAAATCTTAGTGAGCAAAAGCTTCACCTGGCTCGGCTCACTGTCTAAAAACTCTTGGTGGGCACCAGGAAAGATGGCAATGTGCACCATGGTGCCCACAGGTTCTGTAGGTGGGGACCTCTGCTCTGGAATATAAAATGGGGCTTTTACAGCTGCATATGGGTAGACATTCCCTGAAAGAATTTTATTTATTTTGGGGGGGAGGAGAGGCAACGCTACAAGGGAGGCAGGGGGTGTATGTTGCACCGGGTGCGTGCCTGGCTCCCCCCCAAAAAAATTCAGGTTTGTATTTTTTGTATGTTTTTCAGTTTTTGGCCTGCAGGTGGCACAGTTTTTAGACTAGCAGCAACCAAAATTTCAGAGTATCTTTAGGAGACTATCCTGATGATGCCACCCAGGTTTGGTGAGGTTTGGTTCAGGGGGTCCAAAGTTATGGATTCCCAAAGGGGGTGTCCCCATTGTTTCCAATTGGAGCTAATAGGAGATGGAGGCTACACCTCTGAGGGTCCATAACTTTGGACCCCCTGAACCAAACTTTAACAAACCTGGGTGGTATCATCAGGAGAGTCTTCTAAACATGCCCTGAAATTTAGGTGCTGTTAGCCTAAAAACTGCACCAAAACTGAAAAAACACTAAAAAACAAAAAACACAAACGACACTAGCACAAACGACACTAGCCTAAAAACTGCGCCAAAACTGCAGGCCAAAAACTGAAAAAAACACTAAAAAACAAAAACAAAAAACCCACAAACGAACATGGGGGTGCACTCAGATTTTGAACCGGGCTCCATTTTCCCTAGCTACACCTCTGATTGCTTAACACACATTACATTCTATATGAATTCCACTGGATATTTGTGGCACATTCAGTAATGACACCCAATTAACCTAAACAGTTAAAAAAGATGAAATTTTACTCTTTTCCAAAGCCTCGGGGGGGGGGGGGGGCTTTGAGACTATACTTAATTGACTTACGAGATTTTCCTGATGTAAAGCAGATAAATAAATCATTTCTTTAAAGACATTTTTTGGGGGACAGAACTTCAAGAGACAGTCTTCTCTTGAAAGGTAGAGAACTGAAACAGATTCAAGACTTTTATTTCCTTACCCAATAATTAATTCACTTCAATACCTAAGAAAGGTTTAGTAGATCTAGTTTTTTTGCAAGACGATAGATATTGAAGATTATGGGGAAAGCCTCCTTTGCTTTTTTTTAAAAAAATCACCACTGAGAAAAGGATCCATGTTGATCACTTTCACAGACTTAGGCACCACACAGATTTTACTACTAGAAGATTGAAAAAAAACATTGCCACATTTAAAAACAGAGCAGCCACATGTCAGAGCTCTAACAATGGATTTCCATTCTAAGAGGCCAAATATGCTAAGCAGTACAGTCTGTTTTAAAAGGTGTCACATTCAAGCATGCTTTTCATGTTTGAGTTCATCTAAAAGCATCCATTAAGGTTTTTTGTGCTATGAAACAAATTAGTTTTTTTTCCATGAACAAGAATCCTATCCACATCAGAATAAAAATAGGCAAGTCCTATGTCTCTCAGTGAAGCAGAATCCCCAATGAATTAGCCAGTAATTTTTTTCTGGAATAAAACTAAACGCAGAATGCTTTGGCTCACAGGATCATAGTGTCTGCCAAAGCAGCCACACAGAATGAGGTTTATTCTTAGTAAGTATAATCCAGTAAGAATACGTCTGTAGGTGTGTGATAGGCCTAATTTTTTTTCCTGCCATCTCTCTGTCAGCCTGTATTCTTTTGGAAATAGCACTTGTGAGAAAACTGGTTACATAGAAAAAAGTGTATGCTTTGCTTTATGAACTGAAGATCAACCTCTGTTCCACTGCAAATGGTACTTTAAAATGGTTGCTTAACACACATTACATTCTATATGAATTCCACTAGATATTTCTGGGACATTCAGTAATGACACCCAATTAATCTAAACAGTTAAAAAAGATGAAATTTTACTCTTTTCCATCATCATATAAGAAACTGTATTTACTCATTTATTTATGACTAGTAATAAAGCCCATTGTGCAAAAAATACAATGGGCTCTAGAAAACTAATCCCCCCATGGCTAGAGATATATCTACAGAAAGCAGCACCCAGTGCAAACACTGCAATTGCGCCTCCTCCCAAACATCCCAGCTTTGCTAAGGAGGGGCCGAATGGTGCCTGTGAACAGGGGGAGAGTTCTCCCCATCTTCATAGGCATCCCCCCCCCTTTCGCAAAGCTGGATTCCGTCGGAGTCATAACCCATGGGTTGAAGAACACTAGTTTAAGAAAGGTCATCTGACTACTTCCTTTCTGACTTTTTGTTTAGGAAGGCATTTTGGTTGCTGTTGGTTTTAGTTATTTGTTGCTGATTCTTAGCTTCATTCTAGATTTTGAATGTTTTATTGTTTTATTATTTTAACTTGAGAAACCTATGAGCAAGATCATTCAAAGATACTATAAGTACTGAAAGACAGCTGCATATATGGTCAATGTGTACACCCAATGAACAATCATGATACAGTGACAAACAGTTAAAATCAGAGCATCACAAATGCGAAGTATGCATTTTTGACACACAGATGTTTCATCCAATAGGATACATCGAGTGGTTGATCTGTCCAGATTGATTGATAATTCTTAGAAGCGTCTGTAAAAAGTTATATTAAAAGATCAGCCTTACCTTCTTTCAGCATGCCGACTTTTAGACATTTCATGAAGCGACAAGCTTGACAGGATTTGCGCCTGCGCTTTGTGATTTCACATTCATTTGTTGCTGGACAACTGTATTCTATGTTACCTGTGGCATTCAGAATTCAGAAAGAGAAGCCAATGAGAAATGTTAGTTAATAGATAAATCAGTCATAGGAAAAACACAGTTAGTGAAATCATATGTAATCAAAATGTACAGTAATTATATTTAATTTTTTTACAAAACAGTCCAATTATAAATGATCATAATGATTTCCATCTTTTATTTAGAACAGATAACAAAAACACTATACTTATAATTGTGTGTTTCAATGTACACTTTTTGATATGATGAATGTGTGAGGTATAAACATAAGTTCCACTTACCTCAAGAGCAATCACTGGATTGGATCCATCTAGGTTTCTCCTAACCTTGCCAACTGCCTTTACAGCTCTAAAGAGTTTGTATATGTAGGTCCTACAACCCCTGTCATAGTTTTTTTAATTGTCTTTCCTTTTTCAACAGCAGAAAACAGGTTGGATCCAACCCAATAGATACATGAATACTTTAGCAGAATAGACCCTGTACTATCCAACATCCTAAGCATCCCAGGAAATCCAGACATGTCACACATTACATTAACTGTTTTATTAAGACGAAAATGACATGTAGAACATACGGTGATGGACCTGAACCACCACAACAAAACAAAGATATGAAACTCATTGGGCGGGGTTGGACCAATCATTCCCTCAGCCCAGACTTAGATCTGCTGTAAGGATATTGTAAGAAGACATGTGCTCTAAGGAAGGATGGTGACATACAAATATAAGATAAGGTGAACACAGGGAATACATTCCACTCCTCAATTAACATGCAGCCTTGCCTTAAACTCAGGAATCAGGAATCCTGCCCCCCCCCCTTTTTTTTTTACAAATTACATGAGAAAGTCAGCGTCTGAAGTTGCAGTCAAGGTCCTGGGCAGCAATGAGGCTATTCAGGATACAGGGTTGTCAACTCTGGGTTGAGAAATTCATAGAGATTTGGAATTCTAGGAGAACTCCAGGCCTTTCCTGAAAGTTGGCAATTCTACCCAGGAAGAAAAAGGGGAAGGGATTTCTCCTGTTCTGTCAACAAAACTAAGGCAGCACAGCTGTATTATGACCCTTGCTGGTGTTTGTGACAAATATTAGCATTGTGAATGCACATCTCAATACATTCCTGATAGCAAAAATAAAGATGGGGAAAATTATTGTCCTAAGTCTTTGTTTCTTACTGTGCATAGAATTTACATATTATTTGAGACAAATAACTCAGGAGGTTATTTCTCGGAATACACCCTTGGGTAAAGCCAGTATTTCACAGGATGAGTGTAATGACTAGATTCATGAAAGCACATGGAAAACCTTGCCCCCTGCTTATTCTTTGCCAGCACAGGGAAATTTAAGTACATAGCATTGGTTTCTTCATTAACTCATTGCAGAAAGTGCATCTTACCTCTGCTTCAGGGCAACAAACACAGCTGATCAAATTTTTTACTCATCAAGTGGGGAAAAAAAAGAAATGCACTGAGTCTCTGTTGGGCATCCATTTTTTTTTGCACTCTGACAGTCACAACTATATTCAGTATAGGGGAGTTTGCCACAGCAGTTGTTCTTGGAAAGAAAAGGAATTGTAATGAAAACGTCTTTCCGGCTTTGTCCCATCTCACTTTAAAGGTATTTTGTTATTTTCTAACCCTTTCCCCCTGTGATTAAGTGCATTAGTATCTTAATGAAAATGCATTCTGTTTATTGCTCTCTTGGGACATGGGAGGTCATCACACCAAATGCATAAATTGTCATCAGAGACAGTCAAGGCATAATTGCAATTTTGCTGCTCCATGTTTGCTGCACTCAGAGTCCATCGAAGTCCCCTGAAACATGCCCAGATTCTAGTAATTAGCATAGAGGCTGACTGGGACTACAGCATTGATGAAATATTTCAGAGTTAATCACACTTTGTAAACACTGATTTATATTGACTACCTTTCTCCAGACTGATGTCTCCTCATTAAATATCACATTAGTGGATTGCAGGATTGTACAAAGACTCAAAAGCTCTGCAACTGCGAACTCAACAAGGAATAATATGCACACCACTTATATCTGTTGCAAAATGGTTGAGTATTTATGAGAAAGGGTCTTGAGTGTTGCAAAGTAGAAAAGACAGGTCAATAAGAAACAAAGCACTAAATTAGCATTCTAACTAAATGCATCCAGGCAAACATTTAAATCATTTGCACAACTGTATTTATGCTGCACAAGCCAGCCAAATCTACCAGAGACAAAATAAGCAGTTTCCCAGGGCAGTACAGTTCAAGGGATGCCGGCCACATCAGAAGTAGAGCCCACATTTAGGCTGTTACACTGAGGTTGATGTTACCACTGTACTATGTAAAGTTTGAAACTTCCTTTACCTTCTCAGGAGGAAGGCTGTTTAAGTAACAAAATAAGAGCTATATAATTTTGAGGAAGGCTCTGTGAAAGAAGACTGGATTCATTATGAAGCTTCTGGAAAAGCTAAATAGTTAAGGGTGTATCCAGAATCCTCTTCAGTTTTGCAGAATCAATGCATCTAACTCTCAACGCGTCCCATCTGTGAATACGTAAATTAAAAAACTGGAGCCATGGGCAGACAAGAAAAATCCTTCTACCATTCTGAAAAAGAAGTCCTAGCCCTAGGTTTGCAAGAAAACAACAACCACACCTGAAATCTAAACAAAAATATATCGGGGTTAAAAACTCACTTGATGATAGAAGCAGCGCCTATAGATTTTAAAAAACACGTCTCCTGTAGCTGTTGCTAGGCCAACAGAACATTATTGTCAGACTTCCAGGCACATTTCCTCCAATAAGAAGTAAGGGGAAGTATTTGAGGAAGGATCCAATGGGGCCAGATTCTGGAATCAACCACTTGATACCATACAACTTGCATGGTTTACTCATGTTCAATTCCCCCATCTGCCATGGCGGTTGACTGTGTGACCTCAGGCCAGTTACACATTCTGAGCCTTATTTATTTTGTGAAGCTACTGTGAGGATAAAATGAGGAGAAGATAATACTTACTGTAAGATACTTTGGGTCCCCCATGTAGAGAAAAGTGGGTTAAAATGAAGTAAATAATAAATATAGCCAAAGATGGCTGGCGGATATAGAAGGTTGTTGAGTGGGTGGTAAGAAGGAAGCATGGGACTGCCAACAGAAGAAAAACTGTAGGAAGAGTGATGAAGGAAAAGTGAGGTATCCTTACAAGCTCTTGTGGGCTCCCAGGCCCGTAGACATGGTGGTGCAAAAGGGGACTGGGCCCCATCAATTATTTGTCATGGCCCTCTAATCAGCACTAGGTTGATGTGACATCACAACTTTCAAGTATAAATTCTCTATGTAAAAAAGGAAGTAGCTTTTTTTATATAAAACTGCGAACCGGGAGACATATAAAAGAAAGGATGGTTGGTAAGTGGGAAGGAGACAAGAAATCTGGAAAAGGGGAGAGGATATGGGGGATGTCAGAAGAGAAAGAAGAAATAGTGTGAGGAAGGGAATATAATAGGGTTGCTAGTTCTCTCATTATGATGGAGACCCCATATTGGCAACTTCTGCTTCCCGCAGCCATTCCATCAGCTAGTGGGATCAAAATTGATTTTTTAACCCCTGGCCCAAAAGGAATGAGGGGAAAAAAGTGGTGGCTCTCCGTGCCTAGTCTCTAAAGGTGACATGGTGAAAACGCTCCATATTAACCCACGCTGACACTTTTATAAAGAGCGGTGAATAATTATAAATAATAAATAAATAAATCAGTAGAATGAAACAAAAACATGTTGTAGCAGATTACTACCACCTGAAGACAAAAAATTGATTGTTGGGGGGGGGGGTGTCATTATCTTAGAATCTCTGATTTGTGATATCATTCCCAAAAATCAAACTAATGGGCTGAACCAGCAATTATCTTCAGCTCAAGTATTTGTTATGCCAGCCTTAGCACAAGCTTTAAAAAATTATAGCTAAAATATGGCTGACTAACAGTAAAAGCCGTTGAACAAAGACATACAATGGACGCTAGAAAACTTGGTGTGTTGAGGGCACCCACCAAGGGGCGGGGGGAACCCCTTTTGTATTTCTTCTCCCTTTGGTCCAGCCTTACCAGAAACAGTAGACGTCTCCTTTTGCTTCCCCAGGTGGTTCTTCTCCCCCCCCCCCAAACAGGAGCCCATCCCCTCCTTATCTTCCATCATCACTACCCCCCTTTCACGCCTGGATGCCAAGGCCTATTTGGTGCCATGGGGGCTGAAACTGCTGGAACTGCCTCCTTCTTGCCTCTGCCCCTTCCATGCTATACCCCTATATTGGACCACCACTCAACTGTTCCTGGCTCAACACATTTCTCTGGCCTGCTGTCCTGTTTCCTGGCCTGGCCCCTTTGGCCTACTCCCTCCTGCTATAGCCAGTGTGCCAGCTGTTGCCTGCACACTGCTCCCTTCTGTCTGGGCACCTGCAAGAGGTAAGAGGCTTTCTACTTCATTGGATGGGCGGAGGTTGGAGAAGTTTCCCCGGCCCAGCAACGTCTTCTCGCCACACCTGGCTGCCATGGCAATTTTTCAGGCTCCTGTCAACATTGTTGAGAGGAGGAGGGGGGCTGCTGGCCATTGGAAGCCTCACTGGGGATTGGATGGGAGTAATGCTGGCTCATCTTTGTAATCAGCCCTCTCAGTGGGGGGAAGGCAGCTAGCCTATGCGAGCAGGCTCAGCTGTTGAAATCTTCCTGCACTTGCATGCTGGAGCTTCTTTGGGCATTAGGTGTGACTGTGTTGTCACCACACGTTCCAAGCTTACTGAATTGTATCTTAGGATTTAGAACGTATAAGCAGGTTTCAAGGTTTTTAGAGATCATGAAAAAGCTCAGTTAACGAACAGAATTTTTATCAGAACAATATATTTCTATATATCACAACGGAAATTTTATATGTTGATTCATATGACACTACTAGCAAGTGCTGTAGGTATGGTGATCCGATTTCTGTGTATGTCATGGATTTACAAGATAGGAGTTAACATTTGGTTTTGTCCATGTTTTAACAGTGTTTTTCAGGACATTTCTCAGTCATGCTCCACAAAGTCAAATAATGCTGAATTAATATTGACCATCACATCCCCTTGAGCATTTCAATTAATTATGACCTCCTTAGTACAATCCATAGGTTGCTCTTATATACCAGCCAAACTATGATTTGCACTTTCTTTTCAAACTATGTTTTGTACAAAACTGGAATTCATAATTGAATTGCACCATGCAAGGGGAGGAGGAAAAGGAGGGGAAGAGGAACAAGTACATTCCCATATTACCAAACCATGGTTTGATATTACATGTAAACCAAATCTTAGTGCCAGGGATTAAAATGTGTCAGGGATTTAAAAGTTCTATATTTAAGGAGCACAAGAGAAAGAGGAACATCATTAACCATTGTACCATCTTACTGAGAATGTTTCCTCTTCAGGTACCTATAAAATGTAGGGTGACGAGATGCTCTTTAGCAGCTGCACATTTCTTCTGCTCATGACTAGATCCATGAGTTCTTCAACATTAGTCCAAGAGCCTTTGGGTTATTAGCCTGTGTCTTAGACCCCTTCTGCACATGCAGAATAATACACTTTCAGTCCACTTTTACAATTGTTTGCATATGAATTTTGCTATTCCACACAGTAACATCCAGCTGCAAAGTGCATTGAAAGTGGATTGAAACTGCATTATTCTGCATTTGTGGAAGAGGCCTTTGGAGGAGTCAGTATTTGAGTCCAGACTCATCCTAAGAAGTATGCTATTTATGTGTATTGGTTTATGTGTACTGCAACTTTTTAATATGAGCCTAAATATGATGTACCTTGATGGGCCAGCTGGTTATTAGGTATCATTAATCCCCAACTCTTTCCTAAGGTAAGATCCTTCCCATATGTCCTATTCTCTGTGTCTTTGCCTGCAAAGCTGAGTAGGAAGAAACCAGAAACAAGATTTAAAAAAAAAACAAATTGGGATACCTATGGAATACCCTTTTCTGTGAGGATCACTTGGCATCTACCTTACTTTTTAAAGCATTGGGCAAAAACATTTTTTAATCCAGGCTTTTAATGAAATGGTTGAATTTTTAAATATTGCTTATATAGTCTGCTTCTAGCCTGAGACCTGTTTTAGGCAACATATTTTCAATTGTGAAGTGCTTTATGGTATTTTTATGCACTGGCTGGGTTTTTAATGGTTAATTTTAATTACTTTAGAGCTGTTTTATGTTTCTATCATGGTTGTAATATGCCTCAGGCAGATTCTCTGAAAAGTCAACATAGGCATTTTCAAAATAAACAGAGGAAGTCATGGAATAATTCCAAGAAGTGAATAAAAACAGAATAAGTAGAAGGAAAAAGAGGCCTACCAGTCATATGGATACTTAGCTAAATATTAAATGTTTCCCAAATGTATAGCTAGTTGATTAAAATTTAAAAATCCAAGCAGTTGTCAGTCATACAGTTATTTGCCAACCATGTGATGTTTTATCTATCTATTTATCTATCTTGTTTGGTATAATCACAGGACAGATGTAGACACAAACATAAACATTTCTAGTTTATGTTGGTTCCAATTAGATGGTTAGGGATATGTTTAAACATCTCTCCATAAAAATAATAAGACCTAAAAATATGCCCTTATTTAATAGGAATAGTTGTAATGTACACCTTAAAGGAAACCCTATAAATCCCAGTAATTTATAAACCTGAAAGAATTTCTTCCAAAAACTTTTCCATGTTCTTTTTAAAATAGATGCACAAACCACAGTTCTGATATACACATTACCAGTTTTACAAATCCATGTGACCTAGAGCTGTCAGTTCCTCAGTAGGAACAGGGGACCCCACTCCGCATTCCTGCCCAAAGCTGTGACAGGAAGAAAACTAAAATGAACAATGGCCATCAGTGGAAAACCCAGGGTGACATAATTCTCTAGGAATCGCCTTTTGGTTTTCCCTGGAAGTTATATCAGACCTTTCTAGGAACTGAGTTTCCAGTAATTCCCAGAGAGGCCTTAAGAGGTGAGATGGGATTTTCCTAGAAATTATGTCATGTTGGTATTGATGGTAACCCCCCACACCCATGCCTTCTGGACTCCTGCTGCTTGCTAGACTGGGCCCTAACATGGACCCTAGTATTCGAGGGAGGGGGAATTTACAATATAAATATTTAATCATACATTCCATGTCCAAATCTCTTTGTCTATGTGCTAAAATTCCAATGCACCATTCATAAGTCACAGATTGATGTGGACTTCTACACCAAATGATTATAGAAAATTTCCTGAAGCTCAATTTTAAAAAATACAGTGTACCTTTAAATTTGGGGTATAGCTTTTCTAAAAACTGTCCACTTGTGTTAATTTTCCAAAAATGCTTGCAAATTGTGGTCATTTTTTGAAAAATGTGAGAAAGGACTAAGAACCAATGCTTTCCTAGGTGGTTGGAAGACAATTAGGTGAGGAATGACAGAGGTCAATTTTTATTCATTCCACTACTACGTCCTTGGAAGTTGTCCTCAATTTTTCTCCTTTGGTAACTAAAAAAAGTATCGTCTTAAGTACCCTTTACACTATCGCATCAATTTTGGAAAGAGTTCAAATTTTCTGCACCCCAGAGTTTGAAGGCTTCTTGTATTGCCTTGTTTTCCTTCAGTTGTGTAGAGATACTGAAATATTCAAGCGGAAACACTGAACATCTAGTTCTGAATCTAAATAGGTACAGAGAGAGTGGTATGTAAATGGCTCTTCAGGCCTTCAAAGGAAAAACTCATTGAAAATATGAGTATTTTCTGAGCTAGAATTCCTTGCTCCTAGAGGGTAGATGCAGAAGCTACTAATAGAGCAAGCTTGAGTGTGCCCAGTTTTGTCAATAGTTGGAGAAGAAAATGTACTATGCAAGAAATAAAATCAGCCTGGCAGCTCAAGGCTTTCAACTCAGCTGACAAGAATGATAGAACGATTTATAATATCTCCTGGATAGTTTTCAGAAAGGACTGGCTTCAGTTACTTATTTCAAAGTCTTTTTGTACAATTAGTTTGCGGGCAATACCATTTTCTCACTTACAGCTTAATAGAATCTCGCATCTAGCTGGCTGAGAGAATAACAGAGTATATGCTAAACCCTTGCCTGAAGTGCCAAGGCATAATTTATATATTCCTTTCAGCAGCATAATGGACTTTTACAGTTTGGCAGTTCAAGAGCCGAATAACGTAAAGTAGCATGACGTTTCAAAACAAACATAAGAGCCAAATCCTTGTTCCCTACAGACTCCATCCTGCATTCTGACCAAGCACTAACATTTGTGTCAGCTTGGAGCTGTATTTGCTAGGTCCAGAAATGTCTGAGTGTTTTTGTGGTTTTTCTGGCATTGATTTTAATTTTATTAAGAAGTTCAAATGGTATGCAAATTAAAAAGACAAATGGGGCAACAAATGAGATGCAAACCTTACAGAAGAAAACACACCAGTGCTTTAAAATCACAGAAGTGGGAATGAATGTAAGGTTAACAATTAAGACAGCACTGAAAGCAAGCAAAAACCTGAAACCTTTTTTTAAAGAGATCTCTCTGATTCTTAACTCTTTTTTGTCTACCACCTTCTAAAAAGAGAACCCCTACCACAACCAAGTGTGTCATATTTGGGCAAAGCATCAACTCAACAGAGTTGCCAACTCTGACTGGAGAAATTCCTGGAGTTTTGGGAATTCAATGGGCATGTGAAGCCATAGTGTCTGCCCTCTGGAGGTGCCACTTTCTCCAGAGAGATTGATCTTTGTAGTCTGGAGATCAACTGTAATTCTAGGAAATCTCCCAGGAGGTTGGCAACTTTACTAGTTTCTATGCTAAAACCCTCTTATTTTAGTCATGGCTAATTAGTAAAATTAGGATTTGGTCCACGTGGCATCGGTGAATCGTGTCTATGTTGTCACTGTCACTTCCGTCCCACCATCAGAGAGACTGCTGTTCTCCTTGCCTACAATACGCCCCCACCCCACATCACACATGCACCCACATGCAATCAAATACAACCACTTAAGCATCTTGTTTGTGCTCCAAGTCATACAGCATGCTTACAGAATATTCAGTAGCCCTAGCCCACAATTTTCCAGTCATCTGCTCAGGCACGTTTGCGACTCTCTGCAAACACTACATCTGAACCGCATACCTACAGTGTTGATATGCAGAGTTCAAAGACCCTGAAAAAGCTTGTTTGTCTCATGGGAACAAATACAGTAAGTACAGGGAAATAATTAGTGAAGCAAGTCTCCTCTTTACAAAAGCTAATTTTTCCCCTTTCTTCTTCTCTCCTTGTCTCTCTATAAAATACTTCTAATTTATCTTATAGGACATATCTTTAAACTAAAGGTAACTGCCACACACACACACACACACACACACACACACACCCGCTTGTGTTTTTGAAATTTTATTATAGTAGCTATCTTTCAGTCTTCTGGAACGAATAATTTTAATGTCACATATAGAAAACACTCTAGCTATAATTCTAATAGTCCTGTAAATATGTACTTAGATGATTTTTCTGTTTTCTTACGAATCTAGATAGTCAACTGCTCAAATTATGCCTTAGTTACAAACTCACTATCTGTTTCATTACCATCATTTGCCTTACAGGACTAGTTAAAGAGTTAGTGAGAATATTGGACAGATTATTTTATTTATTTATTTATTGTTTCAATTTCTATACCGCCCGATCCCCGAAGGGCTCCGGGCGGTGAACAACAAAATTCAGAGACAAACAGGAGCAATATCACACATACAATATAAATACATAGGCTCCATCTCATGTCAACAATAAAATAGCTTAAAACCAGCGAAAACAGATTAATACATAAAATAGGCGTCCAACCCCAAATTTAAAACCTACCCCCAGAAGAGGGGGGGTCGATAGGCCCCTCAATATGAGGGACCCTGATGTAACAGCCCTGAAAACAAGGGGCAATAGAGAGCAGTAGGGGGCACCACATCAGCGGCCGGACACTCCAAAGGCCCGGTGGAACAACACAGTCTTACAGGCCCTGCGGAACTCACCCAGGTCCCACAGGGCCCGGACAGCTGGAGGAAGGGTGTTCCACCAGGCCGGGGCCAGTGCTGTAAAAGTCCTGGCCCGCATGGAGGCCAGCCGCATCATCGAGGGGCCAGGGGTCACCAGCAGATTGGCCTCTGCTGATCGCAGAGGCCGAGTAGGGACATATGGGGTGATGCGGTCCCGAAGGTACGAGGGTCCCAGGCCGCGCAAGGCCTTAAAGGTCAAAACCCACACCTTGAAGATGATTCGGAATTCGACAGGAAGCCAGTGCAGCTGGCGCAACACAGGCTGGATGTGTTCTCTAAAGGCGCCTCCTGTGAGCAGACGAGCCGCCGCATGCTGGACCAGCTTTAACTTCCGAATCAAACGCAAGGGAAGGCCCGCGTAAAGCGAGTTACAATAGTCCAGCCTGGAGGTGACAGTTGCATGGATCACGGTGGCCAGGTCCACTTGGGAGAGGAAGGGGGCCAGCCGCCGGGCCTGGCGGAGATGGAAAAACACAGTCCGGGTTGTAAGGGCCACCTGGGTCTCCATTGAAAGAGACGAATCCAGGTGGACCCCCAGACTGCGAACGGAGGAGGTCGGCGCCAATGAGACCCCCTCCCACACCGGCGGCTGGAAATCCCCAACCTCTCCTTCGCGGCCTAGCCAGAGAATCTCCTTCTTTGATGGATTCAGTTGCAGCCTGCTCTGCTTCAACCAACCAGCTACCGCCTCCAAACAATGCTGGAGAGCTGCAGGGGCGGCAACTGCTCCCCCCTCCATCAACAGAATGAGCTGAGTGTCATCAGGATATTGATGACAGATCAGCCCAAAGCTCCGTACCAGCTGAGCAAGTGGTCGCATATAGATGTTAAATAATAGCGGGGATAGCAATGCCCCCTGAGGCACTCCGCAATGAAGCGGGCACCTCCGGGAGGCTTCATCCCCGCACCACACTTGCTGACTCCGGCCCCGGAGAAACGAGGCAATCCACTGAAGGACAGTGCTCCGCACCCCGGAGACAGCCAGGCGGTGGGTCAAAAGGTCGTGATCGACCATATCAAACGCTGCGGTAAGATCTAACAAAACCAGCAGCGCCGATCCGCCTCGGTCAAGCTGTATACGAAGAGCATCCGTGATGGCGACAAGAGCAGTCTCCGTCCCATGCCCAGCACGGAAGCCGGACTGGAAGGGATCGAAAGCCGATGTGTCATTCAGGAAACCCTGAAGCTGCTCCAGCACCACTCTCTCAATTACCTTCCCCAGAAACGAAAGATTCGAGATGGGGCGGTAATTGGCCAAATCACTTGGATCTAACGATGGTCTTTTTAAGAGTGGGCGGACCACCGCCTCCTTCAACCCATCCGGAAAGACTCCTTGCTCAAGGGAGCCATTGATGAGATTCAACAGATGGGGTCGTCGCTCCGCCCGGCAGGCTTTTATAAGCCAGGAGGGGCACGGATCCAGAGGACAGGTAATAGGTCTAACAGCAGCCAAGGCCCTGTCAACAGCGGCATCGGAGAGAAGGGAGAACTGGGCCAGACTTGGGCCCGAAGACGGCAAGGGAGCCTCCAGTTCACTAATTGTAGATAACGTGGCAGGAAGGTCCTGGCGGAGCGACGTGACTTTATCTGCAAAAAAGCTCATAAATGCCTCACAGCCAACAGCCAATCGTTGATTTGTAGACCTCTCCGATAAAGAGGTCAAGGACCGAATTATGCGAAATAATTGTGCCGGGCGAGAGCTAGCAGACGCAAGAGAGGAGGAAAAGAAAGCTCTCTTTGCCTCCTTCGTTGCCATCTCATAGGCCTTCATAAACGTCCTATAAGATGTTCGCACCGCGTTGTCACGAGATTTCCTCCACACTCGCTCTAGTCGTCTAAGCGCCCGTTACATATGGCGCAGCTCCTCGGTGTAGCCTGCCGAACATGGGGGCGAAGAGGACGCCGGGGAGCAACAATCTCGATGGCATCGGAGATCCGGGCATTCCAGTCCTCCACCTGCTCATCGAGAGTGCCGGCGGGTTCAGGGTCCCGTAGAGCATTCAGGAAACCAAGTGGATCCATAAGTCTCCGCGGGCGGGCATAAATCAGCCCCTTGCCTAGACGGGGTTGGTGCGACAAGTCCATCCGAACCTTCAGGGCATAATGGTCGGACTTTTTTGACAAAGTTCCTCACCAGAGACTGTTGAGAAAACTCAGCAACGAAGGAATAAGAGGGGAAGTCCTCCTATGGATTAAAAACTGGTTGAGAAACAGGAAACAAAGAGTGGGTGTAAATGGAAAGTTCTCACAATGGAGAGATGTCGGGAGTGGTGTCCCCCAAGGATCCGTTTTGGGACCAGTGCTCTTTAACCTATTCATAAATGACCTGGAAGTAGGGGTGGGTAGCGTGGTGGCCAAGTTTGCAGATGATACCAAATTATGTAGGGTGGTGAGAACCACAAAGGATTGCGAAGAGCTCCAAGCGGACCTTGATAAATTAGGTGAGTGGGCCCAGAAATGGCAAATGCAGTTCAATGTAGCAAAATGTAAAGTGATGCACATAGGGGCAAAAAATCCAAACTTCACATACACGCTACAGGGGTCAGTGCTATCAGTCACAGACCAGGAAAGGGATTTAGGCGTCTTAGTTGATAGTTCCATGGGAATGTCAACTCAATGCATGGCAGCTGTAAAAAAAGGCAAACTCTATGCTGGGGATCATTAGAAAAGGAATTGATAATAAAACTGCAAAGATTGTCATGCCCTTATATAAAGCAGTGGTGCGACTTCGCTTGGAGTACTGTGTCCAGTTCTTGTCGCCGCATCTCAAAAAGGATATTGAGGAGATAGAAAAGTGCAGAGAAGGGCAACAAGGATGATTGAGGGACTGGAGCACCTTCCCTATGAGGAGAGGCTGCAGCGTTTGGGACTCTTTAGTTTGGAGAGGAGGCGGCTGAGGGGGGGATATGATTGAAGTCTATAAAATTATGCATGGGGTAGAAAATGTTGACAGAGAGAAATTTTTCTCTCTTTCTCACAATACTAGAACCAGGGGGCATTCATTGAAAATGCTGGGGGGAAGAATTAGGACTAATAAAAGGAAACACTTCTTCACGCAACGTGTGATTGGTGTTTGGAATATGCTGCCACAGGAGGAGGTGATGGCCACTAACCTGGATAGCTTTAAAAGGGGCTTGGACAGATTTATGGAGGAGAAGTCGATTTATGGCTACCAATCTTGATCCTCCTTGATCTGAGATTGCAAATGCCTGAACAGACCAGGTGATCGGGAGCAACAGCCGCAGAAGGCCATTGTGTTCACATCCTACATGTGAGCTCCCAAAGGCACCTGGTGGGCCACTGTGAGTAGCAGAGAGCTGGACTAGATGGACTTTGGTCTGATCCAGCTGGCTTGTTCTTATGTTCTTATGTTCTTATGACCATGGCACTCTATCTGTAGAGGATACGACCATGTCAACCCCTAACCCAAAGACCAAGTCCAGCATGTGGCCGGCCTCATGGGTGGGGCCAGAATTTACTCAATTATATTGCCACATCTAAAATACATCAACATCAAAGAACCCCAGTTCCAAACCAGGGGCAATAACTATGTAACTCTGGCACTAATTCATAATCTGGCAACATTGGGAATATATCAGGGGAGGATCTGGGTTTAGTCAGTAGTACCATTCCAATTTAACATTACAGCAGCAAAGATCCTGGTTAAGTGGAAAAATACTCATGGAAAATGAAAACTCTCAGCACAATTTAGATCTACAGCCATTCACAGACCTTCCAAGCACCCCAGCCAGAATACCTACATCTAAGATAGTATGGCACACAGCCTGGAGCCACATTTCCCTAGCCTCATGGTTGACACACTTAGAATACACATAGGAAGAAGAGGGATGGGGACTCTAGAGAAAGAACAATTTGCACAAACTGTCAAAGCAGATATCAAAAATTGTAGAATATTTATAACACTGCTCTGTTTAGAACACTTACAAATACTGGCAGTTCCCTGCAGGATACACATATCAAGAGAAGCCTTCTCTTTCAATTTCAGTTGAAAGGACACTTCTCTGTACTGTGGAAGCAAGCAAGGAGGCTCTCATGCTTCATGCCATGACTGCTACAAATAGTTTTTAATGCCCTCACCCTGAAGTACTCTGCGTATTAACATTTTCTCCAACAGTTGTCATCAGTAAGTATAAATGGTGTACATCAGAGTCCAAAAAGAAGACTCAGCAGGATTTGCAGAGTCAGTTCCAACCCAAGTATCTATTGGGGCTGAGTGTATATTGACTCAATGGATACATCATGTCTCCCAAGAAGTGCATCCCACTGTGTAGGACTCCCCAAGGTGAACTGACTAATCTGAAACAGCATCATATGCAGAGGTTTGGAGTTCATGCACCATTTGCTGCTACTGCACAACATTATCATTACTGTCCCGAAATACTGAACAGGGAGGCAGAAGGAAAAGTTATGTCCATCAGCTGTATGACCAGTTGGTGAGTGGTTAAGGTTTGCTCTTGAACATGCGTGGGTTCCGCTTATTTTGTTGCTGGTCGAATACTACATTCTTGCCAGCATTACCATTGGTGAGAATTGAACCTGCAGTTCCTGCATGTGACATGGGTACTTCTCCTCACTGAGCTAATGAGGAGATGACATGAATGTTTCTATCAATGGCTGGTTGAGTGTACCCTTAGTTTTGTGTTTGTGTGTGCATACTGCACCTCTGAGGAGTGAGCATAATGATTAGAACTGCTTGCCCATGCCAGTGCCTTGGTCTTATAATTGGCTAGCTAATCAGGTCTTCCTTGAGGTAGCTGGTTGGCAACTGTGTAAACAGAACACTGAAATTGATGGACCTTTGGTCTGATCCAGCTCGGCTGTTCTTAGGAATGATGGTTTCAGATAATTTGTGCTGGGTACACTTGAGACATTTGTCCAGAAATCATGCACTTCTGTGTTCCGAGACCCTTCCCTCTTAGTAAATACACCTGAGACGCAAAATAACTCTGTGTGCTTCAACTCAAGAAAACTCTGTTTGGGATGGTATCATCTCAGATTTGAGTAAATGTAACCTTTAGAATGTGTTCCAGTCATGTGGCGCCAGGAAGCAAACTTTATGATTTTCATTTAAAACTTTACCTTATCTGAATTTACATAACTAGTTCCACCTTTGTTGACTACTCTACTGATTTAAGACATAACGTATTTATCATTCAGTGTTCATAAGTTTGTAGATCAAATTGGTTCAGCCTGGCAGATAAACATGGCACCAGTCTCAAAAGGCCTAACCTCATTATGCAACTACGGGCAGACAACAAAGAAACCATTGGCAACCTACCACCTTTTCAACATGTTTGTGGAACGATAAAAGGAACTGTGAAGTCTGACTGTCCATTAATATGGGTGAAATTTGCTGATGTTATTTGCTCATGTATTAGTAATGTTCTCAATAGTTCCTTTGCAATCACCGGTGGTCAAGGACTGGATGTGTAAAAGTTTGTAAGTCATGCCTCAAAAGACAAGCTCATTACTAATTTACTAACATGGCAATTTTGGCTTGGGTACCTCTAATGGCTAAGTTTTTTAAGTCTACTAGGTTTGGGTGAAATCAATATGACTTTATCACAAATTAAGATGCAACAAAATCAAGATTCTTCATTCCTGGTTTGATGGCTAACAGAGGTTTGCAAAACAAACTCCCAGTTTCTTCTTGGGTAATATTCCATGGTTTTAAACAAACCCATGAAGGAATCACCAGCTTATTTGACTGACAGGGAAAATCGACTTAGAGGTATGTCTACACTAGCATTTTTTTCTGATGTAATGATACTTTAAAGCTCACAGTAGTAATACTATCTTAAATTAAAATGTAACTAAGGTCACGCCCAAGGCTCCAATACAACGGGTTAAAATTTAGGTTGTATAGGTCAAGCCCAGTGAGAAGCTGATGTGGAAAAGGTGGTGAATAACACAGCACCAGAATAGAAATGCTATAGCACCAGAAACTAAACATTTGCCACAGCAAGATCCTATATATTCCATACAAGGCAGTCAAAATACAATAGGGGAAGAAATGATATGGAAGGGCTATATAACACTGGTCACAAAAAGTCACAAAAGGACAAACTTTCACTAACATTCAACATAAACAAAGAACAGACATCCACAGATAATACAATGTATAGTGTTTGCATTCTCTGAGTTCCCACAGGTATTTGGATCTCAGGGTCTTGGCCACAAACCAAAATTATACAGCCACAATGGGGTATGAAGACAGAGCATCACAATCAAGCAAACTAGGCTGGGCCTTCACCAAAGGGATGGAAAGGCAGAGGCACACAACAATTCAAGCAAGCTGACCAGTCTTACAAAATTCTGGGGAGAATGTAGGTAGAGGCATTCCTATTCATTTGCGTATCCCGTACTGTGAGTTCTCTGTTCCACCTGAAAATGAATGAGTGCCACTCTGGAATGTACTCTTCTTGCTTGTTCTATTGCACAGCAGGTTGTGTGGGAATAAATGTAAAGACTAGGAGCTGCAACTGGCTCACAACTCAGAAGCTCACTTATTACTTTCACTGTGTTTTTGGGTTCAACTCAGTGTAATAGCTATTGCATTTGGAGCCATGGGCCTAAGAGGAAACTTTTTCCTGTACATGCCCTCCCATTCAATAAGAGTCATCAGGAAGGTCCTGTTCTTCACTATCAGAGTTGAGAGTTCCCTGCTGAAAGGAAAGGGCCAGGCTACACCTTTCCTTTATTGTTCAACTTGAACAATGCAGGAGACAAAAGAAGATTGCAGCTGCACATGCATGCTAAGACCATGCAGGATAATACCCTGTTTCCCCGAATATAAGACATTCCCTAAAAATAAGACATAGTAGAGGTTTTGCTGAAGTGTGAAATATAAGGCATTCCCCAAAAGTAAGACATAGCAAAGTTTTTGTTTGGAAGCATGCCCGACGAACAGAACACAGAAAAATAAGACATCCCCTGAAAATAAGACATAGCACATCTTTGGGAGCAAAAATTAATATAAGACACTGTCTTATATTCGGGGAAACACGGCATTAGTAAGACCTGCGTTGAAAATTTTATTGTTTGCCATGTGCTAGCTTATAAATACAGGAAGTGCATAAATACATGCACACATTCCTGGATGGGCTGCCGCAACCAAAATATGAACTTGTACAAGATACAATGGCAAATAAAGTTGCCATAAATACATGTATACTTCCCTTTCCCTGTTCAAGTTTTCCTTCACTCACTAGGTATCATCAATCTGGTCACCTTACCTCTTTAAAGAACTATTTTAATTAATCATGAAAACACTAACAATTCTATGTATTTGGGGAAGCTTCTGAGTCTTTATTTCCCACATCCTGAAACTTCCTCCCTAATCCTTAGAATGTGACTTAGAGACGCTCAAATCACAATAGAGATATCTGAGTGATAGTGTTGCCTTGTGTGGCTTTCAGACATGAATTTCTATGTAGCAGCGCTGCAAACCTTTACGGGAAGGCCTCATAAGTTTTCGGTATTAGATTAGTTCCTGCTTACCACGGGCCTTTTATGTAGGTATAGTGATGTCTTGAAGTTGCTTTATACACAAAGGTGGCTTGCAATTGCCTTTCCCTTCCCTCTCCCCCCACTACAGTCACCTTGTGACGTAGGTGGGGCTGAGAGAGTTCTGAGAGAGCTGGGACAAGCCTAATGTCACCCAGCAGGCTCCATGTGGAGGAGTGGGGAAACAAATTCAGTTATCTAGTTTACAGTCTGCCACTGTTAACCAATACACCACACTGGTTTTCTAATAGTATCTCTTCAGCATTTCAGAGTACATCTCTGCTTAACAAGATGACTTTTTATGTGAACATATTGTTTAAAAATATGTTCTTGCATACACACAGTTTATGTCAGTCATGTAGTAAAGATCTGCATGATGTGGTAGCAATTGCTGCTGAAGCAACTTTTTAAACCTGTACAGGCAGTCAGATATCCAGCAGCTGATCAGAGGCCCTGTTGGCAAAACCCCATCCCATCCCACCAACTTTCTAAACACATTTGGTAGGAGCCAAGAAAGCGGTTGACCAGTGCCATGGTGCCCACTGGGGACCCTTGTCTTGGCTATTACTGGCATGGCTTTTTATGCTTGCCAAGTGCAGGTAGGAGGTGATGGCATGTCACTTTTGGTCTGGACAATGTTTTCTGTCAGCCTGATTGTTTATGCTATGGAGCTGATACTTGGCACTAGCAACCCCTTCTCTCAACATTCTACATGGATGCAATTGCTGTTATCTGGGAACCAAGTGAATAAGATAAGATAGCTTTTCTGGCAACTTTACATACAATTTATTAGTTGAAAAATATGTATTAGTTGAAATATTAGTTGAAAAATATGTATCTCCTCTTCAGCTGGAGGGCTTTGGTCTTTTACTGTTCTCAGTCTGAAAGACTGCTCCTGATCAGATATAACTAGAAGGGATACATTCCACCTCTTACCAGTATTCAAATAATGTGTGTGGTGCTGGCTTGAGCTCCACTTAATCCTCCTTATAACTTTTGCCCACCGATCCCAATTCAAATCATTAACATTTTGAGAATCAGGAAAAGACCAAAAATTATGGTAGCATTCTTGAACTAATAACAATCCAGCCAAATGTTTTGAAATCCTACAGATTTAAATGGGAGAGTTACAGTGCCATCACAACCAGATTTATGTTTTTCCATTGACTTCAAAGATCAATGCTTAACTTAGGTGGATCACAGCAATTTTTTTCATATGGGAAGAGCAGCCATTGAGGAATTCATTTGAAAACTCTTATAGCCTAATTTTAATATTTATATTTTTAAATATATTTTTTTTTAAATTCCATGTTCTCAAGGCAATGGATAATTTCTAAAATGAGTGGGCTTTGCCAGACATGTCAGGCGTAAGTCAGAGGCGTAGCTCCAAGGGAATGGGGGGAGCGTGATGCACCGAGCGCCCCCCTGTGTGGGGGTGTGGCAGGGGCATTCCAGGGTGGGGGCATCCTGGGGTGGGGCAGAGGCAGAGGACGCGCCAGTGCACCAGGCGCTTTCTACACCTCTGGGGTAAGTATACCTAACAATTGGATTACTCCTCTCTTTGATAATACAACTCACTTGCACAAGAATCACTACCTTAAACTCATATCTTAGAGGTAAGCAGGCATTTCCAAGGACCAATGAAATTTTAATTTTTCCCCTTTGGAAGTCAAATATGCCATATCACAAACCATTTCTGAATCCCCCTTGGTTTTAAAAAGACCTTTATGATGTGTTATGATATGATTGCTAACCTTCAGGTGGGGCCTGGAGATTGCCCAGAATTACAACTGATCTCCCATCTATAGAGGTCGATTGCCCAGAATAAAACAGCTGCTTTGGGAGGTGGACTTTATGGCATTATCAAGGTCTTTCCCCTCCCCAAACTGCACCTTTTCAAGGCTGCACCCCTAATCTCTATGAATTTTCCAACCCAAAGTTGGCAATTCTAGTTGCAGAGGCAGTTTTTCTTCCATACAAGGCCAGTGCCTGCTTGGCTTTGTTGGAACTAGCTACAAAGTTCTTTGTATCTAGGTCTTATTATTTTGCATTAGATAGTAAATGTTTATCCTATTGCATTTCTAAGACAATAACATATACAGTTTCTCCTACATCTACCTCAAGATTGCTAGTGTCACACTTATTCATTAAAATCCTGTCGTATTCAAGCTTCTTTTGAAAGACTTTTGTAGTTGAATCAATGATTTTTCTGTTTTGAAACTGGGATGGAAGTTTCTCCAAATCAGTTTGTCCATTTCCCCCTTTTCCAAGTTGTTTTGCTGCTGAATACTATAGTATTACCTTATCAGCGATTTGGTTTGGCCCACTGGATTACAAGGGTTTACTTTTGAGCACAGAGATGTAATTTAAAAAGAAAAGTTTCAAACAGAAGGCATTTAGGTCCTTTACAACTTTAGGACCACATAAAAGATACAACAGGGCTCGCTAAACATACACTAGACTCTGTTTTTGTACTGACCTTGAATTGTCCTCTTGAAGAAAGCCTTGCAGGCCTCACATGACGCCACCCCATAGTGGTATCCTGACGCAATGTCACCACACACCAAACATAGTCTTTTGGGCATTGAGTTCAGCATGTATTCACACTTGGTTTGTGAATCTTCAGTGATGGTACTGGAGCAGTCATCATATCGTTTCCTGACGGGCCCATTACCCCCAAGACCTGGGGCTGAAGGGTAGAGTGGTGGTGAATCTAGACCATTCTGGTGTCCATTCATGGTTGAGCTGTAGCTCCCACTGGCGTCAGAGGAGCCACCAGGGCTGTGGTGATTGATGCTGTCCGTCAAGGAAGCTGGGCTTGATGGTTCCGTCTTGATATACGACAAACAGTTAGAATCAATGTGTCGATCCTTGCTTGACATTCTGCAGATAAGCCTGCATTGTGAAGGAGTGAAAGAGAAGTTTCTGTGCATTAAAAACAATGCTCTTTAAAGACAGCACTGCAAGGCTAAGGACGTACATCAGTCATTCATTAGTCAATACCTCTTGTTCTACATGAAGGTAATCAGCATAAGGGCATGACAGAGCTTTATCAAAGCTTCAGACAAGCTGTAAACAAAAACTTTAGAGACTGGATCCACTTTACTCTTTGCTCCCTCCTCTACAGCCCCACCAATTTCCCTTAAATCAACCCTCTAAATTCTAAAGTTGTAATCTTACGGAAGAAATTGAATTTATTACCTTGGAAGTTATCTTCCTTGTTCTCCCACCCCGTTTATAGAAATGATTATGGTAAAGAAGTCAAACTTATGTATTTGAACAGAGGAACATTTTCCTCTATGTTTACTTTTGACAGCCTGTTTTGTTAGATCACTACCCTTTCCCCCCAAAAATAAGACCTACCCCAAAATTAAGCCCTAGCATGATTTTTTGGATTTTTGGAGGATGCTTGAAATATAAGCCTTACTCCCTAGTTACAGATTCCCCTGCGCAGCTGATCTGGTCACATCGGGGGGGGGGGGGAATCATGGGAAAAAAATAAGACATCCTAAGAAAATAAGACCTAATGCATCTTTTGGAGCAAAAATTAATATGACCCTGTCTTATTTTCAGGGAAACATGGTATCTACCTCTATTATTCATTGGGTAAGTCTCAAACTATTTCAGTAATATTTTAAAAATAGATGCTGTTAAGTAGTACAACATTTCATGTCCCTAACAAATAATTTAAACTTGACTCCAGTTAAACAAAATCTATGCAGAATGGTTCATTAGCTTGGATTACAATAACTTTTTAGCAAATGTTCTCAAATTAAATAATAGACATATAAGTATCCCTAGAATTTTGTTCCCAGGATAAATGAACCCTTAGGAGCAGTATGGAAAAAAATAGGTGTCTGCAGTGGGAAGAGAAAAATCAGTAGAAATCACCATCCCCTCTCTCAAAACCAGAAATACCATTGCTTTGGAGGAGCTTCCTGATAAGCTTCCTGATAAGCAATGTTCCTGTTTTTTACCCCTACTTCAAAACTTACCCTTTTTAACCCTTACTTCAAAAATGGACTCTAATCTGGAGAACTGGGTTTTAATTCCCTGCTCCTCCACATGAGCATCTATGTCTTATCTATGTCTTATCTGGTGAACCAGATCTGTTTCCCCACTCCTACACATTCCTGCTGGGTGGCTTTGGCCTAGTCACAGTTCTCTCTGAACTCTCCCAGTCCCACTAGGTGTCTGTTGTAGGGTAAAGTAGGGAAAGGAGCAGAGGTGGGATCCAGCAGGTTCTCACAGGTTCCCGAGAATAGGTTACTAATTATTTGTGTGTGCCGAGAGGGGGTTACTAATTAGTGATTTTGCCATGTGATTTTTGCCTTAGTTATGCCCCTCCTCTCAGCAGTAGCAGGCAGAACTTGAAGCAGTTTAGCAAGAGGTGCACCGGCATGCGTGGCAGCCTGCGTCTGCGTGCATTCGTTTCCCCCCCAAGGACCGGCGCAGTGGCTGCATCCTTGCCACAGCCCTGCCCAGGAATGCCCCGCCCCCGTCATGCCCGGCCACGCCCCCGTCATGCCCCGGCCAGCCCCATTGGGGCTACACCATAGTTTGAATCCCACCACCATGGGAACCTGTTAATAAAATTTTTGGATCCCACCACTGGAAAGGAGTTTGTAAGTCTCTTTGAGTCTCCATATGGAAGATAGGAGTGGCATATAAATCCAAACTCCTCCTCTTCTTTAATAACATCTCAAGTAAAGTAGAGAATGGTACCTTGCTGCCACAGACAACATCTATCTACCTACCCTCACAGCCAGAATAGTGAATTGTAACTTTTTTTTATTGCTTGGGATACCTGATTGTATGGTCCTTTCCTCATGAATGTTCCAGGCTTCTTTCTCTCTTTTTGCTTTTTCTTCTACATTTGCTGTCCTGCATCTATCACTCTTAATTAAATGTTATAATTAATAAATAGTTCTCTCTTGTCTCTCTACTTCCACTCTAGGCTAAGTACTTTTCTCTAGTCAACATTTGAAAAAAAGTGGATTGGGGCCGACTTACAACAGCTCTGTGAATTTCTTTTAATTTAGAGTACTTACACAACTGCTCAACATATTACCTTATAATTACCGGACAGCTCTCACATATATTATGATCTAAAGCTAGAATGAAAAATTATTAGGGTACTAAAACACGATCTTCTGCCACCCTTCTTTCACTATCTACCAATTTCAAATTCCGAAATGAGTGCTTGGTACCTTTGTGTCAAATTCCTCTCATTTTCATCAGTGTAATTCTTTTAAGACTATAATTATTGTTGACAGCTGAGGAAAGATGGCTATACCAAATAGAGCAGAATCTTTGCTTTTATTATTTGGCCAATTGACTAATGGGGTCTGGTGATCTCCCAGAATTACAACTGATCTTGAGACAACAAAAATCAGTTCTCCTGGAGAAAATGGCTGCTTCAGAGGGTGGACTCTATAGCATTATACCTCACTCTGTCCTATACCTTCCTAAGCTCCACCCTCTCTATGCTCTACTTCCAAATCTCCAGGAATCGCTCTAGAGTTGGCAACCCTAGTTTTGAGACAGCCAGACAGGCAAACTATGAAGTAAGTCACTGTGTCGCATATTAGACAACGGATCTAGTAAACCCATTGTGCCTTCTAATATTCATCAACCATGCAACACCTGGGTCAGAAAGATACTGTGGCTACAAAGAGATGACAGTGGCTTGAAATTATGGCTTCACAATCAGTGCAGATTATAGTTGGCTCTCTCGCATTCAGTTCTCGGTCATGAGGTCAAAGACAAGATTTGCTGGCTGCTGTGGGAATGTTGTCTTTTCTATGCTGTTATTTTGGCAAAAATGTTACTACAGAACAACTTACAGAATTATTCCTCAATTCACATGTTCAACCACACCAAGTAAATTGCATGCTGGTGTGTTCAGTAAAAGAACCTCTGGAAGTAGGAGATGGGAAAGACTTTTCTCCTGCCTGAAACCTGCCAATCAATGTTGAAAACATCTGACTTAGTACACCAATGGTTAGATGTTTTCTTTATTCATAAATATTATCAGAGTACCAGAGTACGACATAAATGTTATCAGAGTACCAGAGTACCACATAAATGAATAATTATGTTTTTGTTGCAGGGGAGTGCAATTCTGAATAATAAATATTACAGATGAAGTAGAGCAATTTCCTAGCCTTCATCCAGGTTTGTCTGTTTGGGATTAAAGATGCTATGGAGAAATAAAACCATTTCAAATTTCACCAGCAGATGGAAACTTGGCATCAATCCCTGAAGAACTACAATTCAAAAACACAAAACAAAAGCATAACAAAGTGGATGGGACATCTATGGATATTTTTGGTAAGTATTGTTAATTATCACTTTGGTGTTTTAAAGTAATGGAGGAGAAAGGAGGATATCCTTCAACCACAGAAGACTCAGTCATCATCAGGTCTTGTTGAGCATTTGGAATAACATCTCAAATAGACCTCTGTAAGACAGCTGTTGCTCCCTAATTACTACTTAGCTCATTACACTGAGGAATTTCTAGGGATACCATTACGTTGTACAGAAAACTCCTACCGGTAGTTCGAACTTAATTTCCTCTTCATCTTTGTACCTGATTTTCTACTCCTCTTTTATGCAAGCCTGAAATATTCACAACTCCCTATAAATTCAATTGTCAGCTGGTGATTTTTATTCTAGACCTTACTTCAATCTAAAATTAGAGGCACTAAAATTCACATTAACTCTAAGAGGAATGTAGTGAATAGGACTTTATTTCAAAAGAGCACCTTTTTGTCAGAAAGAGCTATTCTCAAGTTGATGGCTTTATCTGCATTCAAAGTCCAATTCCACATTGTGCTGTTAATAAAGTTTTTTTTTAGGTCACAGCAGATTAATAAAAAGCTAAATGTAGTTAACATTTACAATGAGAAATAATGTATGTCATATTTAAGTGTGCAATATTTATTTTAACACCATGGTGGCATTGTTTTCTTCATTATTATTTTTCAGTTCAATTGGCTGGAATCTTTAATTGTACATCTATCTTATAAGGACTGATCTCATATTACAGACAGA
Organism: Sphaerodactylus townsendi; assembly: GCF_021028975.2. Taxonomy (NCBI): domain Eukaryota; kingdom Metazoa; phylum Chordata; class Lepidosauria; order Squamata; family Sphaerodactylidae; genus Sphaerodactylus; species Sphaerodactylus townsendi. The sequence goes on from NC_059425.1 coordinate 59,079,202, forward strand.
AAGGTGTTTGTTTATAGAATAAGATGCGAGAAAACAAAGCTGAGGTTCAAGTTCTTGATCCCTCATTGTCACACATTCAAAGCTACTAGGGTGCCACTTGAATTTTTCACTGGCCACTATATCTAGGCTATTTGAAACAGGTAATGATTATCATATTGTACATTTTTATTAGACAAATGTGTCCAGAATCACAGCCCCACAGAAAAAGCACTGGAGAAAGTTTTGAAAAGATCTTATTGTGTAATTTAACCCTGCAAAGCAGATGGGGGTAACTCTTTCCCTACTTACACACACACCAGTTTTGAATCCTGTCAAAACTCTCTTCTGACTGAAGAATTACCATCATCAGCAAGAAAGTTACTATAGTAGGAAGTGCCTAGAACCATTCTATCAGCCCCTACCAGCATGGCCAATTGGCCATGCTGACAGAGGCTGATGGGAATTGTAGTTCCTGAACATCTGGAGAGCCGCAGGTTCCCTACCCCTGCACTATAGCATAAAAGCTCCAGGGAATGAGGGGCCTGCAGATTGATAGGGAATTCTCAGGTCTGCCATGGGAAGGATATAGACAAAAAT